>NC_140490.1:54300139-55500139 GCF_964271855.1 Acomys minous | reverse complement strand
TAACTGCAGCTGGAACCAGGTGTATTTTGCACTGTACAATTCTGACTATGCTCGCTGCTCTGGCAGAACAATGTTGCACAGGTTCCTGCCTAGGATCTACAGGAGCCAGCAGAGGAAACGCATGAGTTCCATACAATTTACTACCATCTTTTCTTTTGAATTAGATGGAGAAATCTTCCGTAATGACAGCTTCACACTGTAAGAAGCCCTGCAGACAATCACTAGCTTGCTGATAGTCACCTCACATTTCTCCCAGTATTAAGCTTTTAATACTAAATAACACCAAAATATATGCCATGGTTAAATATGTGAAGTGACCACCTCTGCTGAGCTGTAAGCGCCCTTGCAGCCTTGCTCAGGCCAAGTCAGGGGCTCCCCCAAGCTGAAACACTGAATGTTTGCCACCAGAGAGATGTTAGGATACCTTAGCAGCAAATCCTATTTACCTTGGAGGCTTTTTTCGTTTTGAAATGAGGTAAGGTGTGCCACGTCATCATTCTAAGTTCAAAAAGCTACTAAGACATACTGAACCTAGAATGGAATAGAAAGAGGCTGCTGTGATTGATGGTTCAGCTCCAGTGATGCTTTCTTCACATGCAAATACATCACATACACTGAAGAACACAACAGAAACTACATTTATTACAGATACACAACCTATACACACACACACACACGGGTAAAAAAACACCGAACACTGCTTATCTCACAAGCCTGCACCTGAAGAAACCAGGAGCGGACAAAGAAACAAGACACCACTTCACCATTTCCTGGCTTTGTGTAAATGAGTCTATTCCTCCTAAGCTCAGGGACCATTCACCCACTCTGTATCACTGCACTAGCAGAGCGATGAGAAGACACCTTTCCCAGCTAAACATGCTGCTTTTTGATGAGAAATTATATGGTCATTCTACATGTTAGAAATACTTATAGCTAATGCAGAAACTTTAGATAGCAGTAACAAATCCTTTGGTTAGTCAAGGACAGTCATATTCTGTATATAGTTGTCAATGAGTCTTTCCCTGCATCACTTTTTATTTTGACCAGAAATCAGCACTTGGTCCCGCTTTCTCTAATTTGTTATTTTTGTGTAGAGCAACCTATCTCTTCAATGAGATCAGCAGTTCCTTGGAAATAAAGGATTATGTTCATTGTAAGTCCCCCTCACATACAGAATCGTGAGTACACACAGAGGCTCTTGATAACTGTAAGTGTACCACAGGGAGTGCTGTGCTAAGCTAATCAACTACCCACTGCAATTGTTAGGGAATTGCAGTGTTAGGGTGTTAGGGAAGCCTGACAGCACCCACTTGGGAAAATAAAGCCTCCCCTGTCCTGTCTCTCACTATGTAGTTCCGGCTTGCCTCAGCCTTCCAAGTGCTGAAACTTTGGGAAAAGGCCACTGTACTCAACTTGCGAAATAACTGTTAATAACATCAAGTAAATCCAAATTGAGAAGTATGGCTTAAGTGGTGGACCAACAATATAATAGTTCCATAGTTCCTGCAGGAGGTTGAGCTAGCTAATACAATGTAAACATGTGTTACAGGGTAGTTGTGAGGCAAGGACAAGGGATGTTTGTGCATGTTCAGAGCAGATGTGAGTGCCATCAGCATTTCCATTCCTCAGTCTGGTAATAAGGAACCTGCTAATGTAGAGGGCAGAATCTAACTGCATCAATTCTTAATGTGGTAGCTTACAGTTTACAAAGGCTTTTCTACACACTAAAACACATAGTAAAGGTCTGCCTTGGTCCTTGTAAAAATAGCTACACATGTATTTATGTATCCTATTTCTTGAAGAGTATACAATAATGTTCAAAACATTTATTTGATATTATGGAAGCCTGACCGTATAGGGTATGCCAGGAATTATGCCAGACAGAAAAGAGACTTCTACATATATGACGTAAGCAATTTGTGACAGAAAATTTCAAACTGCAATTACAGTACAAGTAAAATAAACTCAAGCTGAAGGAAGTCCTCCACAAGGGCCAAAGAGAAACAGAAAGGAGCATTTCAGCAAGCTTCAGGAGTCTGAGACAGCCGGAAGCAAGAAGTCAGAGCTGGAGCAGAGACAGATGTCTGAGAAATACAGCAATCTGAGAGGCAGGAAGGCAAGGACCGAGATGCAACAGAGAAGAGCGATGCACAGACATGGGCAGGAAAAGCCTAGGAGCCATGTATCTACCAGGCTTCAGATGCTACAGCTTAGGAAGGGAGGTGGGGACAAAGCCAGCAAGGGCAGTGGCAGCCAGAGGAAAGCACTTCCATGTGAGCAATCTACACTTGTTGGGATTAAGGAACTGCTCAGTTATTGAGAAGGAAAAAGCTTGACCTTAAGAAAGAAGGCCCAGTGGCCACCAGGCTCACCTCATATAGCCCACATTATTTGTATCTTCTTTATATGGTCTAGAGATAATAAGAAACCAGGCAAAAGCCACTCAGGATCGCAGGAAGGAAGAGATGGGGTGAGATGACCCAGCAAACTCCAGGCCCTGACTGCATCCGTGAAGTAGAGAATAAAGAAAAATGCTATAAGGTCACCCGCCCCACTGTGGAAGAGGGTGCTAGGCGGGTGGGGAGTTGAGAGAGTCTTAAAGGCGGAGGAAAAGATCTAAGAAGGCATCAACTCAAGACAAACTGCCTGGGATTTGGACTTTTGTCCAGCAATGACACCTGATAGACCTCGATGTGTCTCAGTTACTAGTGCCAAGGAGTAACAAGCTGACACTTAACACAGGATAAAGAGCAGTGCGAAGGAAACTGGGAGTGTCTAATTGTAAATACATCTGGATGCCTAATGATTAAAAAGGTAGAGACTAACCAAGCACTTAGAGGATGAATGTGAAGGATGAGAGAAAAAAGAAAACAGTTTAGGAGATGACTCCGAAGGGGCCAGCAGGGAACGGGAGCTGAGGTAAGAGGCCGGGGAAAATTCTCTTCTGAGATCAGAAATGGGAAAGGAGGTGGTGGAGGATTTTTAAGGAGGTGGGCTGAGGATGAAAGAATCCCATTAACGAGGAGGAAGACTATGAAGGAGAAAGGCTCTATGGCAAGGAGGTCAGAGGGATAAAGATCTAGAGGCACTTGGGAGGAAGGAGGCCGTCCTAGCTGCAATCAGAGGGGAACTTCCTAAGGCGCGCAGTCTATGCTTAGGGAATTCCTAGGACAGAGCTCTCTCTGTACACAAAAATGAAGGCATTTAACATGGTGGCGTCTATACAGCAGAGCAGGGCAGCTGAAGGTGGCGGTAAGATGTGACCAAAGTCAGGCAGGATGGGGTGATACTTTACAGCAAGGGAAGGATTTAAGTACACGAGAGTCATCAGATTAGGTTGTGACTAGCAATCAAGACACCAGATGCAAGAGCTTGGGTAGGAAGGGTCAGAGAAGATGGGGCAGGGGTGGTGGGGGACGACAGAGCCAGAGGCAGGAGCTGTGGAGGAAGAACAGAGCTGACAACAGCAGTCACGAGCAGAAGAGAGCAACTCTGCAAATAGTCTGTGTGGCAAGTTTTGCGTACAGTGCCTTGTTTTAAAATAACTTTCATTTTTTATTTCACATGTTGAAAGGTAAATATGATTAAAATTCACAACATTTAAAAGAGTGACCCTGTATATTATAGAAAAAGGTCTACACCACGTAAATACTCACTATAAAGCGATGGAGCCCATAGTAGAGCAGGATGTCTGCCAGGGTAATGCTGTATCCTGCAAGGTAGACTTTATCTTCAAGATAGGAATTCAGATCCTAGGGGGGGAAAGGGTTTGACTTTAGGAACAGTGACATGAAGCTGCTGTGGCATATAACTTAGAACATTTAGAAGGCTACTCAGACAGAAAGCACCGAGACTTCACTTCATAAACCTCGCTCACATAATCACACAAGTTGGGAGGGTGAGGCAGGAGGACTTGGGGGAGATCTAGTGTGAGGAGACTTGGAAACAAACAAAAAACTGACAATAACGAAGACTCATTCAAAAATCACAAATTAGATGCTAATCATCTAAAGTACAAAACCAAAACAACCCCCCACCAAAAAACAAAATGAAACATAACAACAGAAACAACATTCTAAGCACCATGTATGACCACATCAGAATGCACCATTTTGTTCTTACCCTGTACAAACCATGCTCCCTGTCTGGGGAGATGCTCAGTGGGTAAGTGCCTATACATAAGCATGAGGACCTGAGGAGACCCCAGTATCCACAAAAAGTTGGGCACAGTGGTATATGCCTGTAACTCTACCTCAGAGGAGGCAGAGACAGGTGGATCCCTAGATTGTGTGTGTATACATGTATACACACACACACACACACACACATATATGTACACACACACACATATATACACATAAACCTATAAATACATATAAAATAAATGCAAATATGTATATATTTTAAACATTTGACTATATATACATATGCACATCTATCTACACACACACATATATAATATATAAATACTTTAACACACAAACACACAACAAAATTTACCACCTAACCGTTTTAAGACTCTACCTGGAAGGCTGAGCCTACATAGTTAAACACGTTCATAGTTTCAAGCCAATCTGCAGGCCTTTTCCATCTTGCAAAGCTAAAGGGCCACTACTGAATGGCTCCCCATCGCCCTTCCCTCCAGGCGCTGGTAACCAGTGTATGCAGACGCCTCATGTACACGGACCACAGAGAGTGCCGAGTTCTAGGACTCGCTTATTTCACCCAGTGCAAAGGGGGATGAAAACCCGAGGGGAAGGGCCTCTGCCTCCTAGCTCCTGCACAACAGCCTACAGATAGTCGGGGTACCTTCAGCAGAGTGTGAGTGTCTTCTTTACTGGAGTGTCCGTCTACCCGGGTGACCCTGAACTCTAACCATTGCTGAACCACTGCCTTTTCTTCTGCAGTGCTCCCCAGCAGGTGCTCCTTATGGGCTTGCTTGACTAGATGGGTCGCGATGGTGCTCAATCCCATTAGACTTGGGCCATTGTTTGTTTGTAGAACTGGAATCTTAAAAAAGAAAAACAAATTCCTCAGGAAAAAGATGAAAAATACAGACCATCATGACTGTACACTGGAAGCAAGCATTAAAATCCTCATTTTTAGAAAAGATTCTTATGATACTAAATTATAACGAGAGTTAGTACAACAGCAGCCATAGAGTTAATAATTTAATAGTTTGCTGGGTGATGTAATTGGCAGTAACACTACAAAACCTGGCTAAACATTACAAAGTAATTCAGAACCACAAGTATACAACACGCAAAGACAGAAAACACACTATCTTACTAATTTCACTCAAGGCTCCCCACACTTGGTCACATGCTGTGGTCCATGCCTATACTCTCAGCAATTTGGGAGGCTGAGGCAAGAGGATTATAAGTTTCAGGCTAGCCTGGGCTATATAGGGAGACTGCCTCAAAAACAAAAAAACAAGAAAATAACAGATGGCTCTCACCTATAAATCAAGCAATACCCGTGTAGCTGAATTATATTACACAGGTTCCCAGATCTAAACTCTTAGTGGCTTAGTAAAGTGAGTTTATACATGATTTTTGGGTGTTGGGGTAAAAATCCAGGGCCCTGCACTGAACCACATCCCTTCCCCCATACAAGTCTACTTCTTACTTAAGCAAAGTCTACGGAGGTTTGAGGAGACTATCTGTAACAGTGGCCCAGCAATCCCGGCTCTGTGCTGTAGCAATCATCGTAAAGCATCTTTAAAACTACAACAGGGGACTAGCCGCCTGAAATACCTGTACCAGCAAACAGATGTTTCCAGCTGGAAGGAAGGCTTATCACTTCTTCATGCAGCCGGACTCACTCAGGCCACTCAGAACTACAAGGACTGATGCTATGGGAAATGTGACCCTCATGCACTGACTAGACATGCTCTGAGAATACAAGCAACTTTGGAATTCTTTTTTATTTTTATTTTTTGAGACAGGGTGTCTCTGTGTAGCCTTGGCTGTCTTGGACTCGCTTTGTAGACCAGGCTGGCCTGAACTCACAGCAATCCATCTGCCTCTGCCTCCTGAGCGCTGGGATTAAAGGCGTGCACCACCATACTCAGCTGGAATTCTTACATAAGACAAAGGAATCAGATTTCTTCCCCCCTTTATAGGCTATAGATTCTACAAGATTGAGGACTACTTGTCTGTTTTCTTAACTTAAACTTTTTATTTTATATATAGTGGTATTTTGCTTTCATGTATGTCTGTGCAGCACAGTCATGCCTTGGAGACCAAAAGGTGACCTTGGATCCTCTGGAAAATTAAAACCACACCCTGTTGGGCATGGTGGTACACTCTGGGAGGCAGGTGGATTGCTGTGAGTTTGAGGCAAGCTTGGTCTACAAAGAATCTAGGACTGCCAAGGTTACAACAGAGAAACCCAGTCTCAAGGAAAACAACAATAACAACAACAACCCCCCCCCCCCCCAAATAACCCCACACTCTATAAAGTATTAAGTAAGAGCTGGGTGTGGCGTTGCACTCTTAATTCCTGGACTCCCAGAGGCAGGTGGATCTCCTTGTGTTCAAGGCCAGCCTGGTCTATATAGTGAGTTTGCAGATACCCAAAGCTCAACAGTGAGGCCCTGTATCAAAAACAAAACAGCCAAACTGTGGCAGTGAACGCCTTAAATCCCAGAGGCAGGCGGATCACTGTGAGTTCGAGGCCAGCCTGGTTTACAAATCCGAGTCCAGGACAGTCAAGGGAAACCCTGTCTCCAAAATCAAAACAAACAAACAAACAAATAAACAAACCAAAACAAAGCCCCAAACCACCAAAACAAATAAATATGGGGGCTGAAGAGATGGCTTGAAGGTTAAGAGCACTAGCTGTTCTTTGAGAGGACCTGGTTCCAATCGCCAGCAGCCACATGGCCACTCACAACCATTAACTCTGGAATTGCAGATTTCACAAGGTTTGAATAGGGCATTCTCTTTCCTCCATATACTTTAATATAGTCTTAATACAAGTTTAAATAAGAGAAACATTATTTTCACATTAACCTTGGGGTGCCATAGTCTTCAGTTACCCTGTTTGGGGGAGTGGGGCAGGGTCTCACTCTGAAGCCTGGTCTGGCCTAGAACTCTTGGTGATCTGCCTATCTCAGCTTCCCAAGCCAGCCACGAGCCATTTTTAATGGATGAATGGGCAATTTTCTTATGTATTGTCGTACCATAATTTAATGTATCCCCCTCCTACGGCTTGAGCCTTGGAGTGTTTTCACTCTGTAATTATTACTGGCAGTGCTGATAAGTACCTCTTACTGCTGGTCTATTGCTGTTAGCTTCCAACCAATGAAAGCTTCATTTCATTTCATCCCTATCATTTTTTCTGTATTCACATAAACAGAAACTTCCAACTATGACTCGCTGTAAAATATTTTAACTAAACAAGACTAAAACTGTACTCTGTCCTCCAAAGTCCTCACGTTTTGGTCTCAAACTGAACTTGAGTTTTACTTTCTACTGCATTTTGTTTTGGGTGACTTACTGGACCCAAACTTTCATAATTCATTGGTTTTCCACATCTTTCAAAGTCTAACCCCTTGGACAACCAGTTTCTCCCTCAAGTTTAAATCCCACTTCCTCTGTGCCACACCTCCTCACGGTGTGCCTCCCCTGGTGCTTGCTCTGTTCGGCTCTTAATTGCTGGTGTCTGTCCCTCATCCTAAAGCCTTGAAAGCAAGATTTAGGTTTGTCCTATGCCAAACGAGGGCCAAGACAAAGCACATCAGCTCTGGGAAGGCTGGCCTTGCAGCCTACCATAGGCAAGTCGCTTAACCTTTCCAGGTGTCACGTTAAGTTAGCGTAAACCCTACAACACTGCTTCGATTTGGACAAAAATTTAGCCAGTACCAACGCGGGGGAGAACCCCCCCCCCAAAAAAAACAATAGGGCCCAAACAAGAACTAGCCATCATTCATAGTAGTTTTCCCACTACCATTCTTTCTCTAGTATATTCTTTCCACGGCAAATGATAAACATTCCTTTTCCACGCCTAAGAAATAGGAATCCTTCCATCTCACCAGGCATTCCACAGCTCCAAACCCGGTAACTTCCTCAATTCTCTGCACACTGCGCATCCAAGTCGGTGAGTCCCCAGAATGAACAGGGCTCATTCCGTGTTCTCTCCACCAGGAGGCTTCCAGGAATCGCTTTGTACGATTCAACTGGCCCGGGGCTGACCAGCCGCCAAGAGGGCAATTCCCCTGCTGCCTACCCGCCCCATTCCCGCTACGGCTCGTTAGGTGGTCGCTGAATGAAAGGAGCAGTCACGGCCAACGGCCTCCTAGAGGGATCTCAACCCACGGCTCTGCCCACGCCTCCACGGACTGGCTTTCTGCGCCCAGAGAGGATGATGACATTTGCCTGGAGGTCCAGACACGCGGCCCGCCCCGCACGCACGTGGGGGAGTTGGGTTCACTCTCGAGTCCCGGCAGGGTCGCGTAGGCTCCGGGACCACCCCGCCACCCCGCAGCTTTCCTGCCGCCGCGCCTCACCTGTCGCTCTCCCTGAGCGCTGTACTTATTCTCCGGCTTCAGGCCCAGAGACTTCTCCAGCAGCCTGAGTTCCGCGGCCGCCGCCATCTTCTGGCCCAGTTCCTAGTGGGGGGGGGGGCGGGCGGGAGGAGGCGGAGCCTGAACTGCTAGGGTATTGATTGAGCAGGAAGTCCGGCCCCCACAAATGTCTTCCACGATTGGCTGGACGGACCGCGAACGCGCCTCCGCAGAGGGGCGGGGGTCAGCGCAGGACAGGGGGCGGGGCCAAAATGTTCTGAGACTGTGGATTGCTTGTGCGAGCTGCAAATTTCTTCTTTAGGGTAGTGAAAGCCGCCCACAGAAAGCACTAAATCCAGATAGTTACAGAGAACAGTGTATCAGAATGTTAAAGACTGAATCATTGCAATGTTTATAAAACTATGTAGAACATAGTAGAAAAATTTAGGTTGTTTCATGAGTAGAAAGCATGCGTTCCCAAACTCTTCAAAGAGTTCTCCAAATAAGAAAATTATACAACAATCTCAGTGAAGAATATAAATAAGGGCCAGTGACCCTGCAAGGCGACTTGGGTTCTCTGGTGGTTTGATTGAAAATGGCCTCCATAGGCTTATAGGGAGTGTCACTAGTAGGAAATGGGGCCTTGTTGAAGTAGGTGTGGCCTTATTGGAGGACATTTGTCACTGGGGGTGGGCTTTGAGGTTTCAGATGTGCAAGCCAAGCCCAGTGTCACTCTTCTTTGTGCATGCCCATCTGGATACAGAGCTCTTGGCTCCTTCTCCAACACCACGTCTTCCTGTGTGCCACCGCGCTTCTTACTGGGATGACAACGGACTAAACCTCGGAAGCTGTAAGCCAGCCCCAATGACATCTTTTCTTTCATAAGAGTTGCTGAGGTCATGGTGTCTCTTTATAGCAATAGAAACCCTGACTAAGACAAGCTCCATCCTGACGTGGTGGCTTGAATAAAAATGGCCCCCACGGGAAAATACAGCAGTGACCAAGACAGAGGTTGTCCCAGGGAGCAAGGTCCTGCTATGACAGGCTTGAGTATGCTGCTTGTTGGAGGAATACGGAGGATTTTGGAGTAAAAGTGTGGTTGGATGCCTTAGTGGAGCTTATGGGCCATCCTAGCAGGAGCACGGAAGACAGGGATGAGGGTGATTTGAATCACGGGGGCCCAGCTCAAGAAGTTTCAAACGGGAAGAATGTTAGTAAGGGGCCTAGAGACCGTTCTTATGCTATTAATTTTTTGGCAAAGAATGTCGTCCTTTTGTGCCCTTGCCCTAAGAAGCTGGCGGAAGCTAACTGAAGACTTTGGATTAATGTCGCTGCCAGATGAGATGTCAAGGCAGCCCAGTATGGATTGTGTCATGTGGTCATGCTCATGCGTATCTATGATGAAAAGGAACAAGCTGCGCAAGGACAAGTAAAAAGGATACAGTTTGAGGAGAAAGGGAGACCAGGATGGATAATGTTAGAGGCAAGTCCAGTGCTCAAGAAGATTAAAAAAGTTTAGAGAAAAGCCTGGTGCTAAATGGAATAGAGGGAGTGGTGACCTCAGGGTAAGACCCTCACCCTCACCCAGCTAAACTTCCAACTTGTGAAAAAAAAATAAAGAAAAGCTTACAATGATGAAAACCATAAAAGGGGTGTGTGGGGGGGGGCGGCTGGAAAGATGGCTCAGAGGTTAAGAGCACTGGTTGTTCTTCCAAAGGTCCTGGGTTCAACTCCTAGCAACCACATGGTGGCTCACAACCATCTATAATGAAATCTGGTGCCCTCTTCTGGCCTGCTAGAGTATATGCAGGCAAAACCACTATATATATAATGAATACATAAATCGTAAAAAAAAAAAAAAAAAAAAAAAAGACAGCTGATGCACATGTATTTGAGTGAGGGGGGCAAGTTCCAGCCCAGCAAACAGCAGAATGTGACTGCTTCACCACCCAGTTCTAACTTTAGAGTCAAAGATACAAGAAAGGGGTTCTGGAATCTCCTCTGTAGTTAACGAAAGCTACAGAGGCCAGGCATATGTCAGGGGTATCCCTGCATGGAGGCCCCAGAGAGGCCACTGCATGAAGCTCTGAAGATTAAGCTTGGATTGTGTAAGACTCCAGGATGCTGGAGTCAGAGAGCTGGCAGGGGAAATTGCAGACCAGCTGTGGAAACAGCCTAAGAAAGAGAAACGTGCTGCAGTCAACACAGCTTCAAGGAGTTAGAGATCTGAAGAGTGTTTTGATATTGGACAATGTGGTAGTTTGAATGAAAATAGCCCCCTAGGCTCACAGGGACTGGCACTATTAGGTGTGGCCTTGTTGCAGGAAGTGTGTCACTGGGAGTGGGCTTTGAGATTTTAAGAACCCATACCAAACCCGGAGTATCTCTCCCTCCCTCCCTCCCTCCCTCCCTCCCTCCCTCCCTCTTTTTCTCTATCTACCTTTGGATCAGGATGTAGGTGTCAGTGTCTGCCTATATACTGCCACGCTTCCTGCCCTGATGATAATGGACTAAACCTCTGACACTGTAAGTCAGCCCCCGACCAAAGGCTTTCTTTCATAAGAGTTGCTGTGGTCATGGTGTCTCTTCACAGCAATGGAACAGTGACTAAGACACCCAGGAACTCGTATAGTGGAAGGGGACTATGGTGCCACAAGTTGTCTCTGACCTCCATATACATCCTGGCTTTCAGTGTACTTGGGCGTGCGCACACACGCGCGCGCGCGCACACACACACACACACACACACACACACAGAGACAGAGAGAGAGAGAGAGAGAGAGAGAGAGAGAGACAGAGAGAGAGAGAGAGACAGAGAGAGACAGAGAGAGAGAGAGAGAGAGAGAGAGAGACAGAGAGAGAGAGAGAGAGTTTAAACATTAAAAATATGGACAATATTAATAAAGACAATCAAATAACATATTTAAACACAGAACACATGATGACTAAATGGAATTTAGTTTGAGTGCTCAAGAAAGTTCAATATTGTAAGCCTAACATAATTCATCATATAAATAGAAGAAAAGAGACAATACAGTCATTTCTATAGATATAGAAAAGTCACTCAACATTATTTTAAGACTCACTCATAATAATAAAAAAAAGAAACCCCGTCAGTTAAAAAGCAAAGGTAGGGGCTAGATGGCTCAGAGGAGAAGTTCTCCTGTTGCCAGGGCCCTGATGGTCTGAGTTTGCTTGCTGGAACTCACATAGAGGAAGAAGAGCTATGACACCCACAAGCTGTCCTCTGGCCTTCTCATGGACGATGTGACACACCCAGCGTAGTCACACATACCCACAGCAAAGAAAATAAATGGCAATTTAAAACCTAAAAAAGTAAAGATAATCATTTATTTTTTATTTAATGGAAAAATCTTTAATGTATCCTTGTCAAAGTAAGTCCCTTGGCCTCCCACTTTGTTACATTGTGTTACAACCCGCTGGGCGTGGTGGTACACCCTTTTAATGCCAGCACTCTGGAGGCAGAGGCAGGGGGATCCCTGTGAGTTCAAGGCCAGCCTTGTCTACAAAGTGAATCTAGGACAGCCAGGGTGACACAGAGAAACTCTATCTTGGAAAAAAGAAAAAAAAAGAAAAAAAGCCCCTTCCCCCCAAATTGTGTGTAACCAAAGCAGATAATCGCCAGAAGCACGTGTTTTGAAACAAGAAGCCAAACTTCCTCCAGTAACAGACTGTGTAGTGTCCTATTCTGAGAACTCACTCATGGGGGGTGGGGGGGGGATTCACAAAACAGTAAGAAGATTCAGAAAAGTAGCAAACAGGACAACAGTATTTGCAAGTCAATAGTAAGAAGTTAAAGGAGAGAAGATACTACTTAGGCTTAAATGTAGAGTCTCAAAAATCATGCTCCAATTTAACCTATGCTAACTGGTTAAGGGACTAATGGTATACATGCATAAAGCTTCAAAAATGCAATTACATAACTGGACAGCGGTGCCATATAGCTGTTACATTGCATGTTTTTTGTTTGTTTGTTTTTGCTGTTGTCTTTGTGTGGGGTGAGCAAACTCAGGACCTCATCTATTATAGGGACGTGCTCTACCCTGAGCTATATCCCGAGTCCTGAGAGAGACTTTTTCGACAGAGGCATTTGTTTACATACTTATTTATTTAGTGTGTGGGGATACTCCAGTGCACAGAATGGGTGTGGAGGTCAGAGGACAATTTGAAGAGTCTATTGTCTCTTTCCACCACATGGGTTCTGGGGATCAAGCTCAGGCCATGAGATTTGAAGTTAAGTGCTGTTACCTGCCAGCCTCAAATGGACTGAAACTTTTATTTTTGTTTGTAATTGTGTGTGTGTGTGTGTGTGTGTGTGTGTGTGTGTGTGTGTGTGTGTGTGTAGGTGTCTTGGACAGAGGCCAAAGGCCTCTAGGATATGCCAGTGGAAAAAGCGAGGCAAGAAAGAATTTACAGCATACCATCCATCTAAGCAAGTTTTGTGTGATGTGAATATAAGCACTTTCTGTTTTCAACACCAAACTATGTATGAAAACCTTTATAAAGGGTGGAAAGAGGAGAAATAGAGCCAGGCTGAGAGGCTGTACCCTTTCTTTTAGATTTGGCATTATCAATTTATCAGATTGAAAAAGCAATCTCCAGAAAAGCAAAGCAAGATATATTGGACATTAGATTGTGAGATGATTGCAGAGTGTGAAGCCCTTAAAAAAAGATTTTAATTTTTAATTATGTATATATATGTGTCTGTGGATATGTGCACATGAGTGCAGTGCCCACAGAGGTCAGAAGAGGGCGTCGGATCTTCTGGAGCTGGAGTTACAGGTGTCTGTGAGCCTACTGCTATGGCTGCTGGGAATCGAACTCAGGTCCTCTGAAAGGGCAGTGTGGGGCTGTAATCACTGAACCATCTCTCCATCCCTGAGTGAGGGGAAAGTCTAGTTTGACTTTATAAATATATAATCAGTGCATTTTAGAAAAAGATTTATGTATTTATTGTGTATACAGTGTTCTTTCTGCAAGTAACACCTGCATGCCAGAAGAGGGCACCAGAAGAGGGCATTATAGATATTTGTAAGACACCATGTGGTGCTTGGGAATTGAACTCAGGACCTCTGGATGAACAGTTAGTGCTTAACCTCTGAGCCATCTCCCCAGTCCCATTAGTGCGCTCTTAATTGCATATACTTGAAGGAAACAAATTCGGTGGGAAGTGTTTCTGCCTTTGGTTGCTGATGTTGTTTGTCCAGCCTCCTGACAGTGTCAGGGCATTTGGTGTTGTACTGGCAGGACTGCATGTCCGCTCTGGGATAAAGCCAAGGAAGAGGTATGGAGTAGGTATTGGATGCTGGGGTTTTGACTTGCAGGTGTCAGATAGGTCAGGTTAGATCAAACTCTTTGGCCCTGAATTTTAATGAAAAGATCCAGATGAAGTTAGGATGCTTTTGTCTTAGGAAAGATAAAAAAGCATTTCCTGGATTGCTATGTGTATTCACAGGGCTTCAAAACAAACACAGCTTAGTGGCACAGGGCATCCCCCAATCCACCAGATTCTGGGCTCAAGGGCCATTCCCACAAGAAGGTATGGGGGCTCTTTGGAGACTGGCCATTTCTAGATGCTGGCAGGAAATGCAGGAGATGAGGAAGACACCTGGCCTCCTCTGATGGCCTCTGCATGTGCATCCATGGGCACAAACACACTCCTTATATGCATATGCATGCATACCCCCCCCCCCCACACTCCCAACACAGATAGCTGTAATGTGTATGGTGATTAATTTTGGTTATCAACTTGATGGATCTGCAATCAACTGAAGAGTCTGTGAGACTACTTTATAGAAGGATCACTTTGGGGGCTTGCATTCTCTCTAGGTAGCCTATACATAAACTCTAAGAGAGGAAAGAGATGGGCTTTGCCTGCTCACTCTTGCCCTCTGCTGGTGAGTGCATCTACTACTATTCTGCTGTTGCCATGCTTTGCTAGTGTAGGAAACCAAGTTCCTTCAGCTTTCCCCTGTGGTCTAAAAGCTGGTGGGTTTTGGGGGGTGGGGGTGGGGGGTGAGGAGCCTTCAAGCTGTCAGCATCATATTGGGACTGCTGAGGCATCCAGCCATGTGTACTAAACAGCCACCGGGCGCCCACCTTCTCTAATTTGCAGATAGCAGTATTGTTTATGCGAACATAATAAACACCCCATAATATATATTCATCTTAATGCTATGTGTATGTATGTATGTATGTATGTATGTATGTATGTATGTATGTATGTATGTATTTATATTTGGTGTACTTGTGTGGGTGTCAGAGAACAACTTTCTTGAATGAGTTCTTTCCTCCTACCATTTGGGACCTGTGACTGGAACTCAGCATGGAAGGCTTGGGGACAGGCTCATTTACCTGCTGCGCCACCACTTGGCTCAGCACGTGCTCATTCTGCCAGCTGTGACCCTCAGACGTTCCTGACTAACACAGCGTGCTTCTGAGAGTGCTCGGAGAAAGTTGATTGTCCTTTTGCCAGTGTGTGTCAGCTGCAGATGGCTTCTTGGTCGGAGGGCGAGTGGGGCTCTGGGTCCACTTCCCCCTCTCAGTGCAGAACCCCCTTCTGACTTGAATGTGTGCGGGTCTTGTGCGTGCTGCCACCATCTCTGTGAGTTCATACGTGCCTCTGTCCTGGTGTGTCTGGAAGACACTGTTTCCTCTGAGTCATCACCTCGTCTGTCTGGCTCTTACAGTTCTTCCTCCTCTAGGCCTCTTCAGCATAGATCCCTGAGCCTGGAGGGGAGGGGCCTGATAAAGACATCCCATTTAAGACTCCCAAGTCATCAGGTTAGGTTGCCCGGGACTTTTCATCTAACAAATTTCATATAAAAGGAGGAATATGTTAAGTGAGATGCAAACAGGAAATTCTAACTCATTGAAAACAAGCATACATTCTGATTGTCTTACCTAATAAATTCAAGGGAGAAAACAAGACAGTAGGAAAGCATACTATATAGATTGAGAGTAATAAGGGACACAGTGAATTACAGTGTGTGAACCTGTCCTGGTTTGAATGAATATGCCCCCATAGGCTCATAGGTAGTGGCACTATTGGGAGGTGTGGCCTTGTTGGGGTAGGCGTGGTGTGGTTGGGGGAAGTGTGTCACTAGGGGGTGGGCTTGTGAGGGCTCAGAAGCTCAAGCAAGGCCCTGTGTCTCATTCTCTTTCAGTGGCCTGCAGATCCAGATATAGACCTCTCAGCTCCTTCTCCAGCACCATGTCTGCCTGCATGCCCCCATGCTTCCCACCATCATGATAATGGACTAAACCTCTGAAATGTAAGCCAGCCCCAATGAAATGTCCTTTATAAAAGTTGACATGGTCATGGTGTCTCTTCACAGCAATAGAAATCCTAAGACAGGATCTTTTAATTTGGTTTGATTTTTATTTTCAATTCTAATGCTAATAAACTAGTAAAATTGAAAAAAAAAGTTGGTAGCCATATATATTAGTTTACCCATTATGACAGCAACATGCTTGTCATAGAATGTGTGAGTGTGTGAGTGTGTGTGTGTGTGTGTGTGTGTGTGTGTGTACACATGCATGCGCGCGCATGCATTCTAGATCCATATTACAGTCCCATAACATGGACTATTGGCCATATTTCATTTTATATAAATAACATTAAATTATTTGCTCAGCACACATAGATAATAGATCTGTACATAAGGCACCTGAAGGTTTTACAAGCTGCAGATGCCATGCAGCCCTAGAGAAATGACCTTATTTTATGTAGTCAGGGGCTAGGCTTGGACCCTAAGGGGGGCAAAAAATAGCTAGCCAATTCTAATATACAGCCAGACTTGAGACCCACTACAAAATATCTAGAACTTTTATCTAGTTTTTTGGTTCTCAAGCCCACAGAGCCTTGCTTTCCTTGGCTTTCTTTCTCTTTTGTAATGGAGAATTGATGCGCGCTCTACTTCACTCAATATTAAGCCTGAGAAAGAAAGGAAGCTTATATTTTATTTAAAAGAATCAATAAATGTATTTTTAGCTGCTCTGTCTATTTGATTTGGGGTGATCAGGACAGCCTTCCTTATAATAAAGATCATTTGATGGATTGATTTTGCCAAATGGAACGCTGCTCTAATGCGCCGTTGTCACCATCAAGTTTGAAATCCACGGCACCTTAGGATACAAAGGAAACGTCAGATGAAATTAATTTGGCAAGTGGAACCCGAACTGGACGGTTTGCTCCTTGAAGCAGACATGACAGCTCTCTGCATGTCATCCCAGTGTCTGTTAAAATGAGCTGTGTGTGCCAGAACCTGTCCCTGCACTGGGCTGCTCTTAGCAACACTGCCATCTGACAAGGCTCCATCTTACATGATTATTTTTCTGTCTCAGGCTGTGCTAGGCTTTAAAGTTAGGGCCAAACTGACATCAGATGTGTGGCTAGATAGAAGGAGCATGGTCCAGGTGCTCTGGATGCTACTGTGTCTGTCACGGGCACCTGCTGGGTCTGGGCATGTCTTGTATCTATCCCAATTGCTTATGGAGCCATCTCTATGTACGAGGCACTGTTCTAAGCATGGGAGACACAGGAATGAGCAACCATCTGTCAAGCTTAGGTGTTTTGAGGGAAGTTAGATTTGTGTCTGGGCCCACACTGCTTTGGGGTTACTTGTCGTTCATCTCTAGTTTAGATCTGGAATATTCCTTAAATGTCCCTGAGTTTAAAGGTCTAATCCTCAGCTAGCTGCTCTTGGGAGGTGGTAGGCCCTTTAAGAGTTGGGCTCACTAGTCGTAGTCATTGGAAACTTGAGGTAATGCCCTTAAAAAATTGTCAGGACCTCCTTCCCACTCAGTTTATTTCTGTCAGGCAGATCTCACTATGTAGCCCAGGCTGGCCTCAAATTTCCTGTTTTCTCTTATCAGCTTCTTGAGAGGTTGGACATTGATGTGTACCTCTCTCTCTCTCTCTCTCTCTCTCTCTCTCTCTCTCTCTCTCTCTCTCTCATATCTATCTATCTATCTATCTATCTATCTATCTATCTATCTATCTATCATCATCTATCTATCAATCTATCATCTATCTATCTTCTCCTGTCACAAGGTATCCAGGCCTCTTCTACCATACAGTCCCAACACAATGTGCTGCCTTATCACACACCCAAAGCAACAAGTCCGATAAGACACATACTGCAATCTCCGTAACCGTGAACGCAAACGAACCTCCCCTCTTTAGAAGTTGGTTGTTTTCTGAGCCAGATGACTTGGTTATCTCAGGTGTTGGTTGTAGCAATAGAATGTAGTGAAACACACTTCTTTCATACCTATCCTTAGTGCTACCTCTCCGTTACTTGTTGCTGGTGCCTTAGCACACAGGATAGGTGAAATTCTTCTGTGGTTTCTCAGGGTCCCAGTAGCCACCATGCTCCCTTCCCGTCTTCTTTCCACCCAGATGTCTCAGGCCACCAATCTACTGTTCTATTTCTCATCTAGGAAAAGGTGGCAGAGCTCCCCTATAAGGCTTAGAATCTAGTTGAGAGACCTTAGCTTGATTATGCAGTTCATCAAGAAGTTTGCATTACTTTTTTCTTTTTTCTTTCTTTCTTTTCTTTTCTTTTTTTTTTTTTTTTTTTTGGTTTGGTTATTTTGAGACAAGGTTTCTCCATGTAGCCATGGCTGTCCTCGACTTGCTTTGAAGACCAGGCTGGCCTCAAACTCACAGAGATCCACCTGCCGCTGCCTCCCGAGTGCTGGGATTAAAGGCGTGCGCCACTACTGTGCGGCATATTACTTCTTGTGATTTTATTTCCCGACTGGCACATTCTGTCTTGGTCCTGCTTGTCTTTTTGCATATTACTTCTTGTGATTTTATTTCCTGACTGGCACATTCTGTCTCGGTCCTGGTTGTCTTTTTACAGTTTCTGGAAGCGTTAGGTGCTCTCAGGCCTCTGGGACTATCTATGTATGTTTTCTGCACCAGGACTAGCTTCCTCTATTCCTCTCTTAGAGCAGCATTCCTGTGTTGTCATGGCAGCCATTGGCAATGCTCCCACACATGGCATACTCATTCCTTCTGGACCGACTGCTCAGACTTGAACCCACGGTAGAAATGATGAGCCAACTTTTAGTTTTACTCCATGATAATTACTAGAAAGGCTTTGTACTTATCTAGAGTTGGGCCTAAAAGAACACATTTAAGATTTTAACATGAAGTTGTTTTCCTTATATATATATATAGCTGTGCATAAATGTGTACATATAGGTATGTACCACGTGCACAGTATTCCTGTGTATAGATGCACACACACATTTTAGAAGTCATGACCTCTCTTGGATGGCTTCAGTGTCAGTCTCTAGCTTGTTCCCTCCTTTGTCCATTTAACATGTGTGTGCTTCCACAGTATTAACTCCAATTGTCAAAATATTGGCAGGTTTATACAACACTTTTCCTATAATGTTTCAGGTCTTGTTGGAGAACTCTTTAGCAGAAAAAAAACCACAAAAACTGACTATGATGGTACCTGTTGCTTGTCAATTTGACAGAACTAAGAATCGTCTGGGAGCCTGGCCCCTGAACATGCCCATAGGACATTATCTTGATGATATTAAGTGAGGTGAAAAACCCCATCTCAACTATTGCTGGGAACATTCCCTGCCAGGAGATCCTGGACTGACTAAAAATGGAGAAAGCAAACAGAACGCCAGCGTGCGTTCAACACTCTGTTTCCCAACTGTGGGTGCAACATGGCCGTCTATGTCAAGCATCTGCTGCCTTGACTTCCCCACCATAACAGACTATTATACTCTTGAGCTGCAAAAACCAAAACACAACTCCCCCTCCGAACAACAACAACAACAACCAAAGAGCCAAAATTAGCCAACTTTATAAGAAAGTTATCTCAGGTGTTTGTTACAGTAATGAAAAGCTGACCAACATGCCTTCCAGACACACATGGAGCTACATCCATTTTCCCAAATCCATTGAGACCACCTATATGGCCTCTCTGCCTCTGGTTTATACATTTCCGAGGACACACACAGCATCCTGTTTGTCACTCAGTCATCAGCACGTGGCACCTCGTTTGGAGCAGAGTGGGCACTAGGTAAGTCCATTTGTTGAATGAACAAGGAAACATGGGAAGACACAGAACAGTCACGAGTGGATGAGGAGATGAACTGTGCAGATATTGAGTCTTATCTTTGAGTAAACAACAGAAACCAAAAGTACAAAGTATTTTCCTGGGAAGTAGAGCAGGGCAAACAAAAGTGTCTCAGAAAACTACAAGCTAGGAGTTGACAACCAATTTACCAAAGAACTCGTCCTTTCCACCAACCCCCCAAGTTAGCCACTCATGGATCACTCAAACTACATTTGAACTCAGGAATGGTTATGCATCAGCTTACACAATCATCATGGTCCTCTTCCCCATCCTCCTCCTCTTTCCCCTTTTCCTCACCATCATTATCATTGGCTTACCAAACACATATTGATCATTGCTGTCTTGGATTCTGTTCTCAATTCTTTATTGGTATCAACACATCAATTCTCAGAACAGGCTTGGAAACAAATTCCATTTAGCATAGTTATCATCATCATCATTTTTTCCCTTCTGAGACAGGATTTTTTTTTTTATAGTCTTGGCTGTCCTGACCAAGCTGGCCTTGAACTCACAGAGACCCACCTGCCTCTGCCTCCCGAGTGCTGGGATTAAAGGCGTGCGTCACCACTACCACCAGGCAGTAAATTCTGTTATTATTATCTCCATTTACAGAAGAGGAGATTGGTACTCAAAGAAGGGTGACAGATTTTCAGCTTGTCCCAGAGAGAGTCATCCCTTAGAAGAATGAAAGATTTTCTAGGTAGCTAGGCCTGCAAGATGACTTGGTGAATAAAGGGGCTTTCCTCATAAGCCTCATGACCTGAGCCAGAAACTCAGTACCCATGTCTAAGTGGCTGGAAAGAACATGGCCATTCCGTCCCTGAGTGCTGGCTGAGACTGCCACCAGACCTGATTTAGGCTCTCTACCTCTTAAAAATCATATTGTCCCCAAACAGTATCACACTGTAATACATGAACATTTTGGGGGGACACTATCCATGCTTAAATCATAGAAAGGCCCAAAGTGGTCCTTAGTCCTATGGAAACTTGGCTTGCAGTACAGTAGATTCATTTCCCCCTCCATCTGTCCAGCTCAGCTGCACCTGGGTGACTGTGTCTTAGAACGAGCTGATGCTAGAAAAGGGACTTTTAATTAAAAGGGGGTGATGCTAACAGGAGTTGGAGAGGCAGGTCTGTGTACCTGTGTTGCTGCTTGGAACTCGACAGATGACCTTTCTGGCCATGTCTTAAAGCGATTTCTGCTTTAAAATTTGGCAACTGAAACTTGTGTTTCCAATCTTTATTTGATTTCCCATCAAGGATTCTGCAAATTGAGGGGCATTTTTCAAATTCCCATAAAGTTTGTGAACCAGAATCTCTGAGGAGGCTTCGCCACCTCCGCTCCTGATTTGTGAGCTCTCACTAGCTCGCAGCTTTCGCCAGGCTCTCTGGTGTTAAATTAATAATAACTGATGCGGAGCTGACAGGCAGGTGAAGATGGAGAGTGTCGTGATATTAAAAAATTCTCAATCTATTATGTAGCTTAGTGTGCGGCAGTGTTTTGTCAGGTTTTGCCTGTAGGTGTCTTAATTTTGCTTAAACAGTTTGCTCACGTCTTTAAACCCAGAGGGTGGAAACATAGCCCTTAGCACATGGCTAGCTGACTCTGCAGCGTCTACACATTGATGTGATGCAGAAGACTAGACTCTGAAGTTTATGTGGAAGTATTTGAAAAGGCACTAGATAAAATGAAGAGGCAAAAATACTTTCATGGAATTAAGGAGCATCTCATTCTCTCTTGTAGTTACAAGTGGGTATTTTGGGGACCCAGATAAACTTCTTGAAGACAGCTATGGCTGCTTTCAAAACACATCAGAAGTGTTCAGGCAACTGCAAACCACACACCAAAGATTTCTTGGAGATGATTCTTAGCAAGGATACAAAACACTGGAAGGATGATTGACAAACTAAACTCTGCACATGATCTGCTTTGCACATTAAAAGTCAATGTAATAACTTTTGAAAATATTTACTGTGGGCATTTTCTTTTTCTTTTTTTGTTTTTTATTTTTAATATTTTATTAAATATTTTTACATATACATTTATATTATTACACACATATAAACTACCTACAGCAAGAAGAATTTTCTTAAAAACATACACACATAGAGAAGTAGAGGGAATAACACAAAGGTTCCATGAGGAATTAGTCTTTTGCATCTCGTGTGTGTGTGTGTTTGTGTGTGTGTGTGTGTGTGTGTATCCATATATATTTTTTAAAGCAAAAACATATTAGTTTTTAAAAATCAGGTACAAAGCCGGGCGGTGGTGGCGCACGCCTTTAATCCCAGCACTCGGGAGGCAGAGACAGGCGGATCGCTGTGAGTTCGAGGCCAGCCTGGTCTACAAAGTGAGTCCAGGACGGCCAAGGCTACACAGAGAGACCCTGTCTCGAAAAACCAAAACAAAAACAAAAAAAAAAAATCAGGTACAAAAGTGTGGAATCCTTCATCAGACTTGATTATGATTTCTAGAGTGTAAGAGAAGAAATAGAAATCCAGAGAGTGCTACAGCTAAAATCCAATTTAGAAACTACTCACAATTCAGCTTTATGATGAGAGTGACAGTTAACCCATTTTAACGGCCATTGCTTTTTCTTTTTTAACCGATATATAATTGCATCTGTATATAGAACACAGTGTCACTATTCCAGTGCATGCCTATGATGTATAATGACCACATCAGGATAATAATCACTTCTGTCTCCTTGTACATTTATATTTTTTCAGTGTCTACAGCCTTCAAGCTCTTCTTTCTTCAAAGGATTATAGTAGGTTATTGCAAACTACATTCATCCTATTGCTCTGAAGCTACACTAGATATTTTTCCCCTATTTCTCCCAGTGTGAGTGCGAGCATGAATGTTCTTGTGTGTGTGAGTGTGCTTGTATGTGTGTGTGCGTGTGTGTGTGCAGTTAGGCCAGTTGTCTGGAACTCATGTAATCCTGGCCAACCTTGCAGTTGCAATCCTCTTGCCTCAAGTGCTGACATTACAAGTCTATACTACCATCAGACTGGCATTGTAGCTCAGTAATGGAGCTCATGCTTAGCATATGTGAGGTTCAAAGGTCAGTCCCAAATACTGCTGAAAAAAAAAAAAAAAGAACCCTATATATCACCAAAGCTTACCTCGAATCGTGTTTTGATGCTTATTATCCAACCTCCAGCCCTTGTCTCCCACCCCAGTGACTAGTAACCACCATTCTTACCTTACTTTTGTGAGTTCAACTTTTTTAGATTTCGCCCATAAGTTACATCATTAGGGGTTTGGTTTTCTGTGCACGAACTATTTCAATAAGTGTGGCGATCCAACGCTGTGTTGTTCTTTTTCTTTTTTAACTGATTATTTTATTTTTATGTGTATAGGTGCTTAGCCCACATATATGTCCAGGTAGTAAGTATGCCTGGTGTCCACAGAGGCCGGATGAGGGTATTGGATCCCCCAGGACTGAAGGCAGTTATGTGGGTGCTGAAAGTTGAATTCGGGTCCTCTGATGCACCAGCCAGTGCTCTTAACCACTGAGCCATCTCTGCGGACGAGCATGGTATTCTTCAGGTTCAGCCATCTTGGAGCCAATGGCAGGACCTCCTTCTTCTTTGTGGCAAAGCAATAGTCGGCTGTTTATAGATCACATTTTCTGTATTCACCTGCCAAAGGATGCTAAAGGGCCAGTTTCTTAATAGAAAGTGTAGGAGGTTTTGATTTGTTTTTTATTTAACTGTACTTTTAGTCACCACCCTCTTCACGCATCCTCCTAGCTTCAGTGAGGAGACTTTCTTGTCCCACTCTTGATCGTTGTCTAGAAGTGCGTGTAATTCCTGAATTCTCTCCTTCTTTCCAGTCCCTGGGGAGGTGGGATGAAGGGGGCAGGTACCACTTTCCTCTTCTGTTCTCTTTGATCATTTGCCTTCTTCTATGTCATCAGAATTTCCCAGGGAGTGGGGATAACCGAGAAACGACAACAAAGAAAGAAGCTAAAAAGGCTCTTTGAGTTAGACTCTCTATCTTTTTAAAGCATCAGTCTCCACTCTGGAAGTGGGAAAGCTCGTTCCCAGTTCCTCATCCCTCTTCCTCCCACAGGTTTACGGGGAGGTACCCGAGGTGTGCTTCTTACCTGTAACTTCTGTGATGTGTTTTCCCCTGGCCGTCCCAGAGCCCAGCTGATAGTCACTGGGGCTGTCCTCTTGCCATTAGCGCATTTCTCCAAGTCTGAATTCTCCAGGCTAGGCTATCACTCTGGGGGATAGGCACCACACTGATGCCATTTTTAGCTTCATGCTGCTAATGTAGTTGTGGGCTTTAAGGAAGACATGGCCATCTCCCCAGTGCAGCCACTCTCCTCTTTGGCCAATGAGTAACTGGGCAAGCAAACTCATTATTTATTTTATAAAGATAAACAATCAAATCTTGATTCAGTGTTGTAGAGTTGAAGTGGGAGTGTCAGAAATTTGAAGCCAGTGAGCCTGGCTCTGGCTCAGACCTATCTATCTATCTATCTATCTATCTATCTATCTATCTATCTATTTATCTATCTATCTATCCATCCATCCATCTCGTATTGTATCATATCTATCTATCCATCCATCTATCTATATCCTATCTATCTATCTATCTATCTATCTATCTATCTATCTATCTTTCTATCTATCCATCCATCCATTTTCTATTTAATTTGTCACACTACTGGCCTAGACAGTATAAAAAAAATTTGAATTCACTGTCAGCCCAGGGGTGTAACATAAAAAACCCAGACTAGCTTTCCTGGAGGGCAGCATCCATTCCTGCTTGAGCCAAGGAGAGAACTGGAAATATCCATCTTCCTTGGAAGATACTATCCTCTTCCTGGACCACCAATACCCCCAGCTTCTCTCTACCATCCCCATGGCTGAGGCTGGGGGTTGGCTGCCATGTTTCTTCCCCACTAGCTCATATTTCCCATTTCTGTTTCTTAGGTGGCCTCTGTAGGGACCTGAATGTGTGGCCCCAGATAAAAACTCACACAGACAAGTACTGTTTTCCTGTCCACCTGATAACAGCTCAGTTCTGGCCTCTGTTTATTATAAGAGAAGCATTAGCCCATCTCTATGCCTCTACTCTGTGCATTCAAGTTCGCCTTACCAAGTCTTTCAAAGATGGATTTAAAAGGCTCCTTTCCAGACAAGACCTGATAGACTATGGTCAGATGGAGGGGGAGAAGCTCCCCCCCAACATCAGAGGAGGGAGGGGGTGGGAAGATACAAGCAAAGGGATAACAATTGGGATGTAATATGAATAAATTATAATAAAAATACATTAAAAGGCTCATGTCTAGATGACTTACCTATCTTTGTAAGTCCCTAAGTGAACAAGACTTTGCAGTGGCTTCTTCAATGTCTTAGCTAAGACAACTTCTGAGCTCCATACGTGGAAGAGGCAGGGAAGTGAGTGACTCAAAGGCTTGATTACCTGTAAACTTGTCTATGACTAAGCTTCTTCTGGGATCTCTGAAGTAAAACACAATCTTTAACTTCACTCTTAAAACAGTAAGTTCATCTCTGTGCCTTTGTCTTCAGATAGAAACAGTAAACAAGCTAAAGCAAACCGTTTACATATCTCAATGGCTGTAAATAAAGAAATCAGGAAGTGGGTCTGGGAAAGTCCTTGCCAATGAAGTGGCATTTGAAATGAGACCCAAAGGCTGTGAGAGCCAGTTCTGAGAAAGAGTCCTTGGCACAGTGAGCAAAAATCCTCCAGTCAAACAACAGCTCTTCCCTGAACAGTAGCGAGAGGAGAGGAAGGTGATGAGTGCAGAGTGATTTGCAAAGACCAGGACATCCGCGACTGGTGGTTCTCAACCTTCCTAATGCTGTTACCCTTTATTACAGTTCCTCATGTTATGGTGACCCGCGCCCATAAAGTTATTTCATTGCTACTTCATAACTATAATGCTGGTACTGCTAAGAATTGTAATGTACATATTTGATATGCAGGATATCTGAAATGCAGCCCTAAGGGGTTGGAGACCCACATGTTAAAAACCGCTGTCCTAGATCATGGTAGAGCATTCCCAGCACATGAAGGAACTCTCAGAAGCTTTAAGCAGGCTTATGAGTAGTTGGACATTTATCTTAAATGAACACAGCAGTAGCCACATGATATGAGAAAGAGATAGCAGAGCACATGAACAGTAGTAGGGAAATAAGTGTAGAGGGGTCCACATGGATTGAAAGTATGATTATGAAAGCTTGCTCAATCGTGAAAGATCATATTTGGTTGATTATAACAGAAACTCAAGAACACTCTCTTTAGCAGGGGAGTTCGTTACGTAGCAAGAAGCCTATTGTGTGCTGTCCATAGCAACTCATGGCCATTCTAACCTTCAGAGCTTGGACTAGTTCTGCCTTCCAGTCCCATCACTGCAGCAGTGCTTTCTTGTCTTCATGGTTGGAAGATGGCTGCCATTTCTCCATTGCCTCTGCATTGAGATGAAGGCCAAAGAGACAAGGTGCTTGTCAGTGAATGCCATCTCTCTTAGCAGGAAAACTTATCTGTTAGTCTTCTTGAAGAAAACAGAGTTGGGCAACAATATGGCAATATGTCTTGGCCCCTAGGATGCTCAGGACCAGTTGCCAAAACTCCAATATCCCCACCCATATAGGGTTCTGCACAGGCTGAGTTCCCAGCAATGTTACCTTCTCGGGCCCCTCCCCCTGCTTCCTCCTGAGTTATAGAGCCATTGGTTCTCATGTGGACTCATGAGTGAAAAGAACGAAGGGTACATTTTCCAGGGAGCTAAACTGCAGTGAATAGAATTTAGGCTTACTGTTATATAAAGAATGTGACAGTACCTTTTCTGACTTCCTGTTCTTCTGCTAACAAAAATGTAGACTAGACTAACCACAAAGGAACATGGGAGAAATCCAGATAGGATCAGAGCAGGAAAACAAGGAGCCTAGCTTGCTAATGATTGCAGGCTGCAGTGTCGGTTCTAGATGGTTCTATGTGACAGAATAATACATTTTATCTTGTTTTGGTTATTTATCATTGTTTGGTGGGTTGAATGCTTCTTCATCACCTAGATAGCCACCCTAGCCATTATTTATTTGACTGTCCCTTGCCTACTGGGCAAATTCTTATTTATTTTTGAACAGTTAACTCAAATATATTGTTTACCTTTTATAGAGTTATTACTGCTTTGTCAACAGTAAAATTGCTTTTTTGTTTCTTGTCTAAAGCATTACATGAAAACATCTTTCTATTTATTAAGTTATGCTCTATCAGTGAGCTAGACTATATCTCTGATGTCTGAACTAATGAAAGTAGATCTAGTGAACTAATGAAGGAAGAAATTATTGTCATTGCTAGTTTGATCACAATTCTAGACAAACGGTGAATATCCAAATCTGTCTTTGACATAGTCTTTCCTTTCATTTCTGTTTCATTTCAAGCACTGCTCATGGTTATGTTCTACATTTGTCCTTGTTCCTGGTGGGGTTTCCTGGAGGGATCTTAAAGCTTTATGTAGGGGAAGAGAGTTGCAGCTTTTATACAGTTCAGCGACTGTGCTTCTAAAGTGGCCCAGACTAGAAGTCTCACAGCGACGTTTCTATCATGTCCTATTTATCAAGACCACTCAGCATCATGTAGAAGAGAGATAGAAGGCCCTAGAAGGGCGTGTAGGCGCTGACATGTGGAGTGCATTTGTCCTGACGCTGAGTCCTGTTTTAATTTGAGGTGCCTCCTCAATGTCCAGGAACCCATTATTTAAACTAGGCCCAAGTGGAGATGGGTCTCTCCCAGGGTCAGTCCTTCCTAACTCTTCCTAAAAAGCTATGTATTATAATTGGATGACCTGCGGTGAGAGTGAAAGCTTCTCTCTTTAGTGAGAAGAACTTCATTCTTCTAACATGGAATGGTGAAGTGGTCATGAGGGCAGGACACCACAGACCTGTCTGTTCAGAGTGAGAGACTCTTTAAAACAGTCTACCTCTAAGGCATCCTTAGTAAACTTAGCTTGCTCTGAAAGGAGAAGTTCATTGTAATGGCTTTTTATGGTCCAACCTCTGTTGGAACCAAAAATTCTATTGTCAGGAAAATCTGTGTTTAGAAAAATGATAGAAAGTAATAAAAAGCTAGTTCTTAACTTTCTTTCTTGCTCTCTCTCCTGGAGACAGAACACTGCATCAGCTTGCGTGATGTCAAGAGACAAAGCATAGGCATTGTAAATCAGAGGTCTTTGATAGCAGGTAACATTCTTTCTAATAGTATTGGTGAGGACAGGGCTAGAGGGAGCCTCAGTCATTTGTGGCTTTTAATCCCCCTTGCCAGGGCAGCCTAGCCACATTCCCTTGAAAGTAGCTGTCTGCTTTGAGGACAGAGACAATTAGTTTTCTCATTTTTGTGTCTACACATGTAGCAGAAGCAACTTAAGGAAGGAAGAATTCAATTTGGTTCCTAGTTGGAAGGTATGGCCCATCATGGTGAGGAAGGTACAGCCCATCATGGTGAGGAAGGTACAGCCCATCATGGTGAGGAAGGTATGGCCCATCATGGTGAGGAAGGCACGGCCCATCGTGGTGAGGAAGGCATGGCCCATCATGGTGAGGAAGGTATGGTGGCAGGAGCACAAGGCTTGCCATTTTGTGCCCGCAGTCAGGAGGTAGGGAGCGGAGGATGCTGGTGCTCAGTCTTCTTTCTTATTCAGTCCATGACCCTGGGCAATGGAATAGTGCTGCCCATTTTTAGGGTACGTCTTCCAACTCAGTTGACGTGATCTGGAAACTCCCTCACAAACACAAACAGAGGTTTGTTTCCATAGACTCTAAATGTCATATAGATAATGAGGTTAATCATCACAGCACCTAACTGCTTAAATACATGAACCATCAGGGAAGGATGGTGAGAGTTCAGTGGATGCACCAGGAAGGCAGAAATTAAGTCCGTCAGAGTGGAAGAAGTGATACGGTATCTTTATGACAAAGACTCATGCAATGACTGCTATAGGATGTATATGTTAATTTCTTATGATTGCTACATATCAAATTGTGCAATTTAAACAGTATAATTGGGTATGTTAAGTATATTACAGAGATATTTTTAAAAATTAAAAAGAGGGCCAGTGAGTTGGCTCCGTGGGTAAAGACACTTGCCATTAAGTTCGATGACTTGGGTGAGTTTGATCCTTGGTGCCCACAAGGTGGAAAGAAAGAATGTATTCTCAAAAGTTTTCCTCAGACTTGTGTACACACACACACACACACACACACACACACACACACTGAATGAATGAAATTCAAATAAGTAAAATTTAAATTATAAAGAAAGGGTAAAGACACACCATAAGAACACAAGGGTGAAATCCAAAACATGTTGCCATGTTCTTGATTAAGGTTCAGTTTTAATACCTGAGGAAGATTCAATGTGATCCTTGCCTCAATCCTGTAGCTCTGGTTCGTAGCTGAATAACTTTTCACTTGTTTCCTACTGGTTTGTGTTTGGGTACGTGATGCTCACATGTTAATCAATTGATGGAAATAGGGTTTTCTTTGAAAAAACACTAAATTGTAAAAGTGATGTTTTCTTTTTTAAACTGTCTAGGGACCTTCCTTCCTTCCTTTCTTTCCTTTATTTTGTTTTCTTTGTTTGTTTGTTTGTTTGGTTTTTTGAGACAGGGTTTCTCTGTGTAGCCTTGGCTGTCTTGGACTCGCTTCGTTGACCAGGCTGGCCTCAAATTCACAGAGACCTGCCTGCCTCTGCCTCCCAGAGTGCTGAGATTAAAGGTGTGTACCACCACTGCTCGTCTTCCATTTCTTGTTTTTTTAATTTTTAATTTTTATTGTATAGGTCTGGGTGTTCTGCCTATATGTATGTCTGTGCATCATGTGTGTGCCTGGTACCCCAGGAGGCCAAAAAAGGATGTTGGATTTCCTCAGACTGGAGTTACAGATCATTGTCAGGCATGATGTAGGTGCTGGGAACCAAACTCATTTCCTCTGTAAGGGCAGAAAGTTTTCTCAACCACCAAACCATATCTCCAGCTCTTAAAATCTTTCTATTGATGGAAAGCATGAACATGGAAAAGTATATTCACTATAAGTATTCAACTCAATGGATTTCCACAGAGCACCCTGTCTAGGCAGCAGCATCTGGATGGGGAGGCAACACCTGCATCTCCAGTCACTCAGCCCAAGAGGAGCCAACCACTGTGTGGACTTCCAACCCCATTTATTAATTTTTTTTCTGCTGCCGAAACTTTCTCAAACACCATCGCATGCTAAGAAATCTTTAAAACATTTCTAACATTTTATCTAGGCCTAATGACACCCACTGCATCTTGAGTATTTAAAGGGTGCCATCTGATGTGTTTTGACATATGAATATGCCCATGAATCCATCACCACAATCAAGATAATGAACATAGCCATCACTCCTAAACTCCTCTCATCTGCTCTCTTCCCCACCCTCCACGTCTCTCCCCAGGCCACCGGTGATCTGCTTTCTGCCACTAGACATTAAAGTTCGCTAGAATCTGACCTAACTAGAATGATCTGAAATCTATGTTTTTTTTCTCTCCCCATAAATTCTTTGAGATTCACCTCTGCTGTCCTGCGTATCATTACTTTGTTTCTTCTTATTGCTGGTAGCGTTCCTTTGCATGTGTGTGCCACACTTTCCTCCACTCGCGTGTTAGGAAATAACTTCCTGGCATCCGACTTATGTTGCTTCACAGTCTTCCTGCTGATTATTAGGAACGGAGCCCAGAGAAACTTACTTCCCATCTCTGCACTTAGCTTTTTTCATGTGTACAGTGAGATAGTTCTGAAACAGTATTAGCCACAAGGACCAAAGGAGTTAATACAGTTGCCTCCTGGGATCCAACATCTCACCTGCCTGGAAACCAACATCCAGAGACAAACAGGTCCCTTAGGGTTTAACGTTTGCACATAACCTCTGTGTATCCTTCTGCTCATTTTAAGCCACATCTAGATTACTTGTAATACCTAGTACAAGGCAAATGCCTTGAGAGTAGTTGCCATACCTTATTGTTTAGAAATTATCGACAGAAAAAGAGCTTGTGGGGCTGGAGACATGGCTCAGTGGTTAAGAGCACTGGCTGGTCTTCTGGAGGACCTGACTTCAATTCCCAGCACCCACATGGTGACTCACAACTGTCTGTAACTTCAGTTCCATCAGATCTGACACCCTCATACAGATATGCATGCAGCCAAAACACCAATGCACATAAAATAAAAATATAAGAATAAATAAATTATTTAAAAAAAAAAAGAAAAGAGTTTGTACATGTTCAGTACAGATTCAGTTGTTTTCTTCTGAATATATTCAAACCAAAGTTGCTTGAATCTGCGGGTGTGAAACTCGTGGGTATAGAAGCTTGAATATATACAGAGCACTGAGAACAGAGCCTGGCAGGTGAAGAGTTAATGGGATGGGTCAGAGCACACTGCCCCACTGTGTGCTGAGTACTGGGTGTGGACCTACTAATGCATTCACCACTGCACTCTGGGCCCAAGAGGTAGCCCAATGATGACATGATTTCATGCAGGGCCTTGGTGGTTGTAGGACTGGCACCTTAGCCAATCAGAGAAGGGCAGTTTGGCCTCAGCAATCCTCCCTTTGTGGCATTTGGTCACCTTTGCCAGTATTTGACGGTCATCCTCTCTTCTTGGTCCCATTTGCTCAATGTCTTTGTGGTCTCGATCCTTACTATAGATGGGTTCTCACCTATCAGAACTATCCCCATGAAGATTTCCCAGCCTCTCATTATGTGTGAGCTGTTCTAGATCCATCTGTCCACACAGCAAACATCTGCCTACGTGCTGGGCAATGGATGTGCACTAGGTGTGCTAGTTTGCTTCTTTGGTGCTGTGATAAAACACTGACCAAAACATCTTGGAGTGGAAAGGGTTTATCTGTCTTACACTTCTAGGTTATAGTCCATCACCAGAGGAAATCAAGAGAGGAACTCAAGGCAGGAACCTAGAGGCAGGAACTGAAGCAGGGACCGTGGGAGAACACTGCACCCTGGCTTGCTCCCCATGGCTTGTTTGCTCAGCCTACTTTCTTATACAACTTAGGACCACTTGCCCAGGAATGGCTTTGCTTACTGTGGGCGGAGCCTTCCCACATTAATAATCAAGAAAATGAATCACAGACATGTGGTTGTTTGAATGAGGATGTCCCCTGTTGCCTCATATATTTGTGTGCTCAGTCTCAGTTGATGAACTGTTTGGAAGGATTAGGAGGTGCGGCTTGGTTGGAGGAGGTGTGTCACTAGGGTCAAGCTTTGAGGTTTCAAAAGCCATCATCAGACTTTCTAGTCTCTCTCTACCCCCTCTGCTACCTACAGATGTAAAGGTCTCAGCTTCTGTTCCAGCACCACGCCTGTCTGCTCCCCGCCAACGGTGATCATGGACTAATTCTCTGAAATTGTAAGCAAGTCCCTCAATTAAATGTTTTAGTCCATAAGGGCTGGCTTGGTTGTGGTGTCTCCTCACAGCAATAGAACAGTAACTAAGACAGTGTTCACAGGCCTACCTGATGGAGGCAGTACCTCAGCTGAAGCTGCCCTCTCCCTGGTGATGATGTTTGTCAAGTCAACAAAAACTACCCAGCTCCTGGGTACTTTCCCTGGAAGCACAGGGAAGCGCAACCATACTCTGAGAGGCTCCACCCAGCAGCTGATTGAATCAGATGCTGAGACTCACAGCCAACCACTATATGGACTCAAGGAATCCCATGGAAGACTTTAGGGGGAGAATAGAAGGACCCAGAGGGCACAAGAATCCCACAAGACCAAAAGAGTCCACTAACCTAGACCCATGGGGCCTTGCAGAGATGGAAGCAAACCAGTCAAAGAGCTTGCGTGGACTGACCTAGGGCCCTTACACATATGTAACTGATGGGCAGTTTGATCTTCATGTGGGTTCCCTAGTAAGATGAAGGGGGGCTGTCTATGACATGGACTCTGTTGCCGGCTTTCGATCACTTCCTCCTAGCCGGGCCGCCTTGCCTGGCCTCAGTGGATGAGGAGGAGCTCAGTCCTGATGCAACTTGATGTGCTGGGGTGGGTTGGTGGGGGACGTCCCCTTTTATGAGGAGAAAGGTAGGGGGTAAGGGGAAGAGAGTGAGAGGGGGACCAGGAGGAGAGGAAGAAGGGTGCTATGATTAGGATGTAAAGTGAATATATAAATTAAAAAAAACTAAAAAATAATCAGCACATGTGGGCACCTGCACTCAGAGGTGCGTGCACGCACGCACGCACGCACGCACGCGCACACACACGCACACACACGCACACACACACACACACACACACACACACACACACACACAGAGACATACATTTAAAACATAGTAAAAATAAGTTTTAAAAATTATTTATTTATTCACTTTACATCCTGATAGTAGCATCCTCTCTCCTCTCCTCCTGGTCCCACCCTCCCTCCTTTTCCCCCCAAGCCCCCCTCCTCCCGCTTATTCCTCAGAAAAAGGGAACTCTGCTCCCAGCTCATGGAGTCACATCAGGACTGAGCACATCTTCTTTCCCTGTGGCCCTGTCAGGGGGGGGAGTGATCAAAAAGCAGGCAACTGAGTCCATGTCAGAGACAGTCTCCTCCCCCTTATGAGGGGGCCCACAGGAAGCCTGAGTGGCCCATCTGCTAGGTCCTTGGTTGGTACTTCAGTCTCTGCAAGTCCCTCCACCCCATGGGAGGGAGTCAATCCCTGACACTATAAATGATACTCTGCTATGCTCACAGACCGGAGCCTAGCATAGCTGTCCTCTGAGAGGCTCCACCCAGCAGCGGATCCAAACAGATGCAGAAGCTCACAGCTAAACATTGGGTGAAGGGTAGGGAGTCTTGTGGAAAAGTGGAGGGACGAATAGAAGGACCCGCAGGGGACAAGAGCTCCACAAGAAGACCAACAGGGCCAACTAACCAGGGCCCAGAGGGGCTTGCGGAGACATAAAAACATATCTTTAAAAAACTCCAGCACATATTATAGGTATTTGAAGACTGGGAATGTGCACTGTTCCGAGATCTGAGCGGGCGTCGTGATAAGTTAAAGTGATGTTCCACGGGCACTGAAGACAGCGCCTGCTGGCCTTTCCTGAAGGCTGCAGGTTGCGGTCCCTGTGCATAAGCCACTCCGCTGTACAGCAGGAGGGGTTAATGACCTGACGCTTCAGACCTGGCCACTAGACGCCCGCTGCTACTGCTAACACTGAAGACCAGGGCACTGTCCGACTCTCCCTACTGGATCAGCCTCTCATGGCACGGCAATGTTCATGTTGCTACTGTTCGGTTGTTAGGAAAATGTAGGGGGTTGTGCCCAGTGTCATTGGTCATCCTTGAGGTCATTCGAGCTTGAGATTGCTTACTCAAGGCTACATTCTCAAGAGGCTCCTCTGGTTCTCAATAATCCGAGGCACATCTCGTTTAACCCAATGCCATTCAGACTTCCGACATGTAGCCTGGCTCCGCCCCCCACCCCACCCCACCCCCCCACCCCCGCCGCCAGGTTGCTCTGTGCTTTATTCTAAATCGCCTCTTCCCCAGCATTCTGCGACTTCCACTCAAGCTCTTAAATGCTTCCTTCTCCTTATTGCTCCTAATTTCACGGCAGCACTTTATTCTATATTATATACTTTAAGACCTTTTCTCATCGCTTCGTCTGGCCTCTTAATCTGTACTGAAGGTAACCTTGAACTCCTGATCCTCACCCGCCACTTCCAAGGGCTGGGGTTATGGGAATCCACCGCTACACCTGGCGCTCCGATTCTTCACTAACTTCTGCTATCGTTGTCTGTCGAGTTCCCAGGTAATAACCTGTCTATCATCTGAACCAGACGGGCTGGTCATCAATTAAGTCCTAGTTGTTGCGTGTGCTGCTGCGGCTCCTTGACAAAGCTGATTTTCTCCGTGCTTTCCACAGTGTCTAGTCCAGCACTGGGCAGAGTAGCCACAGCTACACCAGCCCACACAGTGCTATAGCATGGATTTCATTTTTTTTTTTTAATCTAAAGCTTAAACAGTCGGAGGGAGAAAGAAAGAAAGAAAGAAAAAACAAACAACAAACAAAAAATAACAAAAAAGCCTATCCTGTAAGATTATGGGTGCAAAAGTGAATGCATTTGTAGAGGAATCTTTAGGCCACTTTTTGAGCTCAGACAAGAAAAGGATTCTGGAGACAAAGTAGCCCTGAGACTGAAGAGAGAGCCCAGACATGTTTTGGCCTGCTTGGTTTCTTCTCTTCACCTATTGTACACAGACTGAACCCCTGGGTCTTGCTGTCTCACAGCTGCATCCCCTGGCTGTGTGGGGTAGCGTTCCTGACCTAACTCCAGGAGACAGAATTGAGTGTAGAGTAGTCCTGGAGAAAAAGGCTGGTCGACAATTAAGCATCAGCAGTATCACTAAGTTTTGAGGAATGAAGCAGACACAAAAGTCAAAGAGCTGTGCATTTGAGAATCTGCCACATACGTGTCACAAACATAGAAATACCTGTGTCTTCTGCAGCACATTTTTTTCAATCGAAAAATGCAAAGAAACTGTGGTACATTTACACTATGGAATACTACTCAGCTATTAAAAACAAGGAATTCCCGAAATTTGTGGACAAATGGATTGAACTAGAAATGATCATAATGAGTGAGTTCACCCAGAAGCAGAAAGACTCAAATGGTATATACTCACTTATATCTGCATATTAGTCCAAGGGGCATGTCCCATGAAGGTCTTCATTTACCAGAAAACTGAGACAGAGGAGAGGACATCCTATTGGGACTCTAGATGAGAGAAGCATGGGAGAATGGCAAAGTAGAAGGATCCAGAGGGTCCTAGAAACCTACAAGAAGAACATTATGATAGGCAGATGTGGGCCCAGGGGTCCTGTTCAAACTATGGCACCAGCCAAGGACAATACGGGCAGTAAACTTCAAACTCCTACGCAGATCTAGCCAAAAGACAGGACATTTTCCACAGTTGAGTGGAGAGTGAGGTCTGACTTTCACACATACTCTGGTGCCCCATATTTGACTACGTCCCCTGGATGGGGAGACCTGACAGCACTCAGAGGAAGGATAGCAGGCTACCAAGAAGAGACTTGATACCCTATGAGAATATTCAGGGGGAGGAAGTCCCCCTCAGTCACAGTCATATGGGAAGCGAGTAAGGGGAAAAATGGGAGGGAGGGAGGAATGGGAGGATACAAAGGATGGGATAACAATTGAGATGTAATATGAATAAATTAATAAAATATTAAAAAAGAAAGAAAAAGACAGAGTGAGAGAGTGCAGTGAGTGCATTGCTCCAAGAGAGCCAGCTCCTCTTCTCAGAGGCTGCTATTGGGGATCTGACCAGCTGATGTCACTATGGGACCATGAATACAGCCACATCCAGGTTAAAAATTAAACCAACTTGGGCCTGGTGTTGTAGTCCTGGGAAAGATAACCCTTTTCCTCCCTACAGCTGTCTGACCTCATGCCTTTCCCTGCCTGCGTAGTTTATAAAATTGAGAACTCGTGGATAGATTTACCTGTAGGGAAGACGGGCAATCAAACCCACACTGCTAAGTGAGGGTGGGGTGGGGGGTGGGTCTGAAGTAAGGCATCTATTATCTATAGCAAATAGGGGGTGTCAGGCTAATCATTTGCCAGTTTCCGTTTCCTCTGTTATGCACTTTCATTTCCATCTTGTAAGGTACCACAAGCTCAGAACCAGTTATAAAAGGGCCAATTAACAAGGTGGTATAATTTCCAGGCATCTGATTTCCTTCTTCTGTTGCCGTCTCTCATTTATTTAGATCACCAGAAGAGCCATGGTTGGCCTTAGAATTTCTAGCTGGAAATTCTAGCAACTATAGGGCCTTGGTAGGCAAGGCACTTGAAGCAGGGCTAAGACTTTTGAAACTAATGTTTCCTAGACAAATTTACTGCCTCCCTATTTGATCTCTACTGTAAGCCAAACGTCTGGGGCAGGTCACAGGGAACCAGACAACCCGTTTGGTGTTTAAAGTCTGTTAAAAGAAGGGTCCTGTCGACTCCGAACGCTAATGGTGTCCAACACACAGCTATGTTCTCCCGAGTCATGTGATGTGCCAGGAGCCTTCCCAGACATGAGCGGAGACTCTCTTTGCTCTCATGCCTAATAGTCGGCTTGGGTGGCATAGCAAAGTGCCACATACAGGCACGGTGGCTTCCTCATAGCTCTGGAGGTTGAGAGTCTAAGATCAAGGTATCCACAGTCTTAATTTCTCCTTGGCTTATAGGTGGCCATCTCCCCATGCCCTCACGTGGTCTTCCTTCTCCCTGTGTCTGTATCCTAAGCCCGCCTTGCACAGGTGCTATCGCTTCTGATGAAGGTCCACACTGGTGCTCACTTTAGCTGAATTCCCTCTTTACAGACCCTTTTGTAAACCCAGCTTCCTTCTGGATTTTGGACGACGACGACGACGACGACGACGACAACAACAACAACAGCCCCCCACCTTTACGCTTTGAATATAAACTGTTTTCTACAGGTTCCTCTTCTGAAATGTATGTCCCCTAGCCTGCGCCTATGAGAGCTCTGTAATCTTCGCCGGTAAAGCTTAGTTGGAGGAAGTGGGCCGTTGCTGGTGAACCTGGGCAGGTATATCCATCCCTTGGTGGCGCACCGTGATGTGACAAGCCGCTCCCTCAGCACTTCTGCTACCACAGGTGGAGCTGCTTCTGCCGCCACGCCTGCCTCCCACCACCACAGCTGAGATCTTTGTGGAGCCATCATCCGAATGCACCTTTCCTCCCATAAGTTGCTTCGGTCAGACAGGTTGACGCAGTGACAAAAAAAAAAAAGGAAAAAAAAAATTAACCAAGTAACCGGTAAAGCCCTCTCCCTAGTCTAGATTGAAGGTGACCCCTCTGAGATGCTGACTCGCTGACTGACTCGCTGATCTCCACTTTTCCTAGCTTGGCTGTGCTTTTGTGAGTTGCCTAAAACAGGCAGAGGAGCCGAAGCCCACAGTGCCTCCGATCAGAGTCCTGAGATCAGAGAGAGCTTCTGTTCCTTCCTGGTGAGGGCCTCTGCACAAGGGTTTAACTTGGGAGTCCAGAGCCCAAACCTGTGGTTTGTGGGAAGCTTTTCTTTGAGTCCAAATGCACGGTAGCTTGGTTTCTTCTCATTTATCTTAGGGCTGTAGAAAGCATTTTAAATTAGCTTATTGAAAAGTCAACGCAAAAATAATTGACGGGATGCTTTTGCTTGTAGTATGAAGCTTTGACCTTCTGACACATAAAAAACAAGGCAGATGTATTTAAATAACATGCAGCTAATATGGCCTTATAAGTAATAAACAATAAGGCTTGTGGTAGAAAGTAAAGGTAAATAAAAAGAAAAATCAACTATGAATAATTTACTATAGAACTAAATTTCTTTCTTTTTTTCTTTCTTGGGTTTTTAGACAGGATTACTCTGGGAAGCCCTGGATTTCCTGGAAACTCACTCTATAGACCAGGCTGGCCTCAAACTCAGAGATCGCCTGCCTCTGCCTCCCCACTGCTGGGATAAAAGGTGGGCATCACCACTGCCACGCCTCTTTATTTCTATCTAGTTATCAATACACTTTATAAAAGACAGAGATTGTATTATAATATTATTTTAAATGTATGTTTCATTTACTTTTTGTGTATGTGTTTGTATGTGTGCATGTGTATGTGTGTGTGTGTGTGTTTGTGTGTGCATACTCACATGTGGAGGTCCAGAGGTTGATATGAGATATTTTCCTCAATTCCGTTGCACCTTAATTATTGAGACAGGGTCTTTCTTTATTTCTTAAAGATTTATTTATTATGTATACAATGTTCTGCCTGCATGTACTCCATGTTCATCTGCAGGCCAGAAGAGGGCACTAGACCTCATTAAGGGTGGTTATGAGCCAGCATGTGGTTGTTGGGAATTGAACTCAGGATCTCTGGAAAAGCAGCCAGTGCTCTTAACCTCTGAGCCATCTCTCCAGCCCAAGAGACAAGGTCTTTCATTAGACCTGGAGCTCACTGATTCAGCTAGACTGACTGGGCAGTGAGTCTTAAGGATTACACTTGTCTCTGCCTCCCCCAGTGCTGAGATGACAGGAATGTTACTAAGCCCAGATTTTTATATGAATTCTTGGGGCTTAACCTCAAGTCACTGTGTGTGCAGAGAAAACACCTTTCTATTGGAGCCATCTTCTCAACCCTATTTTCTGTTTTCCCTTTGTGTCTGTCTGTCTCTCTGCATGTATGAGAGATAAAGAGAGACTGCATCTAGAGCTAAGCACATACTCTATCGCTGAGATATACACTGACCCTCTAAATATTGTTTTTCCTCCCATGCTTTTATTTTAGTGTTGGAGATTGAAATGAGGGCTTTGTGAATTCTGGGTAAGCACTTTATAGTGTAGCCCTAGCCTGGAGAAGACAATGTTAACTGTAAACAAAGGCCCTCAAATTAGAAACTCAATGGGCTTTATGAATTAATTTAATCTTGCTTGTGGTAAGTGTGAGTTGACTGCCTCTGTTCAGCTCTGTTTGGGACTGGAGACAGAGGAGTGAAGACACCAGACAAAAAACCTGCCCCTGCATCCCGTGGGGAGACACAGGACACAGATAGCAAAATCGACGCACATTGTCCTGTATCGATTTCAAATACATACACATTAAAAACTCTGTGATAGTGGAATGCATTTTACATCACTGTTGATCTGTAGTGAGCACTGCCCAAACCATGAGATATGATCATTCAGGATGGTCACTGAGCATCCTGAAAGAAAATTCCAGCAACAGTGTGAAGCACTCCTCTGATCCCTATGAGCAAATGTTTAGAGGACAGAAGTGGCAGCCATGACATCCCCAAAGGTGCAGCATCTTTCTGCTATCAGGAATCTGTCCGGCCCACTCTGCCCCTCGTCTTTGGGATTGTGGTCTCTTATGGCTTTAAGAAGTGCTGCATGATTGATGGCCTTAAGGGACCAAAAATGATGTGTGCAAAAAAATGTAATCATGAGCTAGCTGTGATCAGATCAAAAACTGATTCAGACAGGTGGAACTCAATGCAAATGTTTTCAGTTCTCTTAACTAAGTTCCTGCCTTTAAAATGCTTACACAAAGATGTGTATGATACAGGATAAAACTTGTGCCTAGTAGATCAAATGAAGGTCCTTTAGTGAGGATGAGAGCATGGTTTTCTTCTTAGTGTACACAAAACCGAGGTGCATGTCCCAGCTGATAGTTTCTAAGGTAGTAATGTATGGTGGTGCATCATGTAGAGAGAAGTGACCAAGCTATATCATCGAAGGAGCCGTGCAAGCCCCTGTATTTTCAGGGCACCTGGAGAACAAGGTGTTTGGCCAGTCAACAGAATGAAAACCCCATTTATTTTTCCTTGCCTCTCCCACACAGTTCCTGCATGAATTTGGGGACTCAATTTTTCTCAGCCTCAGTTTCTTTATCGGCTAAATCCTATTTATCCTGGCTATTTGGGTAAAGTAGAAACGATGGTCTCCTGATATGTGTTCATATGGCCAGCCCATGATCACACAGGGCTGTCTAGTAGGTCTGTTCCTGGTGCTGAGAATACAACACTGAGAAGAGAGAGTGCATTCCAGTCCCTCGGAGAGTGGATCATATACTTTTTCTCTTCTCTTCTCTTCTCTTCTCTTCTCTTCTCTTCTCTTCTCTTCTCTCCTCTCCTCTCCTTTCCTCTCCTCCTCCTCTTCTTCCTCCTCCTCCTCCTCTTCTTCTTCTTCCCCCCCTCCTTCCTTCTGGTTTTCTTGCCCAACCCATCAAGGGTGACATTTAGTGTGACAGGACCACGTGAGCCCTTTAATCATTTGTATACAAAGAATTAGAAAGAAACAGACATTAAAGAAGGGATTGTACATGCCTGTGGAGGTAACCAGGGAGCTGTTTAAGTCACTCAGCAGTAGAATTTGGAGTCAGAGAAGTTGCCTTCGGGAGGGAAGGCAAGACTTTGAGGGGTTTCTTCCCAGTGCTGTAGAGGTCGCCTAAGGATGAGCGCCTTCTCCACTCCCCCATCTTTGCTGCCTTCACCTCCCTACACATTCATCTTGTCAACATTTTGCTTTTAGGAGAGAACTTACCCTGAGGAGTAAATGACTGACATAGGCTTAACCAGAATATAATTTTTCCTAAATGCTTCCTGCTTTAATGGGAACAGTACTTTGGGAAAATAACTGATTTAAAAAGATACGAGTTTCAGATAATTATCAGAAAATAAGGAATGTAACCTGCCAATCCCACCATCTTCCAGGGACTGTGCAGGTTAACTAAAACCACTGCAGTCATGGCCACTAACTTTGCTGTCTAGCAGTGCTAAATATACTTACTAGGAGTTTTTGTTTTTGTTTTTGTTTTCTTTTTGTGTTTGCACACACAATGCTATGGATGGAACCTAGATTTTTGCATAAGCCAGACCAATGCTCTACTGTTGAACAATCTCCCCAGCCTTTATTAGTTACTCAGTTCTTCTTTTTTTTTAAAATTACACAGCTGTCCAGTTCAAATTTATCTTCTAAGCAAATCTTCCTTTTGAAAGAGCAAAGACTGTAACTTTAACTCCAGACAACTTTATTCATATTTAACCTATCAAAATGGCTCGTTCATTTTAATTTTAAAATGTGCATTAAATGGCAGGATGCTATGTATGTACCGGAGTCAGGCGTGTGTAAGAGAACCTGTACAGGAATGCGGAGAGGAAATGCAAATCAGGTGTGCACCCTAGCCCTGCTTGACGATCATTTTCTTTAAAGAAAAATGAGTTTTTGGCTTAACCTGAAGGATACCTTTCTAAAAAGTACATAAAGAAGTCTTCTTGTTCTTTTTGCTATTAACGCTGGCTGACAGCATCCTCGCCAACAGGCAGTGCCTGACGTGCTGAAGAACAGCGACACATATTTATGATGGTTCAGGCTTGGTTCACATTATCTGCGCAACCACTTTTTTTTTTTTAAATCATCGTCGGCTTAATTCGATGTGAAGTGTAGGGAACGTATGTTTTTCACAGTGAACTACGATCAGATAACGTCACTTTCCTGTTAGCTGAGGTTCAGGAACATCGGCATTTGATCTCCTGCACCATTCTGCTGCAGAGTGTGTGTGTGTTCTTCCCCCTGCTCCCCGTCCTACTCCCTGTTACTCGAGGACCAGGGACCCATTGTGCAGTCGTTCTCGTACCTGGAAGACTCAGAAAGAACCAGGGAAGAACCGTGTGTGTAGCTCTAGTTCTAGGGATGTGCAGCCAGGATCACTCTAGTGTTTTGTGCTTCACTGTGGAGCAGCCATTGGGGAAGACATGATCTATTGTTGCCCCTTTTACAGGCGAAGAGAAGAGAGCAGAAGAAATGAAGGAAAGACTGTTCTTTGAGTTGGAAGCAACCATTTCAACAGTCTGAGCAGACGCCGTGCAATTTGGACGGGGCGGCCATCCTGTTCTCGGACAAAGTCCTCGAACCTCCATTCTCTTTAATTCCCCCTTTTTTCCCTCTAGACTTCCATATGGAAACCAAAGGCAAAGGGACTTCAGATTCTTGTCACCTTACTATGCTTGAGGTATTTCCTTTGGTGTCAGAATTAGTTCTCTCACCTTACGTTTGAGGAAGCCCTGAAATCCAATGGCTAAATTACATGCCTGACGTCACGTAGATGTTGTAGCTGTAGTATACAACGCGGAGTATCTCTCAAAGGCCCCGTGTGAAAGCTTGGTCTTCGGGGCTTGAGAGGTAGTGGTCTCTTTATGAGGTGGAGTCTGGTTAAAAAGGAAGTCAGGTCATAAGAGGTGTGCCCACGAGGAGAATGTTGAGGTCCTTTTTTCTCTCTTGGCTTCTCTGGGAAGAAAGGTCTGTGCTCCCACTTGTGATGTTTTGCTTTGCCACGGGCCCCAAACCAACAACAGTTCCAACAAGCGAGAACTGAAATCTCTGGAACCGTGAGCCAACATAAACCCTTTCACGCTGTCTTACTTATCTCTGCTTGTCATAGCTGATATGTAGCTAATGAGTAAGATAGCTCCACTTTTGATTTATAAAATTCTAGCACGTTTGTGATAGTTTTTTTCCCCTGTGACAGACTATCTGGTGCAATCAGCTTAAGTGAGAGAGGGTTTGTTTTCGCTCACAGTTTCAGTTGGTGGTAGGTTGGTTCCGTGACTGTGGGTTAAAGGAGAAAGACATCATGGCTTCGGGAACTGGTGGATGAGGCTGTTCATCCTATGGTAGTCAGGAGGCAGCGTACAGGGACAGGAAGTGGTCAGTACCAGGAACCCTTCAAACTCACGCTTCAATGGCCGGCTTCTCAGCACCTCCTATGTTCCAGTGGTCAGTTAAAAATCTGAATCCACCAATGCAGTCACTTCATGAAATCAGATCTCTCATGATACAATTACTTCCCCAAAGCCCCTCTCTGGGCATTGGTTGCAAGAGGTCATGGCTTCAATAGACCAGCCTTTTAGGGGACTGCTTCACCTACATACTATAATAACAACAACAAAAAAGGAAATAATGTTATGTATTTATATATGGTATTCCATATTTATAGAACATTCTTGTATTATACATTTTTTAACTACAGTGACTTAAAGGTAGTTAAGTCTTGTTATAAATATTTTGAGAAGTGAAATACACACAGGCTTGAAGCCTCTGCTTCTGGTGTAACCTTGTGTAATATTCTTCCCTTACAATATGAAAATGCCTCTACTCCATAAATATTATCCTTTTGTAATTTGTTCTAAGTATCATGTGTGGATTAACCACAATGAAGGGATTTAGTTGTTGTTTTGGGGGGATTCTAAGTGTTTCTTTTTTGTTCTTTTCTTTTTTGCTTAAGTCTCCATCTCTGTCTCTGTCTCTGTCTCTCTGTCTCTGTCTCTCTGTGTATGTGTTATCTATGTGGTGTGTTTGTATGTATGCTTGTGGAGGGCAGAGGTTGAAATTGGGCGTTTTCCTCAATCTGTCTCCACCTTGTGTTTTTAGATAGATTCTCTTCCTGAACCAGGAGCTCACCGATTCATCTAGGCTGCCTCCATACCTTGCTTCGCCTAGCCCTACTGTCAGGGCTACTGATGCGCACCATCGCATTCCACATTTACATCAGTGCCTGAGATTGCTTTTAATCAGTGAACACCTTACAGACCGAGCCATTTCTCAAGCCTCTTTTTGTTTAAATTCTTACGTGGGGAAGGGTCCTCTTATGTGGCTTAGCTGACCTTGAACTTTCAGTCCTTGAACCCCAGCAGCCTGGATGGCTATATTGCCAGCATGTGCCACCACTAAGCTAAGAATGCTAAATATTTCTTATAGTTTTTATTTACTGACTCCCTAAATATCTATCATGTTCACACATAATAATTTTGGCAGAGGTGTTGGGTTAGTAATTTGTTTCATTGATAAAACCAGGGCAATTTAATATATTATAATGGAGATGTGCAAAAAAATTTGAAGTTTTCTTTATAGCTTTTAACTAGGACATGCACTACTCTAGAAATTCCATTTCCATTGATTTTCAAAAGACTTACATTTGACATCTAAAGATAATGGTCTTTTTTTTTCTTTAAAAATGGTCCCTTTTGGACAAATTGGGTCAATTAAAAAATTTCAAATTCTCTCTCCTCCTCCCATTCTTTTCCCCCAAGACAAGCTGGGAAGAGATGTTCATGAATATCTTGGGAACTCAGATGTTCTGGTCTTCCTGGTCACTTTGTACCCAGTGCAGAAGTGCCATGCTATGTTAGGTCCTGCATGGTTTCTGGTCATCCTTCCAATGCCAGCTAGGGAATAACATCCTCCCAGAATACCAAGTACTTTCTGGATCTTTCCAGAAGCTTCCAAGGGCCATTGGTTCCCCCAGTGCTTCAAAAGAGGAGCCTGATGAAATAGCCAGATGATGGAAAAGGAGGTGAGGATAAAGTGCATGAGTACAGACAGAGGGGACATTGAGCATAAGAGCCATGTCTGTGAACACGAAGCTCCGTAAATAGTAGGTAATTTGCTGCTTCTGGAAGTTTGACAATTCTGGGAGAAATAGATTCTTCCCAAACATCAGTGTGTACATCAGGGGTACTGAGCCCAAATTCTGGTCCCGGAGTAAGATTGTCTCTGAGACTGATCTCAAATTGTAACCTGAGAGATAAGTAGGAAATAGCTGGCCAAGCCAAGAATGGTGAATTTCCTGAGAGTTGGTGATTTGGTGATGGAAGGAAGGAATGTATGTAACAGGCAATGGATAGAGTGGATACTCCCTACTCATGGGAGACACATTCCAAGATGCCCCTATGGAGCATGAAGCTGTGGTTAGAATGGAAATGTATGTATGTATGTATGTATGTATGTAATATATATGTTGATATATAATATATATTATGTAATCTTCACATATGACATATAATGTGTATATTATACAGATAACATCATTTTATACAAATACCTATGATAAAGTTTAATATATGATTTAAGCATAGTAAGAGTATCAGTAAAATAGGACAATTGTGACAATATCCTGTAATAAATTTATGTGAGTGTACCCTCAGTCTTTCAGAATCTCTTATGTACTGTAGTTCTCAGCATGAGATGCACTCTCTTCCCCCCCCCCCTCTCTCTCTCTGAGATAGAGTTGCTCTGTAGACCAGGCTGGTCTTGAACTCACAGAGACCTGCCTGCCTCTGTCTCCCAAGTACTGGGATTAAAAGCATGCACCCCTCCCCCCACTTTTTGGCCTCTTCTTAAACCACAAAATTCCATCTTTTTGTCTAAAGGATGTATTTTCAGCTTCACTTGGAGCATCTGAATTGCCAGCATCATTACTCTTGTACTCTGGGATCATTATTAGGGAAAACCCGGCTGCTGATACAGAAGCACTGCAATTCCATGAGTTGCTCTGGTGTGGAACATGGCTACTCAGAGAGAAACAGGTAGGTAATTGGTACAGTGTGGATGCGCTGGACCAACGCGTGACTCGAGTCCTACTCTGGATAGAGTGAAATGTGCAAGAGCTCATAGTGTGCTCAGAATGTTATCCAAAATAAGACATATAAGTTGCTTATTTCTGAATTTTTAATTTAACATTTTCAGACAGTTAGCTGACCTTGGGTAACTAAGATCATGCAAACTGAGACCACAGGTAAATGGGGCCTGTGCACATCTCTGTATGTGGAGGTGTGAGAGGGCTCATTGGCAGGCAGAGGAAGATGTGTGTGGGTGGAGATGGAGACATTAAAGGATGAGACACGGATGCTGAGGTTATCTCCACAATTGATGGCTTCCAGCGAGGGCGCAGAAGGGGAGTGGCTCGGTTCTATTTAAGTGGCAGGCCACTGAGAATTTGACCATGCTCTGGGTGTGTATAAAGATAAAACAAATTGGACTTTTTTTTTTTTTAAAGTTTTTTCTTTCTTTCTTTACTTTTTTTTGGGGGAGTCACAAGGGTTGGAGGGGAGGATATGGAAGGACTGGGAATTGAATGTGATAGGGGTGCATGATGTGAAATTCCCAAAGAATCAATAAAAATAGTATGTTAAAAATATATTTAAAAAAAAAAAAGAGAGAGAGAGATATAGCCTGACAATGAAACTGGGCCCAAGTCAAGAAAGGTCATAGTGACCATGGTAACCATGATCACCATAGTCAGTCATGGCTAAGAGCAGTGGGATAAGAATTCGTCAGCATTCTATACACATATAGAACTCAGAGCATTTGGATATTTTTGAGACAGGTTCTCTATTTATCCAAAGATGGCCTTGAACACTTGATCTTCCTGCCTCAACCTCCTACATGCTGAGACTTCAGGTGTGAATTACCATACACTTTATGTGGTAGTCCGATCAAACCCAGGGCCCTTGTATACGGTAGGCAAGCACTCCACTCAATCACTTACCTTTATATTTCTAATCGGAGGAGGGGACGTATTAGCTTGGCTTTCATGGTTAGTGGCTGGACAGTCCCACAATGGAGGTGTGCCGAGCAAAAGTGCGGAAACCGGAAGTTGGAAACTTCAGAATAAGAGGCACCAAGCCTTGGATCCAGTGAGAAGGTAAAAGCCTAGAAGCTTCATAGAGAGCTGTCTGGCGTAACTTGACGTTCAAAGGCTGAGAACTGTAGTCTGATGTCCACTGGCATCAGGAGTAAAAAGGTACCTTCTCAGGAGGAGCCGTGCATGCATGCATGGTGTGTGTGTGTGTGTGTGTGTGTGTGTGTGTGTGTGTGTGTAAGATTTCTCCTTCTAACTTATGTTCCATTGGGTGGTACCATTCAGAGAAGTTCTCGCTTTCTCAGTTTGTTGACCTATATGCCATCATCTCTGGAAACACAGCCACACCTACAACTAATGCTTGACCAGTTTCTAGATGTTTCTCAGCCCAGTCAGGTTGACACCAAAGGTGAATCCCCATAGGAAGATGCAGAAAGTTTGGAAGCAGAGATTTGCCTTGTAGGTGGGCGAATGGCTAAACTGAGAAGGGCCCAGCGAAGCTTTCCTCCTGGGCTAGTGATTTATCAGAATAAAAATGTGGGTCCTGCTCCTTCCTTAATCGCATGGCCTTTCCTCTACAAAAGCAACTAGGATCTACATGTGCCCTAGGGAAAAGGCAAAGGCTCTGTGCAGGTGTGCACAGTTTTCTGCAGCAGAGTTTGTAAACATTTTCCAACATGGCCTGCTTCCACCTGGGGGCATTTTTAAGTGGCCATAGGTGTCCTGGTATATAAAATGATAATTACTTCAGAAAAAACATCTTTAGTTAAAATAACTATCAGCAGTTGATTCAGACTTTTGAGAAAAATCCATTTACAACATTTGTTCAATGTTAGTTAAGTGGCCATTACTGGGTTTAGACTTTAAGGAGAAAATGGGTGGATCATTTTTAGCCTTCCAGCATCTCAGCTTTACACTGAGAGGTGGACATAAAGCAAGTATGTATAGTAAGATCTGCTAATTTCCATGTGGGTAAAAAGCTGCATGTCAGTGAAGAGACACCGGTGTCACATGGAAGCAGTGGCTGGAGTTTAGCTCTATTTGGTTCAGTACTAGTCTACCACATTGGAGAGCCTTCCCCATAACGCTTCTTTCCCTGTGAAAAATCCCTTGTCATCATGTGCGCTGCTTGGATAATTTCGTGCTCAGGCTCAGAATGCCTTGTTTGGATTTGTCGAGATTATCTGAGCAAGTGTTTATATGCTAAGGAATGCTGTAGACGATTTTCTCAAGAGTTAAAAAGTTTTGCATTAAATACACACACACACACACACACACACACACACACACACACACACACACACACACTGCACCTCGTTGCTTAGCCTGCTAAAATAAGTTGTCATATCCAATGAGGAGGTGCAGGTTGGAAAGCAGTCCCTACTTCTTCTGCCTTCAACAGGATCTGACAGTTTCTTATTTAGGGAGAGGGTGCTTCGTTGTTGACATGAAAAGTTCCAAGGACACAAAGCCCTAATTATCCTCTGATCTCTGCTAGACTGAATCCTTAACACAATTCTGGGCGACATGTCTTTGCCTTTCTTGCTGTTATCAGCCTCCACCCAGTGGTCATCGTCTCAGCTCAACCTGCAGAGACAAATTCTCAACTCATTTAACGAGACCCTTAGCTACTGCTGGCTTTGGAGCCATTACAGAGCTGTTCCCCAGCGAACGGCATCCAGGAGTACTTTCATTAGAATAGACGTGACTTTCTTAGAGATGTCAGGTTTGGGGTGCCTGGCCTCTGAAGCTGGCTAATGCATTGCTTCTTTGCTGGGACAAGGTAAAGGACTCACTGGGATGATTAGAGCAATTACGTGTATCTGCCATGGGTAATCAGCTCCAGGTCGGCTGATGGGAGAGGTGACCTAAACCTGCCTTTTCAGGCTCAGTGTTATTGTCGGATGGCATCTTCGCCTTCAGCATCTCCTAAGACACACTCAAGCTTTAAACATGCTTTGGCCACATTTAAGCTTCTCGGATTTATATTTCTTCTATATTTAACTAGTTCTTGGACGCAGAGGAGTTCATCTGAGGCTTACTCTGATCTGTTTTTCTTCTGCAATTTCTCTTTTATCCTACTTGACATATTTTCTTGCTAAGTTCCCTTGTGATCAAGCAAGAGTTCTTCAGCCATGGAAAACTTACTTTCTTTTATCCTGTCAAATCAACCCAAAGGGTAGATAAAAGCCTTTCAGCAAAACTTGATGTTTATTACAAGCAAGGAAAGAAATGTGAAAGTCATAGGAAATGGCTGCTCTGTGGTGCAGACATCATAGCAGAGGAAGGGTTTATCATTGAGTGCTGTGAGCCTGTCATCCCTTCATCATCCTAATCAGCATCAACAGTATTACTCTTGCTTCAGTACCACTGGGTAGTCTGTGTAGGCCATCTAGCACCCAACATGCCATAAAAATGGGATTGGTCCTGCCTCACTGAGGGATGCAGTTTAAGGCAAGGGACCTCAATTTATTATATAAGTTCAAAACAAGGTATTATAGTTTTGAGCAGAGACCAAATGAGCTCAGATTACAGAACACAAAATATTTTCTTTAAATATAGTACTTTTTTTTAAAAATTGAGAAGTGTGCCAGGTTTAGTGGCCTATACTTGTGGAGGCTAGTTTTATGTCGCGTTGACACAAGCTAGAGTCATTCGGGAGGAGAGAACCTCACCTGAGAAAACGCACCCACCAGACTGGCCTGTGGGCAAGCCTGTGCTGCATTTTCTTGTTTGATGATTGATGTGGGAGGGGCCAGCTCACCTCAGGTGATGCCACCTGTGAGCTGGTTGTGCTGGGTGCTATAAGAAAACGCACCGGGCAAGCAACAAGGAGCTTAGCTCAAGCAACGAGTAAGCAGAACTCTACTGCGGCCTTTGCATCGGGTCTGCCTCCGGGTTCCTGGCCTGACTCCTCTCAGTGAGAGAGTGTGATGTGGAACTGCAAGTTGAAATAAACCCTTTACTATCTAAGTTGCTTTCGGTCCGGGTATGTGTTGGTGCGTTGTCATGCTAGAATTCACGAGGTTAAGGCAGGCAGATCATGGGCTAAAAGCCTGCCTGGGCTACATAACAAGCTTGAGACTAGCAGGGATAGACAGAGGGAGCCTGACTGGGGACAATAAAATACAAGTGTGGGAAGTGAAGCACAGCTCCATGTGCTGTGCCTTTCACTCAACGGCAGGTCGGGAGAACGGTTTCACCTGTGCAGCTGTTTCTCAGAACAAGAACTGGGGACCAGAAAAGAAAGAGCATCATTTGTGGAATTACTTTGGAAAAGAGACTCAGATGTCTTGCTTGATACGATGTTCCAACTACATCGTTATATTTGTTAAAATTAATTATCTTAGACATTTTTTGATGGATATGAGATTATTTCCATGGGTTGATCCAGGAACTTGGCTCCCCACTGGGGTGTGAAGAAGGGAGAATTATCGTTTCTCAAGAATGGACCATGGTAGAAACGTAAAGCAACAGAAGAAAGGCTACCAGATGGTTGGTGCCTGCGGGGCTCGAGGGTGGGGGTGGGAGACGGGAGAAGCAGGTCTTTAGAGGATGATGGACCTCAGGAGAGGGTGGCAGGGCTCTTACACATCTTCCAGATTGCTTATGGCTCTTTTAACTCGGTAGGGAGGGTGGATTTTGGAAAGCCTCCTTTCACTGTCTGGTGAGAACACAGTCATCTACTGTCCAAGAAACGACTCATTTCAAATAGGATCCATGTTCAAGCTTTGTATTCAGATCGGGATGCAACTTCCAAATGTAAGATCACTACAGGTTCTAGGCCATCTTAAGGATCTTGCATTCTATGGGGGGGAGAGAAGAGGCAGGCAGTCAGAGCTCTGGGGAGGAGGTGGCCACGCTAATCTTCAAGCTTAGAGAGAGGTGTGGAACCCGGGAGGCAACAGACAAATGAGTGAAGAACTCTAGTAGGTAAGATATGGCCCAGAGTGTAACTGGGTGGATTTAGGAGGTTTGCACAAATTTCACAGGGGTCAGAGAAACGCAGGCAGCCCTTTAATGCAAGTTTTGCTTCTTGTTGCACTGGGGTGGCTAAGGGGTCAAGCTGGCATTCCATATGCCTTAAGGTATTTGGTAATGCTATAACATTTTTATTTTGATGCTGGCTACCTTACATAGAAATGAGATTTATTCGGCTCATGAGTCTGGTGGGCAGAGGGTCCAAACAGCTTTGCCTCCTGGCTATAAGTCATGTGGTTTGAACATACAAAGGTTTGGTGGGACTGGTCTCTTGAATCCCAGCCAAAGTGACTCCATTTTGCAGCAAAGTGCCATTGATCTGGTGTCGTGCCAAAAATACAACCAAATAAGTTGTCCTTCTCATGGTTGGACAGTGTTTACAGAGATCTGCAGAATTCTTGATGTGAGCAAGGATATGCTGTGGAGAAGCACTGTGCTTTCCCAGGGTTAGGCTTTGTCTTAGGTTGCATGAGCCTGTGGTCATCACTAGCACGCCAAGGCCAGGTAATGCTCTGACCCCGGATTTGTGTTGACTCTCCTGTAGACTTAGAGGTGAATGGAAAGGAGTTTGATGAGCAGTGCTTGGGACTTCTGGGTGGTGTACCTGTCCATCTGTGAGTCACCCATGCTCCTGTAAATAAGCCTAATAAACTCAGTTATGTGGCCAAGTTGAACTCATTGGAGTATCTTTTGACCTGTTGGTGCCTTCTTTATTTGGGGTAAATAGACATCTCCCCCCCCCCTCCTTTTTACGTCTTCATAGGACTGCCGTGCTAGAAAAGGTACAGGTTGTCTACACGACACCAAGGTGTGAGTTCCCATTTATGACCATCTCCATTTGAGAGAGTGAACTATGCAAAGCTGATAGCAATACTTTCCATGGGCAGTGAGTTAATTCTGTGTTAGGAGACTCCCATCTCTTAAAGGCATCGCCTCCTAATACTCCCACACTGACGACCAGGTCCCCGACATAACAACTTCTGTGCAGACACTCAAACCATACACCGCACATAGCTTTGCTGGGCATTCAGAAACCCGAGGAGGAGATGGTGGAAATGCACCAGAGGTGAGCTAACTGTTGTTCCCCGGGGAATTGCTGTAGGTGAATAGGGTCCTGCCTCATTTTAGGTGAGTGTATTTGAATCCTGCCTTATTCTGCACACAGCTACTGGTTCTTTTGTCACTCGTGATAAAAAGGAAAATATTTAAAGAGCTGGAACTTAGTGTCCTTCTGTATTCTAGAAGCAACTGAAAAAATGTTACTGTTCTTAAGTAAGACTAAGAAGGCTGCTCCCCACCTACTTGAGTTAAAGGTACACTGCAAACCTCATCATATGTGTCTGAACGCTGCACACTTGTGTACCAAAAGTATACAAAAATAATTACAGCAGAAGACTTATTCAACACTTCCCCTTAGCCTAGCTGAAGTCTCAATGTTTTGACACATTGCGCTCAAAAGCTATTTGATTTAGCAGATTATGGGTTCTGCTTTTGAAAAACGACATGTTTGCTGCTGTGGTTAAAAGAAAAATCTTTGTAAAGATAATCTCATTTCAACCCAATGGCTTTGGGATGGTGCGTTCCCCCTCACTGATGCTGATCAGCTACATCCCTCGCAGGCACACTGCCTCACTCGGTGCCATCACTTGCAAAAGGACTAACATCATGACATTTGTAAGTGGCAGCATCGTACAAGCCTGCAGCACACAAATTAAAGCTCTTCCTGGCTAGCCTAAGTGCTTCATCAAGGAGCAGAGATGCTGTGGTTTAGATGTGGGGTTTTTTTTGTCCTCCAAAGGCTCAAAGGCAGAATTGGTACTCAGTGTGAGGTAGAGGAGAGGGGAACAGTTAAGGAACAAGGTCTACCGGGTGGTGGTCAGGTGACCGAGTCAGGATTACCCTTACTAAGGGATCTATGCAGGTCTCAGCAAATTAGTTCTTGAGAGAGTTATTTGATGTGCTGTCAGGCGGGTCTCTCACCTGACGTCTAGTTTTCTGAGCGCGGAGATAGGCTTGCGTGCACTTTTACCGCAAGATGCAATCAGGGACCTTGGAAATTTCAAGCATCAGAAGCATGAGACTTAATTGGTTCCTTTTGTTTATATGTTACCCGTCCTTGGGCATTTTGTTACAGCAACACACAATGAACCAAGACAAAGGAGAATCTCTGCTATCACCCCTAAGTATTAAGAGTTTAGGGGTGATCATTTCTCACCAATTCTGTTTTATCAATGATCACTGGAGACATCCCCCTTCTCAGCTTGGTAAAGGAAAGAGGGAAGGCATTTGGCCCATTAAGACACAGAAAGTACGTGCACCAGACCTAATCCAGACAACCTCCAAGGTCCCTTCTAAACTTAAAACCTTGAACTCATTATAGGACTTAGAGACTACACAGACAAGTGGGGTGGGGTCTTTCCCACTGAATCTATAGTTTAGACGTGGACCTAAGACATGAGTAAGAACAGGCTGACAAGAAAGCTTGCTTCTCAGTACCCATCACTTTTAATGCTCATTTCACTGGCATCACCCGTTTTGGTTGATTTATTTTCTCCTTAGCTTTTGAATGCATGGAGGTGTTGAGCCTCTTCTTTTCTCAGAATAGATTTTCTCCTAAGGTAAGTATTTCACACCTCTGTTATTTTGCTTTGGTTCTCTCTAAAATGTATTGTAAAGATTTTTCTAGACAAGTTTCCTTTTAAAAAAAAGATTGAAAGTACATCCTGTGGAAGTACCTGACACCATAGACAGTAATAATTGCTGGGTTGCAGGGTGTAAGTTCCTGAATTCATACCTCAAGGTTTAAGACATGGGCCCATCCTTTCCTCGGCTGTTCTAAACCCAGTGACCATAAGCACCAAGCACATGGGCTTTCAGTTTAGCGCTTTCCTATTAAAGCTGCGACCTGAGCGACCGTTGGATTATAGGACATAGATAGGTCCACTTTTTCCAGTTTTCTTTTCTTGCGTAGAGTAGCCCATTGCCTAGTGATAAGCATGCTGACTTCACAGCTCCACACTTGACGCTCAGTTCCCATCACCTTGAGCACTGCAGTGTGTCAACGGCAGAGGTGAGTGTCACGGATCAAGATTCCCTACAGTGTGTCAAAGGCAGAGGCGAGTGTCACGGATCAAGATTCCTACAGAACCACCCGCACGTTCTTCAGAGAATCATGGGTGACAAACTGACACGCTGTGTTTCCACAGCGACACAGAGATTGGAAATGCAAAAGTTAAATATAAATCTTCATCGAAGTTTCAGTAATTTTTAATAATTTGTTCTTTTGCGGCATGCATATGTGAATGATATATATTTCCTACAGCAACAGGAATTCATTTCCCCACATCTGTAATATCTGCAGTAAGCTAAATTAAAAATGCATTTGTACTTGTACAGTTAAATGATCATATTTAATGAAATGTCAGAGATGAATCTTAGCAAGTAGCTAGGAAATTATTTTAGAGGGTACAGCATTTTATTACTTGCAGTCAGGGAAAAGCATGGTGATTAAACAAATGGTTTACTGCTTTAAGGTGATGGCTGCATAACAATGGGGAAGAGTGTGGATGGTGGGCAGATAGACCAACGCTGCCTTTTCAGTCCTTCCATGGCTTCCTTCTGTGGCTCCTTCCACTCCTATGGAATCTTCTAAAAAAAAAAAAGACTTATCTCTTTTTATTTCGTGAGTATGTGTTTGAGCCTGCATGCATATTTGTGCACCTGATGCGTGTCGGTACCCGCAGAGGCTAGAAGACGTTGCCAGATGCCCTGGATCAGGAGTTAAGGCAGCAGTGAGCTGCCATGTCAGCGGTGAGCGCTCTGCAGGGCTCTTAACCGCAGAGGCAGCTCACTAGCCCTTCCTCCGGAATCTGAAGTCAGTTGCACACATTAAGAGGGAAATGATTAGGAATAGAATGCAAGTGCATCGCTCATGTTAGGCCCACGATCAAGTTTGCGTTAGTTTTGCATTTGCTACAACAAAACGCCTAAGGTTGGATGAATGATAAAGAGAAGGCATTCATTGACCTTGGATTTTGGAGGCTGAAAGTCCAAGTTTGACAACTGTGTTTATTTGCCTCGATTTTGGCCAGACAACAGAGGTGGAGGGACACAGCTGGAAACCAGAAGGGCCTGGAGAGTCATCGGCACCACCAGAGACTTGAAGGAACAAAGTAGGATTCTTTCTAGATAGATCCTTCAAAACCATATATCCCCAAGGACATCAGGAGCCCAGAATCCCATAGATTCTTTGCCCAGGGAAATAATCTGGTTTGTGGAGTTCTTTCATAGCAGCCCTAGAAATTCATTATGGCTGCTCAAGCACTGTTAAAAATGGCGAAACTTGTAAGTTGTCTCTCTATGCATTGACTTAAAGCCTTTAATTATTACCTAGAATTAGAGAGAGTTTATTGAGGTATGATTAAAGGAGTCGCCGGAACACAGTAATGAAAAGGATAAATATTTGAAGATATGCATTCAATGATGAAGAAAATAGGAGTTTGTCCTTACATTTAGACACCAATTTTGAATTACTTTTTAAATTTAAAATTATGTGGTATGTGTGTGTGGGTTTGTGTGTGAGGGCGCTGGATATATGTGTCCATGAATGTGCATGATTCAGAGGCCAGAGACATTGGATCCTTGGAGCTGGAGTTACAAGTTGTGATGGTGCGGGATGCTGAAAAATCAAAGTTGGGTCTTTTGGGTCTTGTTATGTTGTTGAGGCTGGACGATCCTCCTGCTTCAGCCTCATAAGCCCTGGGGTTATACATAAGCACAACCACATCTAGCCTATGATATGTTTTTCTTCTAAGCCCAACATGACCTTGGCTTGGTACTGCCAGTATCCAAACAATACAAGTGCATTTAAAAGTATGTGTAATGGGGACATAGATTTAAACATATCTGTAGAAGATTTGAGTTATAGTTTTTAAAAAAGATTTTTTTTGGTATGTCTACATGTTTGTGTGTTCATATGTATTGAGATAGCGTGTAAGCATGTATTAAACTCATGTGTTGTTTCTCAGAATGGCCTCACTTTGTGTTTGAGATAAGGTCTTTCATTGGCCTGGCACTCACCAGTGTGCCTGGCTTCCCAGTGAGCCTGAGGGACCACTCGCCTCTGCCTCTCCAGTGTGGGGTCATAAGTAAGTGCACATTCTCTCCTCTGCCTCTCCAGTGTGGGGTCATAAGTGTACGCTACCTTGCCCTGCTCTTCCATTTGGCCCCTGAACTCTGGTCCTTATGCTTGCAAGGCAAGCACATCACCAACTGAACCATCTCCCTAGATCTGTTGTTTCCAATATTTGCCACAGATAGGAAGTCCAAAGAAATGGTGTTAGGTAAGGCAAGGTGGGCCAAATTCACTTCTCTCCTGGTAAAACTCAGATTGCATAAGAATAACAAAAGACCACAGTAGAGCCCAGTTATGAGCTGTTCAAATCTATAATCTACATTAAAAAAATGCTTTACTAATCCCAGTGGGGGTAAGGGATTAGATTCTCTGGCCTTTACCACATGACAGTAAATGACAGCATAATAAATAAAGCAAAGATGATTTCTGACTCCGGCTTCTCACATCGTATCCCGGAGGCGCTTTGCTATTGTTACAAGAATATTAAGTGTAGGTCTGATTACTTCCTAGGGAGAGCTGACAAGAGGCATATTCTGTAGCAGGGAGCTGCTGGCATGTGTCTGCTGGTTATTATTTATTGGGTATACACTTCTAAAGCCAGAGAGCGATCAGTAGTGGAAAGAAGAGAGATCGAGATCGGAAGAGCGTAGCACACATAATGCAGATTAGCCCTCAGCTGCTTAAAGATACGTCGTCCAGTGTTTGGCATGCGAAGATGACAATTAGCTGCTCCCTCTCATGATCTGGAATGACAAGTGTCAGTCTAGCAGCCAGAGGGCCCTATAGGCTGTGGACTCAGAGAAGGAAGATGAATAAAGATGGAAATTATCAAGCAGGACACGGGGATCTGTGCTGTTGAAAAGTGTTGTTGATTAAAAAAAAACATTCAAAAGTATTTTATAACATTTAGTGTATGTGTGTGTGTGTGTGTGTGTGTGTGTGTGTGTGTACCATCCATAGTGCATGTGTAGGAGTCAAAGGACAACGTGGCAGGAATCTGTTCTCTCCAATAACCTGGCGGGTTCTGTGGATCAAAAAGCCAGTTGCAAGCATCTTTACCTGCCAAATCATCTCTCGGGCTCTTTTTATTGGCTCTTATTTTGTATGCATGTCTATGAATTTCAACACATGTATAGATTCACATGCCCATTACCATGATCATAGGGAACACGGTTTCATGAGCTCCCCAGACTCCTGCCTGCTACTCTTTCACGGCTGCATTCTGAATAACTTGACGCTGTCTCTGCTAGGAGTCCTGGTAATGCTGAGCCCTTCCTTCTCCTGACCTGAGGTATGCTTCTACCGAGTTAGCGTTCTGCAAATTCATTCTGATTGTAATAATTCAAAGCTTTTTGCTATCAAGTTTTAGAGTCTCTGACTTCAGGTTAACAGCTTATTAAAATGTTTGAGCAGAGGAGGAAAAGATGGAGATAGGGTCACTGTCTGAACCGAACTGGATACAAATCACAGGCAGCCAGGAGCAGCGCACACAAGCATACTGCACACTCCTCTCTTAAGGAACAGTTAATCTTTGTAACATGAGCATTTCTTCAGCAGCAGCACTTTTATAACTCGTGCTGGCCATTTGGATGGGGTCCAGATATTTAAGTTTGTGTTTTTCTTCCACGCCTCTCCTATTTCAGTTATTTTTCATGTGTGCATTTAAGTGACATTGAGAACTTCCATGTTACACAACTGTCCCCGTCATCCATCTCCAGGGCTCTCCTAAAACTCTCTTCTCATTCAATCCTGGTTCCCCATTCTGCCTCTGCCCCGAACCCTGGCCGCCACGGTTTGACCACTGTGGAGACTCACGCCAACGGTCATACAGTGTCTGCCCTTTCACAACAGGCTGGTTTTTATTGTCATAGACCCTTGCTCATGCTTTTTGAACATGTGACGGGATTTCTTTTCTTTTTAACCCTGGGTCATATTCTTTTTCACACATATTCTTCATTTTAGTGTATCCCCTTGTCATCTGTTACTAGGCTAAGGTTGCTTTAAATTTGTACACCTTGTGAATAATGCTAGGCTGTGGATAATGTAAGTATTTGCCAAAGACCCCATTTTCCACTCCTTCAAGAGACACACACAGGAGTAGACCTGTTGGCTCACAGAATAATAACATTTCATTTTTTCTGAGTGCACAGCTGTATGTTTTGCACAGTGATTTAGCTGTACCATTTTACATTTCAACTAGCAGAACACAGGGTTCCAGTTTTTCCACATTTGTACCAATACTTGCTATTCAGGTTATTATTGTTGCTTTTTAAGTACAGCCATCCAGGGGCTGGTGAGATGGGTCAGTAGATTAAGACCAAACCTGATCAACTGAGTTTGATCTGTGCATCTGACATGACTTGTTCTCTGAGTTTCACACACACATCACTGCTTACCCCATCCTACCCTCACTAACTATCTAACTAACTAACTAACTAACTAACTAAAAATAAACTATCCGCCCACCCAAATAGATAGAAAGTGGCATGCTTCTGTGCTGCTTTGCTTTGTATGTTATGTTGTTGTTGTTTGAGAAACACAAAGTCCAGAGAAGATGGCTATAACTCTGCAGATTTATAAGCTCACCAATAAACCTATATGGTCCAGGCTTCCCCAACCCTCTGTGGAAGATTTTGACCACTGCAATTCCCTTATGAATTATATCTATTTAGAGTTGTTCTTTAGGACAAGATTGTGTTTGTTTCTAGGATTTTTCATACTTCCTCTAGTTTGGCCAGTTTGCTGTCAAAGAATTGTTCTTAGAACTCTCATAATTATTTTTATATCTGTAAATTTCAGAGTTAACATGGATGCTTTCGTTTCTGATTTTATTAATGAGTTTTTTATTTCTAGTGGATCTAGCCATCTGTTGGTCAGTTTGCTAATCTCCTAAAGAATCAATTCTTGGTTTCATTATCATTTTTTGTTTTAGTCACAATGCCATTTGTATTCTGTTTTCACTCTTTAATTGGTAATGCAGGCTTTAGATTTAACTTAAATTTTTAGTTCATAAGACCTAGAGTTAAGTTGCTGGTTTGCCATCTTTCATTGTAGTACAGACGTACCTGGTTATGACTTTGCTCTCAATTACTGCTTTTGATCATTGACGTGCATTTACTTTTGCTTATCTCAAGATGGCGTGTATTTTCCTTGTCATTCTATTTTGACTCACTGACTGTGTGAGAATAACTTTTCAGTTTCCGTGCATGTTCAATGCCTTCAGCTTTTCTTCTTTTGCAGCTCTCTAGCATTGCCTCGCTCCAACTAGAAGTGACATCTTGAATGAGTCCAATCTTTTCACTTTCTTTTGGGAGAGACTCATGCAGCCCGGGCTGGCCTCAGCCTGCCTAGTAGCAGAGGATGACTTTGAATTTCCAGTCCTTTTCCTCTGCCTCCAAGGTGCTGGGGGTCACACTACCATGCTGCGCCATGGGCCACACTTCATATATACATATGTGCAGGGCTGTTCATGTCAGAATTTTCCCATTAATCTTCTATCTAGTTACTCTATATTGTAGAATTGACTACTCCTCAGCTCTATTGATATTTGCTTCATATAATCTAGACTGTTAGTGTTTGATGCCTAAAGGATTACACTCCGTGTTCTGGATTAGCTGTTTTTTGTTGCTACATGATGCTCTTCCTTGTGTTTTTTGTGACTTGGGAGTGAACATCTATTTTGTTTGGTGGTGCTAGCATTGCCATGCCTCGTCTCATTATTTGTATTCTATCCTTTTCATACCCTCATTTTTTTTAAAAGAAAAAAGAAAAGCATTTTACCACGCAGGTCCTCATTTCTTTTTGTACATTAACCATGAATTCTGAGCGAATAGGCTTCTCTCCACTAGCTCTCAAAAAGTCTGCTTCTCCGGGTGCTGCAGGCCTCACTTAAGTGAATTCTGATAGCTCTTTCCCCCTCCACCTCTCTCTCTCTCTCTCTCTCTCTCTCTCTCTCTCTCTCTGATCATTTTCTTTCATCCATCTCAGTAAGGCCTCTTAGAGTGCTTAACAGACTCAGTCCACACATAAGTTTGTGTGTGACTGTGAAAGAGTGCAGTTGCCTGCAGGGTCCAGAGGAGGGCGTTAGATGCCCTGAAGCTGGAGCTACAGTGGTTGTGAATCACCTGACATGGATTCTGAGAATCAAACTTCATTCCTTTGGAAGAGCGGTATATGTGTGCTAAGCCACTGAGCCATCTCTCTAGCCCCGTCGTCCTGAATTTTAAGATAAGCGCTCTCCTGTACTCCATGTGTTAGAGGCCATAGATTCTTCCATAATGTAGAAGAAGACATGGTTAGCTTTCAGGCTGGTAACATCTGCATTTCAAGATGGTTAACACTCACCACATACACAGAATACGCCAATCATAAACTAGCCACAAAGAGCACCATAGTGCTGCAATTCTCCCTGTGGATGGTCTACAATACCTGAACAATGCGGTAGAAAGAATAACAGTGGTCCAGCTTCGAATCTGCTTCCTGGGACCCTCACAGTGTGATGCTGACAAACTGTCTTCAGGCAGGTTAAATGGATGAGTGGATGTTGACTGTACCCATAACCAGCTTATCCCTCACCCTGTCCTTGGTGGAGCACTTCCTTCCATGCCTAGGACAGTGTGATGGAGCGAAGGGCTCTGTTCTGCTTACACCAGATGCTGGAGATCCTTTCCACTGGGACGGCAGAAATATGTTGGCTCAGTTTCATAATCTTTGACCATATTAAAGAAGCATTGCTTTTCATTTTTAACTTTGAAAAATTTACATTATTTTTAAAATATTAGAGATTTTTTTTTGACATTGAAACAGAACCTAAAGGAATTATGGAGAGACAACTGGGAAACGAGCATGGTAGTCATGTTTAATATGCCATTTGTAGGACCCCAAACAAATTAAAAGAGAAAAAAAAAAGGCAGTCAATTCACTAGTGTGTACAAAGACAGGTGATATTCTGACACGTTCCCCACCATTGAGTTAATGAAATCACTGGTTACTTTGGTTTCTTATACATGAAATCCCAGAGCTGTCTAATGCTGGAAAGTGACATAATTAAATTAATCTGCTTTTCTCCTCAGAAAATGAGAAACTATGAAATATTTGAAATAGTGAAGGCAGACATTAAAAGCCTTCCTAACTTTGCGGGAAGCGTGTGCAGATTCTTTCATGTATATAAAGTAAAAAGGAGAGCAGAATTTCTGGGTTCGTTCAGATAATCTGAACTTCTTATTTGCTATCCGGTCATTGACAATTCACAGAGAATTATTTTACAAATACATATAATTTGTTACTGATTCAGTCACTCAGAAATATTGCTTTAAGTACCCGTGACAGCCCTGTGAGGAGATGACCCTGGAAACTGCAAGTAGAGACTATGTCCTTAGGAAAATTCTCTTTTCAGGATGAGATTTAGAACAAACCACTATAAGTACAACGTGAAGCTTTATAGAAAGGGTAAGAACCAAGGTCTAAGGTATCCCAGAAAGAGAGCTTAGCTTCCGGGAGGCAGAGGGAAAGAAAGCTTTGTGAGAAGGAGAGCCTTTCATCGGAGTGTGGAAGACTGGACAGAGACAAACAAACACCAAATGAGAACACAGCCGAGGGGAGGAGACCGGGGCCTGGTGAGGAAGCTTTCAGTCTAAGTGGCCTGTGAAATGGAAGGAGGAAGGATTGCGACAGAATGGAAGAGAGAAAAAGTAGAAGGAGGTGGGCTCTTCCTGCTCTGCCTGGATTATCCATCCCCACATGAGCCTCTCTCTCCTCCCCCCCTCTCCCTTTCTCTCTCTCTCTCTCTCTCTCTCTCTCTCTCTCTCTCTCTCTCTCTCTCTCTCTCTCTCTCTCACATCCATGCTTTTGTCCCCTCACCCCAACCCCCAGCCCCAGACAGCATTTCTCTCTGTAACAGCCCCGGCTATAGTAGAACTCACTGTGTAGACCAGGGTGGACTCGAACTCACAGACACCCACCTGCCTCTGCTTCCCTAGTGCTGGAACTAAAGGCATGCACCACCACTGCCCAGCATGTTACCTTTTTTTTTTTGTACAGATGGAGGAGCAGAGACATAGAGAAACAAAGGAATATGGGAACATGCTTCTTTTTTTTTTTATTTTTTTTTTATTTTTATTTTTATTTATTTATTTTTTTTTCAAAATAGTAGGGGTCATCACAACAGAAAGAACTGTATTAAAATGTCACAACACTTGAAAGAGTGAAAATAAATCATGAGAAGCGAAACATATTTATTAATAGGTAGATAGGTTCTCTGAATTCAATTGGACCTGAGCTTAAGCGTTTGTCATGCTATCTGTAAGAAGCATGTTCCCCTTTTTCTTACTGAGGATGGGGAACATGCTTCTTACAGATAGCATGACAAACGCTTAAGCTCAGGTCCAATTGAATGCTAATGACAAACCTCTGCCAAGTGTGTTCTGCAGCCGTAACTGAAATGCCAGTAAAATGGGGGTGAGGAGCCCTAGAGGGAAACCTGACACTCTCCTTCCCAGCTCAGAAAGCTGCAGGTGTCTGCTGGTTGGCCTGGATGGAGTGTGGTTTACCAGTTGTACCTCGCAGAAGCAATGTGCTAATTTATATCTGATGAAAAATTTAACTTAATAATATTTCTTACATGTTGCTAGGGTAAAGAACACTTTGAGTAACTGAGGAAAAACCTACATTGATACAATTTTGAGATTTTTTTTATGGAGTCAATGGCTGTTGACAGAGTGAACATGCATGTTGACAGAGGGCAATTTGACTAATTATAACCTTTATAAGTCATTATAGCAAGCTGTGGCTTGTTTAAGGTTACAGAGCTAAGCAGAGCTTAGAATGTGGGTTTGTTTCTTTAATGTGCAAAATTTTGTACCCTATGACTTTCTAGGTGGTAAAAATCCACCCAGAATTTAAAAGTGGATCCAGGGAGCAGGAGGCTGGAGATGGGCTTCCTTCAGCTCAGAAGTAGAGTATGCATTTAACATGCATTCTAGGCTAGACCCGGGGCTTCTCAAAGAGCAAGAACAAGTGAGTGAAAGAAGGAATGAAGGAGCCGTGGTGGCACATGCCTTTAATCCCAGCACCTGGGAGGCAGAGGCAAGCAGATTGCTGTGAGTTCGAGGCCAGGCTGGCCTACAAAGCGAGTCCAGGACAGCCAAAGATACACAAAGAGACCCTGTTTTGAAAAAACAAAAAACAAAAAACAACAACAACAACAAAAAGAGGAATGTGTAAATACATATCCAAATAAACTCTAGGGTCGTCCTGTTCAGTGTCTCTGTACCCATCCACTCTGTGTAGGTTCCAGCCACCTCTCTTGTTTTCCCTCGCCAAGGGCTTCTTGCATCATCCCATTGGACCACCCCTATGTGCACAAATCATTTTCACAGACCCTGTCACAAGGGTGAAGCAGGTGACCCATCAGCAACCACAGACTTTGACGAATGATGAAAGCCTCTTTCCAATTTTGCTTTGCTGTGACTTGGGGTGGGAGTAGGGTCAAAGGGACTGCGTTGTTGAAGCATTTTGAACAATAGCCTATCAGGGAGAGGCTATGCCGCTTGGAAAATCTTTCTCACACCCTCCTTCCTTCTCCTCTTGTGTCTGTTTTCTTTAAAAGTATAGGGGAAATGGTAGTTAGAAATGCAATAAGCTTGTTGATTATGTCTTAGCACAATTATTATGTGCACTTCTATTTTCCTCCAGTTGGTTACTGTCCCTGGAATCTAGTTTCAGCTGCCTTCTTCATTCAGTTGGGTCTCTGTTTATTGAGTGACTACTATGTGCCAAGTATTACCCTGACTGTCCTAACACTAATGCCGAGTCCTTTACATTAACCAGAGCAGTGACGATGCGCTGGTGATGTGCTCTGATTTCACATGGATATCAGCACGACATGCACATACATGACAGGCACATAGTCCTCATAGAAAGCTAGGGAACTGCCTGAAGGAAAGAAACCACTTTACTACTACTACTACTACTACTACTACTACTACTACTACTACTACTATTATTATTATTATTATTATTATTATTATTATTATTATTATTTGGGAGGCTAAGAATTGGACCCTGGACCTCATGCATGGTGGGTAAGTGGACCTTCTCCCAGGTCCACCCCGATTTTTACTGACTAGAGAGAAGTCTAAACGGCAATCCATTCTTTTTTTTTTTTTTTTTTTTTTGGTTTTTTGAGACAGGGTCTCTCTGTGTATCCTTGATTGTCCTGGACTCGCTTTGTAGACCAGGCTGGCCTCAAACTCACAGCAATCTGCCTGTCTCTGTCTCCCAAGTGCTGAGATTAAAGCCGTGTGCCACCACCGCCCGGCCTGGCAATCCATTCTTAAAGTATGCAAAATCATAGTTTTAAGTACACACAGAGACCCAGAAGGTTCAACAAAGTATTTACTGAACAGACCATTGAGCTTCTGAAAGTATCAAAGACTCACAAGCCTATACAGCCCAGAGACAGGAAGAGGAACTCCATGCATCCGTTCACTCAGAGTAGCCACAGCCCACAACTAAATAGTCTGTCCTCAATCTGGTCCTTTCTAGCAAGAAACTTTCAGAAAAAAAAAAAAAAAAGAGGGCCATGAAACTACAGAGACAAAGACTTCAAGAGCTCACAGGCAAAGCTCAACCTTAACTCTCTACAAGGAGAGTAGCCTGACAGACACCTTGATTTTGAATTTCTGAAACCAGGAGCGGTTGGGGACCTCACATCTATTTCTGATCTGAAGTAACAAATTTCTAATGTTTTTGGTTTGTTTTTATTATTTTTTAAGTTCACATACTAAGGTTCCGCTATGGCATTTTCATGCATATGTGCCAGTACACTTTAATACTGCTCATCCATGCCCACTTCTGTTGTTCTAAGCTAATAGGTATTTGTTACAGCAGCAGTTAAGGAACTAATACAAACCCTGCTCTAGAAGACCAAAGCCATGACTATTAAAAGCTCCAGGACCAGCTTTGTCGTCTCTAAGACTTCACATGAACCCTATGAATGAATGACATTCATTCTAGAGCAATGTGTGCAACATTTTGAAAAGCTTCAGTTTCCTGTAAAAGGCTTAAATATTCAAAGACCCACCACTCTAGAGTGAGGTCAGAATATGGTACCATTTCAAAATCTACAATATTTACTTTAATGCAAATCAACAGTATTTACTTACATTTTCATGCATCAGGAATTTTGCTACATGTGAAAACAGTAGCAACAATGAAAAACCAAATTACACCACCTCCTCAGGCATTTCCTACATTTTCTCCTCTGTTGTAGCATACAGATGGTTTACACTATGTTTCCTTCATGAGGATTTTTCTCAACAAAGTCAAGTTACTATAAAGGCCCACATTTTAGCTTTTCATATTTCCTTACGTGCTTGAGATAGGGTGTCCCATGGACACATCTAAGCACATGTTTTATAAAGTGCTTCAAGGGGATTTATTAGAGGAAGGCCATCTCTGAAAAGATGCTTGTGTATTTTTCTCATGATCATGTGGGCATTTTCAACACTTTACAAGAGGGATGTAAAAGCAGACACACACACACACACACACACACACACACACACACACACATTCACAGTCTGCTTCCATTTTAAGCAGGTGACGTAAGAGATGCAAAATCCATGATTAAGAAAAATGGAATTGTATAAATTATAGCAGAAATGCCTGTCATCGTCCGTATTAGCTGCTCAAGTGCCTCCAGGGGGTTAGATTAGAAAAAGAAAATTACTTATCTGTAATTCTTATTCTCTTTAGGTAGCAATTATAATAGATATACACTCTTGGGTACCAGTCGTTGGTGTGAGGAGGAGAGGTAGACTCGAAGTCAGCTAAAGAATTCTAGCCCTCCAGGAACATGTGCCCTGGGACGTCAAGGGCAAAATGTATATGGAATGTCATTGCTCTGCATATCATTTCTATCTGACCATCGGAAAGAGCAGGCAGATTTGGTCCCTGGAAAGGAAGGCAGGCCTGAGTGGATCTATTGTCACTCTCATACTATATTAAGTGTATAAAGGTCTAGCCCCAGGCAAGGTTTGTGAATTGGGTCTACTCATTTTCTCTCTGTGCCTCTCTACCTACTTCAGGAATCCAATACCCACTGAGTTGCCTTCTTCGTCTCTCTCTGTTCCTAGGAAATGCCTCATCAAATTTATTTACACCAAAGCCGAGACATTCACTGCAGAAAGAGCCTTGTACAGGGAACAAGGAGCCACCGGCCTGGTCTTGGCTGGGGCTGCCGACTGGTTCCAGACACCAGGTAAACTAGCAGACCTGGCGTTATCATTTACACTGTGACAAATAAACTGGGGAATGTGGTTCCTAGGAAGACCTTCAACTCCATAATGGGGGGGGGGTGTTAAAAGGAGTGAATTAAAACCAGGATCATTTTAGTTTAAATTGTTAGACTGAAAATGTTACCCTTGATGATGATGACATTTAAACTTAGCAAAATGGACCATGGAAATAAAGACAATGTCCAGGTAACACTGGGACACAAGGGGATATTTGAGATGCTATGTTTGTATGCCCAGAGCCTTTGAGATCCATGGTGGGAGTGGCTGACGCACAAACCCCTCCCCTAACAAGGCTGCCCTAAATGCTTCTTACTGTAACTTGAGCGGAACACACTACAACAAGTCAGAAATGCTGTGTGAGCGTATTTTCCCAAAGCAGCAACCAGGGTCCTGTTAGCACTGAGAAGATGGTGTCACTCCTGAGAAGGAAGGGGGCCCATTTCCGGGAGTGGCTGCTTCTCTGCCAGGGAGCTTTTCCACAGGGGAATGTTTCTTTTTGATTCCTTTGTGAAGTACAGAGGCCCCTGTGTGTGTCCATTTGAACACAGATACCAAAGGCATTTCTTCCCCCGCCCCCTTTTTTTTTGTCAGCCTATGCCTCTCCTTGGAGGCCATTCTGATCAGACTGAACAAATATTAGGAGGGGTTGCCCTGCTTCCAGAAGGTTTTCTAGGGAAGAAAGGATGCAGAGGCTTGTGTGTGGCATGGTGGTTTAGAACGGTCTTCTCTAAGCTTTCACGTGCTGGAAGCTTGCCCCCCAGAGTAGGGCTACTGAGAGGCAGTGAGGCCTTAAAGCAGAGGACCTCAGGAGAGGCCGTTCAGTCTTGTGGCAGCATCCTCCTGAATGGGTTGCTGCCATTCTGGAAAGACTAGGTTAGTTCCCTTGAGTCAAAATCAGGCTTTGTAAGAGTGAGAGTTGACAGGACTGCGGTAACTTCCTTGAGACTTAGTTGTTATAGAGGTAGCACATGTCCCTTCTGTGCCTCTCACACACGTGTTCCTTCCATGTGTTTACTTCCCCTTTCTCCTTCTCTAGCATGAGCTGCCATTGCAAACCAGGTGTAGCTACCCATTTTTTTTGCAGAATTACAGACCAAACCAGACTTGTCTTTATAACTTGCCCAGCCTCAGGTATTTAGTTATTGCAACCCTCCCACTCCCTGTACTAAGACCCACAGCTAAACACAGTCACGTGAGCTTGTTGCCAGGTCTGACCATAGTCTTGATTCAGTTGTAACCAAGTCTCCTAACTGGGTCTTCCCTAGGAAACCTCCCACCGTAGAGAGAAGTACTTCATAGAGGGATGAGATGCTCTTTATAGTATGGTATTAGTGAATGTGGTACAGCTGTGTCTATCTTCAATCCACATCCTGAGAATTCAGTGCTGCTCTGTGATCTAAGGCTCCTTGGAGGCCAGAGAAGTACACTCTTCCAATGAATTACTCAGCTTAGGGAACAAACAGTGCTAATAGTTAAAGATAGAGCAGAAACAGAGATGCTGTACCACTCATCAGCGAAGGATTTATTGTCTAATGAGGTGGTATGTTTGCATTTTAGACACCAACCAGCAGTGGAGAACTTTAAGGCCACTGTATGACATCATATGTATCTTTTCAGGTTTCTCAAAAAAAAAAAAAAACACAGGATGTCTATACAGAGAGCAGAATTATTCATAATTTTTGGAAAGTTATAAAACAGGTGGTTAAAAAATTACTCTTCAAAGTTGAAAACCTAGAGCTCATTTCAAGAGACAACAATTTGAATTAACAGCTTTTGGACTTCTTATTCTAACGATAAGGCCTCAGACAGGGTTGCGGGGTGGGAGACTGGGCACTGAGAATAGTCCAGAATAGTCCATAAGCCCTGCAACAAAATTCATCTGTTCTAGTTGTCTTCTTTCCTTCCTCCTCTACTTCAGAGATCTAGAGATATGGTTTCTTCATGTTTATGATCCTTTCATTCATTCATTCATTCATTCATTCATTCTAGGCAGGTATCCATGATTTAGCCATAAAGCCATAAAGCAGTGAATTTTTACCTGGGAAGAACGGGGATAAGCAGAGTGCCCCCTGAAGCTCTCTGATGGGGCACAAGTGTCATATGCCAGTTTGTCTCATATATCTGGTGATGACAGAATTTATTGGAAACAAACTCATGATATTTACTGGAGTCCTTATCTGTGGAATGTAGCTAGCAGGGTGTATCGTGGTTGTCTGTCCTGCCTATCTTAATATGGAATGTATGCATTATAGGAGCTTCGCTTCCAGGAAAAGTTCACATAACCTGTTTTAATGTACATGCTGTTTAGACGATGAAACTCCATAGCATGTGATAGGATTTTTGCTTAGAGATGTCATATGGTACTCTAAGCCAGACAGCCTCTGGTTGATGAGGACCTGGAGCTCTGATGATGGTTCAAGACTCTTCCTTTGGGCCTCTTGGTCACTTGTGTCCTCGGAATGACCTGTCAAGCTTGACACTGATGAAAGACTGATTCATTCGAGGCCAAGCGACAAACCATTGTGCCGATACCTCAACATAATATCGCCTTTAGTGACAATCCTTCCTTTACATTTTCACCCAAGTTTCATTTGATAAATTGTTTCATTCATTCATGCACTGGGCTGCTCACTCAGAGACTATTGTGTACCCATTACCTGCCAACAATCCTCTGAGTGCGGAGGATGCAGTAAGGAGTTAAGGGACAAACATCTATGCATGTATAGAGCTGGCCTTCCCATGTGGGCAGCGAGAGGCAGCCAATACCTGTGTGGAAGTAAATGACAGTAGAAGGACGACGGTTGTAAGTCCTATAAATGAGAGCAAGAGGGACGGAGGTAAATAAACGAAGTGGAGAGTGTGGTGGGGAAAGGAGCAATTCAAATGAAGCAGCTGGGTAATGGGAAAGTGACAATAGGTCGAATCCAAGCAGTTGTACTGTGCGGACATTGGAAAGCAATGTCTGAGACACAGGGAGTGGCTGGAAAGGAAGCCTGTGTGGCCAGCATGGAGCATTGATGTCCTGATCCAGACAGCTACCTGCTGTTGGCTTACAGGTTGACTTTTAGGGTCATGAGGAGGCTTTAGGGATATCCCGTAGGTGATATGAAATACCCTAGGATGCTTTTGAGGAGAGAAATGAGATGATTCAACTTGTAGTTTTAATATACTTTCTTTTTTTTAATCAATTCATTGAGAATTTCCTACAATGTACTTTGTTTCTTTTTATTCAGTACGGATAAGTGTTTTGCTAGCATGAATGCATGTGGATTGAATGTGTGCCTGGTGCCCAAAGAAGCCAGAAAGAAGGCATTAAATACTCTAGAAATAGAGCTCAGGCAATGGGAGCCACATGATGTTGGTGCTGGGAACCAAACCTAGATCCTTTCCAAGAACAGCAAGTGCTCGTTAGCTGCTGAGCCATCTCTCTAGACCCATATAATGTTTATTGGTCACAATCACCCTGACTCTTCCCTTTGACTCCTTCAAGATCCAACCCCACCTCTCCAGCACCTCCCTTTAAGTAACTCATTGAGTCTAATTTGTGCTGTGCATACATCATGGCTACAGAACCATCCAGCGGAGTATGGTCAACCTACCAGGAGCCAAACCCTTTAATAAAACAAGTCTTCCTCGAGAAGTCACTCACTGCCATAGCTCCTTGTAAGCCTCCCCTCCCTCTGTGTCAGAATTCAACTTGTGTTTTTAAATAGGTTATCCTAGAAAGATGTCCACTTTACCTTTCCTACTTAATCTACAATATGACTGGTTTAACACTTTTGTTGTAGGTATTCATGCTTGTGGTTTGTATTATATAAGAACATTTTCAAGCTAGGTAACATTTTACATGGTGAACATACCTATCCCACACCCCTGCCCACCTTTTCTCCCTCTTCCCTCCTCCCATCAGTCATTTTTATTCCTCTAGTCAGTTTCACATTTACCTTCATGCCAAATATACATACATCATTCTATGTATCTATATAAATTATTATTACTATTACTATTACTATTACTATTATTATTATTATTATTATTATTATTATTATTATTAATTATTATCATTTTGGGATAGGGCTTTTTATGTAGCCTTGGCTGTCCCGAAACTAGCTCTGTAGACCAGGCTGACCTTGAACTCACAGTGATCCTCCTGTCTCCATCTCCTGAATGCCAGGATTAAAGGTGTGTGACACCACCTGGCCTAGGTGGGAACTACATGTGCATGTGTGTTGAGAGCAGAGGTGGATACTGAGTTTCTTCCTCTATCCGCTTTATTTTTTGAGACGTTTCTCAGAAGTTCTGAACCTTGAGTTAGACCGGCTGGCCAGAGAGCATCTGAGATCCTTCCATCTTGGCCTTCCCAGCACTCCAGTTACACACCACCATGCCTGGCCTTTCATGTGTGAACTAGGAATCAGGGCCCAGGTCTTCACACTTGTGCAGTGGCCACTTTAGTGTCGAACCATCTTCCAAGTGCCCCTGTTCTGCTTCTGAAAGTTTCTTACAGTCTTTGCTGTTAGAGACTTTCATTTGTTACTATCTCTTCTGATAGCTGTTGTGCAGCTCTTTCCCCCTCCATTCCCTGGGGTTCCAGCAGTGGGTTCCAGTAGGTGGGTTCCAGCAGGTGGGTTCCAGCAGGCGGGTTCCAGCAGGTGGGTTCCAGCAGGCGGGTTCTAGCAGGTGGGTTCCAGTGGGTGGGTTCTAGCAGGTGGGTTCTAGCAGGTGGGTTCTAGCAGGTGGGTTCTAGCAGGTGGGTTCTAGCAGGTGGGGTCTAGCAGGTGGGTTCCAGCAGGTGGGTTCTAGCAGGTGGGTTCTAGAAAGTGGGTTCTAGCAGGTGGGTTCCAGCAGGTGGGTTCCAGCAGGTGGGTTCTAGCAGGTGGTCCAGCCCCTGTGTTTTGTCTACCATCTTGGGTTGACACAGGAATTCTTTCTGACTGGGAGTCTTAACTGCCTTCTGTTATTGATTTTTGTGTTTGAGGCAGACACATCCTTCTTCTCATCCCTACTTCCCCAGTCCCCTCTTCTATCTCCCTCTTTGCAATCCTACCCTATTGTGTCACCTTTCTCATAATTCAAGGATCCTCATCCACATGGGCCATCATTCTTCAGGTTCTATTCTATCCTGGCTCCCTCAGTTCTTCCTCTGAGGGAAAGGATTTAACCTGGAAAGATGAATGGCAGGACACACCTGGAGATGAGCTTCTGGAGAACACAACTGTGTCTCTTCCACACGCACTCCCCCAGTGCCATCACAACATTTAGTCAATGCTTACTTATTCAGAGGTGTGTGGCTCAGTAAGACTGACTAACATGAGGAACACAATCTGTATCCTAATGAAATAAAGCTTGGGAAAGATGAGTATGATCTGGTCTTCTTATAGCTCCATTTATAGCTGCAACCCCACAGCGTCACAATGATTCTTATCACTGGGAATCATAAAGCCTGGATCCCAGTCTGGGAATCCTGTGTAATTGGCCTGACATGTGCTCTGGGCATCAGCATTGTAAAACTTTTCCATGTAAATTTATTAAGCAGCCAAGGCAGAGGTGACAGAGAAAGGGAAAAGATTGAGAGCTCACTGTTGCTACATGGCTACTAGATAAATATGGGACACCTAACTGAGTTTTAATTTCCAACAACCAACATAATTTTTAAGTATTAGCTGTGTCCCAATATGGCATGAGTTAAAAATGCTATGAAATGACATTTTTTTCCGTGAAATTGAAGCTTATCTGGATGATCTGTATTTTCATTCTTTTGAGTTAGCAACTTTTGTTTCTGTAAAATTATCCTTCCTGAGCCAACTCTGTTAATCTACCTCTGTGTGGCCTGTCTGCCAGTTGGCCTGTATCAGTGTCCATCTGTGTGTAGCCCACATGCTGATGTGAGACTGAGTGCCTCCTGGTACTTGCCTGCCTAGCGGTGTGTGTGTTTGTAAATAAAACATGTTTTATTTATCTATGCTCCCTCACATTCTCTTTAACCTCCTATGACCACCCCCTTCATTCCTGAGACTGGAGCTTGGACTACACACCCATTCTTGTCTTTGCATGGCTTGGAGTATAGTGGGCAGACAGACATGCAAGCCTAAAAATTGTAATGTGTCATTGATAAATAGGCTGAAGACAAAACACATTGTGGAAGCTGAGGAGGAATGGAGAATTCTGCTATGTTGGCGTGAAGACAGGCTTTAGGAAGTGAGGTAAGATCTGACCTGTGATTTCCCTGGCTCTTGATTGAGATTTTGTCCCTTGCTTTGTGAAGTATTGACAACTCCAGAGCCACGGAACCTCTCTATAAGTTCAAATGGAAAGCAATAGAAAACAGAAAACAAAACGTCTGATGGGACCAGGAGGCTTCTAAATCAGACCCCTCCTTGCCCTGCAGGATTCTGAGCTAACCCAGTCATAAAGCTGCCTGATAACCATCCGGGGACACAGCCAGCTGGTTGGATGGCCATGTACCTCTTTCCTAGGGAAATTCCAGAGAGGAACTCAGAATAATAAATCAAGTGGGTTCTGAGCCTGAGAACCTGCCCTGCCCTTGTTTGAAGAATGAGAGTCAGGATAGAAGCCCAGCGTTCACACAGCCTTCCTCCATCCTTAGAGGCTGGCTGGGCTTAACTGTTCGGTTTCAGGTGTGCAGATGTCAGAGATAAATGCTGTCTTAGGTGACCTGTGATCGCACCTGCTTAGAGGTCTCCCTCTTTCTGCCTTGCTCAGCAAATTCCGCTGATAATTACTCTAAACAGAGAGCTGGGGGTGGGGTGGACCGGACACACAAAGGCAGTACCGCCTTTAGCAGAAAACTTTAAGCCATTTTAAGCCATTCAGGGTCTCCACATTGTTGCCCTGTGACTTGATACCACACTAACAGGGTCCTGTTCCGTGGCTGTTACTTTCCCACACTTCATTCTCTTGTTTCCCCCGCCTACCAGGGCCTACCTGATCTTTTGGTTTCTTGCTTTAAGAGCAACCATTATAAATAAATGCAGGGAGGTGACAGGTACCCAGGGAGAAGGCTGTAAGTCACCAAGGTATTCCCAGAGAGCTCCACAGGCTGCTCAAGGTGGATGAACTGCATCCTGTCTCAGACTCAGCATCCATGGGTGGTTATTGTGACCATAGGAATGTGTGTGATTTTGGCTATGGCTCCCTGGAATGCCCAGATCTGAAACTAAACTAAACCAGTAGCTAGGCTTGTGGTGCGGTGGGGGTAACTTCAGCTGGGGCAAGCAGGAAGGCTGGCAGAGTCCAGGGGAAGAACTAGATTCTACTGAACATGTGAACGTAAGAAATGGCAATGCTGATTCATCCAAAATACCACAGGTTTAAAATTAAAATCTGGCCCCCACCAGAGGAAAAAGGACTGTTCCTCACGTGGCTGGGTGTATGATGGGGCTCAAGAGTTAGAGGCATGATGTGATACAGACATCAGAGGTTCAGTCCATCCCGGGAGAGGACTGCGGAAGCAAGCGTTTGTATTCTGGCAAGTTTGCATTCAGAGTTTTAGATTCAGTCTGAAAATAGGCGAAGCAGCAAGTGATTTTGCTTGAGAAGGTGAGGAGAATGTTTCAACTGGACTTTGAGCATTGGGTAAACACTAATCGAGGGCTTAGGACAGGCCTTCCAGGCCAAAGGCAAAAATCTCTAAAGGTCCAATCCTACAAGTATGAATATCTAGAAAATTCAACAAAATTCTCCCTTGATGTATACGCTTTGGGTTCCTTAAATATAGCATATGAGAAAAAATTTTGAAAAGCCATTTTTCTAAATATGGAAAAGGGCTTTCTAGTAGAGAAGAGAGTTCACATTGTTGGTGGCATTAGAGAGGACGGGTGACTAGTATGAAGGTGAGGGCAGGGCTGAGCCTGTGTGGACTGTTTTTTCCTTCAAGGGTCTCTTCATAAAGCAGCTGGGAAGCTTTTTTTGTTGTTTTTGTTTTTAGAAATAGAGCTTAGCCAGAGTCCTAAATCTTGGTAGGGTCATCCATATTTTCTTTAAGCTAGTGTTACCTCACTTGCCTCCGCCTCCTCCCCTTCCTCCTCCTCTTCCTCCTCCTCCTCCTCTTCCTCCTCCTTTTTGTTCTTTGAGACAGTCTCTCTGAATAGCCCTGGCTGTCCTGGAACTCACTATATAGATCAGGATGGCCTTGAACTCACAGAGATCTGACTGTCTCTGCCTTCCAAGTGCTGGGACTAAAGGCATGTGCCACTACACCTAGCTAGATGATTCCTCTTACAGTGGATACCAGCCTATTTCTCAAAAAGCTGTGTCTAAGTATTGAGTTGAACTGTCCTAGAGAAATGCCTAGAATTTTTTTTATTTTTCTTTTGTCTTTCAGAGATGAGGACCAAATGAAGGCAAACAAAGCTGTTTGTTTAAAGCAGAGGGCATTAGCCACCATCACTTGTCATCTGGAGATGACTTAGAGGGAGGCAGGTGGAGGAGTGGGAGGACCAAGTGTGTGAAGAGTGAAGGCTTTCGGCTTCTGAAGCAGAGTGTTCAGGACAGTAAGGAGAAGTGCATATTTCACTTTCTCAGGCTGAGTCAAAGTTGGAAGCGGGAACAAACACTTAGGTGATTAAGGCCTGGCCATTTATGACCATTGTCACAGGTGTTGTAATTAGCTTCCTGGACAGCTAGTAGAGGCAATGACTGCCTTCTCTCCTTGTCTGTGACAGCCATGGCTTGCTGGGTTTCGTGACTGGTTCTCAGAAGTCATGAATGATGGGCAGCCTTGCCAGGCCACTGAGGAAGAGGCTACAGGTATTACCAATGAGACTTGATGGGCTGAGGTCAGATATTAGGGGAGGAGGGTTCCCCTTTCTGAGGACTAGATAGGGGAGGCAGGATGGGATGGGGGGGGGTGATGAGGGAGGGGCGACAATTGGGATGTAAATAATTTAAGTGCTAGAACAAGCAGATAACTTGTATTGCTAATCCTACTACATAGGAATAGCTCTGTGACATGAATGTACATGCATAGACAATGCTACTTGTTGCTTACAGAATCCTTGTGACTTAGGATTAGATGCCTCTTCGTATGGCATGAGTGAAGATTTACAGATGTCTTTCTTCTGCTCATACAAAAAAACAGAGAACCAGCCTTAATTGTTATGTGCACCCTGCACACTTCATACATTTATAATTTTAGGACTGTATAATTCTTGTGAGAAATTGTTTTCAGAACAAAAGAACCAGACATTGAAGCTGGATCAGACCTGACAGGACACATTCCTCTCAGCATGCTAGACACTGACATCCTTCTTCCTTCATGTTCCTGGATCAAGTTCTTCAGTTGCTGTCCCCCATCAAAACAGAGCAGTTCCCAAGACAGCTTCGAAGAAAGCTTCTGGTCCAGAATTTCAGACTGTCACACAGAGGACTTCTATTAAGCCCGGAATTTCTCAACATTTAGACTGGACCACAAATTTCCTTAAGATGCCCCATTTCCCTTAAGGGGGTTAGATAGGTTTTTGGTTGCTTTCTTGGGCTATAGATGTTTATTTTCATTGGGAGTTGATTATAAGTTACTATTGATCTTATTCAGAGAGAAAATGAGGTTGGATTCAGGGATGGCTCTCTTTTCCTTTATCTTTCTTTCTTAGGTTTGGAGATAGGGGTTGAAAAGAAAGAAGGGGGAATATAGAAATATATAGAGATGATAGGATAAAAAGTAGATTATTGAGTTTACTCCTCAACTTAAGGCCTTAATTGTTACTCACAAATAAGGTTATTTTTAATTCATTGGTATAGAATTTTGATGCTAAGTAAGTTTAATTTTGATATATTGGTATATAATTCAAATTTAAGATTATTCTTCACACACATTATATATATATACATATATATATTTCTACTCTAATATTAGGTATTTTACCCATACAACTCAAGTTGAATACAGGGTTTACCTCGAGCACTTTGAAAGTGCTATTGCAGGCTGTTTAAGATATTAAACAAATTAATTGTTTATGTCATGTCAATGACTAGTCTATTTTTATCACAAGAGTATACATCCTAGGTGTAACAGATAGATATTATTCTATAGATAGATAAGGTAAAATAGTTAGATAAGGTTTTCAGAATATGACATTTAAAAATGTTTTTATTGTTTTAAAGATTCTTTGACAACAAGACAGGTTAACTCCTGGCAACACCCAGCCTACCTCAAAGAAGATGATCAACAGCAAAGAACCTCCTTATGGAGATGGCTTCAAATGTGGCAAACAAGCTGCTGTTGTCTCGACTACAGATAAAATTCAGCCTAAAAATGGGCAAGCTTGGATGCAGGGCAGAGTTGATGGCCAAACTCTGCCAAGACAGAGTAAGCAAGTCCTCAATAGTTCCTGCCTCACAAATATGTCTGTCAGATATATTGGGTCAGAAGGCTGAAGATGATGCTCCAATGTTATAGAGAGTGTTGGGTGACTGTTCAGGCAGCAAACTGTCTCTGTCATGTTCTCATTTGGGAAGCTGCTAACCTGCACTTCCTGTCCACTCAGATAATTAATTTTATTCCTTCTCAAGTCTCTGATGGGGTTGAAGACCAGATAGTTGTTTTGGGTTAAGATGTTTTTAGGTCTAGATAGATATTTTAAGTTGATAGAGATGAGCTATGATAGATATTGACTTGCATTTATAATTTTAGACTCACCAAGATAGGAAAGATGTTTTCTTCAAGGTTGCCAAATACAAATAGCCGAAACACTATGAGTGTAACATTAATAAAATACTTGATTGTTTCCTGGTTCTTCTTGCTGTATATAGTTTATTTTATATGTGTGCAATAATATAAATGTATATGTTTAAAAAAAAAGAAAATGGATTACCATTCCCCCCCTTAAAAAAAAAGTCATGAATGTACTCTTTGTGCTAGCTGTGTATTGCAGTTCAGAGTTCTGCTTTTACAAGTGGTGTGGCAACTTGGTTATTTGTTCTTTCTGCCCTAAGGGTGAGGATCTGGAGTTTAAGCTGGGACTGAGAAGAGTCTGGAGAGATGTGTCATACAGCATAGACAGGGTATGGGAGGAGCTGCATGAAGAGTGAGAAAGTATAGGGCCAGGCTGTGTGGACTCTTTCCAAGGTTGCTAGCATCCACTCTCAGCTTCTGTTCCCTGAAGACACTGAGGATACAGTTGACACAGTGCGGAAAATGTCTTTGATGGAGAGCAGAGTTTTCTCTTTTTTTTATGTTTAAAAAATTTTTGTCATATACGCATCACACGTAGCTATATGTTTTGTAAGGTCGCATTTGTACACATATGTAACAGGTACTTTGGCCACAATCACACCTCTCTCTCTCCTGTTTTTTCTACTTATTCCTTCAGACATCGTCATTCTATTCTTGTGTCCTATGTATATGCATGATTTTAGAAATCTCGAATCTATAGAGGAAGGAAAACATGTAACATTTGTCTTCCTGAGTCTTATTTTGATAACTTAGACTGTAATTTAATAAAAAGCTTGGACTCTTAGTGGTATAAACAAGGAAGTGGGCGCTGGGTTACTTCAACTGGAGATAAATATCGTAAGAAGATACTTTATTTTGATAGAAGCTCATGCTACATTAATAGAAAATTAACTTTCTTTTTCTTCAACCTTCCCCTAATTCCGAAAGACTTGCTGAAAGGGATTTTGTTTCCCTCTCTCAACCTGTATCAGGTGTCTTACTTACCAAGGTGGTTGAGTGAAATAGTCAAAATATTTTTATAATGGTCATAAAAGGTTTTACAATACACTTGCTGTTTATGGGCAGACTGACATGCTGTGGAGCTGTCATGGCTGTGATGGGCACACAGAGAGAGACTGGAATTTCTTATGGAATTTGCTGAAGTGCATTAATCCTGGTCACAAAGCTGAGCATAAAATTTTAGTGGCTTCTGAAACTGTCACCCCTTTTTTATATTCTCTGTCTGAAGCACTCCAGAAACCAATGGAGTCCAACAGAGCTAAACCTATTTGTTCCTGTGAACTGTGCTTCTGAGGCCACGTTCTCTTGCAGAGTAGAGGGTGGATGACAAAGAGAGTGAAGATCAAATGCTGCCTTTTAAATAATTAGCGGCGTGAAATGCAACGGCATTTCTAGTGTTTAGGAGTCACTTTTTTTTTCATTCATATTGAAGCATCTTTCACCTTTCAAATTCAAATAGTATTTGTTTTTTTTTTAATATATAGAAAAACTGTACCAACTGAAAAATAATTGAAGACAAGGGTGCCTGCTTTTTTAAAACTCGGGAATGAGCACATTGTGAAATGAAGCAGGAGAGCAGCATCTTCTGCAGGACTGAGAAGAGGTGATTAAATGAGTAGCACCCATTTTAATAGCCCACAGCAAATAAGGTAGTTTAATGACCTTAACGCTATAATTCTCGTGCATTAACAATGCTAGAAAACTATGGAGATGCACTTATTGTGTGCACAGCCACAGACAGCGTTGAGAGATGATTAAGATCCTGTAGAAGTGCTTCCCCAGCATCTCTGAGCTCTGACCACAGTTTTCTCATCCACGCTGAGGGCAGCGCATGAGTCCTGAGTGATGGAGGTTCAAACGCTGTGCTTGCTGTAATGGGAAATTCGATTTCTTCTGTCTTCAGAGGGAAAATATTCATGAGGGTTTATTTCGGAGCTTTTTATGACATTGACCACAGAGACAGTTAAAAAAAAAAAAAGAGGAAATGCTTATAAAAAAGTTTAACTCGTCTCTTAAACAAATGATGTGTATTTTCTGTCCATTTTACATTATCAAGTTGCTTTGCTGTTTAAAGGAAGGCAATGTTGAGTGGGCTAAGGAGACACCACAGTTGGTAAAGTGCTCGCCACCAGGTGAGCTTGAGGAGAGACTGAATTTGATCCCTAGAACCCACATTTAAAAAAAGAAAAAAGAAAAAAACCTAGCTGGGAGCAGTGGCACACACCTGTAATCCCAGCACTCAGGGAGGCAGAGGCAGGTGATCTCTATGAGTTCGAGGCCAGCCTGGTCTACAAAGTGAGTGCAGGACAGCCAAGCCTACACAAAGAAACTCTGTTTCCAAAAACAAAAAACCAAAACCAAACCAACCAACCAAAACCAAACCAAAACAAAAAGTTAGTAAAGTTAATTATAATGTGTGTAATTTGCCTCAGTTGTTAGTTTAGATGCTACGTAGTTCCTCCTCTTCCTCTTCCCTTTTGTCATTAGCACCCGCATCATGTACGTCTCCTATGTAGACTTCCAACTCCTAATCTTCCTGCTGTAGTCTTCTGACTGCTGGGAATTCAGGCCCATAACTTTATTCCTGGAGCATATTTAAATATTTAGAAGAGAGGTTAGAGAGATGACTGTGTGGGTAAATCACTTGCTGTGCCCTTTAGTTTCTTTAATTGTTGGGTGGGGGTGGGGCATTTGGGCGAATGTTAGTTGTTGGCTTTACCGGAGTGGCTAACTTCAAACAGTACATTTTTAACAAATGGGTCTCAGAGTGCTATGTCAGTGGTGCTGGAGTTTGGGGAGAATGAGAGACAGGAAGAGGAAGAGGAGGTAGGAAAAAAAAAAAAGAAAGAAAGAAAGAACATGAGGACCAGGTGGTGGTGTTATACGCCTTTAATCCCAGCACTCGGTAGGCAGAGGCAGGTGGCTCTCTGAGTTTAAGGCCGGCCTGGGAATTTAAAAACATAGTTGGGAGTTTAAGAACAGCCAGGGCTACACAGAGAAACCCTGTCTGGAAAAAAAAAAAGAAGAAAGAAAGAAAGAAGGCAGGCAGGCACAAGAAGGGATGGATGGTGGTGTTAAAGTGTATGCCGGGGTGGGGGAGGGGGAGGGCTCTCTTAGTGGATCATGGTAGCCATGGAGATGGTAGCATTCAGTTAGCTCTCTTCTTCTTCTTCTTCTTCTTCTTCTTCTTCTTCTTCTTCTTCTTTTTGGTTTTTCGAGACAGGGTTTCTCTGTGTAGCCTTGGCTGTCCCGGACACACTTTATAGACCAGGCTGGCCTTGAACTCACAGTGATCTGCCTGCCTCTGCCTCCCAAGTGCTGGGATTAAAGGAGTGTGCACCACCATGCCCAGCTCCAGTTAGCTTTTTAAAATGCTGAAAGTGAAGAGTAAAGACAGAATACTCTCCCCGTGACCCAGAGGAAGCCAGGCAACTGCAAGATAGAGTGTGAAAGGCAAGGGGACAAATGCTTATTAGCTTCTCTTGCTGGGGAACAGTTCCCAAGAAGACAGGACAGTCACCTACTGGCATGGGATGCCCATTCCCTCAGGCCAACTCTGCAGACCCTGCCGGGATAATTAATGTGTTATAAAGTGACCATTGGTATCTTTGGAGGTAAGAATACATTGGGTTACCATGACAAAACAAAATAGGTTGAATGTCTTATAAATACATTAATAAATAAATTACGTTTTGCAGTAGAACTGTTGGACTCTACTTGATGCTAAGTGAGTGTATTACCAGTGGTGTGTATCCACAGACTTTGTTTTATATCACAACAACAACAACAACACCTGAGACAGGGGTCACTGAGACAGGGGTCACTGAGACAGGGGTCACTGAGACAGGGGTCACTGAGACAGGGGTCACTGAGACAGGGGTCACTGAGTTACCCAAGAAGGCTTTGGACTTGCGGGTCCTCTCACCTCACCACAGCCTCCCGTGGGGTTGCAGGCCTGCAGCATCACGTCTTAGTGCTTAGAGTTTTGGAGACTGGAAGTGTAAGGTGCTAAGGTCTCGGCGTTCTGGTTAATAGACAGAGCTTTCCTGCTGTGCTCTCATTTGGCAGAAGGAGTAAAACAGGGTCTAGGGCCTCTTTCAGTTGGAATTCACATGACGCATGCTGGCCCTGCCCCATGGTTTATAATCTCTTTGGCCCCACCCCCTCACATCATCATGCGGTGAGGGGAGGACACAGCATACTAATAGAAGTTTTCTTGGAGCTTGGTCACTTCCTCAGAATCAACAGGGAGACAGGGTGTGCTGGAGTTTTTTTCTTTGCTGAAAGTTGGTTTTTCAGGATAAAATTACAACATAAAATTAGTATCCTTAAAAATCAATTTTTAATAACTTCATATTTAAGATTCTTTTTAGATTTTCCTTCTGCATACATTTTCTTGCCTTGAGCCCAGTTTTATGGTCCTTTGAAGCTTAAAAAAAAAAAATCAACCACTGAATGAAAAGCCTCACTTTTTTTTCCTAGGCAGTCTAGTGATCTTTTTCTTCTCATGGCCCAAGGCTCCAACAGTGTAGCCAGAGGAAGGGTCCAGAAGCATGGCTGTGATAAGGCAGCTTGAAAGGGCCAAGGCTTCATTTAAATGTGAAGTTGGGAGGTGGCTTGACAGTTTTCCAAACTGCTAAGCAGGCTGAAAGGTAGCCAGCTCTCCCCGAGTTTCCTATGGGACTTTGGAACTTGAAGGCTTTCCGAGGTTCCTGTGCTGAAATCTGCGGTGGAACTTTTCCTGGGAAGCAAAGCCATGTCCAGTTGCCACAGACAGAGCAAGAGCAGCACAAAGAAAGGATTCTATCCAGGTCCAGCGTAGTGAGACGAGGAATGTATTGGAATTACAGGAACTCTAGTGACTAAAACCGTTTGAAACTGTGAGCCAGAATCCACCTTTCCTTCTTATATACTGATTGTTTCAGGCATTTTGAATAAAGATGGAAATTTGACTCACATACTTCCACAAAGGTGGAGGTACCAACGGTTTAAGGAACGTCGGGAACCAGCTAGAGGCTGCACATGGGCAGCATTGGTGCAGGACAGGGCGTGACATGATCTGCGTGTCAGAGTACAAGGGTAGATGGTGTTCTACAGACACAGGCCACAGAGACACCCAGTTCTCTAATCACAAGATGTGGAGAGACTCCGATGTGCAGTGAGCAAACTTCTCACGCATGTAGGAGGTGAACAGGCATGCCACAGATAACACTATGACACAGAAGGGTACGGGATGTCTCATTTCACTCACAGACGATGCCCACCCCGAGTGGTGGAACTGTAGATGTGTGCCACCATGCCCAGCTCCGTGCTTACATTCCAAAACAGCTTTATGGGGATGTGATTGTGACTTACAGGGCAGGCTAAGAGCCTGTACAAAGTGTGTCACTTAGCAGCCAGCAGGGGAGCCAGAGCTACACACATGCATCATGGTAGTCAATTTTAAGAGTTGGCTTTAGGATGTCTTCACTGCCCTTGATGGAACCCTGGACCCACAAATCATCATGTCATGAATCACTCTTCCAATCCCCTCCCTCAATTGCCTCCCTCTCTCAATTACCTAGGTTTCCATATGCTTTAGATTTCCATAATCCAGACATTTGGGTGGAATCACACGGCATTTGTCATCTTTGTAATGTTGTAATGTCCTCAAAGTTCATCCATGCTGTGCCAGAAGTACCTTCTTTTCAAGGCTGCATAATATTTAGTAATTCTGTAATATCAGCCTCATATGTGCTTGGGTAAGTGCAAGTCCTTTACCTGTGGTTACTAGCTTTTGGTTTTCATTAATGGTGACATTGAGGAATTTGAGTGACTTTTTTTAGTTCTCTTAGATGAAGCTGCTGTGTTCTGTGATAACTCTGCTCAGCCATTAAATGTGGTGTCAGGCTTGCCATTAAAATGGTGTATTGGGCTGGAGAGATGGCTCAGTGGTTAAGAGCACTGCCTGCTCTTCCAAAGGACCCGGGTTCAATTCCCAGCACCCACATAGCAGCTCACAACTATCTGTAACTCCAAGATCTGACGCCCTCATACAGATATGCGTGAAGGCAAAACACCAATGAACATAAAATAAAAATAAATAAACTATAAAAAAATAAAATAAAATGGTGTATTATTATTATTATTATTATATTTTAGTAATTTTACATGTGTGTGTGTGTGTATGCATATGTGTGCATGTGTGTGCAAGAGTGCACATGCCTGTGTACATATGGAGGCCAGAGGTGTGGGTGTCTTTCTCAGTTACTCTCCACATTATTTTCTTGAGACAGAATTTGGCACTCAACCTGGAGCTTACTGATTGGCTGGGTTGGCTGGCCAATAAACTCCGGGGATCTGCCTGTCTCCCCTCCTCCCTGCAGTGCTGCCTGGTTTTATGTGGGTGCTGGGGATCTGTCTCCAGGTCTTTGTGCTTTTGTGGTAAGCAGTGTACCCACTGAGCCATCTCCCTGTGCTTTTTATATGGCTTTATTGTAATGGGGCAAATGACCTTTCAACTCTTGTCATCTGTCTTACTTTTCAGATCATAATGGTCACGTGATGTGATGAACAGCTTCCTTGATGTGTCCTCTTGTCCAATCACGAGAAGGAAAAAAGCCACAGAAAGTATTTTTATGTGCAATAAAAAGCCAACAATCGAGCATTTTCAAGGAATACAGGGCACGCTGCAAGCTTAGGAATAGTTATGATTTTTCTATGGCCATGTTTGCTCCCTGACACAGAAACACAGCAAAATTATTATTATTTTTTGGGGGGCAGAAATAATTGAGAAACATCAGGCCAAAGAATCTTAAATGTAAATCTCGACATTAAGCTGGCCATCCCTTCCCTTGCCCCTTGAATCATTTATTTAAGTGGCAATAATAAAAGGTGTCAGCAATTCAGTCGTGAGCTCTGGGACATTTCTGTGTGCTGACCTTTAAGTGTTCCATGCTGACACGTGAGCTGTTCCTACCATTTCCTATGAGATACGGCATGGCTGAGGGGTCACGCATGCTAATGATAAAATTACCATTTACTCTTTCCCTGGCAGACCCAGCATCTGACATTATAAACGTAGGGAACCTTTCACCTGCAGCTCTTCAGCTCTATGGGAGATTATCTCACTGGTGAGGAGATCACAGTGTAGAAGATGCAGCAAGCACCAAATTTCATTTCCCCATCCCCTTTGGGATTTCTTTAAGGGGTATTCTCCTTTAATCTAGAGAACATCCGATCTGTATTTTGTGGCATGGGCTGGAGTTGGAAAGAAGATTGCTTTTGTCATCTCAGCTCCCAGACATCTGTGAAGCCTGGCTATCCTTCCATTCTTTCTCTGGAGCTTCAGGTGTCTGTGGCTTTGTTTGATGGTCTTACATCATCAATAACCACAGCCTTCTTCCTGATGATTGAAAGGGAGTGCTATTTTAATACTGGGGATGGGAATAGCTTAAGAAATTAGAGGACTCCATGGTGGTTTACAAAGACACGCACTTCAAGTTGTAAAGGAACAACTGCCAATCCCAGAGGGGCAGTGGCCATGGAAGGGCCTTGAAAAAGACAAGTATGGGCAAGTTACATAACACTCATGACAACTGACATTAATGTCAGCTTTCTAGGCCAGTGTCAACACAGAAAAACACGGATCACACTTCAAAGAGCCAGATATGAGGGGCTATGGCCCATGAACACAGATGAAGTTCACCCCAGATTCCATGTTCCAGTGTGGTAATGGCTTCATGACATTTTATAGTAACAGAGTAACAGTCATAAACCAAAGAGCTTTTCAAATGCATTAGTGGAGACATGGGGCAGGAGGATTTTTAGCAAAGCAGAACAGGCCTGGCTCCAGGCCCAAAAGGATATCTGATGACATTTTTAGCTTTGGGGTTGGTGGATGCTAGGGGTCTTTTCATATATTCCAAAGGACTGACTTCATAGCTGTAGGATGTTAGGCCACACCCAGAAGAGGACAATGGGCAGAGATAGCTCTGGATAATTTTTACCCCAGCTTTGGACCTGCAACATTCTAATCTCTCCACATTCATTCAATTTTTTTTTTTATTGTTAAGATTTATAGCAGGACTTTCTGGGCCCAGCAGCATTTAAAAAAAGACACAGAGACTTATTGTTGTTTATAAAGCTTAGGCCTTACAGCTCAGCAGACTCTCAGCTAGCTAGTACAAATTACCCCAAATAATTCTGGGCTACATCCGCCACGTGGCCCATTCTTTACCCATCTCTCAGCCATGGCACCTGTTCCTTCCCATGTCACGCTTCTCCTAGAGACCCTCTCTCAGCCCCGAAGTGCCACCTCCTCTTTCCTGTCTAGATATTGACTGTCAGCTCTTTACTAAGCCAATCAGCGAGGGAGAAAGGTGAATATTTACAAAATATGAGGCAGGTAATGATACATAAGATGAACAATACCAAAATCTGGCCAGTACTCAGCTCTCCGCCAGTACAGGAGTAACAGAAACACACCGTCACACAGTGCACAAAAGATTACCCCAACAAAGTTTTGTTTTCTTTTTAATTATTTGCATGTGTATGTGCATGTAAGTGTAGGTGCCTACAGAGACCAGAAGAGGGCATCATATGCCCTGAAGCTGGAGATACGAGTAGTTGTAAGCTTCTTGATATGGGTGCTAGGAATGAAACTTGGGTCTTCTGCAGAAGCAGTAAGAGCTCTTAGCCTCCAAGTCACCACCTCCTCAGCGACATCACTGAAGTTCTAGTTGGTTAATCAGCCTTGTGGAAGGTTCCAGGTAAGGCGGGGCTTCTTTATAGGAAGTTATGTTCATATCAGCAATCCAATGAGGGATACATTCTATTTCAATGTATTGATTGGCTGATCTTTAATATGACCAAGACAATGTAATTGTCTATAAGTAACATTTTAGCTGAATATGCAGAGAATGGGCTTATTTAAATTAAGAATGAAAATAAGAATGTATTTTTTGGTAAGATTCCTTATTGCACGTTTACTTTCTAATGGTGTAAAAAGGAGAGGGAGAGAGAGAGAGAGAGAGAGAGAGAGAGAGAGAGAGAGAGAGAGAGAGAGAGAGAGAGAGAGAGAGACAAGGGCAATAGGGGAGGCATGAGGAAGAAGGAGGAAAAGAGAAAAGGAAGGGGAAGGGAACATGTTTATTCTGGCCTTCTGGCCTTTGGTCATTTTAGTGATTTGAATGTCATGTCTCTTATGGTCTCAGGTATTTGAAACCTGGCTTCTACTTGGTGTCACTGTTTGGGAACATTCAGGATGCAAAAGCTTTCCAGAGAAAGTATATGAGAGTTTATAGTGTCACCCCACTTTTGGTTCACACTGCCTCTTGAGTGTGGATAAAGATTTGGCCTTTCAGTTTCTTGATGCCATATATGGACTCTCCCTTGGAACTATAAACCAAAATAAACTATTTCTTCCACACATATCTTTGGCTATGGTGTTTCGTCACAGCATCAAAAAGCAGCTAATACAGTCATACTAAAAGCTTTTCCAGAACAGGAAAATCCAGATCATTATCACTGAATAAAAGTGAGAGAGTGTCAATTGGGGGGTACATTGGGCTTTCCTGAGTCCTGGCTAAGCCTCCACCCTAGAAACAATGAGTGATTAAAAGGAGCTAGGAATAAGGTAACCCCCGACTTTAGTCAGGTATCTTAGATTCTATCTGTGAAGTTGGATGGTTCTCTCATGGCATGTGTCAGTGCTTACTTATAAGAACAATTTGTAAATAATGATAGTTAAGACTTCAAGAAGTCTGCTCAGTTGCCTACGTCTTTATTGAGCTTGAAATTTCACACCTAACAGTTTTCAAGCATCATAAACCTTCACTCATGAGATCTCATTAGAGTTGAGTCCCAGTAAGGAGATAAAAATTTTTGACCACTTGCAGCATATTCAAATGAAAGCTAGTGCTAATGAAATTATTCTTATGTAATTAGATATATTAAGTAATGTCCCAGGTTGGTTCCATGCCATGGTTGGACTGCTAATTTGTATTCTTTCCAGGCACAGAGCTATTTCTCTCTGAAGATTTGAGCCACAAAGTAGCCCCAGAAGCTGGCTGAGTCTGGAAGTGCTGGTGTCCCAGAAGCAGAACTTATCATGGCATTCCCTTTAAGAAAATCAAGCCCTCCTGTCTGCCCTTGCTTTGCAAGCTGGAGACGTGGGACTGAGACGAAAGAAGGGCCTTGCCTTGGGACTCCTCAGTGCAAACCCAGCAAGTTGGCAGGGCTACCTTCAGCCCCAGTAAATCTCAGTCACGTCTAAGCTCAGCAGATCTTGTCCCCCTGTCTATGTTTATTACTAGTTAGTCCCAAACCAGGGGACAAGAATCACAACACAAGTCCCATTTCCCCTTGACGAAGTACTCAGCCACACAGTTGTCCTTAACTTTCCTCACCTTCCCTAGTTCTTGTGCCATACAGCATGAGAGGATTTTATGCCTGTGTTACTAAGGAATGCCCTGCCTCCCTTCAATGGCATCAGTGGAGCACAACTCAGTGTGCACAGGAATAGGAGAAGGTAGGTAGGAAGCAGAGAAGCTTTAAGCTTGCCTTCACACTCTTCCATTTATTTCACTTAGAAAAATACAATGAATGGAACACATGCTGCAATTTCTCTTCATCCTTGATGACAGTCCTACCCTATTGGAGTAGAAGAAGATGGACTGCTGCAGGCTTCATGTTCTTCTTTCTTGTTTCTTCCATACCTTCTGTGCTGAGACAGACACTCCCCTCTGGTTGGCTCTTGTGTGCTGGACACAGCTGAGGTCAGATATTGTAAGTCCTTCCCCACTAGAAGCAGAAGTACCAGTTGACGTGGTCTCTGAAGAGAAAGAGATATTCTCAGTCTTGACAATGGAGTTTCTGGAAACGTGTGTGTGTGTGTGTGTGTGTGTGTGTGTGTGTGTGTGTGTGTGTGTGTGTGTAGGTGTGTTAGAGAGAAGCGACAGTCTTGATGTCTTAGGCAGCTAACATCAGTAGCAGCAGCAGCATCTGAAAGAGCCCTTTCAAGATGGGTTCTTCCAATGTTCAACTTGGACCTACATGTATTTCCTCCTCGGTGCCATCAGAGGAAGGTATTCAGGAAACTTCCAGGTGTGGGACTTAGCACACTGAAAAGATCAACAGACTTGAACCAAATTCCTGATTCTCGTCAACTAGCCATTGCTGACCCTGCCATTCCAAAGGCTAATGCTTGCTGTAGATGGAATAGAAACAGGAAAGGCAGCAGTCTTTGGGGATGGAGCTAACTCTGCCTCAGAAACTATTTATTGATTCTTCAGGTTGAGATCAACATAAATCATGCAAAACGGCGAAGGCATGCTGCTCAGAGTCCCTGCAGCAGGAGGCAAGGGAGCAGACTTCCTTTTCACAGTGGCATTCATGTCGAAACATTTCTGAAAATTAATCAATAGTCAAATAACTCAAGTGACAGATGGATCACTCTGGTACGGACTAATGTCTCTAAGATGTCACGCAGTGAAAACACCGGCCACACATAATGCATTTTATTTGACATTACTCAAGCTTTTCCTGACTGCATCACATTTAATTCATCTTTTCCCATCAGTCTCTGGAGATAGGAAGATAAAAGTAACCACAAAATGAAATTTAAGTTTCACGTTACACAGTGCTCACCTCTCCTATAATTTTATAGCAGAAAGTAAAGTTGTTCATTCCACATCAGTTAAAAAAATAAAAACTATGGTAGGGTATATTTGAGAGGATTTTTGTAGATCATAAAACACTCACTTTAAGTGTTATTTAATTTATAATTTGATTTCTTTTTTTAGTTCCATTGTCTTTGAAATTTTTCAGTGAAGATTTTAGTCTTGTCTTAGAGAACAGGCTCTTCTCTACTTTGCTCACTCGTATAATGTTTCTCTTTTCCTTTTCATAGTTCTGTGTATATTGAACGTGTCTGTAGAAGCTCATATCCTGTCTTAGTTAGGATTCTATTGTTGTGAAGAGACACCAGGCAATGCTTTTAAAAGAAAGTATTTAATTGGGGACTTTTGATTGAATTTTCAGAGGCTTAGTCCGTTATTATCATGGCATGGGGTGTGGTGTGGTGCTGTGCACACAGGAGTGATGCTGGAGCAGTGACTGAGCTTTTCACATTCTAATCCCTAGGCAGTAGGCAGGGAAGCTGAACCTGGTATGAGCTTTTAAAAACCTCAAAGTCCATTCTCAGTGACACACTACTTCCAACAAGGCCACACCTCCTAACCCTTCTTATCCTTTCAAACAGGTCCACTCCTTGCTGACTAAGCATTTAAATACATGAGCCAACGGGAGCTATTTTCATTCAAACCACCACATAGCCTTTCTTTCTTGACATATCTTGGGGGAAGATGAGTCAGAGTTCAAACCCTATGCATGCCTTTTACTGGGTGGAAGAGAGGCAGAGGTAAAGGGACAGTTGGGTCGTATTGTGCTGTGGTAGATGCTTTTGGGATGCTGCCTACAGAAAGCGCTCAATGCTCAGAGTGCCCACTCTTCTTCCTGTGAAATGGAAGTAGTCTGGCTTTCTGCCCTCACACAGGACAGGCTGAGAATGCAGAGTGCCCTTCACTCTGAAGTGTGTTCTGTGGTGAGTGGTCTCCAATGTCAGCATGCTTTTTGTCACCACTAACCCACCCTCCCTAGAGATTCCTGAATCAGCAGTAGGTCTGAGGTATTCTGGTGAGAAACAGAACAACAATCCCACCCAGACCCCACCCTGACCCCACCCCACCCCACCCCGACCCCACCCTGACCCCACCACCATTAGCTCATGTGATTGTATGAGCAAAAAAACTCCACCAGCTTCAGCAGGCAAGCAGGTGACATGGAGAGCCAGTGGCGTGTCTCTGGTATTGAGTCAAAAGATCCTGGGAACCAGGAGAGTACTGCTCCAGGCTACAAAGCCAAAGGATTAGTACCAGAATCTGAGCCTGAGGGAAGTGAGAGGCTGATGTTCCTGGATGAAGACTGACAGACAGAAAGAATCATTGATAAGTCTTGTGCTCTATTCAGGTATTCTGTGGATAAGGCTAAGACCTCAACCTTGGAGCGAGCAATCTGTGTTACCCGGCCTAAAGACTCAAATGTAACCATTACGGTGTGGATATGAAGTGCGCCCCGGCCCTCCCCCACCCCCAAAAGCTCGTGCATTAAAGGCTTGATCCCAGGCAAGAGATCCAGTCATTGAGAATTGATTAGACCTCAGGGCTCTGTGCTAATCGGACAAAATCAATAATGAGATGGATGCTCAATCTAGGTAGGGGTGTGTGTGGCAGAAACTTTCTGAGGTGGAGCCGTCTTTGCTGTCTGTCTGTGGTTCCCTTCCTCCGTCTCTCTTCACATCCTGGTTGACACCAGGTAACATGCACACAAGGAGAAGCGGAGCAGAGTTCCAGCTAGCACAGGGGAGAATCCAAGAGGAGAAAGAGAGTCCTAAGGACTCCAGCCAGAGCCATTAAGTACCAAGCTGCTTAAAATGTCATTTTGTTCATCGTAATGGGATGTGTGAAATTGCGGCAGGCACTTGCAATTTAGATCCTATTCCTGAGGGAGTTCCACTGGGGCCCTTTTTGTAGGATTTATTCTGAGCCTTTTCACACTTACGGACTCTTGAAAGTGTTAGGTAAATACGCATCTGTGCTCAAGATGAAGTTCTATTACCTTTAACTCAATGAGCCACTCGCTAGCTCTGACGTGGCCTAATGTGCCCAGTGCTGCAGCAGCATCCTCTACTGCCTTGGTCCTCAGTCCCTGTGTCCTCTGTCTTCTCCCTTGTGCCCTCGCAAGCACGGTTTAAATTCTTAAGGCATTACCCTTTACCAGTTCTTTCTTGTGAAACAAGGGAGGCTGGGCGGACGGGCAGACAGCAGAGTGGTTAACCAGACACCTCTTAATAAGAATGACAGGATTGGGGTAGGGGTAGGGGCGTGGGGGGCGCTGGAGAGATGGCTCAGAGGTTAAGAACACTGGCTGCTCTTTCAAAGGTCTTGAGTTCAATTCCCAGGAACCACATGGTGGTTCACAACCATCTATAATGAGATCTGGCGCCCTCTTCTGGCCTGCAGAATAAGGGATGCTGTGCTTGGAGTGAGAGGTGGGAAGGAGGAAGGGGCACTGGAAACTCAGAAACAGGTTGATGCCTGGATGGTGTGGTGTAAATCGAGGACCCGTGCTTAGCCTGCACTTCCACGCACCCTCCCCACCCCGGGGCTTGCTTTATGAAGGGATCTACTTCCGAAAGCGCCTCCATCTCTATATTCCATAAGAAGGCGTTGTGTGAAAGGAGAGAGCTGAGCTAGGAAGTGTGGGTGGCTTCCTTCCTGGTGACACCAAGTTTCACAATGCTGAGGGGGCGTGAGATCTTGCCCCTCCCTGTGCATCTACTTGAAGCTCTTTCAGATGATCTACAGGCTGATGAGGGTAGACACACCCCTTCCTCCTTCCTGTAGTTACTCCTTTTTAACCACAACATGTCATTTTATATGACCGTGAGATACGAACTTATAAAATGATTCAAAGAAAGCATATGTTCTCGAACGCAACAGATCATTGTCAGCGTTTCTTCTCATGCGCCTTTTTATCCTTTAAAATCATGGTGAATGTTAACTTTTCTTACTTGATTTTCCTGCTACACATTTTCCTGCATTGCTAAATGATGTCTATAACCATGACTTTAATGGCTTTTAATACAGAGATGTATTGCTTAGCCTTTTCTACTTATTCTATCTAGAAGAGTTAAAGAGTTGAGATACCATAAGGCCCACTTGGGAACTGGATATTCATCTTGTTGAATATCTTCTTATTTGTCCTTTGAAATATCATGTGGCTTCTTTTTTTTTAGAATACTGAATTAGCCAGATGCCTTTTAGATCAGATGCTCAAAACTGCAAACTCGGAACTAAAACACTGGCTGATTCTCTTTGGAAGCCTGTTGTGCTTCTAGGTTTTAAATATGACGCTTGATTTTTCTAACTTGAGATTAGTGCTCCCCTGAGCACCGTTCCTGGGGTTTGGGCCTAAGTCCTTTTCTGGATGTCATTTCTCCATCATGTGCAGGAAATCTTGCTACATACCAAACATGAATGAGAGAGCTGTTTACACTTCCTCGGTGAAAGGGTTACACACTTGTGACCACACCAGGGAGACCCTGTAGAGAAGAGACCTGCAGCTATGCTACAATTGGAGGTATGGCTTTTGTGGCCTCCAGGTTACCTGGGGAGAGAGAATCATGAGGCTCCTTTGAGTCCACTCTTCAGGTTATGGAGCAAGCCTGTGGTGGGAAGCACTCACACTGAGAGGGGATGCTACACAGAAGGCCTGAGTGGGGGTGGGGGGGTGGGGGGTGATGGGAGGTGGGGGTGGTGGGGGGATGGAGACGGTTGGGGGAACGGGAGGAGTGGGGGGGGAGAAGTAGGGGGTGGGAGGTGATGGGGTGCAGGGGTGAGGTGGGGAGGGCAGTGGGGAGTTGTGGCACTTGACAGAGGCCTTGCCTTCCTTGCCCTGCTATCCCATAGAAATACTTAAGTCTTAAGGCAAGCAAAACTGGTTTAAATATTTAAAAACCCAAAGGACTCCAGACATGGTGGCACACACCTGTAACCCCAGCTTTTGCAAGGATGAGACAGGAAGGTCACAAGTTTGAGGCCAGAGGGACCCTGTATAAAAGTTTAAAAATATTTTTCAGAAAAAGTTTTTTTTTTTTCTGCATCAGTCATTACCATTTCTAAGTACGTAATTTCATTTGTCACTCCTACCTGTCACTCAAACACAGCAAGACCAGCTGCTGGCCCTGCCTGTCTTTTCCCTTCAGGTAACCGGGGCCACCTCAGCTGCAACCTAGTCCTTGTACCCAGCATCCATACTGACTGTTTACTTCTACTATATACAGATTTCATATTGATCTAACTAATTTCCCCGCTGAGCTATCCATCACATTCCATGTTTGTATCAGTTATTGGTTGCAGCGTAGTTTTCTGTGTCACCGAAGCAACCTGGTCCCCACCCCCATCCCTCCCTTCTCACTTCCCCATGTCCTGCCTCATGGACCCTAAACAACCCTGTGATCATGTTGTTCATCCCTTCATGGGTCACATGACTCTTTAGTGAAATCCAGAATCCGTGGCCCTGTCGGCTGAGGGCTGTGCACTCTGTTGCCTTCCTCCCTTCATGTCTTGACTTCCTGTCCCGATCGACTATAATGAAACATTGAATCGTGGGTTCCAGACGATGCATGTTTCAAAGATCTCCACAGTCCTGGTAGACATGCTCCATTGGTGGCCATTCAGGAGTGGTTGTCGCAGAGGTTCGTGAAGATGTCATCAGTGTCTCATTTCTCTGTGACATCATCTCAGGAAAAGAGCCATGATAATGCATTTCTATACCAGCCCCTCCCCCACCCCCACCCCACCCTCAACTAGGTCCAAGGTGGACTCCCATGATGTCTGATTCTGCGGGAAGAATTTTGTTTGTATTTAAGCTGCAGCACACACACTAAGAAAGTTGTATATACTAACTTTCCTGGGCACTAGACTAGTTATGTTGTCCCCCTAGCTTAGTGGGCCCCTTACGTTCAAGCCAAGTCTTTATTTGAGAGGTAAAGAAAGGAACATGAGGCTCAGGTGATGAGACAGTAAAACGAAGGAAGACTTTCTCACAAGATAATTGATGGAATAGCAAAAATTGGAAATGTCGTATAGCTAAGGTCTGGGGGGAACTGTTTACTATGCATAGTTTCATGTAACATGGCTAAGCCATTGTTTTAGTTACTTTTCTATTTGCTGCGATAAAACACCATGATCAAGACAACTTCTAAAATAAAGCATTTGCTGTAGGGCCTATAGCTTCAGAAGCTTAGAGTTTATGATAGTGGAGTAAAGGCCCAGTGGTAGGAACATTGAGAATTTACTTCTTGATCTGCAAGCAGTAGGCAGAGAAAAAGACCCCTGGACTGGCACTGGTCTTTTGAAACCTCAGAGATGATCCCTAATGACAAGGCCAGGCCTTCTAATCTTTCCCCCACAATTCTACCAACTAGGGACCAAATATTTAAACATATGATCCTATGGGAGTCACTCTCATTTAAATACCATAGCCATAAATAGTCGGGGTACCAACAAATGATTTGTATGTATGGTGTGTATATGTGTGTGTGTGTGTGTGTGTGTGTGTGTGTGTGTGTGTGTGTGTGTGCATGTGTGTGATGTAGCTCTGAGAATATGTGTGTATACTCATGCATTTGATTATCTGTGGAGACTAGAGATCAATGTCAGGTACCTTCCTCTATCACTTCTCACCTTATTTTTTGAGTCAGGGTCTCTTATTGATCCTATAGCAGTGGTTCTCAACCTGTGGGTCACAACACATTTGGAGGGTTGAATGACCCTTTCACAAGGGTCACCTAAGACCAATAGAAACATATATATTTATATTACAATTCATAACAGTAGCAAAATTACAGTTACGAAGTAGCGATGGAAATAACTTTATGGTTGGGGTCACCACAACATGAGGAACTGTACTAAAGGGCTGTAGCATTAGGAAGGTTGAGAACCATTCCTTTGGAGCTCACAGTTTTGGCTTGACTGGCTAGTCCATAATCCCCTGTGATCCTCCTGTATACACCTTACCTGCTCTGGGGTGACAGATGAGCATCTGTGCCCAGCTTTTGCATGAGTGCTGGGAAGTCTAAACTCAGGTCCCCAGGCTTGTGAAGTAGGCACACTACCCACTGAGCTGTGGCCCAGCTGCATTCCACATGTGGCTTTTGAGATGGAGTCTTGTTGCATTCAAGTGAACCTCTTGCCACAGGAGATTGGTGTGTGCCAACATTATTTATTTTTTCATAATGAAGCATATTGGTACGAAATGACATGTAACTAGATTGTGTCTATACGAAGATTAAAACCCTAAATAGGCTCTATAACTTTATGTTGTGAGTTTTAAAGCATGAGGGTTTTTGTTTTTTATTAACATGGGAAATTCTTCTTTCATAATACTAAGAAAAAAAGGAAGAATACAAATTCTAACTTGTCTAAAATATGTACTGGAAACGAATATTTTAAGACACTGCGTTAACTTCAATTGTCTCCAGTATTGATTTTACTGATGTTAAAATTCTCTTCCCAATATTTTCCAAACATATTACCTTTGGAATCAGGAAATTGTAAGCTCACTTTTTTAAAAATCATGAACACAGGATTTGAACAGAAAGAACAAAGTGCTTAATGGGTTGAATGGGAAGGAAGAGGAAAAGAAGGAAAGGGGAGAAGAGAGGGGAGAGGAGAGGAGAGGAGAGGAGAGAGAGAGAGAGAGAGAGAGAGAGAGAGAGAGAGAGAGAGAGAGAGAGAGAGAGAGAATATGCAATAGGAAGACACACATTTCTGTTTAAATCCCTGCGATACATTATTTTAAGACTATCTTCAAACTGTGGCTTCTGGTGCAAGTAGCGTAGCATTCGACCTTAAGACTTTGAGAAGGTTGTTCATGGACAGCGTCCTGGCACTCTTTAGAATAAGGCTGGGAGACAATGGCTTCTCTGAAAACAGCAGTGAGTTCCTGACATCACTTTCAGGTAATTTGCATATTGATAAGTCACTAGATGGTGAGGCTCTAGTATTTCAGGAAATGTTACCTTTCTCTTGGCTTCTGTCATTTGTCTGCAGTCCTCTCAAATCAGTCAAAGGGATCTGAAGCTTAGTCCCTGTGGACCAGGATGTCCCTTTGTCCCCAAGGCAAGTCCAGCACTATGCTGGATTAGGCCATGAATATGCACAGAGCAGGGACGGGCTCCCCAATCTGGAATGGCTGAATTACAATTTCAAAATGGAATGAGTTAGATAGTTATTATCAGTGTAATTATTCATAAATGTGCCTAATTATTCATAATTATTCAGAAGCATATTACTTCCCTGCTTGCTGAGAGTGGTCCTTGAGCTCAATTACAATTGGGTTCTGGTCACAGGACTCTATTTCCTCTTCCGACACAATGAGCCCAGATCTTCTCAAGGCACAGCTTTAGGAGCCCTTGGTGTCATCTGGCCCTTTAAATACACATAGAAAATCTGCTGTTTGAAACCCCCGTGGCTTCAAAGGCCCCATTGTCTTTTCCCTCCTTTCCAGTCCCACACTCCTCTTATTTGGGTTCAGCCTGTTCCTTTGAGGGCACACAGTGAGGCTGTTGTTTAATTAGGACTCTTGTTGTCATTCCCGTGTTTGATATCTTAATAACACTGGAGTTCGCACATAGGAAAACAGGCCAACAAGAAAGGACCCTCATGCTGGGGAGGCAGAAACCCCGGAGGCTAGGCCGTCCCACTAGATCAGCTGTTGGAGGTTCTTGGAAAGCAGGTACCAGCAAGTGGGGGGGGGGGCAGAGGAAGGCAGCCTTCTTCTGTTTAATGAGCCACAGTTTGTAGCCAGTATACACACACCATGCGACTGAGGGCTGTTTCGAATCAGCACAGCGGCGGAAACCATTCCCCATTCTGTCTGAAGTTTACTGTGTTCTCAGTGAGGTGCACCTTGGACGTGGGATCACTCTTGTGTGAAGGCTTACCGATGCACAGGCTTCAGTGATCGAGCCACAGCTCAATTTCTTTCTTTTTTTTGCCCACCCCCCTCTACCCCTGTCTCCCTGGAAAACATTACAGCAATTACCATATTGTGGGGCGGCATTATGAAGTGCAAATTAGCATATAGATTAGTTCTGGGGGGCAGGGCGGAGAGGTGTGTTAAGATCTTCCTAATCATGTATAGTTATGCTGCACAGAGCTTTGGGCTGGACTCTTTCAGGTCCTGTTTGCTGTATCATGGTGTGTGTGTGTGTGTGTGTGGTATGTGTTTGTGTGTGGTGTGTGTGTGTATGTGTGTGTGTGTGTGTGTACATATTGAGTGGGTCTCAGTGGGCTATTTCTGGGATTGGGGGGAAACAAAGACAAGTTGGCTCTGATCATGCAAATAAATGCCTCAGAAATGGGCGGCAGAAGTTGAAGATTCGTTTCTTTTAGTGTATGTTCAGGCTGTCACCAGCTGTCCCTCCCCTAATATAGCACTTCTGATTTGGTTGTCAAGATTCACTGTAACAAGAATTAGTATTTTCAGGTTTTGCATTTGTCCCAAGAAAGGAAAAAGGTTCAAGTTTTACTGACAGGGTAAAAAGGGACAAAGAGAACAAAAGGGTACAGTCTATAACTAAGACTGTTCCACTTTCTTTATTTTAATAACTTGTCAAAAAGATAGTAGCCACACACACAGAAGACAGTCAACATAGACTTCCTGAAGACACTTGTTTGGGACTCACTTCCTCTTTACAGGTTTGTAAGCAATCATTTACTTGGTCTAGCATTTCACGAGTTCCTCATATTGTGTGGAACAAAGGGTAAGCAATGGCCCTAGTCATCAAAGTCCACACACAGAACCCTTTGAAGGACTTGTGCAGACCATAGGAGTGAGTTCAGACGAGGAGAGTGACCATTGGAGCAGCCAGGGCAACCTTTATTGGCTTTGGAAGCTGTCCTGTCATAAGAGTAAGGTCCCCTAAATGTTCCAGAAGTCACCCAACAGCCAGGACGATATATGACAGGGTTTGAAGGTCAAAAGCGCTGGGGAAGAGGGTGTTGTCAGGAGACAGGTCTAACAGAATAGAGCAGCTCTGTTGGGGGTGGTAGTGGAAGATAAGCCTAGACCGGTCCACCGTGCCTAAGATAAAAAGGTTGTTATTTAAACCTTAATAATCTTTGAAAATGGATCTAGCAGGGCAGAAAGCTGGCCCAGTGGGTAAAGCGTGTGCTATGATGGCCTGATGCCCCAAGTTCAATTCCCAAAACTGATGCAAAGGTGGAGGGAGAAAACGGAAGCCATAAAGTCATCCTCTGACTTTCGTACACACCCTGTGGCACAGGAACACCCTCCCCCTGCAACATGAACACATATATAAGAATACAAATGAAATAAAATTGACCTAACAGCAAATTTCCAGGAAACATACTGTGTAGTAAGTGAGGTTAACTGGTTTTTCTATATGCAATATGCAACTTCTCAGATACAGCAGGCTTTTTGTGTGGTTTAATCAACTAACTCAATAAATCTGAAATGACTTCTGCACTAGATACAAAACTACTGAACACAGGCCCAGGGTCAAGCATGTGGCTTTCCTTGTGGCAAATCTGTCATTAAGTTTAGCAGCATGTGCAAAAAAAAGCCTGTTTTAATAAAGGAATAAATATGATTCCTTTTATAGAACAAGCCCTTCTCAGCCAAGGCCACCTTCTCAGACTTTGCTTGGGATGTAGGAAACACTGCCTTGGCAGAAAAGAAAAGTAGAGATCCCCCAAGGGTAGAAGGACTGAGAAGACAGATGAGCCAAGGCTGCTCAGAGAAGATTTTGTTTTCCCCAGTGTCCCTAAAGGTCAGAAGCCACAACACTATGGCTCTGAGCCTGATAGATGATGCAGGCAAGAGCAGAGAGGCCAGCGTGTCTCTTTGCTTACAGAGCAATACAGGAACATTTGGGTCCTGTGAACATTAAATCAGGGATTTGATCAAGACACAGATTGCTGGGCAAGACAAGGATGGCTGGATCACAAGAAGCCATTTGCACATGTATGATTTAGGACCCTTTCCCAGGGCTCAGTCCTGACACCACTTACCATCTTATCTCTAATCCCTAAGATGACATTGAGACATATTCCTTAGTATCTTTCCAGCTCCTGCCTCCAAAGGCACCAGGGTCTTGGAGAAAGGGCACTGACACATTATGCATTAAAAATATTAATGGAAGAAATGTTACATGAAAAAATCCCTTTTATTCAGTTTAAACTTTCATGGCCTGTAGTTTTTATTGATTATATGGAGTCCCACTGTTATTATTATCATATTTCCTAACAATTATTACTAGTGCTATACCCTTTTTGCATTCTGAGTAAATCTTATTTTTCACTTATATATTTAAGCTATAATAGAAAAAATGTTGATGTAAATTAAATTTAACAGAAGTTTTCTTTGATTAAGAAGAAGGTTCTGGAACTGGGCAGCATTCCAGATAGAAGTTGCTCACAATCAGAAACTATCTGATAGGTTGTAGTCAGCATTTGCCTTATACGGACAGGGTCTCACAGTTCAAAGTCTGTGATTGGCTGAAGCTCATCTGTCGTATGATTGACAGAGGTTCAAGTGTCTGTTATAAAAATGTACTCCTACCTAATTTGCAGTTTGTTTGTGTATTAGATTGAATTGTACCTTTTAGGTATGGAAGCAGCTTTCAGGCAAACTTATCTATGTACTCTTTGTTCTTGTCACCTCCACAGCATTGTTCAACACAGGTGTGGCTGAGTTTGACAATGGAGGGTGGCTTGATCTGGTAGGATGGGCACTGAGGAGGAGCAGAAAACAGGAACTGTCTATGCTGACAGGCATCACGGGAAGGAATATGTCACAATCTCTCTGAGCCTCAATTTGATGATCTTACAAGGTAAAGATGATAATTCACATGTTTCTTGCATGAAGATAAGCTCTGTTTGTGAGTATCCATCAACTACCCCATACTGAAGCCTTCCTTTAGCTGTCATTGGTATTGTACCTACATTGTAGTCTCTGTATTTGAGCCATGCCCTTTTTGGTGGGAGTAATGGATACTCAAACGTACTCATGGGTGAAAAAACAAAAACAAAAACAAAAAACCTCCATATATCCGTAATGATTTGCTTGCATCTAGAATCAGAGATGCCCAGAGGCAGGGTACTTGCTTTTCCCCTGTGGTAAGTGAGGCTGGTGCTTCAAGGACAGACAGCCTTGAGCACATAAAGCACAGCATAGGCTCAATGGGCCCCCAACACCCCTTCAATTTGAGAGAAGGCTGTTTCTGGGGGGTAGGGGGCAGAGATAGACTGTCCTTAACCAGATCACAGGAAGATCTCTGTGGGACTTGAGAATCCTGAAAGCTGCCAGGGAGAGTTGTGGGTGAAGCATTTCTGATGGCGTAGGTCACGCTCAGCCACTGTCATGGCAAACGTGTGTCTGGAGTCTCCTGGTTTGCTCAGTATTCATGAGGAGGGCTTTCCAATGGTCTAGAACTTTGTCTCTGCAAACTTCCACTTCATTATTCATATTTTGCTAATGGGTCTACAACACCAGAGTTCAGGTTCACACACATATGCATGCACAGATGCACACACACACACACACACACACACACACGCACGCACGCACGCACGCACGCATGCACGCACACACGCATGCACACAGGGGCTCTCAACATTGCTAATGACTTGTGTAGTATCTGATAGTGGGAAGGCAGTGTCTTTCAAGAAAAACCTGATAATATATTCTTATTGCAACCTCGCACACAATTCGAATGACAGTCAAACACAGGTAATAAGATTTGAAGAGCTGATTGACAAATTCCAATCCAGTCTTCTGCCCCAAGCTGCCATCAATTTGGCGGGCTAAACCCCGTCACATTTCTGTGCGTTTGTCTACCTCCACGTGAGTATCTGATGTTAGTGAGCATACGTGGAATGTTCATCTCTTTTATACTTTTCCATCAATATTGTTTTTGGCAGTGATAGGTATTTTCTGTCCACTTCACTGAGCTGGTGACCTAAAAAGGTGTCAGAATTAGAAATCAGAGAAAACAGGACTTCAATCTAGTGCTGTTTCTGAGTTTAGAGCCGTAAAGTCTATGTAGCTCCTTAGTTAGTCTGATATTTCTTTCCTAGCATCTGATTTCAATATATTCACTGCTCAAAAGACTCCGTTTCTATCTCTGTCTGTCTGTCTGTCTGTCTGTCTGTCTGTCTGTCTGTCTCTCCAGTTGTCTTCCTCATCCTTTACCTTCACTGAGATAAGCTGGACTTTATAATTCTTCCGATTTCTTTGAAAAAAATCTCGGTAATTGCTTAATACCCCATTGCCAACAGCCTTCACTCATTGCGCTACTGGAAAGGCAGGTTGTAATTCTGTCTCTGGTTTGCAAGATTCCCTACTAAACTGAAACCCTTAAGCTATGTTCTTGCAGACTGGGACATTAGCAAGATCTCTCGATTGAATTACAGAATTGCATTCCACCAAGGATTCAGTTTGTAGAGTACTTAACACTGAACTACATGAGGAGGCACAAGAGTAATGGGTCTTTTCAGTAACATCAGCCTTTTTCCCTTCAGTAAATCAAAGGCAGTATTACAAGATTTTCAGTTATGTGGCCTGAGTGGAGTTAAAAGAATACAGGGGCTGGCAATAGCCCCCCAAATTAAAGCATTTCTGCCATCCCCTGAAGGCTTATTCTTTTTCTTGTAGTTGTTAATATGAATAATTTAAAAATCTGGGAGCTTTTTCCATGATTTGAAACTTTGTGGGGTGGGGGTGGGGGTGTGTATAGACTCTGAAGCTTCTGTTGCCCTGAAAACGGAAATAGGGGAAATTACCTGTCTTGTTTCCTCTTCCTGTGAGGGACCGCTATGGGGACTTTCGGATGGAATTCCAGGCAGTTGGGTGCTTTGCCCTCCAGCCTTGGCACTTATGGGATACTGCTAGTTGTGACACAGCCTGTGTAATCTCCTGGCTTTGACACTGACATAACAATATAATAAAGGGGCCACCATAGAATATCTCCCACACACAGCCTGTGGTACTGATCTATCTGGTTCTCCACATGTGTTACATGTGTTACAGGCTTGGTCACTAGTCTGAGGAACTATGGTTGTTATGAGGTACAGCCTACTGGAAAGAACTTAGGTCTCTGTGGACATGCCCTTGAAGGGGATATTTCCGCTTTCTGTATGTCATCAGGTAAACATACACTTTGCTGTGTGCTCCTGGCATGATGTACCACAGGCCCAAAGGCAATAGAGTCATGTGACCAAGGCTGAAGCCTTTACTAATTCTTCCTTTCTTCTTTCTCCTCTTTCTGAGATGAGGCGTCATGTATCTATCCTAGGCTGGCCTCTACCTAGGTATGTAGCCAAGGACAACTTAGAACTTCTAATCTCCAGTCTCCATCTGCTGAATACAAGAATCCAGTGGTATGTCACCATGCCTAGTTTGGGGGGTGGTGGTGATTAAATCCAGGGGTTTCTGCATGCTAGGCAGGCACTCTACCAACTGAGCTACATCCTAGTCTGTCTCAGTAACAGAGATATTGACTAGTATTCTCAGAAGACTCCAGAGGCAACACCATTGGACCTGGGTGGCCTTGTCCTGCTGGGAGGTCCAGCTAGAGCTTTCTTTTACTTCTAATCTGAATTCTACAGTGGCTCTGCCTTTCCTCCTTCCCTCCCTCCCTCCCTCCCTCCCTCCCTCCCTCCCTCCCTCCCTCTCCCTTTCCCTCCCTTCCTTTCTTTCCTTTCCTTTCTTTTCTTGTTTTTTGGGACAGGGTTTCTCTGTGTAGCCTCGGCTGTCCTGGATCTCACTTTGTAGACCAGGCTGGCCTTAAATTCACAGAGATCCACCTGCCTCTGCCTCCCTGCATGTTGGGATTATAGGTGTGCACCACTGTGGTCTGCTACCAGAGTGGTTCTGAATCTGGGCCTGTCACCTGTGTTTCTCAGGATTTCAAGAACAATGTTTATGCACTATTAGTTTACATTTTTAATTATGCTTTCTTCACATGAAGGAACATGGAGAGAAAGTAGAAAAAAAGGGGGGGGGGGACTGTGAAGGCTGTAGACCGTGGGCACCAAACCTTAACAACTTTCTTTTGAGTCACGGGATGACTCTATTCCTATTGTAGTGGTCCTTACACACTTCTGTACATGTGTAAAAAATATAGACCTGTACGCAAAAAGCAAAAAACTCCAACCCTGTTCAAGTTTGAAAGTAAATAAAATCCTAGAAAAGGATGGAATTAGCAGCATGGAGAGAGTTGTTTTCAGGGCCAGGCAGGTATAGCGGCACATACCTAAAATGCCAGCACTGAGCTGCAGGAAGAGTTAAAGACCCTCACCTTAAAATAATCAACAACAAAGGTTTCAAAAAGAATTTTCAGTACTTTTAAACATTTAAATTCCTGCGTGTGACAGGAAGTTTTAAATCACCAAGAATCTCCTAAGTAAAATATCTGGTTTATTTGCATTTTGAAAAACCCTGTAAGCTTTGGACACACTTCCTTGCCTCCTTCACGTTACTAGAGAAAGACCATTGAGTTGTGTCAGCAAGGGGAGAGGACCCTTGCTAACACAGCCAATGCTAGAAAATGAAGCATCACCTCCACTCCAGACATGCGCAACCCAAACTCCACCCAGCAGGCTGGCTGGGTGAGCTTGGAAATAACTGGTAAGGATTCCTGGTGGCTTGCTGGTGACTGGTGAGGCCCAGGAAACCCTTCTTTATTAGATGGAGGCTACCTGAACATATAACATCAAAACACACACACACACACACACACACACACACACACACACACACACCACATGCCTCATACCACACATACACATGCACATACCACATACACATATACACAGCACAAATACCACTCACACACTACACTACACATGTACACACAAACATCACACACACAAACACACATACTGCACACACACATACCACACACACCTTATATCACACATATACACACACACGTACCACATACACATATACAGAGAGCACAAACACCACTCACACACTATACCACACATGTACAATACAAACACCGTGCATGCGCGCATGTGCGCGCGGACATACACACACACACACACACACACACAATACTACACCACACATACCATACACACATAAACACTATACCATGCACACATACATACACATACACACATGCTTCTGCGATTCCCTGCATGTGTGAGTGAGGCTGTTTTCTTGTGTCCATCTTATTTATTTATTGGTTTTTTTGAGACCAGGGTTCTCTGTGTAGCCCTGGCTGTCCTGGACTTGCTTTGTAGACCAGGCTGGCCTCAAACTCATAGAGATTCACCTGCCTCTGCCTCCCCGAGTGCTGGGATTCCAGGCGTGCACCACTGCGCCTGGCTTCATGTCTATCTTTTAGGGATTCCCTGCCCCCCTCCAGCAAATGAGATGAGGCCAAGAATTTTCCACTATTTTTAATAGTAACAGTAGTGTTTTAGGCTTGTTTTCTGCATTGCCCTAAAACATTGCTCTTTCTCTTGACTTGGTCTAAAATTGTCTCCCAGCTAGTTTTGGGGAGCAAGCTAAAGTGCACGAGGGCACCTAAGATTAGTAGGAAGTACAAAGGTTAATCTGAAGTAGACTCTGGGCAACAAAAACAGGTGTTTGCAGTGGGAGGACTTCCTGCTGCCTTGTGTTGTTTGGTGGGCGCAGGCTCGTCCCGTGCAGAGCTGACTTGTGTACTTGGGCTCTCTACTGTGGGTCAGTCTGGTCCTGAAGGCAGAGACGCCCTGGGCATTCTGATCGCCTCCGTCCACATGCGATTTTCCTGATGGAGATCAAGTGTTGCTGAGGGGAGGACACCAGGACTCTTCTCTGGATGAGCACCCAGTAGTACAGCAGCTGGCGTTTCCTTAGGGATGATATGACTTGAGCAGGGTGACTTCCTACAGAAGAGAAATCTTGGGGGGAAATGAGTTCCCAGCAACCATGAGAGTATCTCCATCGTCTACCATTTCTAATAAATATTTCATGACCAGTTAACCAGCAGTCTGTTGTCCTTCTAATAGAGAAGGTATTATAATCAATAAAATGCATTTATTGCCCTTATATAAAAGTCTTAATTAAGGACCCATCCCTCATGAAGCCCCTTTGACAATACCATCAAAAGTGCAAATGAGGAGGCACAGAAGCCCCTGCCTGCTGAAAAGGCAAGGTTCTCCATTATCTTAGCCCATTACGTATGCTTCTTTGGTGTGTTTGTAAATCCACGCAGTAATCAGCTTGTTAGGAAAAGAATAAAAAAAATATAAATCTGTAAGATAAACAAGAAAGCTGTTCCCTCATTAAGAATTCTGCGGACAGTACATTATGAACAGAATTGTTCCTAAATTTGAGGAATTCAGAAATGTCTGTATTGTAATTCAGTGTCAGAGATGCAGTGCTTCGGAACAGAGGGATATGTAGCGGACGTAAACATGTTTTTGTTTTGACCCCAAGTATGTGATGGGAAGAGAACAGGTGATGTTTATCCACTTGGAAGTCGAACCACCTCGTTGGAGGCGGAGGTGGTGGGGGGAGCGGGTAGCTTGGTTTTTTGCCAGGTGAAATGCATCCTAGTACAGACTCTGAGATGATTATATATATATTGAGCCCAAAACAGAAGGCTGGGGCTTTTTGGGTCTGTATTGTTTGGCTGATTGATTCACTGCGAGATGCTCCTAGAGAGAACCACACCAGAGAATGCTTCGGGGCTCCAGGTTCCAGCTGCTGTTCCAGGTTCCAGCAGCAGCTTTGGTGGAATTGCTGGTCTGCTGAAATCCTACCGACTACGCCAGGAACTGAGTCCAGAAAGGTCTACTTCTCCTGTTCCCATTAACCTCCTTTCTCTCCTATCTAGGGTAGGTGGGTTGCAAGGGAGATATAAGGTCTGGAAAAGGTGACGCCTACAGGGACAGCTCAGGTTTCCACTTCCTAAGTAGGACATGCTGTGACAAGTGGAGTTTAGAACATTCAGGAACAGCTTGAACGGGCGTGCCACACAGACTCCTGCATCACTTAAGAACGGAGATGCACTTTGAGAAATGTGTCATGAGCTGATTTTGCCATTATGCTAACATCTCAGCATCCTTAAGTTCTTACAGAAGAACCGCTATCATATCACCTTGAGATCTTAGGGGACCACTGTAGCATATGTGGATCCTCGTTGACTAGGATACGGTTATGTGACTCAGGATTGTACTTCTTTAAAGGATTGTATTTCTTGGCTTTTGTATGTGAGTGTGTGCATGTGTACACATGCCACAGTGCCTGTGTAGAGGTCAGAGGACGACTTTCAGGAGTTCTCTCCTTCCACTATGTGACAGCCAAGACTGAATTCAGGTTGTCAGGCTTGGTGGCAAGTGTTTCTTCCATTGAGCCTTCTCACGTGCCCATGATTGTATTTCTAAAGCCACAGTTCTCAATTATTTCTTTGATTTTCATTATTTTATTTCTTATTTTTTCACAGTCATACTTTTGTAATGTGCTTTTAGCTTATGCCCCACCCCTATTCCCTATTATACTTTATCTCCTCTCCACTCACCCCTATTGACTGCTGCCTTTCCAAAAAGGCTCTCTTCTCTCTCTCTCTCTCTCTCTCTCTCTCTCTCTCTCTCTCTCTCTCTCTCTCTCTCCCTCCCTCTCTCTCTCTCTCTCTCTCTCTCATTTTTTCCTTACTAGAAGCTTAAGCTATGAGTCCTATGAGTTGGAATCTGTCTTGTTCTATGCCATTGAAGATCCTTTGCAAGAAGAGAATAACAGCTATGTGGTTGAAAAACAGTCAGAGTAAGTGTGCATATTTCAAAACAAAATGGAGTTGAGAGCCCTTTCCTTGTGTGTTTAGAGCGCCTGGCTCTTCTAACAGGGAAGGTAGACAGGACCCAAGCCGCTGGGAAGCTGGGATCGGCCATCGCAGCATCAACAAGCTTTCCCTAGTGTTCCCAATGTTGTCAGTCACCTTGGAACAAGTCATTCTGTCTCATGGCATTAAATTCAGATATAACATAGGGTCAGGCTGAGTTTTAGAGAAGTTGCACTCTGTTTCATTTGAAGGAAAGAAAGGAAAAAGAATGGAGAGAGTTGGTTCAGGATGGCAGAGCGAGCTGGTGGGACTGGCATGGGGATTCACTCTGTTCTGCCTGTGGCCTTAGACATAGAGGGAGCTGAACTGCTTTTTGTGTATGCATTCGCCCAACAGATGTTCAAGGTTCTGTATGAAGTGACAGCGACATTACGCATTTCTGGTGCTTAGGCAACTGCAACAGATCCAAAGGGGGGTTTGATGTAACACTCTAATCAAAAAGAGAAACTAAGAGGTCATATTTCCCAGAAAAAAATGCATTTAAAATTAAAATCTTATTTCTATGTATCATCACAGTCTATCAAAGTGTAAATGGAGAGTTTCTTTAGAATGTGTTAAAGTTGAGTTGATTTTGGTAATAAAACCGTGCAGTAAGGTAAAACTCACTAAAATCTTTACAATGTTCAGAATTCTAATTATGTTGTATGTAAGTTTTCTTTGATTCTATAAAATTCACTATGGTAACCATTTGTATGTCTTTTTAGTAGTGTATCTTGTGAATATAAAATGCAAGAGTAGAATATTAAATAGAAAGAATCCTTATTTGATCATTCTGAAAGGTAAAATGATTTCACTGGTTATCCTTGCTTCATATGAGGAATAACTAACGGGCTGGGTTTTATCAGCAGGTCTGCTCATTGTTGTTTTGTTGCTCAAAGCTTAATAAAAAGGCAAAACAAATAATAACATTAAGAGGGCAGTGAGGACGCATTAAAAGCAAGAAAGGCACGCTTGTATATCTTGTCTTCACACTGCTAAATTAGTTTTGGTGGATAAAATGGACAGTAAACTAAGGCCAAGGTCTGCCAAATGACCTTTCTTTTTTTTTTTTTCTGAAATTAAGTGGTGGAAAAATAAGCAATATTGTGCCATCTGGTGGTTCCATATGGATTGGCACAATTGAGTGGAGAATCCTGTTGTAACTTAACAGTTACTTTAGTATTTCTTTAAATATTAATTCTCTCCCCTCAAAGAGATCTATTTTTGTTATTGCAGTTAATACTTATCAGATACCATTATTCTGTTTGGAGATTAAAATATAATATTTAAAATTAAAATATTTTATATCTGCTAAAGTGCTCTGTGGCTCTTGCGAATCCACACATCTTTGCTGTTGACTCCTATTATTGGCCTTGAACTATATTCAGAAACCACTAAGAATGATGTGTAAAAATGTTGTCGTTTCCAGCTTTAGAATTGTGAGAGGACATCTATCTATTAAGGCACCAGAAACATTTTTGCCTCTGTCAAGTTCTCCCCCTCTCCCTCCCTCCCTTTCTCCCTCCCTCTCTCCCTCCGACCCCCCTCTCTCAATACTTATTTTCATGGAACTTAACATTCAAAGCAAAGTTCTGCTTATTTGATACACACTTCATATGTTTGGCAGGCCATATTAGTATCTAGTGCATTAATTTGGCAGTTATTTTTGCCTTTCTTAAGTCTAGATATGATTTTCCCTTGTGGACTGTGGTATGGCCATCATGTGTGTTATGACAGGTCCTTCCTACAGCTCTAGATAAAGAACCTGCTTTTACAGTGTTGTTGAACATGCCTTGCTGTCGCTAGGATTCTGGGACACCACACCTGGCTCTCTGAGATCTACTTTTACCTCCAACTTTAAGCAGAAAGTGAGTCTGGGGAACAACAGAGCTTTTCTTTACCCACTGGTGACCAACTCATTGAATTGATGAGATCAGAGAGGGCAGGACACTAGAGTGGACAGGAAGAGAGGACAAGAGGTCTAATGAGAGGGCCAGGATCTGTACTAGCCTTCCTAGTGAGGAAAGTTGGCAAGCAGTGTGTGGAGTATTTACTAAAGGGACCCAAACTCCTACTGAGAGATCACCTCTAAGCACAGAAGCTGAGAACAAAGCCCAAGAGCAAGTGTTTGGTGTGTAGTCAAGAGCAAGAAGGGCACATTCAGAGGAAAGCAGCAAAAGGCAGGAGAGGGGCCTTCTGAAATGTCTCCGTCCCTTCACTTATAATGGGATTATCTGCTATGAATTGAAGATATCTACTGAGCATCCTGCCTGAGCATGCCAGCATCCTGTAGATCGATGGATGTTTTCCGTTGTGCTCACGGGGTTTAGTGAGGTCTGCGTACTGCTACTGCTGAGCACTGCTGGGAGCTGCGTGGTCCCCATCATCTGCTCAAGAGAAGATCCAGATTAAACATCCTATGTGCAGGTTCTAGTGACTGCATCTTGCTTTGATATGCAAGGTTGGAAACTTATAAATCAAGTCATCCTAAATCAAGGACAGCACGCATTTCTCATCAAAACAGACGAGGTGTTATCAATTGTGCCAGAGTGAGAGGACAGAGTAGCCCTTTAGCCTCTGTGTACCTTCTATTAGCTGTACTCACAAGTGTGTTCCAAGCTGTGTGTAGTTCTCCCTAATATTTTTAGGGGATGAACAGTGCTTCTCTATTCATTCAGTGAAATCTTAATCCCCAGAGCGTCAGATTATCACCTGGTTTGGGGCAGGGGTCACACTGCAAATGCAATTAGTTAAAATCAAATCGTTAGGGTAAGCCTTAATCAAACAAGATTAGATCCCTATTAAAATCTGAATGCAAAGAGATGCTCACAGGGAAAACACCTATGAACATTACGGCAGAGATTGGAGGAATGACAACACACCACCAGACGTAGAAGAAACATGAACCTGATTTTTTTTAGGAGGAACAAATCTAGTGGGCACACTGATCTCAGACTCCCAGCCTCAGGACTGTGAGATAACGTGCCCTTTTTGTCTAAACCATCTAGTTTGTGCATTGTTCTTGCAGCCTGGGAAACCAGGTTGAATGTTATATGTTTCACAGTTCTCAATATTATCTGTGCTAGCAAATTTTAACTGTCGACTTGATGCAGCCCGGAGTCACGTGGGAAGAAAGTCTTCATGAGAAATTACCTACATCAGCTTGGCCTGGCAACGTGTCTATGGGGGAACTGCCTTGATGTAGGAAAGACCCAGCCCACCGTGGGTAGCACCATTCCCTAGGCAGGGAAGTCCTGACCTGTATAAGATGGGAGAGAACTAGACTCAGCTGAGTTGGTTCCTAGGGCACATGCCTGCTCTGTCCTGGAGTCTGGGTACTCGGCGGTATCTCTGGAGTCAGCAAAGCCAGAGGAGATGTGCTGGCCGGCTTCTGTTTCACAGGAGTATATTTCTTACTATGGTGCTGTAGGCTAAGCCAGTTCTGCCACTAAGTAGTTCACAGAATATGCAATTACCTGCCATAGCCCGCCCTCTGTCTTCTCATTTGTTAAATGAGAGAGCAGATCCATAGGCTCCTTCCAGCTCTTTATGTCCATCATCCAAGGAAATACTTTTTTTTTCTTAAAGGAACATTAAAAAAGTGTCTAGCTTGTCAAGGAGTTGGAACATACTTAGCTGTCTTTATGGTATGGATGAAAAAAGAAGAAGAACAACAACAACAACAAACCCAAAAAACAAAAACAAAAACAAAAAAACAACCAAAAGCTGTTGTGTCTTGGGAAGCTTTATCACCCTCACTTCTTAGCAGAAGCCGCAGTTTAATATAGTTATGGTACTCCTTAATGAGGATGCCCTAATTTAGGAGGGCGCGCATCATGATGATCGCTTACAAAGATCACTGATTTGAGAAATGGTCCCAGTCTTAATGGGTGCTGAGAATGAAGGCTGACTGATTGCTTCTTGCCTGGCTGGAACTATTGATGTTTGCTCTGCTAATTGTACTTAATTTACTGTGAACTTTAAATTTTTTTTTCTTTCTTTTTTTACCCAGACTCCTGTTGCTGTGCGGGCTGGTCCTATTGGGCAATGAACTGAACTTGGCGACCTTGTGACACTCATGCCATGTGAGACTTTGCCGTAAAGGTTGGAATTATCTTTAATTTGCTGAAGAAGTGAACTGGAGTTCCCTCGACTTTTCCCTCTGATCTCCACCTTGCTATTTAGACCTGTAAAGAACTTTACTCACTGGGTGTGAAAACTGGTAAGCTGGCAGTAATGCCAGTAGTCATCCAAAACAAGGCTAGATCATGATTCTTCTGGATAGTCCTAGAATGTCTCATACTGAGACTCAGTGGAAGGTTGGGGGTAGTAGGAACAAAGGTCAAGAACTACAGTGAGAAGAAATAAAACAATCCTGGGGCAAAACACATAGGGGACCCGTTGCCCTTGTGGGGCCTTAGCAGAGGAGTGTATGTATGGATAACCAGGACTTTATACGTGGGCTGAGGAAGGGGGACGATTTTGCTCCTTTCTCCCTTCTTCCTTGTTTGAGCTGAGGCATCTCGTTTCTCCCCTCAGAATGAGATTCATACCATTGGCTCTCATGTCTCTCAAGTCTTTGGACTTGGTTTCCTGGGATACCATCCTACAGGCCACAAGCAAATCAAGGGATGCCTCACTGTTCAGAGTCATGTGATCTAGTTCCTAATTGATATCTGTCTATCAGTCTATCTATCTATCTATCTATCTATCTATCTATCTATCTATCTATCATCTATCTATCCATCAATAAATCCAGTTAGTTTTGCCCCTATGGAGTGCCCTGACTGGTACCCTACCCTATCCCTGCACCTTCCTACTTCAAGTTGGGAGATGGCATCTGAGGCTGCGTGGGGTTCCAAGTCAAAGGGCCATCATGAGGAAAGATGACGTATGGCTTATCTATTTTATTAACTCACAGGCTATTCTGAATTTTCCTCCCTTAAGCATTTTGTCACATTGAGTCCTACTCAACCCTTAACTTTTAGATGTCTTTCCCAGTCAAAACTATCACTGAAACAGACAGGGAGCAGAGCAAATGCTACTTGAGGAAGACCCCGCCTTGGAGATGTACCAGCATTGTGTGGTATTCAAATTTTGTCCCAATTTGCTGTATCTTAATCAAAGTTGAGCAGGTCTGTGCCCTGAAGGTTTTGCATTCTGTTCACCTCTCCCCTCCCCCTTAACATGGTGGTCTATGAAGAATCACGCGCAGCAAGCTCTATGAGGTGCAGTAAAAACGCTGGAAGGGATTCGACCTATGCATGAGAGCCACATTTGCAACTGTTTGATTTATGTCACAGGACATTAGCCACCTTCAGCTCTTCAAGGGAGGCTCAGCTGAAAATCAGTGGTCGCTCTCATAACTTAAGTTCTGTCTTTTTCTCCAGTGATTGTTTGAGGACGGAGACCTCAACAATTAACTTCAGCCACCCAGCTCTGGGAGCCAGGTGTCTCTGGCTTTTCAGCCTGAGCATTCCTGAGTAATTAGGATGCACTTTATTGGCAGACACAGTCTGACCTCACCTGGTAGAGCTGTCTGAAGTGTGAGAGCGGAGGACCCCACCCCCACCCCATAGCATACCTTTGCAGCAATCTCCGACCAGATACTTTATGACATGTTGTCATGACACAAGCTTGTATGAACTGCTTTGCACTGCCCCGTGCCCCAGGGCGCTGGGAAAAAAATGGTAGGCATTCAAAGTGTAAGCTGAATAATATGTTTTTAATGAGCTCTTGCGAGTTGCAGATCAAAAGCATCAACAAAAGGTAAAAAGTTCAAAAAAGCCCTTTACATGCACGCTGAGTTGGACCGAAGTGGCTTTCCTGATCTTTCTGATAGAATCCTTAAAGAAAAAAAAAAAAACATTTTAAAGTTTTGTTTCTAAATGTTATGCTCCGGCACACTTCTTTTACTTTTCATTACACAGGGGCAAGAGGAATTTGGTGCTGGGGGTGGGGGTGGGGGTGGGGGGTGGGAGGTGCACAGGGGCTGGGAATGAGGCTTCCATGCTCACGAACATGTGCGCATGCACGTGGTCTTGGGCACTTGGGAGGGCAACCGGCCTAAGTATCACCAGGTTAGAGGAACTTCAACTCTGTTCCCTTGCCAAATGCACCTCATGGGACTTTCCTGGAAATTTCCTCAGTTAGAATTAAGAGGTGGCCGACAGGAAACAGCAAGTACCCATTAAGGAATAACGTGTGCTTCCACCGACCTCGATCTTAACCACGAGTGTAGCACTTATCACAAGCACCCTTCTGTGACAGTTCCTTTTCTAAATGTCTGTCCCTCACTTTTCAGCCCTGGGAAGTGAGTAGAGAGGGTGGAGCATTTATGGGCCTACCGGGTGCCGTCTCAGTGCCAACATCTCCTCGTGCGCACAGTGACTAATTTTGGTAAGAACTCTGGGAATTTAGGCATATTACAGGCGAAGTAACTGTCAGAGAGATTTGGGCCAACCCAACACAGCTGAAATCCGACGGCTCTGTGAGTCTAAAGCCAAGATTCTGCACCCAGTTGTCTCAGTCTGAGCGTTGTCCCTGTTACGAATGCTCCCCCGTGTGTACCTGTGAGTGTTTGCAGTGTGCGATCCTTCCAGGTGCACATTGAGACGTTCCCCAGGACCACTGCCACCCAATCCTAAGTCATCAGGAAAGTGTGGCTCTAGAGCCGAGATCATCAACCTAGCCTGGGACTGTGTAGAAAAATATCTGTTTATGGGGGGGGAAGGAAGAGTATTGAGATGTGTTTTACACACACACACACACACACACACACACACACACACACATTTATAGTTCATGTATGCAATCAAGCTAAGCTTCTGGATACACACCATACATGTTATCCTTTATAGAGTGGCTAGAGAATCTTGATATGATGGGCATCATGTTTATCAGATGGAATATACACACATCTTAACGAAGCTCTGCGTCTTCTAGGTGTTTTTTATTCAGGCACATGTAACATCTTATTGCAGACAGATCTGTTAAGTGGCAATTGTTCCCACTGAACATGGACGCTTGTTCCTATTTGTCTTCATAGCCCTGGTGTCTGGCACTCTGAAATTGCTAATTGAACAAATTAAGTGAACCACTAAGTCACACGTCATTTTCTTGTGGCAAGAAGAGACTGTAGACTGTGGTAATCAATGTGACAAGTTTAGAAGATTGGCTATAACTCATTTTCTTTTTTTTTTTTTGTGGTAGATTTTTTGCCTAATGAAAAGGATAAGTTGGAGTTGGGGGTAAAATAGCAAGAGTGAAGTCCACCGTCAAGTTGACCAGCTCAGATAACCTCCGTCATGTCAAAGACCCTACAATGGCTTGGGCAGACTGTCAAGCAACAACTCCTTTGCAAGCTGGCCTATGAGCAAAGCATTTGTTTTGTGATTAAAAAGGACCTAGAGTGTCCATCTCCCTAGTCTTAGAGTTGTATTCAGAATCATAAGTTCAAAGCCTTGTCATGGGCAAGTGAGTTGTCTTTCTGCCTCTCTAGCAGAAATCAGAAATAGAGCCAGCCTGGAAGAAGTTACAGTGGGAGACTGACAATTTTAGGTGAAGATTTTATTTTGAACGTTACCATGGCATGGCTTCTGGAGGTCCAGTAATTTGTTCAGAGCTCTATGGAGACAAACAGCAGGGCTGGAATGGAGTTGGGGGTAACAATTATGCTTCTCTCTCCAGAGGCCTGAGTCTCTGAATCCTATGGGACACACACACACACACACACATATATATTTTTTTCTGAATATCATTATAGCCCAGATACATCAGGATTCTAAAGAAAGTCAAGGAGGATTCATGTTTTACTTCATCTTAATCTTAAAATTTGATGGCTAAAAATTTTAATATGCCAAAAGAGGCAATCCTTATCTGCAGAAGCATCCACCTCAGGGAATCTAGTGGGTAACTACTGCTAATTCAGTGTTCCCAAAGGAAGTTCCGTACACATTACTGTCATCACCACCATGACGCCCATCATCACCCTCATCATTTTCATCCCTATCACAGTCATCATCACAATCATCATCATCACTATCATCTCCACTATCACCATCATCACAATCATCACCATCACCACCATCACCACCATCAACATCATCATCATCACTGCCACAACCATCACCACCATCAGCAGCAGCAGCAGCATCACCATCAGCACCATCACCATCATCATCTTCAGCAGCTGCACCTTCACCATCATCTCCATCATCATCATCATTATCATCACCATCATCATCATCATCAGTATCATCAACATCTGAGAACTTGTTTTAAAAAATACAAATAGGAAGCCTCCACTCAGATCTACCTAAAGGAACATTTGACTCCCATTCAGCAGTCTGAGCTCTGATAGTCTTCAAAGTGGTTTTAGTGACTGCTAAAATTTGAGGAGTACCTGATGTCACTGATTCCTGTGAAAACATATATATTCAGATAAGGGCATCTTTCTAAGCCACTGGTTCTCAACCTGTGGATCATGACTCCTTTGGGGGTTTTGTATATCAGATATTGGACATATCAGACATTTACATTCTGAATCATAACAGTAGCAAAAGTACAGTTATGTAGTAGCAATGAAATCATTTTATTGTTGGGGGGGGCATTCACCACAACACAAGGAGCTGTATTGAAGGGTTGCAGCTTTAGGAAGGTTGAGAACCACTGTAATACCATAGATATTTGTAGCTCAGTGTAGACGAATAATGTTAAGTACAGCCAGGTGCTGGGAAGTGAAACATGCCAGCCCAGCAGAGTTCCAGAGAGAGGTGAAGGGGGAGCTACCGTAAGAGGAGAGACAGATAACCCACAATCTCCCCACTTTTCAGTTTTGCCTCGGGCTAGTCCTGCCTGTGTTAGCAGCTGCCTTTCTTCTAAGAAGTGAATGTCAAAAGTCGTTTTCTTTGAAGGTGACATGGGGAATTTAACACCTCAAACAGCTAGAATCCCACTAGACAGTTTTATGATGCGATAATTTACCTCCTACAAGGTAAGTACACTTTGCACAGGTAGACACACTGACCAGCTAAATTTAGGTGTCAGCAAGGAATTCGGAAAGTATTTCTTTTTTGTTGTTGTTGAAGGGGAGTCTAATTGGAAAATCAAATTGCTTGGAGTTCATTGCATTGCTGAAAATAGGGACCAAACAGAGATTAATCTAAAAGGTGGAGTGACTGGCGATTCGCACGATGTAATGAAAGCCCTTAGCCCTTCTTCTCACAGAACCCGGCGAACATGTTGCTTTTTATTTATTTATTTATTATTATTTATTTTTTACATGTTGCTTTTTGAAATGTTAAAATATTCAAGTGAAATATTCCTTATTCTGCATTAAAAAGTCAAAATAGAGAAGCAGTATTCACTTCCCATCAATTATGTGCTATGCATTGGGAGCTCAGTGACAAACAGGACAGGCTATCTGTAGACACTCCAGTCTGGTGGTCAGCTGGCTGCGCTAACTGATGCATATTTAATCTACAGCAGAAATCCTTCCTCCCAGGCTTAACTGCCCAGACAACTAGATCTCTCACCCTTAAGAGCATCAGCCACAGAGTGAGAGAACAAGGAGCACTTGCACCTTAGGGGTTGGGTAACCTAGGTGACAGAAGAGCTAAGGAGACAGTATTAAGGACCAAAGAGATATAGGAAGATGGTATTATCAGACCCCGAAAACTGGCTCACTTCATGTGCCTAGAACCCCATGGAGACTGCAAAGTTTCCAGAGCTCTGGACAGGCACAGGCCTAGTTAGAGATGTCCACACAGTATAGCGAATGAGAGGAGTGCTTGCTTTCTTGTTGCTTTGCAAGCTCCTCCCATACCTCCCCACAAAATGGATCCAAGTGGAAGCCACCATGTCTGAGGTGTGGAGCAGAGGGGCAGATTATGTAGACAGGCTCAGAGAAGGAAGTCCGAAGGAGGGTAAACCCCAGTTGCTGTTGGAAGGAATTTTGGGTTTGCTAGATCAGAGTAAGGAAGATGCCATCAAGACCACTCCCTGAGGGGAAGTTGGAGGAGACGTTATATCACAGAGGGCAGCTGAGGTACAGAGGTCACCAACCTGTGTGGTGGGTGCCCCTTTCATGAATTATGATTTCTCCACCAAACATTATACTTGATTCAATTTTCTTATCCCCGTTGGAGCATTCAACACCCACTTTCTTTACACAGAGAAAATAAGTCTAGTAGTGAACCCGCATGAACACCAGCATGTCGGGCTGGCCTCTGGAAGATGGGGTGAGAGACTCTATCTAGCACAAACATTGCAGCCTTGAAAGCAAACAGATTTGGAGCTGAATGAATGGCTTACTTCAGCCCTCAGTGGACTGCTGCCACCCGCTTGTAAAGATCTACATATAGAGGTTTGCTTTACCTGTCTTTAACGTCTGTGAGTTGAGAAGAGTTACCTCAGCATAGGACAATTTTTCTCCAGGGCCAGCTTAAACATAATTTAAAACAAAATGCAATTCATTCTAGATTCATTTAATAGAACACAGTCTGCCAAGGAAGAGAATTATTAGAAAACTCAATGGAAAGACGTAAAAAGCACAGGTTTAATAAAAAAAAAATTTCAGCAGGCATAGCACCTCCATTCTATTGTATTGGAGCTCTTGGAGCCTTCCTCTGAGCTTTGGTTCCAGCTCTCACACTCCCAGTGTTTTGCAGCCTTCTTGGAGTGGTACCTATTGCTCAGGATGTCCACGGGAAAGCCGGGGGCTGTTCTGGGGGGCGGGGGGGAAATCTGGGCTTTCTCGTTTCTGCTCTCGGTGACATAGGAGTCTCAGAAAGTCATTTTCCAGATGTGATACAGCTTCATCTGTGAGTGCCAGGCACACGCCCATGACTCAGAGGTGGACCCTTGCCTGTAGGTTCTGCTCTGCTTGCCTTCTCAGGTCTGAAAGCAGTCTGCTTCACCTTAGTACACCAAGGCCTGCATCTGTCCAGCTGCCTCACTTATATGTTCTTTTCAGGCTCGCAACCTGGAAAAGGCAGAATGACAGTTATCTTCAGGGAAAGGAAAATGGCCAATATTAGACCAAAAAAAAAAAAAAAGTATGAAGTAAATTTTTCACCCTGAAGGGCTGAAGAAATCATTAGAGTGAAGTGACAGCCACAGTCTCCAGGCACATGGCTTGCCCCCTGGCCATCTCATTGCTATTTATATGCGCTGTGATGTCTGTGGAGTAGCCAGGCCTGTCATCAACTTGGGATCTATAAGAAGTGTCACGGGGCCCAGAGTGAAGGAAGCAAGGAAACCCTCCAACTCTCTCGCTAAATCTGGATTTCAAATTATTCATCTGTACTTTTAATCAACTCTCTCTCTCTCTCTCTCTCTCTCTCTCTCTCTCTCTCTCTCTCTCTCTTGCTCTCCTCTCCGAAATAGCAAACCAAGCAAACAAAACTCTAAAAGCTAAAAATGATGGTCCCTTCCTCCAATATTCCTATAGTTTCTGAGTATTGATATGAAGTGAAAGAGTAGGGCTTAGTGAGGATGAAGATGCTCAGACTATGAAATGTGAAGCATAAAATCTTTCCCTTACCCATGACAGCTACTGGAATCTACCAAGTTCTGTGTTAAAAAGTTGTCACGGCTGACATGCTATTAGGCTTATACAGCGGGACTTAAATACGCACCTACTTACTAGCGTCTGATGCAATCACATAGGGATGCTACATTTATTTCGGTTGAGAAATAGGCTCCCTCCAATGCCCTTTATTAAAGTTTAAAGGAAATGTTGACTTGGTGGTGGGGGAAGGGAAGCGAATGAGTTCTTTTGCAGTGACCTTTAGGAGCTTTGGAGCTGCTGGCAGCTCTGTCATTAAGCATGGCAGGATGCGGCAATGTTTGTGAACAGAATGCTAAAAAAAAAAAAAATCCTCCGACCCTCGCTTCCAAATCAGCTCCCTAGATCACTGCACTTTTGACAAGCGCGTTGGGCATGAGGGTTTGATCATAGCCGCGTCCACAGCTATGCTCCTGAGCCATATGTCAGTGCATTTATCAAAGAAAAGCTCAGCTGTGGATTTCATCCATAGAATGTAATCATCAGAACCAAAATCTTTTGCAAAAGTCAAAGTTTTTCTGTCTCAGCCTTTAGTGTGATTAAAAACAAAAATAAAAACAAAAACCAAACCCTACTCTGTGTTGCACCACACACATCTTTCTGCTGCCAGAGACCTGCTTTCTCTCCGAAGACTGAATCTTCTTATTGACTAGGTTGTGTGTTGAAGACCTGAAACCGGTGACCCCGGTTGCCTAGCAACAGAGAAACTCAGGCCTCAGCCCTGGTAGAGGAGATGGAAAAAAGGTCAATTAATGTGGCAGGCCTGTCCTTATCAATATGCTCCTGTGGCAGCTACTTTTATTCCTTTACAGTAATGTATCATAATAAGTTTTGTAGGTCTTTATACAGCGGCTCTCCCTTTTGAATAAAGCGTAACTAAGACTTGAGGGGATGTCTGATAGAACAGAAAATGTAACCATAAAAAAAAAACCTAGAATAGAAATTGTCTGACTGCTGGGTACCCTGCCGGGCTGCCCGAGGCACTTACACATTTCCATTGAGTTATTTTATGATCAGGCCAGTATGTTATTGAAATATTATCTCTTTAGCCTTTCTCATTCTGATAAGAAATGACAGGCTCTCAGAACAGTAATACATACAGAGTACAAGATATGGAGCTGCAGACGAAATTCAGCCTGGGTAAAGAGCCTTGGAGAATTTCCATTAAAACCGATCGTCCCTGGCTAGTGTTTTCATATAAGGCACAGGACACATCCTAATGTCCACTCTAATTGTGATGAGAATTCGGAGCCTCTTGTGATGATTGCGTTTAGAATGATCACTGCACAGCATTCAAGGAGAGTTCGCATCGCATTTACAACCTCATTTACGATTCAATTTCTCTGGGACATAGTGAAATGCTGTAACATTTCAGATGCACAGGTAAGAATCACAAACAGGATTTGAAGGGTCATTTATGAGCAGGAGCAGACATGAAACCAAGACTATAAAAATCCCAAGCTGAATATTCAGAGGTTGGCTTGTTCCAGAACTCTTTCAGAAACAATGCTAAATACATATAGATTTGTTATTTTTATTTTTAGACCCCTCATAGGAGGACCCTCATCTTTTCTCCGAGTGCCTATTGATTCTTTGTTGTTGTTTAATAAGGAAGTTGTTTCGTATGGATAAAAATCAATGAGTATGTATTTATAGATGGGTAAGGTAGGCACTTGGTCCCTCCGCTGGTGTTAGGAGACCGGTGTTTTATACTCAGATCTGTTTCCATTAACTGTGTGACCTTGGGTAGACCTGGATGTCTCAGGGTCTCAGTATCACCCCCTACAGGGAAGAGAGCCTCTTTTTCTATGATAGATGCTCCCACACTTGGCAACCTGCATCCTCCCTCCTCTTCCCTCTCTCTCTCTCGCCCTGTCACATACAACACACACACACACACACACACACACACACACACACACACACACACACACACACAATCACGTTTGTGTTATGCCAAGTGTAATGTCTGGGTGGTTTCATATGGTCACTGCTTTTAAAGAGCCTTCCTGATCTGACACACGGCATTCAAGGGGACCTATGTTTAAGAGTTTTCGATGATCTGCAGTATCCTTTTGGTATGGTGGCAACTGGCTCCCTACAAACTCAAAGTTAGCGTTTTCTTCTGTAGAGCCCAGTTTCTGTGAACTTATGAGACTTGTGGCGGTTTTGCATTTTCTCTTCTTTTCCATCTTTCCTTCCTTTTCAAATAGCATTAATGTAGGAGCAGATGTCGTCTCCCTCCTCACATACACTGCGCAGTGAATCATCTTAGCCTCTCTGTAAAATCTTAGCTTAATGGAGTCCTGGCATTTCTGATGAGACGACGAACTTAATTTTATAGAACAACCTATTGAACAAGCTGTTCTTGGACATTCCATCCCAACTAAATGTTAAAAGTATTAAAATTCACATTAGCACCAGAGGAAATTTTGCATGGGTAATCCTTTAATACAGTGTTTTATGGCTCTATTAGCGGCACAGCAGCTGGTGACAAGATGAATTTAATCCATTAAAAAATTCAGCAAGAGGTTTAAAAGTCAGCTTTTTAAAACATTATCTTGCTACAAGGAAAGAGAACTTCTCCTCGGGGCCAGAAACGTGGCGGCTTCGTACTGCGGCAGGTATTGGAAACGAACCTGCATGACCAACTTCCATGCGCTCAGAAGTAGCCACCTGGAGACGGGATGCTGAGCCCAGGCCTCAGGATAGGCTTACTGGGAAGGGGCTCGAACTAGAACATCCTGGGTCACATCCCATCTTCTATCCTTCGCACATATTACATGTTTTCAGTGGCGACGATGTCTCTGAGCATATTCGTGGTTTTTAATCTGAGCCAATGTATGTCTTTATGTGAAACAGAACTGCCTCAAGGTTTTGTTCAGTGGTATTATCACTAAGTTCATGACGGCTTAAGCAAGGAAAAAAATTTCTTGCCTTTGATGTCAATAACTTGCTGCAAAGTCATGTGATCTAAATGGGGATCGGCCCGAGGGATGGATGATCTTCCCTTGAAGCAATGGTCCTGGTTGGTTCTGGGGGCATCAAATTGTGATTTACGTTCTCAAAAAAAATTCCTTGTTCACTCCCAATATATTGTTGCAAGTTACTATGCAGCATTACTGCTCTCATTCATGAATTTCTTAAAAAGAGCTGCTTTTATTTATTTTTTGAATGAGCATGCATTTCTGAGCCAAAGCAGTTACAGGTCACCTTCTACCAAAGTGCCCCATGTCTGCAAATGAGTTTGTTACTGCATTTTAACCCTTGTGAATTAGAAACCAGGTAGCTTAACTCAGCAGTGGGTTGTGCTAAATAACCCTTTATATAATTCCCATGTTCATGCAAAGTCACTCATCTTCTGCCCTCACTTAGCATAACTCGATGTGAAAGGGGAATTGCCATTTCTTGTGGTGCCGCTATTATAGCAGTAAGAGCAGAAATGAGACCGACTCCACTCGCCTCTAAGGAGATCTTTAATGGTCCCTACAGTGTAAACACACCACCAGGTTGAAAACAGCTATTGTATTTTTGGGTACTAAAAATTGGTTTATTTTTCTTCCAGTATGAAAAGCTTCATCTCTCTCAAGGTGCACAGGGCATCTGGACACAAAGCTTCTTTCTGACCAGTGGAAGGGACACGGACACTCTAAAATTGTGTTCTGCGTTTCTGACAGCACCGCCCCCCCCTCACTTTCCACACAATATGGTTACTAAATGGCTTGCTTTCTTGAGAGGTGTTTGATGCTTTAGGAAACACTTGCATGTGAGAGCTAATAAAACTGATCATGTGTTTGAAGCTGACTGATTGGTGTGGGACCTCCCTACCTCCTTGTGCCCTTACAAAGGTTCCTTTTCTGGGTGGGCAGCAATGTGTTTCTTTTTCCAGTCTACGTGATGCCTCATGGATGAGCCTGTTCTAAGAAGGGCAGTGCAGCCTGAGCTCTCAACTAATGACACTGCCAATATTACTACTACTACTGCTGCTGCTAATAATAATAATCACCACCATCAGCAGCAGCAGCAGCAGCAGCAGTAAAACTCTACTAACATGACTTTGTTGTTGAAGAAAAAGCATGTGTAGTAAATCCATCCAACAATCTCAGTGGAAACATGGACAGCATTTTTCAGGTAGACACAATTTTTATAAGCACGAGGTGACTCAAGGTGGCCTTTTGTGTTTTATAGTGAAGTATAAAGTGATATAAAATAATCAGACCTTTTGGTCAAGCGTAGGGCATTTGAGAGGCTTGAAAGTGTTAGCTACTTCCACTCTAAGATCTTCAGCGAACATGATTTGTGTTACTTGGTGATTTGCTTTTCAATTTTCTGCTTTAGGGTAGTCGGACTTGGGCCACAGTGGGTAACTCCATGTGCAATTAGCTCATGCTATTATCTTAAAAATGGAGCCAAACTAAACCAACTTTCTCATTAATTTGAACAGCTTCTATTTCCTCTGCCTCCTTGTGAAGTGTTTTGGAGGCCCACATCCACCCATCCTTATATAAATGACCCATGGATGGCTTTCCTGTGTACCGGCCCTACATTTTTAAATGGGTTAATCAACGAGTCAATTTTTGTGGTGCTGGCTGTTGAACTTGTGGCTCACATGTTAGGTAAGTCGCTGCCACTCGCCTACGTCTTTGGCCTTTATTTCTTTCTGAGATGAGGTGTTCACTGTGTAGCCAGGCTGACCTCAAGCTCGTCTTGGTCTCCCAAGTGCTGGGATGACAGACCCGGACCACCACACCTGGTTCATTGTTTATATATTTGCATGTGGTGCTGGAAATTGAACTCAGGTTTCTGTGTATGCTAGGAAAGCCTTCTCTCTATCTCATATGAAGGCAAATCCCCAGTCCCTGTTTAAAGATCAAGACATTTTTAGCTCAAACACTCCCAGGAACACTGAATCGCGCATGTGTGGTGTTGCTGTGTCTCCTAGCTCTGTCTTTTTCCTTAAGCATCCCTCATCTTTCCGACTCCTGATGTTTACTCCCGCCAATGCCTCCTTCTCTCCCCTCCTCTCCTCTGTCTATCCGTCCCCTCCTTCTTTATAAAGCACTTTGACTGCTACAGATAAGCTGAGCACACAGGGTCAGGTGGGGTGGGGATGGGTTTGGTTTGGAGGGGTAGAAAGGGCTGCCAGAGATTGCATGGCTGTGGCTGTGGCTGTGGCTGTGGCTGTGGCTGTGGGTGAACAGGGTCGCTATTCCCAGGAGAGTAGCTCCCACTAGATTCTCCATGTCAGTGCCTGGGACACTGTAGCTCTACTGAGTGGGTAGAAAAATGCAGCAGACATGAGGTCTCTCTCTCATCTGTGTTCTGATTAGCCATCACTAGTCTCTTGTTTCACTACCTCTAGCAGTCATCCAATAAGTCAGTCATCCATCCTTCTATTCTGTAAGTTTAAAAAAGTCTTGTGTGTACACATGTATGTGTGTGTTTGAGTAGAGTTGTGCACATATGTGGATGGTATGTTGAATGACTTCCGTCTTTTTTTTCAGATATGGTGCTATATTTAATAATTAGATATAAGGTAAGATAAGGTATAAGGTAATAAGATAGCATACAGTAGGTATTATCTTGTAGAGGAGTTTATTAAATGAGTGTAAGAGGGAAAGGAAAAGGGGAAGGGTACCCCAGAGAGAGGAAAGAGAGAGACAGGAAGAGGAAGAAGAAGAAGAAGAGAGAGAGAGATTGGAGGAGAGAGAGAGAGAGAGAGAGAGAGAGAGAGAGAGAGAGGAGAAGAGAGGGAAGAGAGTAGAGGAAGAGAGAGAAAGAGTAAGAAGGGTAAGAGAGGGGGCCAAGTGGATGGTTTGTCCTTTTATATCGTCCTGGGCAGGGCCACGCCCCCATGGCAGGTAAGCAATGACTTCACAAGTAGGCAGGCAGACTGAAGCAGAATGCTAACACAGGGTCTTCCACTGAACCTGGAGATCACTGGTTCAGCTAAACTGGTGCTCCAGCAAGCCTCTGTGAGTCACCAGTCTCTGAGCCGGGACTATAATAAATCAAAAGCTGCCTGCATGGCATGAGGCTTTTTGACATGGATCCTGGGGGATGGAACTCGGGTCTTCGTGCTTTCCTGTGAGCACTTTTCCACAGGGAAACCTCTCCCCAGCTCCCATCCTGCAGGCGTTGGCTGTTTTCTCCAGGCATTGCTGTGGGTGCTCGGATGACCATGAAGAAGGAAACAGTGTGCTTTAGACTAGGATGTTGTAATTCCCTAACATATTATGGTGACCCTGATACTCAGCAATTCCGGGAAGTTCTCAGGGTAAAATCAGGGCTCACTGTGTGAAAGTATGAAGTGAGGTCATTAAGATAGTTTATTGACCCGCTACATCCTACGATGTTCTGTGAGACAACCTGCTAGGAGTTTGTGATCATATGGGCCACTGCGAAAATGATGTTGTAAGAATCAATAAGTCTGCACAGCTTAGTCTAAGCCTCTGAGCTTCTGAGATCCGTTCCTGTCTCTCCATCCCCTAAAGGTAGTAAGAAACCTTCTGCTAATTAACTCCATTTTGTCTGTCTGACTGCGCCATCTTCGAGCTGACTTCAGTGCCACCGAAGCTTTTGGACACACCACACGGTTGGCCTCATGGCACTTTACTGCATCAGGTAACTACTCTCTTTACAGTGAGTATTGTAAGTGAGCCGTGGAAGTCCAGGGTTCATGCTGGATTTTGTCAGAATACCTCCCACGTGCTTGTCAGGGAGGGGGAGGGGGAGGGGAAGAGGAAGAATTCTCTTCCCAGCACAACCCTAAACATGAGTGACATTTTCCAGACCCAGGCACAAATTATTATTAGTGTTTAAACCATTGCTTTGAGGTGATTTTTATGTAGCAATAAAAGAGTCTGAATAGCAATCAGATTAAGGATTTGCCTATTAAAGGAAGACTTGCTGTAATCCTCATATGAGGTGACATTAAAAAAAATTATAAACTATCCTTAGAATTTCTTATTGACTGACTCTTCCTTGTAGTTTCCAGAGCTTAACCTGGCTGTCTTTCCCTGTCCCCTCTCACTTTACTCTCTCCCTAGCTTTCTCTCCCCTCTCCCCCACCTCTCTTTCTTTGTCCCTCTACCCTTCCAATGATAAGGCTCTATTCCATAATACCAGACGACACAACCTGAAAACAAACAGATGCCCATTAAAATGAATGACTGTCAAAATTTTTCCATGTGTATTTGATATTAACGACTGCAAGCGTGGAGGTGCAATTCAAATAGTTTATTATTGTTATAGGTTTGCAGCAATATATTACACTTTACGCCTTGGCTTGGAAGTTGATTACAAGTTTTATGGGACTGAGTGCCTGTTATTGGCAATCTTGATGTTTTCCTTTTCCCCGAAACATGTCACAGACAATTGATTTATAGGCAGTCGATGATTTTTTATATTATATCATTTCAATAAAAAAATTAAAGAAGAAAGGATAATGAAGGTGCCATCGGTCATATGGGGGCATTTTTAGAGTGCATTAATGATCCACGTGCACCCCGTAGAATCCTGTCTGAGATCATTTGATATTCTACATGAGGCACAAAACCAGAAGTCATCAGAGATTTTTATAAACACAGGTGGTGCTTATTAACAGAGAAATAAAAATTTTACTTTCCTGATGGTTAGTGCCAGCAAGTTTTCACAGGCCTCTGCACTTTTGGGAAATGGTTTTTATTTTCCTCCCAATTCTGATTACTTTTATTCTACACGAACAGCTTGAGTGAGCGGTGCAGTGACTCCGTAAAGCATCGCTGACAGATTCAAAGGTGGCGAATAGTCCCCTCTTCTACTGCAGGCTCTATTGTGAAGCATGGTCATCTACAAAGCTTAATAGATATGGCCACACAACCTTAGTGCAGGCTGACAGGATCCTTGCCCAGCAATAGGGCTAAAGAGGGGGAATCTAATTTCCACAGACTCTCTCTGCTAGGCATGGCTTGCAATTTTGGTCACAATTGCCTGGATGACTGGTTAGTTTGTGATGTTGTAGTGTGTGTGTGAAGAGTAGCATCCAAGCGACAGCAGACTCTGAGAAAATAAGAGATTCTGGACATCAAAGGGGCAGAGCACACACGTGCAAAGGGCTTAGCGGTGTCTGAGTGAGAAGCCAGGCATGGAGGTTGGCTTTATTACTTTGTAGATACTTTTTGAAGAAGAAAGGGACTGCAGAAAAAGGTTTTGAGAGAGGAGGCCTTAGACATGTTCTGAAGGGAGCCCTGGTAGTATAGGAGCTGTGGGGCACAGCCTGAGGAGGACAGGGAAGGTATGAAGTATGCAATGGGCGTGTGGAACACTTAGAAGGAACATGATTTGGAGACGTGGTTGGATGCCAGCAACATGTGCTCCAAAGGCTTATCAGAGAAATTTGAATTTAACGTTCATCTGAGTGGCAGTGTAAGGGTAATCTTTAGGTGTAACAGTGCTTCCTCAACGAACATAAAACTTCCTTCTTAATTCATTTCAGTGCTGTGAATCAAGTCAGTGTCCCACTCAGTGCACTGTAGAAATGTCATACATGTATGAAAGTGAGCAGGTAAAGTGTTTCCTTGACTAAGTATGTACATATAAGTGTTTATCATCTACCTCCCTATCACATGTAATCTTTCTTTCTCTATGTCTCCTCCACCTGTTTCTGTATCTGTATCACCCACTAATTTCTGTCTCTCTTTCTCTCTCTATCTATATGTCCTCTCTCCTGTTATAATTTATGTATCTCTTTTTGTTTCTGTATCTTGTATTTATCTATCCATGTATCTATATGTCTTTATATTTACCTATAAGTCATCTATCTACTATCTACCTATGTATGTAGTTATCTTTTTCTTTATATCCATCTATCTATTTGTCTATCCTTTGCCTATTATTACTAATTCATTATACACTACCTAAGGTGACGTCGTGGAAGAGCTCCCAGTATCCATTCAGAATGAGATAATAACTAGAGAAAGTGAATTGCTCAAAACAAATGTACGCTTCAAAGCAGGGGATGCAGAGTCTAGCTGAGATGCAGAACCTGGATTATTCGACCTCGTTGTGGGAAAGTTGTGACTTGCTGTAGAGGTTCCCAAGACAAAGTGACCACTTCCTGCCACATGTGCTGGAAACATTTGAGCTCAACGTAATTCGGTCAACGTAAATGGCTTCAACTTGGATGAGGGCTAAGAAAAATCTCAATTCTCATTCTCAATGTCTGGAAAGGTCTTAGAACTAAAGCAGGAGGAATACTTGTCTATTGATATGAAGGCTGAAGGAACCAAATAACTATGAAGAGCAATACGGAGGAGACTGTGATGAAGAAGAAATAACAAAAATACATTTGTAGTCCAGATAGACAGCTGGGCTGAACATCAAAGTTTATATTATCCCTGTGCCCTTCAGACTGCCAGTGGTCTCTGGCAGTTTATAGGATGTCCTCAGGAAACACAGATTTTGTTTCAAGCAAAAAGTGTTGAAATTCTTTTATTCCTATATATGACTTGAACTTGAAAGAGTTTGACAATCACAGAAATCTCATTTCATCTTAAATAATTGCTCCATCATTTAAAGGCAGGATATGCTGTGCTGGTGCTTATTTACTTGCTTTGCATTGGATAATATTTGTGTAATGCAATGAAACATTCCTTGTATTATATATTTTGATATTACTTACATTTGTGAGTTTGTGTAACGTCTATTATTGTAATTGATAAGTCGCACAATGTCCTCAATCTATAAAAATGCTAGAGAAACATTAGAAGCTAGACCAAAAGATGGAACCAATTTTATATTTATAAGATTTTAGCTTAAGAGAAAATCCTGGTCATTATACATAAGAACTTGCTAAAACTTAACAATCCATCATCTTCTTGGCTTTGGGAACCATTCTTCAGCAGCTGCAAATTGAGATAGAAAGTCCCAGGAAGGACAGAACTAAAGAAAAGGAGAAACTCAAAAATCTACATAAAGGGCAAGCCTCAATGGGTCCTGAATGACTCACTTGGAGGGGAGACTTCAAGCAGCCTAGACACAGTGAAGAGACTTCAGCCAGTTAGTTACCTGCTGAAGAACTACATTTTAGGGAAATAAGCAGGATCTATAGATTCTACAGTATAACATTTCTAATCTTCAAGATACAGCCCAAAACTCCCAGATGTACAGAGAAGTGTGAAAATGTGATTCATCCTCAAGCAAGTAAGCAAAGAGTCTATGGAAAGTGCTCTTAGTGTGACGTGGATGTTTATCCAACAAGGGTCCAAGCAAAGTTTTCAATACAGCTACTGTGATGATTGCTCATATAAAGGAAGACATGCTTCAAATGAATGGTGCAAAGCAAATCTCATCAGAGAATCATGAACCATTAAAGCAAATTCAAAGGAATTGTATCAGTAAAGACACAATACCTAAAATTTTAAATTTTCTCCGTGATTTTGGCAGTATACTAGATGTGATAGAGGAGTTAGTGACCAAAGAGTACAAAACAAAGATATAACAATTCCAAGAAAACCCTTTTTAAAACAATATGAAACCATGGTGAACACCAATGCCTGAAATATAGTTGTAATTTGACTCTCATAAAGAAGAGAGGAACAAGAAGAAAAGCTGTTTGAAGTAGACACGATGTAACGGGAAGGTCTATAAACATCTAGAGAAAGACATTTTGGGGACAAGGGAACAATATTTGGCATAGTCCCTGATTTCCCATAAAGAACTTGGGAGACCAGAAGGGAATGGGTTACTTCTTTCAAGTTTTGAAAGAAGGAACAACTGTCAACTTCAAATTCTGTATTTATTAAATTTGTTCCATATAAATAAGAGCACAGAAAAAACATTTTCAAAATAAAAACAATCAAGAGGATTTGTCAACAGCAGCGATTCACTGGAGACACTGATGAAGATCTTCTGATGAAAAGTAAGTCAGACCAGATGGAAACTGCTATTTTGGGGAAGGAATGAAAGGCATCAGAGACAGCAAATGCACAGGTAAATATGAAATAATTTTTAAATTTTTCCTTTAAACTATATAGGTCTGTTTGTAATAATTACATAATTTTCCTCTGGGTAAAATATATAGTATATAGATGTAACGCACATGTCAGCTACGGTACAGAATATAAGAATTAGTAGAGCAAGGAGTGTAAAATAATGAAAATTAAGGTATATATTAAAATCAGTATTCAGGACACATAAACTATGCAGAGCAGAAAAGCTAAATACCTGGTAAGTTAAAAATTTTAAAAAGATGTTTGACAAATTTAAAATAAGGCAAAGAAAGAAAGTTATGGAACTGAAATAAAAAGAGGGGAGGTAGCAAACAAAAGAGAAAAACTGGACCAACCACAAGCATATCAGAGATACACTAAACATTGGTGGACTAAACACACCAATAATAGGCAGAGATGATCAGAGTAGACAGTAAGATCTAACTATGTGCTATTGAGAAAAATGTACTTTCAACATAAAAGCATAGATGGAACAAAAGGAAATATTATGCAAGCAGTAACCATAAGAAAAAAAGTGGAATTAACATCAGATAAAATAGAAATAAAGAAAAACAGTGATATGAGGGATACACCCAACTTATAATGATGTAAAGGAAAGATCCAGTCATTTCCATAAAAGCTTGGGACTGATTCAGGCCTCTCCCAGCATGCAGCTCATATATAGTAACCAGACAGCAATGTTAACAAGCCACATAGACCGCTGACTCGCCATCTTGAACTAAATGACACTTGGAGACTGCCACACTCAACAACTCAACATATATATCATCCTGAGGAAGCACAGCATGACTGAGACTATAGCATGAATGTTAACGTAAGTTGTGTAGTATAAATGTCAATAAACTTAAAAGGATCGATGTAACAAACTTTCTAGTATGCATTTTGATTATAACAAATTTTGTTTAAAATCAAAAGGTCTTTATAAAAATACTAAGTTGTTGGAAATGAGTCAACACATCTCTAAGTACTGCAAAGGTCAAGTAAGAAATTACAGGGACATTTGAAGATCTATTGACAATTAATAAAAAAATATTATGGGAAATTTACAACATCAAATTCTTACCTTAAAGGACATGAATATCACTGGACATGATGGCACACACCTGAAAGGGAAGCTCTTGGGACTCAAGGCAGGAGGATCAGAAGTTCAAGCTCAACTTCAGGCACATAAAAATTTTGTGCCCCAGGGGACAACTTCCTGAACAGAACTCCAACAGCCCAGGTTCTAAGCTCAACAGTTAATAAATGGTACCTCATGAGGCTGAGAAGCTTCTATAAGGCAGAAGACACTGTCAACAGAGCAAACTGACAACCTACAGACTGGGAGAAGATCTCCACCAACCCTACATTTGACAAAAGACTAATATCCAAAATATATAAAGAGCTCAAGAAATTAAATACCACCAAACCAAATAACCCAACTAAGAAATGGGGTTTAGAACTAAACAGATTCTCAACAGAGGAGTATTGAATGGCTGAGAAACACTTAAAGAAATGCTTAACATCCTTAGTCACCAGAGAAATGCAAATCAAAATGACTCTGAGATTCCATCTTACACCCATCAGAATGGCCAAGATAAAAAACTCAAGTGACGGCACATGCTGGCGAGGATGTGGAGAAAGGGGAACACTGCTTCACTGCTGGTGGGAATGCAAACATGTACAACCACTTTGGAAATCAATCTGGTACTTTCTTAGAAAACTAGAAACAGGGCTACCTCAAGACCCAGCCATTCCACTCCTTGGAATATACCCAAAAGATGCTCCAGCACACAACAAGGACATATGCTTAACCATGTTCATAGCAGCCTTATTTGTAATAGCCAGAACCTGGAAACAAATAGATGTCCCTCAACTGAAGAATGGATAAAGAAACTGTGGTACATTTACACTATGGGATACTACTCAGCTATTAAAAACAAGGAAATCCTGAAATTTGTAGACAAATGGATGGAACTAGAAATGATCTTCCTGAGCAAATTAACCTAGACTGAGAAAGATACACATGGCATATACTCACTTATAATTGGACACTAGCCTAACAGTGGTATCCCTTGAAAGTCTTCACTTAGCCAGAAATTAGGATAGATACTAAGACTTCCTATTGGGACTGTAGGTGAGAGAGGTAAGGAAGAATGGGGAAACAGAAGGATCCAGGGGGTCCTAGAAACCTACAAGAAGAACATTAAGGCTGGTGGATTTGGACCCAGGCAAGTCAGCGCAAACTACTGTACCAATCAAGGCAACGCATGCAGTAAACGTAGAATCCCTATTCAGATCCAGCCAATGGACAGCACATTCTCCACAATTGTGTGCAGAGCAGGGACTGACTCGGACATGAATTCTGGTGCCCCCTATTTGACCACTTCCCCTTGGTTGGGAGATCAGGTGACACTTAGAGGAAAAGTAAGCAGGCTACTAGGAAGAGACCTAATAGGCTGTGATCTTATAGTAGGGGATGAGGTCCCCTTCTGACATAGACCTAAGGGAGAGGAATAGGATGAAAGAGGGAGGGAGGGGGAACAGGAAGACACAAGTATGGGGATAATAATTGAGGTGTAATCTGAATAAATTACTTAAATAAAAAAAATTGTGCCTAGTCTGTGCTACATGAGACCCTGTGTTTCTAAGAGCAGCCAACCAACCAACCCCTAAAAGAACAGAAAAGAAAAATGTATATGAAAATGAGAGGTAATAAAGGCAAAAATAGTCTTTAAAAGAGCAACAAAATGAAAGACTTTAACATTTACCACAAAGCTCCATTTATCAAGACAATATGTGATCCGCAGAACAGACAAGTAGACCAAAGGATCCGAATCTTGCAACAAAGCCTCTAATCTGGATGAAGTTTGTCCAGGAGGTCTTTATCCAGCCTTTCATTTCTGCTGTGTCTGAAATTGCATCAAAATTTAAAAGAAAACTTGAATGTGCATAAAAGTGTTAAATGCCTACACCAGTTGAGTAGACAGAAGAAGTTCGTGGAACTGCTATATTAAAAATGTATTTATTGTCCTAAAATACAAAATCTCCTAAAGAGAAAACTTAGACATGACAGCTCAGACTATTTTCATGTGTAATGGGTTAAAGGCATTTTCAAATGAAGCCCCAGCAATGGTGGGAAGCTTCTGTGACAGGGAGGCAGAGCCACGGTTGCACCTTGCAGCAGACTGTAGCACTCATTGTCGAGGTTCAGCACTGGTCCATGGTCTCTTGCTCCAAGATGCTGAATGGCATCCTCCAATGGCCACAGGCTGTCATTACTGCCACCTCTAAACTTCTCTGCTTTAAGGACTATCCCACTGTACCTAACTCGAAGACATGTTTACCCAGATGACTCAGGCTTTAACATAGTGGGGAGTGTTGGCTCCGTGTTCTGCTTCCCTTCCTTCAGTGGGATATTCCAGAGACATGATATAAATGTTTTCTTACTGGCTCAGCTCTGGTTCCCCATAGTGCAAATCTGCCTTGATCCTTGCTGGCTTTGTCCCTTGTAAACATCACAAGCCACACCCTTACTTCTGAATGTCTCAGATCACTGTCTGCACACAGGCCCTTGTTTAAGGTTTGCTTTCCGGGAAACCCAAAGCGTAACACATACCACTATGTCTCAAAACCTATAAGGAATGTAACTAACGATGGCCAGAGGTAAGTCAGTAGCATAAACATTTTGATCACATGGAAGTATAAAAAACAAGATTTAAGCTGTGTGGTGTGGCACAAGCCTGTAATCCCAGCACTCTGGGAGGCAGAGGCAGACAGATCTTTGTGAGTTCAAGGCCAGTCTGTTCTATAAAATGAGTCCAAGACAGCCAAGGCTACACAGAAAAACCCTGTCTCAGAAAAAAAAAACATTAAAAAACAAAAAACAAACAAAAACCCCCAAAACTCTCAAACCAACCAAACAAAAGATTTAAGATGCTCAATAAGAAAGCCAAGTAGAGTCAGGTGTGGTGGTGCATCCCTAATCCTAGCTCCTGGCGGTGGAGGCAGAGTGATGGGCTCCAGGATCATCTTCAGCTGTCTGTTGAATTATAAGCCAGTCTGAGCTATACGAAGCTCTGATGCCGATACCAAAACCAAACGAAACACTTATCAATCATACCAATAAAAATGAGAACGAAATGTGTAGAAACACATATACAAAATAAATTGCCTAGAAAACAAATGAAATATTAGTAAATTGAAAAGCCTGCTCTCTGAATAATTCTCTTGAATAATTCCAATGCCAGTTGATATCTGAAAATGGATGGGGGAAATCTCCTGGGGCCCCACTCTTAAATGAAGAAACGGGAGCAATTAAGGACAGCTGAGAGAGGGAGAATTAGTCTTCCCCAGGGATGAGCCCCCTAATCGGCATTCCAATACCAAGTGGTTGGCCCTAAAAAATATACATATAAGTAACACTAAACAGACTCAGCAGGCAGAATTTATATATTTATATAGATATAAATAATTGTGTGTGTATATGCACACACACATACAAGCATATATAAATGTAGAAAAAAGTCAACAAATTTGAGGGGGGCTACATGAGAGATTGTAGGGAAGAGAAGAGGTGAAATGATGTAGATATATTTTAGCCAAAAATTAAAAATTGAAAAAGTAAAAATTCCAGAAGATTTGGATAAACAGGAGAAATGAAAATAAAAGAAGATAAAGAAATAATTTAAGAAAGTGACTATTTCAGCCAGGTGTGGTGGGCACATGCCTGTACTCCTAGCACTTGTGGAGGCAGAAGCAGGTGGATCACTGTGAGTTCAAGGACAGCCTGGTCTACAAAGTGAGTCCAGGACAGCCAAATCTACACGGAGAAACCTTGTTTTGAAACATCCCTGACCGGAAAAAAAAAAAAAAGAAAGAAAGAAAAGAAAAAAAAGATTATTTCAGCAAATATTGTGTAAATTAAGTACTTTAAATAGAATGTACATAAATTTACGCTAATAATCCAAACACTCAGGCAAAATTAATAAAACATGTATTACCATAACTAACTAAAAAATAGATACTGGAAGGTAATCATGGAAGAAATCAAAACAAATTTTACAAAATTATTTGTTTTACACTCCATAATAAATATGAATAAATGAATGAATAGATAAATAAATAATAAATGACAAGCTTCAAATCCTGGGTGACTCCAGCAAACACCTCTCGAAACTCCAAACCGCTCTTCTTTCCTATGTAGCATGATTTCTAAATGTGGATAGATTTTTTTTCAATTACTTCACAAAGATGAAATCACTGCTGTCAAAACTTGAAAAATATAAACACAAAAGAGAAGAGCCAGGGAGCAATTCTGAGATCACGCTTGAAGCACACCTAGAGTGTGCTCAGACAATGAAGCGGTCTACAAGGTTCCCTGAGGTAGCGGGGTCGTCCCCGGAACAAAGCCCCGAAGGATGTTTGCTACTAACATACCGTGTTGTGAAAGGTTCAGAGACTAACTAAAGAAGGCTAGGAGAGGGGAGAGGCTCCTTTCTGAGAGGCAGAAACAATTATTATTGCTTATATATGGCCCAGATTGAAGAGAAAAAAAAAACGACAAACTAAAATTTGGTTGTAGTGGTTCATTCATTGATGAGACTTTGAATATAACAGATTGAATAAAGGAAATTTACTTTATTGTCTACCACAGCTCAGGGGTCAGGGATCTAGAACACTCTGCTCAGTGTGGTGACTCAGCTCCAGATTCTCCTGTCTTCCTGCCCCCACCCCACCCCCGCCGCCCCACTCAGCTGGGCTAACACTTCTGAAACGGGCCAGACAGCCAATAGTCTACCTTTTGCATTGCATACGTCTCCTTCTTTCCCCTCCCTCCTTTGCCTCTTCATTCATTTTTTCTTTTACTAACAATTTAAAAAAATGTAAAACTATTCTTAGCTCATAGAGCTTACAAAACCAAGTCACAGATTTGGCTCACAGTCATAATTTGCTAACTATATCTCTGAGATGTTACTTTCTTTGTGGCTAAAGAGAATTCATTTGAAGTCTGTGTTCCAGGACAGAAGCACATACTTTTGCAGATGGCTGAGTTCTACACATGTCCCGCTGGTGACCCGTGGCACTGGTGGCCCATGGCACTGGTGGCCCATGGCACTGGTGGCCCGTGGCACTGGTGGGGAGGGAACTCTGAGTAGTCCTTCATAGAGGAAAAAGGAAAGGGTGTGTTTGGATGGAAAATTGTCCATTTGTCTTATTGGTTAAAATAAAAATTCAAAAAGAGCAAATCAAACTTTCTTTTTCTCCTTTATTAATTTATTCTTGTTACATCTCAATGGTTATCCCATCCCTTGTATCCTCCCATTCTTCCCTCCCTCCCATTTTCCCCTTATTCCCCTCCCCTATGACTGTTCCTGAGGGGGATTACCTCCCCCTGTATATGTTCATAGGGTATCAAGTCTCTTCTTGGTAACCTGCTGTCCTTCCTCTGAGTGCTACCAGGTCTCTTCCTCCAGGGGACGTGGTCAAACTTTCTGATGACTAGTAATTGGAACATTTAATGGAAATGTATCTTGTAGCTAGTGTATCTACTAACTTCTAGAAAAATTTTAACCAGAAATGTTCAGCATCTACCTAAATGGAATAGGAAAATATGCTAGAAAGCAGAAGTTGAAAATCTGAAGAAAGGCAATGTTTTTGGATGGAGAGACTGAGTATAAAAGAGATAAGTATAATTTCCTTACATTGTATAATATACTTCATAGAATCTGAGTGAAATACTCTGTGGTTTTTGACACATTTTAAATGTGTCAAAAAATAATGAGATACAGACAGACAGAGACAGAGAGGGACAAAGACAAAGACAAAGACAGAGAGAGACAGAGACCAGACTTCCCAGAAAAGAGAGACTTCAGAGGTTGGAGAGATAGCTCAGCAGTTAAGAACATTGGGCAATCTTACAGAGGCCCTGCGTGCTCCCAGCATCCTTCCCACAACCATCCTTAACTCCTGTCCCAGGGGCTCTGATGCTCATCTGACCTCCACAGGTACCAGGCACAGGTGCACATGCATGCATGCAGGCAAAACATTCATACACATAAAACAAACTAAATAAATCATTAAAAAGTATTTAAAAAACATACTTGCAGAGAAATGAAAAGACAGGGAGCTTGACATCCCATATATTAGAGGTGAGTGTTGCTAGCCTCAGAAGTTTTCATGGCAGAGAATATAGCTGCAATAGGGGGTCCTATTGTCCCTTTGAGCAGTTTTTAGGTGACAAGATTTGGGGAAATAGAAAACTTTGCTCAACTACTTTCTGTTAGGTTTTATGCAAGTTATTCAATCAATGTGAGTACCAAGTTTACCATAAAAGTAAGCCAATTATACACGGTTAGTAGAGACTTATTAATTGTTAGGGCTTGTTATTCATCACGTCTCTGCCCTTCTGTGAATACTTGTAGTAAAAGACTTGTTCTAACTAAACCAACAAGGAACCCAGTGCCTCTGGTGTGTTTTCATTGCCCCAGGCTTCAGGTTTGCATATAGTTCCTGGTGATGATGGTGGGAGGGAAAAGACAGTCACCCGTGAGTGGGCCTGGTCTGCCCAGGATAGACCATAGAAGTCCACACCGCAGATCGTTTAAAAAGTGATTTTCATTTGGGTAAAGGACTATGTTCTGATGTTTAGTTATATTTCCAGCCACTTGCCATTGGGAATATTCTTTCATTTCTCTGTGCCATTTTGTCATCGGGGAATTCAGACAATGATCCTTAACTGGGATCCTTAGCTGGGATGAGGAAGAGGATGGAAACCCAGCAGTAACAACCTCCTGACCACTTGCTCAGCTTCCAAGTACAGAATGCTTAAGAGACATTAAGCCAGTTAGTATTTTTCTTATACCAATTCCAAGGGGAAGGCACCCCCACCACTACCAATGTCACCATCATCAAAAGTGCGGCTTGATTTTGCAGATGAGAGGAGAGCGGTAAAACCATTTCTGTAATCTGCAAGATGCTGCATAGCTATGTTGTGTTGGCATCAGGACCAGAAACCAGCAGTTTTATAGCATGGCTAGCCTAGGGGCTTTCCCCTGGTCCTTTCAGGAAGTAAGAGCACAGGTGATAAATATTGAAAGTAGGTTACATGTGGATTAGCAAGGATCAGATCCAGGGGTCTCATGCTCATGCTACAGAAAGAATGAGATGAAGCTGCATATTTTGATCCCTCTGTCTTGCTGTTCAATCTATTTTAAAAAACGGGGGGAGGGGCACTTGGTGAGTGTCTGAGGCTAACACTATATGGTTGGATTTTTTTTTTTGCTTTGTTTCTCTCTCTCTCTCTCTCTCTCTCTCTCTCTCTCTCTCTCTCTCTGTCTCTCTCTGTCTCTCTCTCTGTCTCTGTCTCTCTGTCTCTCTCTCTCTGTCTCTGTCTCTCTCTCTCTCTCTCTTTCTCTCTCTCTCTCTCTCTCTCTCTGTGTGTGTGTGTGTGTGTGTGTGTGTGTGTGTGTGTAAAAAGCACTGCGGAGAACAGTGTTTGGCATATGGTAAATATTATCAAATGGGACTATCAAGTGCCTATCTATGTCAGTGCTGGGAACTGAACCGAGGTTCTCTGGAAGAGTAATCAATGCTCTTAACCACTGAGCCCTCTTTCCAGTCCACTTAAGAATATTTGTCTTTATTATTTTTAATTATGTGTAGATGTATGTGTCTGCGTGTGGTCATATGACCATGAATGCAAGTACCCTTGAAGACCTGAGGTATTGTATCTTCTAGATCTGGAGTTAAAGACAGTTGTGAGCTGCCTGACAAGGGTGCTGGGAACTGAACACAGGTCCTTTGGAAGAGCAGCAAAAGCTCTTGGTCACTGTGACATTTCTGTCACCCCCAAATGCTTAGATTTTTTTTTTTACCAGCCATCAAAAATATTTATCTACTGAATTAATACTTTAATATAGTTCTGAGTTTTATAACTTTTGATGTTCCTAAGTTTTCATAGACTTAAGACATTAGAATGATGAAAATTATGATATAAAGAAATCTTATAGTTTTAAAAATCAATGTTTTATTGTGTATGACACAACAAACTGAGTTCAGAGCTACTGAACTTGCAGAGAAATGAATAAAGGAGGTGAGCTTTTAATGTACTTTCACTCAACAAATACTACTTCAGTCACAATGGGCTAATTTATACATCTCATAGGTATGTATTGTAACCGGTTTCTCATGAACTATTAATTTCTTTTTTGCAAAATGATAGATTTCAAAGGACATACTTGCAGTGATTGCAACATAAATCATTTCACTTGCGAATGAGATAGCTGCATTGATAAAGAAGATTGCAGTTCTGTTTTATACTTTTATGGATCTGCTGATGTTTATTTTAATTCCCTGAAAAGTTTGACTAGAAATCTTTTAATGATTACATTGTCTATGATGTGGAAATGTCCCAGAAATAACACACCATTTTGTGGACATGGACTGTCTGAATTGCTGAGGAAAAATACTAATCACAGAAGATGTGTGATTTGTTTAAGGCATGCGCTTTATGCAGAGTTCGGTCTGCTAGGGTAGATAGATACACCTACATTTCTGAATCTTGGGATGTTGTTTTGGCGAGCACTGTCAAGCTATTTCAGATTTCTTTATGCGCAGGTACAATGTAGTTTACTAATCACTTGGAAATAGGGCACCCGACTTTGTCAACTTCCAGAGAGATGATCCCTTAAAATAGTGAGAGGAGGTGGGAGTGGGGAAGGAGAAGGAGAACAAGAGGAGAAAGATTGGAAAACTAATCCTTCATTATTTTTTTTTTTTTGCATTAGCTTCCAGTACCACCCCAAATAGCTGCCTGAGACCTCAATTTATTGAATCTAATGGAGATGAGAGACAGAACGATGAGACTGGTAGTGGCATGATGTGTGGCTTCGCCGAGGTCATGGGCTTGGTTAATTCCTTTCCAGAGGGACTGGAGAGATGAGAGTGGGAAGGGTGAGGGCAGCCCATCCGTCCCCTTGCTTTCAAGCTAACTGGAAACTATCCATAATGAGTGTCCCTGTCTCCATCAAGGGCACCACTTCCATTTAACGAGCACACAGGACGCAGACATCGCCCATGTACGAGGGTTCAGTTTGCAGCAAGCCACAAATCACATTTCATTTATCAGGCCCTACAGATGACAGGATATCACCGAATCCCTGGAGAGCCATATTCATTAAAAAGAAATCTTAAGTAATTACAACAATTAATTGACTTGAAACAGTTTCTGGTGGATAAGGTTTACATAATTCATTTGCCAGACAAAACAAGCCTGATCAGATTGGAAACTCGCTATTTAGGTGCACCCCACTCTGAAAATGCACCTTCACGGAAAACTGATTACCAATAAGAGCCCTCTTTTTTTTTTTTCTTAAAAGAAAAGAATAATTTATAAAAGGATAAATGGGAGTGGGAAAAGGGTGGACAGGCTGTATTTTGAATCTATAGAGTGGTTTGACAGCATCCTTTCCCATTGCTAATAAAATCAATGAATGGAAACACAAGTGGGTTGTTTTGCTGACAGGGCTCGGAGTTTGTGGTTTGGGGAATTATATGGATGAATTCATGGCAGAGATCTTCTAAAAAGCTAGTCAATTGTTTAGGGCAAGACAGAGGCCAGCTCCTCAAGCCTCGTTATTCCCAAGTGATGTGCACGAAGAGCTCTCGTTCAATTAATACTGTGTCAACATTTCCAGCCAGTAGTTGATGAACCTCTAGGTTTAAACAATGTGGAGCTTTTGATTAAATACGAAGTGGGATACACTTAGAAAATTATAAAAAATATTATCTCTTATGATGTAGAGTAGATTTTCCAACCACCTCTTACCTTGTCATCAGACTCTATCAGTTTCTGCTTCTGGAGATGTGATTCACAGAGGGAGGTGGTCTATAAAGCAGGGATCATCCTTTGATAGCCTGACATGCCTCATTGGTAGATTAGGAAAATAAATGCGAGTGATTCTTAAGAGAGCAAAAGAAAAAAAAACGTTGCATTATTTTTGAGGGTACTGTGTTTTTCTTTTGAGCTCATGTATTTTGTGTTTTAATGACACGCATTAATGATGTTTTGAGTGATTTTCACTCATTCAGATTTTCTAACATTTATTTATTTATTTATCTTAACAGATGCATAAATGCATACAAGTAAACGTGTCAACAGTGCAATGGGATGCTTAGGTATGTTGCATATACTGTGCATATTTGAATCAGAATAATTAATTCCATCATCCCAAACATTAGCATTCCTTTATGTTTTTGGCACATTCTGAACCTTTCTTTCTAGATTTTGGAAGTGTTTCATACATTGTTGTGATGCCCTTGGGGAGGGATACTGAGCCATCTTGCTCTTAGGCCTCACAGAGTGCTTGAAGGCACCCCAGAGCATCTGGCTTTCAAACTCGCTTCCCCTTAATCAAGTCACAGACTGGTTTCTTGGGTATCCCTTGGGGAACTTGCTGACTATCTGAGCACAAGGTGCTGGGCAGACCTACAAAGCCAGAACCAGTCATTGTGTCGTCACGTTTCTCATCCTTCTGAGGTATTACCTGCTAGAAGCAACTTAAGAGAGGGAGGAAGGCTTCTTTTTTGGCGCTGGTTTCACAGAATGTAGCCTACTATGGCAGGGCAGGCAAGATGGCGGAAGCTGCTTCAGCTATGGCAGCTGGAGCTTCTGGCTGCTTTTCACACTGTAACTGGACCACAATGCTGAAAGCTCAGGTTGCCACCAGCAGCTGATACGGCTTCCAGCCCTGACACCAGCTCTTTTAGCAAAGTCACAGTGACCTTAACTAAAACAGCACTACCAGCTTGGGGGCCAAAAGTTTAAGTCCACTGGTCCATGGCAGACATTTCAGACTGAACCTCAGCACCTGGGTTGGGGCAGAGACTCTGCTGCTGTTCAGGCGGCTCACACTGTCGGCGTTCAAGTGTTTGAAAACCTTTAAGCTAGACTTCAGTTTGCTGGTTTTCTTCTCTTTTCCAGAAATGATTCCATCTATCATCCCTCAAGATCTCCATTCTCCTGCGTCACTCAGACTGTGACTATGTGCCACTCAGAATGCCACTTCTGGAATGTGAAATTTCTGGACAAAGGTCTCAAGATGTGGGTTTCATCCATCTGACACCTTTGTCGAAAACTGACAGCTAATATGTGCAAACCAGGGGTCCTTGGATTCCTTGGCGGCTACAGCACAGGTTTGTAATGCTCATCCTATATTTCAAGTCTATTATATTTGATTGACAGGAATAACTTACTTCTCTTTCTTGAGGTTTTCCAATCCCCCCCCTCCTTATTATTATTTTTTTTTCAGGAGAATTTGTAATTGTTTGCTTAAGTGGTTTTATGACAGCTGATTTAAAATCCTTCCAAGTGACCCCACCCCCTAGTTTGCGTGGTGCTGTTGTGAACTGGCTGTCATGCCTCATTCATATTGAGATTTTCTCACCTATTAGGTAATTTCTCTGATAGCTAGGTATTTGGGGATGGGGTTAGGGGCTCTGGTTCTTATTTCAGTCTTGCCCATTGCAACACTCACACTAAATGGTGAGTTCTCAGGACTTCAACTAATACAATGGCTGCGTTTCTGAAGGCCATTTGGCTTGTAAAGTCCCTTTCTGTGTGGGTCATCTGCTGGGTCATGCACTAAGTCTGACACTTGTATCTTCTGGGGCTGGTGAAGGGGCTTCTTAGGTGAGCCTTCCCTGTCCTCCTTTGGAGAGGTTTTCCCTTGGGATCTCACAGCAGTTCATGGCTACTCGGTGCAAGGCAGCTCCGGGGTTTGCAGTGGGATTAAGGGGGCTGAATATTTGCGCGTTTCTGGAATACAGGCTCCAGCCTCTGTGTTAAGGGGGAGGGAAGATACTGATTTCCTTCTGTTATTTGACCCCTCGCCATTCTGGGGGAGGACCAGGGGCTAACTGAGGTGCCTTTTGTTGCTCTCCTGCAGCCAGAGCTCTGTGGGGTGCCCAGCTGTGATGAGTAGGCCCTAAGACACCCAGTGGCTCTTGATCTCTGCCATTCTGGGCCTCCAAATCACAGACCTCTCACCTTCTCATCTTTTATGCTGCCTTCAGGATTTACAGTTGTTTTGGGTGAGAAAAGAGGTGGCAATGGGCCTTTATGCTATGGATACATACAGTTAAAAAATTATTCCCAGTAGAAAGTTCTCAAGGATCAATTTTTAAAAACCTAAACAATTCCAAAGTAACCTTTTTTCTTTCATTGAGGTATATGAGCATCTAGTTTAAAAACTTTTAAAAAGCCATTTCCCCATGATGCTACTTGCATAAGGTAAGATATGTACTATTGTTTGCCTATCCATATCTCTATTTGAAATTCTAGATTAAAATACTGTAAAGGCTTTGGGAAACTTTAATCCTAGGGAGAGGGAACAGAAAAGAAAATAGTCTATTTGCATTTTCTGCTCATACACAAAGGAAGTCTCCATGAATGAATAGCTGGTTATTTGAGACAGAAAACATTTTGTAGTTCAGTGTCAGAGGTTCTTGTTTTTGCTGTTTTTCTTTTTTAAAATAAAGTCATTGATATATTAGAGATGGTCCATCAAGAAAACGACCAGAGAGTTGCAAAAGCCCAAGCCTCCTTCAGAGGCCTCCCACCTTGTGAAAATTCTGAAAATTTGGGATGAGACCACTGTATGTGTATACTTTCCAAAGTTCCTTAAAAAAAAAACAAACTGTGATGGCTAGTGCGATACTTAACTAAGAGTTTGGCACATCTCTAAACAGTGATTGGCCCTAGCAGGGAAAAGACCTTCCCCCAAGTAATGTGGTTAGTTAGGGACAGCCAGGATGTAGACAAGGCCGAGTTACACTGATGCTCAGCTCTGGCAATGATTTAGGCCTGAACATTTGAAAAGAGACAGTGAAGAACCCAAGCTGCCAAGGAGCCAGACAGGGGCTATATGCATATAAAACATCAGTGTGGGGTGAGAAAAGTGATGGTTTTGATTTACAAAGCCTGGGGAGGCAGGGGTGATAATTGTCCACAGATATTTAAGAGACTATCCCGAGGAGGAGTTAGGAACCCAGCGTCTGGTCTGGAGGCTGTAACTTAACCATACTCCACAGTGACTCTGAGTGACAGCTGGGGGCCCTGGCTGGGAACAAGCATTGGCTCAGCCCCATTCATAGCAAGGGCACCTCCAGAAGTTCATAGAATAGGCTGTGCCTAAGGATGGAAACTGCTCAGCAGGGAGGCAGCTAAGACAGGGTTGGGGAGAGGCTGAGGTGGGGAGTAAGCAGGGAGAAATAAAGGAGTGAAGGAGGGAGCAGGAAGGGGGGACAGAAAATGGAAGGAGAGGAAGGAGAAAGAAAGAAGGACAAGGGGATGGTCTGGGGCCAACTGCTGGTTGGGGCTGGTGATGTGGCTGGCCAGGGTCCATTTTAGCAACCAAGGGATAAACTGGGGAGTGCAACCACGATTTGAGATTAGAATGGGAGGGACAGGGAGAAGTCGGGTTCAAGGGATGGAGGGAATGTGGCCTATTGTTAACAGATTAAATGCAGAATCTTGGTCAATTGAGAAGGCTGGTAATCTGGGTAGAGACATCAGAGCTGGAGTGAGGCCAATGGGCACGGCTGCCCACAGGTGAGAGGGAATGATCAGTGGGGTACAGGGGGGCGGTCTGTGTTAGGAATATGATTACTTTTCAAAGGCATCCCTCCAGACTGAATTCTAGGTAGTAGTAGCCCAGATTGGCCTTAAATTCTCAAGGTAGCTAAGGCTGACCTTGAACTCTTGAGGCTCTTACTTTCACCTCCCAAACACTGACATGACACATCTGTGCCACCACATCTGGCTACTGCTCATTGTCTGGGAGGTGGGGGAAAGAGCATAGTGTGGCACGGGAGCCAGCTTGGAGACAATGCTTTGCCTGGGACAGTGTTTGTTAACCTCCAGTGCCTATCAGAATCCCAGGAGTGCCCAGTCTGCATTCATGAGGTTATAATTCAGCAGGTGTGTGTGTGTGTGGGACCCAGAAGTCTGCTTTTCTGGTCTGTCCCTGGGTGATGCAAACACTGTGGTCCTGAGCTTGTGTTTTGAGAAATGACAACTCCAGGCCATCATCAGGTTGATGCCATCTCATAAGGATGAGGGCAAAAGAACCATGGAAAGCTCTAGAAAGCTGTATAAACATAGCTACAGGAGGAGGCTGGCCCCTTTCCCACAGCTGGGTGTGCTGCTAGATTCCAGGCGTTCTCAAGTAGCTGTGAAAGTGTGTCTGGGGTCGTTTCTCCGAGCTCATCACTAGTTATTGACGATTGGCTAATTTCCATGGACATTTCAACTCGTGGATGGCAGAAAGAGTGGTTTGGTCCATGGTGTCTGAAAGGGATTTTGGTTGGGAGCCAGTGTGGAGTAGAATTGGCACTCTCACAACAGACAGACAACTTGGCAGGGAGGCCTGTGGTAAAACCTTATGTTATGTGAACCTTTTCTCTTTACTAAGTTTTGCAATGACCATCCATTATCTTTAAGGAACAACACAGAATTACCAAAATGGTCTGCACTGCTTACATGGGCTGGGCATGACATTTTGGCGAGTGTTTGTAAGTTCTCATAGAATACTTTATCTCTATTATTATTATTATTATTATTATTATTATTATTATTATTATTATTATTATTATGTGCTACCGCTACTGATTCTTTTAATAATTCTCTTGGAAATTGTTTAGATCACTGCACCATTCTCTTGCTTTTTTTTTTTTGTCTCATTTTGTACACGTCTCACAGTTGTAATTTCGTGTTTGCTACTCAGTTTTCATTTCCTACCCAATCACGCTAGAACTGCAGGGCTGAACAAAACTTGTCAAAGCCTCCAGGAACTTTTCATTTCACAGCTACAAACCCAGCATCCCAGGAACACCTCATGTCTAGGAAAGGCAAGATGAAAGGCCATCTTAGTCTTGTTCACCCCTAAATCTAGGTCTGTGATGATTCTTAGCACTTGGGAGGCAGAGCACCAGGTTCTGTGAGTCTGAGGCCAACCTACTCTACATAGAGAGTGCCAGGCAGCCAGGACTCCACACCGAGACCCTGACTCAAAGCTAAAACAACAAACTCCTCAAACTAATATTAAACAACACCCTCCCCCCAAAGTCCCCCAAAAACCTCGCAAACAAGCAAACAAAAAATTTTGCTTCATGCAAAATTGAGGCGTGTGTAAAGGAGATAGAAGGAGGTTACCTATTCCCGCTTCTGGACCCCTCTGTTCCCAGTTGACATTGCTAAAAGCTAGCAATTAAGGTGGTTTTTCCAGTCTGGCTCTTATCTTTAACTTTGAAACAGTAAGTTGATTTAAGGCCGTAGACGTTCAGGAAGACCATGTATAAGTCTGTAGTGCTAAGCCGGGGGTGGGGGTGGGTTGGGTTGGGTTAGTGGAGATGTCCCCATTTGTTCATTCTGCAAAGAGTACTTTCACCTACTCATCCTCAAATTCCCTGCCCCTCCACACATCCACTAGTAAATTGCATCCATCATTTTGAGGGAGTTTCCCAAAGTTACCTAGTAAAATGCAAATGCTTTGGCAGGAGTTAACCTTAATCAGGGTCAGCTGAGAGTCTGGTTATGGGCCCCAGCACAGGGGGTGGGGGGATGGGTACCTGGGTCCCTACAATGTCCTGAGTTAGGCTGTGATGACACCCTTCCATCCTGGTGTCCCTTCTTCTTCTACGCCCAGGGACATGTGTCTCTCTAAAGAAATGAATGGGCCTGTGCTCATGAAGAAATGAAGTGTGCATTCCAGGAAATGAAATGTCTCTATTCAAGCCCCAGTAAAGAAGCGGCATTTCATCTGGAGAGCCCTTTGTAGTTTTAAACATGACTCTTGAGTGCTTTCAATTGTTTAGAAGTGTTTATTAACACAGTATGTTTCGGGATCAGCATCAGGGACCTCGGTCTTCCAAACAATAAAATCAGAGAGCACGTCTCGTTCCCATGGTGACAGAGGAAGGGTAAAGACTGTCAAGACAACCAGTGGGGTTAAGGGTAGGGGGAACCACTGTGGGGGTGGCTGGTGGACAGGGAGGGATGTGGTCAGGCCCTTCCAGCCCGGAATGCAGAGATGAGCGAGGAGAAGGGAGATGGTTTCCTTCTTGTCAGACGCACGATCCCCATCTACTCTGAGATCAAGGCCTTCCTTCCGATTCTAAGGGGACATGTGAGGAAAAGTAGAGGGTGGAAAGTCTGGAAAGGAAATGGGGAAGCTGTTCAGGACCAGTTCCGTTCAAAGCTTTGATGCTTTCCTTTGGTGTCTTCTCAAGTGGCTCGGATGCAAGAAACTGGAACAGTCCTCTGAGGGTCTTGGCTTGACAGCCAACACAAAGACAAACGCTTCTCTCCCAAGATAAGCCAGCTGCAAAAGTACATGTTTCAGTTGGCTGTGTTACCAGTCACCCCTGCTTACACTAGCCAAGCATTTATTATACCTCACGACCTTGTGGATCAGAAAAGCTTGTGCTAGGTTAAGCTGAATTACTGTCCTGCTTCGTGTGGCACGGACAGTGGTACTTGGTGGTGGATTCTTTTGGATTCAGGGCCTGTGGAAGGCATGGCAGGCTGAACCATGGTTCCAAAAGATCCTTGTCTCTGGAACCTGTGAGTGTTCAATGGCAAGAGAGATCGCAGGCATGACTAAGCTCAGATATTGACAAGAGAAAGCCATCTTGTATTCTTTAGCCGTGACTAGAATGACCTCATAAGAGGAAGGAGGAGGCCGATTTCACCTCAGAGAAGAGAACTAAATGAAGTATGAGGAAGTGGCTAGAATTGCAAACTGTTCAAGATGGCAAGGAGCTATGGAGACCCTGGGAAGCTATTGCTTGGAAAAGGCAGGAAAGAGTCCCTCTTCTGAACTCCTGGTGACAGGGAGGATCTGCTGACTTCTCTATGGTTGAAGAAGGAGTGAGGTAATTCTCATGCAACTGCTGAGGTAAGGGATGGATTTCTATGGGGACCATCTCATGGATATCAAGCACCATAGGCTAAAGTCAGGCTTCCTCTGTGAAGAGGAAGGTTTTCAGGGTCCTGGTTGAAATATTATCCTCACTACCCACTTGGCTATAGAACAGGTGTTATGCTAGATTCCTTAGTTTATATTATTATTATTATTATTATTATTATTATTATTATTATTATTATTATATCAAAATGTGTATTTCTTCTTATATCTCTAAGTCCCCATGTTTAGTGGCCTTTTATTACAGAGGGCTGATGAGCACCAGTCACAACACACTGAGATGGACTTAGGATCATTCTCATGCCATTTTACAATCAACTTTATTAATACAACTTAAAATTCAGAGGTGACTATGGTACTACCAAAATTTAGACTTTAATCTTACAAACTACAAAGTCATGATCAATAGACTTGAAGTGGTGTTTTGGTCTTGCTGAAAAGATGAAACATAGTGAAAGCTTTTTAGTGTAGGGCACACTGGCATAGGAGGGGACCAGAAAGGGCCCTGTGATAAGTAGGATTTTGTTCAGTTGCATGTCCCAGAAAACCTAGAATCATGTCTTGTTCTCTGATAGTTTGCTTTTCCTTCCATGAATGGAGATGTGGGCTAGATGGAGCACCATGGGTTGGCAGCTCTAGAATTATTTAAAGTCTCTCTCTCTCTCTCTCTCTCTCTCTCTCTCTCTCTCTCTCTCTCTCTCTCTCTCCCTCTCCTTCACTCCATTCCCCTCCCTCCCTCTGTCCCTTCCTTCTCCCAATCCACTGTACTTATTGAGGTGTCCTCAAGAAGACTCCCTAAACTCCAACAGCGAGGCTGAAGTTCATCCACCAGGAAGGAGAGTGGGGGGACAAAAGCCACAGTGAGCATGAGCTAGTTCTCTATTATGGAGCTTCTGAGAAGCCATCTTGTATATCACTACTCTTTTTTTTTTTTTGTCTTTATTAAAAGGCCCATAACAGAGCAGAAGACACAGCCTTTAATCTGGGGTGAGCTTGCATTTATCTAAGAATCATTTCATTATTAAGATGGATACAGGAAGCACAGGATTTAAATGTATAAACACTAACAGTGATGCTAAGCAGATCATGTCTTTCCTCTCTGAGTGTTGTTAAATGTTGATACATGTGTCATGAAATTCCTTTTCCTTTCCCTGAAGTCTTTTCCAGGAAAATTGGGCTGTATGTTACACTCACTTATGTTGTATATGCAGATGTAGCAGTCAACTTTCTGTTACTGTGACAAAAGAGCCACATTTGGCTTGTGATTTCAGAGATATCAGTCCATGATGTTTCACCTCATGGCACCTGGGAGCAAGAGGAAGAGTCTAGGATGCCAATATCCCTTCAAGGTCTCTTCCATGTGGGCCCCTTTCACTCACTGGGTTCTACATCTTCAAGGTCTCCCTCTCTCCTAACAGCACCATGGGCTGGGGACGGAGCCGTTAACACACGTGCCTTTGCAGAAAATTCATTATCTAATAGTTTGAGTAAAGAAGAAAAGTGTCTCGTTAGCTTTGAGTAAAGAAGAGAAGCATCTTGTTGAGTTTTCTCAAGCCTGCGAGGCAGGCCTCCTTGTCCTCCTGAAGTGTCACTGAGTTTATGCCCTCACATCTACAAAGCAGGCCATCTTATCCTTAGGGTGCCAAGGGTTTATAAAGCTGTTCAAACATGACCACATGTGAAACCCTGATGAGGAGTTCAAGAGATCGAATGAACTGAAGTATTTGGACTTCAGGAAGTAACAATATTCTGACGTGAGGGATCTTGGGAGCTTTCCTTGTGCTATAACATCACTGGGGACACACAGGTAAACAGAACACAGGATGATGGTGGTTTTGTAATATGAATGGAAGTTTGCGTGGTGCACCCTGTCCACTGTGTTCTGATGATAAGATTCTGTGTCACTCTCATGGGAACTTGGCTCCTGGGTCCCTTCATTGGGCTTTTGTTATATCCACTAGGACTAAAGAATAGGTCCTGGCTTAATTTGTGCCCAATGGGCAGCTTGTGTGAACAATTCAAACCAAATTTTCTTCTATTCAAATACTGTGGCAGATCCACGAATGCTGAGCAACATGAAAATAAAGGCTTAGGCTATTTTTATCTGTTATAAAGTGAGTGGGGAAATCTCCCCAAATGGTTTTTTGCTAAAGAAAAAATTCAAGGTAAATTCTTGAAGCAGTTTATACAAGAAAATAGCAGTGGCAAAGGAGAGTAAGTGCAGTTTTGGACCCATGTTTCCTAGGAGACAGGTGGTGTCTACTTTGTCTGTAGAATGTGTTAAGATGCTTAAGCTGGGGACTAGGGAGATGGCTCCGCAGTTAAGAGCACTGGCTGCTCTTGCAGAGGACCTGGGTTCAATACACAGCACTTACATGCCTTCTCAAGATTGTAACTACAGTTCCAGAAATATCTTACACCTTCTTCTGGCCTCCATGTGTAGTGCAAGCGTGTGATGCACAGACATATATGCAAGCAACTCTGCCCTACCCCCCCACCCCCCGCCGCACAAAATATTAAAATAGTTTAAAAATATATTTAGGTGTTTATGCCTTATGTTGGAAGAATTCCTGACAGCATTTTTTGCTCCGTATTTATTTCAAAGGTTGCTATAGTACATGCATATTTTCATTACAAGGCCAGAGGTTTTCCCCAAGTCTTCGTATGACCCAGCAACACAGAGGAATTTTTGAGTGACCCAGATCTATTTGGCTTTCATATGATTTGATGGACCATCTGCTGTCCCAAAAATCCGTCTCCTGAACCTTCCTCTAGACACTGAGTAACCCTGTGGTCTGCAGGCAGCTCTGTTCACACATCCAGAAGTTTGGGGATAAGATCCAGGTCTGGGATGAACGCAGTGGTATTTTCCAGCATATCAAAAGAGGCAAAGTTTACCGCTTGAGAAAAAGAGAAAGTTGGGACCAGATTCCATGTCAGGAGAAAGCTAGTTCAATGGAAACTCTGCTACTGGAAGAATAAATAAAAGACAGCCGAATGGCATAGCTTCCCTTACAATAGGCCATCACCCTTTCCTGGATATACATGGTAGAATTAAAATCACACTTGGCAGCACAGCAGGCAGCATGGCAGGTTCATAAACAGCCGGATGCTACTTCCCACTTAACATTAGGTACTGCTGTAGATACCCTACTGTTTGAACCTTAAAAGGAGAATGTGGACTTTTTCTCATCATGGAAGGTCCTAAGAGGTAAGAGGAAGTTCCTTATGGCAAGCTTGGGGAGATGGTGTCATTTCTCATCCCATACTGAGTGTGTGACTCAAAGCTGAGACACATAGTCCTTTCTATATCTGTATGAGTGCAGGAGAATTTAATGTCTCCATTAAACAACTGTCCATACCACTCACTACATGGTTTTTTTATTACTTTGTTCCTTGTGATACATGGGCTGGATGGAGCCTGGAGTATGGTTCAAGCTGAACGTGTGCTCTCTCAGCTGAGCTTTACATAGGGCCACACCCAAGCATCTTTTTGCTCTCTGTGGACAGCCACTAGGCCACATTAGATTCTGAGCTTAGAGAGGAAATACAGACGCTGCTGCTCAGTGTACACCAGGAAGAGAGCCATGAATCTGTGGGTGACAGGGGCCACAGGCATAGACAAAGTCAGCATCAGGACACAAGTTCAGGCCTGACGTAAACGCCGACAGTGGCCAGCCCAAGCATCCACATGCAAGACGTTTAGAGCCTAAGTCTGGAAGAAGGAGTCTAATGAATGGAGACTCAAGGAAGGGAGAGATTGCAGAAGTCCCTTTCTTTGAAGTTTCGCTTTCTATTTCAGTTGCCTGGGGTTAACCATGGTCTAAAGCTATCCACTGCAAAATTCTAGAAAGAAACACTTCATACCCTTTAAGTAACTATTTATTTATTTACTTTTATGGAATATTGGTCCACTTAATCATAATAACTACTTTGGTATTGTTACTGATATAAATTAATAATAAAATAAATAACAATACTTTATTACTACTACTAATAACTACTTATAATTGTTGTTAAACTTGATCATAGATGCGTAAGATGGAGTTGAGAGGGAGATGTGCTGGGAGGTTCTGTGGGGAGTTGCAGGGAGGGGATGGTCCTTGGATGTGTTCAACATACATTCTATTCACGAATGAAAATTTCAAAGAATAAGTAAAAACAGGACGAGTCAATATGTACATGCAGGATAACCATAGTTGTCACTATACATGTATGTGGCTCTGTGCTCTTGGAAGCTTTAAGCACACACGGGAGGCTCAGAACGTACCCTCAATGGGACAGTGGGGCCTATGACACCTTGAGAGACAGAACAGTTGGCAAAACTCATGATATTGGACAATAGTATGAACAGGTCTCAGATATCCAAGAAGCCACAGAAGACCACTGTTGGTAGGGTACTTTGGCTTAAATCATGAATATCCCCTGAAGGCTTGGCCACCAGCGTGTGAGGCCACTGGGAGGTGACAGACTCTTTAGGAAATAGGGCCCAGGGACAGCGTGGGAGGCTACAATGGGCTTGTCTTTCAGAGAGGTAGCTAGACCCTGGCTCTTTCTGGCTCTTTATCTGTCTGTCTGTCCTGTCTCTCTGTGTCTCTCTGCCTCTGTCTGTCCCTGTGTCTCTTTCTGTTCCTCTCTCTATGTGTTTCTCTCTCCCTGCCCCCTCACTGGTTTCTGGCTGCTATGTGGTAAACAGCTTTCACGGTCAGGCCTGCTCTTATCCTGCATGTGACTTCCATATGCCCAAAGCTTTGCGGCCAAGTGAAGAAAAACTAATCTAGCAGATAGAGGGGGCCGAGATGGTCCCCACCTCGTCAGGGAGTGGATAGCATTTCCAACATGTCTGCCTCTCTCTAATCTTACACCCAAGGTCTCTTCAGGCTCAAAGATAAGTCCAAGTCAAAAGGAGGAAGCCGAGGCCTGCCTGTGTGTGCACTGTTATTTCATTTATTCTTGTACCTATTTTTGTTTTGTTTTTGTTGTATATTGTTGCAAAGAATTTGTGCAAAGTGAAAGGCTTATAACTTGACCCCGGTGTGATAGCGGGAGTGTCCTTACTCTAACTTTGATCATTACTTCCCTGCCTTCAACACCCCTTATTCCTGAGAAGCGGATCACTTTTGGCTTTATTCCCACATTTCCAATTGTGTTCCCTTCATTATTCATTCAAATCCCAGCAAAAATCCTATCTCCTTTGTCCATGGTTTTGCTAACTCCTCTCCCTTGTACTGTCTCTCATGCCGTCACCTCCCACTTACCCAAGTAGCACTCTGGTAGCGATTGTCTACAAGCCCTGACCTTGGTGACTGTTGTTTACTGCCCAGCCTGTTGTAAATGGCAGTTAGGTTTTTTGTTCTTGCAGTTTTGGGTTTTTCTTGTATAAACACTTCTTTATTTCTTCTTACCCTTTTTTCATGCGTTTCCTTAGCATTATCGCCATCAATTCTGGAAATTATCTGCTACTGACCCGCCAATAGCCTTTTGGGGAACACAGTGATGATCTGGGGGTTCACTTGGTTGTTCATAGGTCCATCAGCCAGCTTTCTAGTGATGTGACAAAATATCTGGGACAACTAAGATTAAAAGGAGAAGAATTTAATTATGTCACGGATTCAGTCAGTGGTTGGTTGCGTTCCTTGCTTGGGGCCTGTGGTAGGGCGGGGCAGCATGGTGTGGGGTGCACAGTGCAACAGAGCTGCTCCCATCACGACGACCTGGAAATAGGAGAAGCTTGTCTCCCGCTCCATTCCTCTTCAATGATACAGTCCCACCCCTGATGAGATAACTTTCACTAGGCCCCAACTCCTAAAGGACCCAGTGCCTCCCATTGGAGCCACAGACCAGGGGTTGAGCATTCACCACAAGGAGCCTTTGGGCAAACATTCTAGACCCAAACTGTAGTGAAGATTTTCCATTACCACCTGTTTTTAGGATGGTGACATCTACCCCCTGCGGTTCCTGTCATATGGAGCTTTTCTAGGTGAGTTCAATTACCTCAGCGCCATCTGCTCTGGATAAGGTACCACCCGGAGGCATTCGCATGTTCTCAATGCAGTCGTTTCTTTTAGGTGGCTATGTCGGTACCAGCCTCCCAATGTTGTTAGCTTTCCCAAACTGGGTTGCATAGCCTGCCTTTTATTCTTATTGTCCCTATGGCCATAACTTATTTTTAATTTCATTTCTTTTTACTTTAGTGACATTTTAGGGCGGGGCAGGCCTGGGGCCTATCTACCATGGCACCTGGAAGTACCTTGAAGTTTCAGGGTCAGTTCTTCAGAGAGCTCCCGGGGCTAACCCCGCCTCCCTCAAGTCCAGGGTGAAGCAGTAGGAATTTCACAGGGATGCAGCAGCTGCTCTTGCGCATCTTTCTGGTACCCATAGCCTTTCTGCCCCTCTTCTCTGCACTGGGCATCAATGTGCCCCGCACTGCAGTCTGGAGATGTGTAGGAACTCATGTAGCAGGGTCTTGCCCAGGCCTGGTTTCATGAGGTCGTATGCTTGGTGGGACTGGACCAGCAGTGGGACTGATTTATTACCCTTTAAATAAAACATCACCAGAAACCGCCTTCTCCTTACTTCTTTTCTTCTCTCAGTTTCTTTAATGACCTCACTGGATCTGGGCATCAGGACCTGTCCTCTTTCCTCTAGGCAGGTCCACTGTGAATCCCACATCGTCTATGGTGCCGTCCCCTCACTGTCCACGAACAGCCCACAGTGGTAGAGTTTGGTCCTCGGAGCCAGCCAGGTGTTTGCTTTCCATAATAAACAGCAATGAAAAGAGGACCACAGGATAATGTCCACTTTGGGAGGGCCAAGGGCAGAAGGAAGAGATAAAGGAGAGGCCATTTACCCTCTTTACTTAAATGTGAGCAAGCTTTACCAGTGTGGTAGCACCTGCCGGATCCCTAGTCCTTCTGCAGCAGAGACCATGATGACAAACCCAGAATTCGACCCGTCTGGTCCAGGGCTTCCCTCCTGGGCAGGGTCTGCCATGCTGTGCAACAGCAGGAAGCAAGGCTGGGAAACTGCTACAAAGAGAGATTTGTAACGGAAAGGCTGACGGCCTGCCGTTAACCAGGCTATGCTGCTAGCGGAGGGCCAGGATGATCCAGTAAATAAGGCCAATGGGCTCAGCTTATTTCATTTCACAGCTGAGCTGTGTATTGCCAAATAAATCAAATCAGGGTAAACGGCTTCATCTAATAAACTGGGTCAACATATAATGTATTTGTTCAGGTTCGTACTTTCATTGATTCTCATTTGATTTAAGAAGAGATATTTCAGGTCATGTTTGAATGTCTTTTAGTATTCATGCTCTCCTCCTGGTGAGGAGAGGCGGGAGGCAGGCCACGCAGCTGGGATTCTTTCTTTCTTTAAAAAAAAATAATAAATTAAGTTTTCTGATTCTTGTACGTTCTGTTTTCCATCTTTAGGCAAGGAGGTGGGGGGGTGGGGTGGGGGGCGGTGGCGAGACCACTTGGGGGGAGGAAAGCCAAGAAGTGGCAGGAGAAAGCACCCTGTGTCAGCATCTGCATTTCCCCCATAATGCTTTAGTGATGTTTGCTAATGTATCATTCATTAACCATCAGCCACTATAAAAAACATAATCTATCTCGCAAAGTGGACATTATTATCGCATTAAATCATTTCACAATATACCTGAACCGTTCCACATGAGAGGCCTGGCCTGGCCAGGCTCTGATGCCCCAGGCAGCTCTTCTGTAGTAATGAGATACGAGGTCTGTCTGTGATGAATACAATATTACTCGTGTCACTGGCTGCGGACTGAACCCAGAATATTTCTTCTTACAGGCTTTTTTTTTCCTTTCTTTTTCCTTTCTTTCTTTCTTCATAGCAAAGGAACTCAGGCAAGGCACTATTAACCCAGTAAATGAAGCTCTAAAGAGCACAGAGTGTGTCCATTAGGAGACAGGGTGGTGACTAATCCGGTTTTTCTTGCAGGCAGGGATGGTGCTTTGGTAGTGTCTGCGATGCCAGGCCCTGCATTACGGGCTGGGTTTTGTGCTCTGTCCTCTGGGTGACTTACCCTTCTGTCTGGTCTGTCACTGTCTTTGTCTAAGAACAATGACGGTGCTGTCCCCTCCTCTCCCTCAACCCATCTCTTGCCAGGAAAGCCTCCTTGGAAGTGATTAAAACAATGCTCTTGGCTGGAGGAAGAAAGAAAAAAAGGAGAGGAAGGGAGGCAGTGTGGGGGAGGGGAGAGCCGCAGGGAGTCTTCACATTTCCCTGTTTTACAGGGCTGTGTCCTGGGGCTCAGGGTTGTGTCTTGGGCAGCCTGAGACTCATGGGAGATGGGAAAGGTAGGAGCTGACAGAACATTTGCTTTTGGCGCCCGTTAAAATCACAGCAAAGCATCTTGTTTCTTGGGAAATAATCTGTATTTTCTTCTCTTACTAAGGTATTCACTTCCTTCTATTATTCCCTGGAAAAGTCTTTGCTGGCGGCATTGATTTAAAGTGCTCAGGGAGAAACAGAACACTCCAGATGCCCCATAGGCTGGGCAGGTGTGGGATGACTGTCCCGGAGTAAAGTGTGGAGAGAGTGTGACAATTCTCTCCTTAGCCTCACCCCACATTTTCCTCTCCTTCCTTCCCAAAGAAGCATTCATTCTGTCTTCGCTTTATTCCATGCCTTGGATGGGACACAAATTTCCTGGCATCATCACTTCAGATAATAAACACAAAACAAATAAGAAGCCAGATTCATCTACTCAGAGCCACAAGAATGTAATTGCACATGATCATTGATATATATATATATCCCTTTATTGCCACTTCCATAGAGGCCATTTAAACTATATTTTCATGAAGCATCCAGGGAATCAGAATAGGTATCCTTCCCTCACAGGTTTGTTTCTTGCAGTGGGCCAATCCAAAAGAATTGGCTTTGTTTTCCACACCGAAAATTGCAAGTTGGAATGTCTAATTCGTATTGTTTCACATTACCTCAGTGTATTAGCTCAGCTGATGTGGAAAATGTAATTTTGGCAACACACTGGCTTGCTGCAGTCTCTAGAACGGACCGCAGAGTGTGAGTCATGATTTTGTGTGTAGAGGCTATGCCCTAGTCACCCTTTTCCTGATGAAGTAACTCAGATCTGCAATCCTTTCAGGGACATTATTTACAGTGAATCAATCTGTCCCCCCTTTCCCCGTCCCCTGTCTTTTGCCCCTCAAATTTCTCTCCTTTTCCCTCTTTGTCTTGTCAGACAGGCATAACACCAATGATAGGCAGGTTTTTTTGTTTAATACCCATAATCCTTCTGTGATAAAATCTGTGTCACCATTAAATTTTTTTTTAGGCACCAAAGCTGATGCCTTTATTATTTATTCAACTTTTCTTCAATGTCTACATCTCTCAGCCTTTCCTTTTCTTTTTTAAAGTAAATGATCTGGAAGGCATTCACAATCTAAGGATTTAGAGAGGCTAAATGTTTAGTGGAATTTTATGCCGGCCAGTTTTAGGTTGCCTATTCATCTCATTACCTAGACCAACCCAGGCCAACTAATTCAGTCTGTCTTGACTTGAGGTTTCTGTTTTTTTTTTTTTAAGTCTGTTTGGTTTTCTTTTGTTGTTTGTTTTTAATTTATAATGCTGTAAAAGTGATAGATGTTCAGTAGAAAGTGTAGAGTTTTGAGTCTGACCCTCTTGAGGGATGAAGGGCAGCAGTACCACACCTCCTGCTTAGCCCTGGGGTCGTGATGGGGAAAAACGGATTCCTGGTGTTCTTGCTGCAAAGTGTGGGTCTCGGTAGAATGCAATAGTACTCAAGTTAAGGAAGAGGGAGGTGTTATTGCTTGCTGATTCTGTGTGTGGTGTATGTGTATGTACATATGTATGTACATGTTTGAGTGTGTGCCCCCATGCAGAAAAAGTGTGCAGGGACCAGCAGAGGACACTGAGTGTCTTCCTCTATTACTTTGCACTATAATTTTTGAGACAGGGTCTCTCAGGAACCTGAAGCTCCCAGGACAGGTAGGTTAGTAGGCCAGAGGGCTCTGCTCCCTGACACTGGCATTAACAATAGCTATCCTGTGCTCTGCTTTCATGGACATTGAGAGACAGTTCCTTCCTCAACATCAATAGAACACATTGCTTGCTTTATTAGTTCAAGTCAAAGTAACAGTTTTGCTTTTTTCTAATGGTCATCTTTTTCCTCAAAGTGTTTTCTCCCATGCAGCTAGTCTTCTGAACTAGTCTTTTCTCTTCTTCTGAGTAATTTGTCACTCCACAATTCATTTCTTCCCTGCTTCTACAGAGAGTCTTTATTGATACTTATTGGAGCGGTCCTAGCTTTTACTGTTGGCTATGCCTCAGTTGCTTGATGCTGACTGCCCGTTACTGGGTAGAAAGATTCAGTTTTCTTGGTATGACTTTCAGCTGCTTTCTATGGAACAGCTAAGAGCAGTCAGGGTTTTTCATTATGGCAGTTCTTGTTCTGTTCAGAAGATTTCCTATGGGACATAGCATAGCACAAGCATCACTGTTAATCCAAGCCCCATTAGCCTGGGTCCTGTTACTGTCTCAAGTACCCAGTCCTGAAGATGGACCTGCCCTCTGCAACTCATATAGTATCAATTTATCCAAGTCCTGGTGAAAGCTCTTCTTGTCTTCAAGACTTTTCTCTCACAACTGCACTTGACATTGGCCTTTATTTTTCTGTTCTTGCCTATATTTTTACTTCATTGATCTCACTTAGTGTATTTTTGTAGGGATTGAAGGGCACGTGTGTGGTGGCTGTGCATGCATATGTGACTGTTTGCATGTGTGTGGATATGTATGTGTGTGTGCATGTGTGTGTGTGCATGCACCTGTGCCCACATGTGTGGAGAGCCAAAGTTGGCTTGTATCTTCCTCAATCCTCCTCCATTTTATCTATAGAAACAAGATTTCTCCAAATCCAGAGTTCTGAAATTTTGGAGATCTAGCTAGCCAGCCTGCCCCAGGGACCACCTATGTCTTCTTCCTACTGAGAGTTGGGATTTTATAGGCTGCTACTGAGCCTGCTTGATTTTTTTTACATGAGTCCTTGGTTCCTTGGATCCAAAATTTGGTCCTAATGAAAGCCATCCAAGTGATTTACACTCGAGGCATCTGCAACCCTAGTTTATTATTTATTTCCTGGTAACAACACTTATATTAGGAATCTACTCTCTTAATGATGCTTTATACATAATTCAGTGTTGTTAGCTACATCCATGATGCTGTACAGCACTCGTACTTATTCATCTTGCTTGACTGAAACTTTATGACCTTTGACTCCATTTCTCTCTCCTCCCAGCTGTGGCCCAGCTACCATCCAACTCCCTGACTCTATGGCTTTGACAGTCTTAGAAAGTTTTACATAACTGGAGTGTTGCATTATTTTTCTTTCTGTATCTGGCTTATCTCACTTATCAGAATGTCCCTCACTACCAGGAAATGCAAGTCAAATTAATGTGATGACACCACCTCATGCATCTGTCACAAAATGCCATGGTGGCTATTATTAAAAAAAAAAAAGACAATTGGCAGTAGCTGAGTTAGACTGTAGAAAAACTGGGATACTGCACAGTTGGTGGTAATGGGAAATGTTCATGAAAACAGCATTGAAGGGCTTCAAAAAATGGAAAAATAGAACAACCATATGAGCTGGCAATCCTCCTCTGGATATATGTTCAAAGCATTGATGTAGGTGGGCCAAGGGTATACCTGTGTTTCTTGTGCACCATAGCAGAGGTCACAGTGTGGAAAAATTTAAATGTGTGTTAACAGATACATGAATCAAAGAAACACTAGCACCCCCCACCCCGGCCCTTTAGAAGAAAGACACTCTGAAATTTCACCATCATATGGATGGATCTCGAGGGCGTCATGCTAAAGGAATTAGGTGGTCAGTGTTAATCCTGCCATGTAAGTAAGTAAGCTCCAGGGAATCTATGAGACTTGTACATGGTTTGGGGCTTATGTTGGGGAATTAGAGATGTTGGCTTTGAGTTGGCTGCTGCTTCCCAAGGTGGAACTGAGCTTGTCACAGACACCTCATCAGTCTGCTATCTGTTAAACGTCTGTCTTAAACAGTTGACTCTAACTGCATGTTAGAACACCCTAGAAACTTGCTAACAATCCTGAGGCAAGGACTCTTGCCTGAGGGATGTATGTTTAGGAATGAGTTGGGACAAGGAAACCACACCGTGAGTGCCCTGGCTCCTTCATGTGTTATTCAACTAGCTTTGACCCTCCCACGAGCAGAACTGTCAAGTGTTCATTTCCTGTCTATAATGAGAGCTGTCAGATGCCTGGATGAATCCTAGATAAATATTCATGAAAAATTTTCTCATCCCTAACTTAGCAACACAATGTAAAAGAAAGTGAGATTGTTTGGTATGACTTTATCTCAGTGAATTTACACTTTCATGTGGTAAAAAAAAATGCATAACAGTTTTAACCATGTCTAAATGTAGAGCTCTGAAGTATTAAGTATGTTCACATTGTTGAGTAACTATCTATTCCCCAAACTGTCCGTTTCCCAAACCCAGTCTCCCTTCTCCTTTCCCCCAGCCTTCAGCATCTGCATCCCACTTTGCGTGCCTTTGAGTGGCTCTTCTCAGGCCCTCGCCTCAGCAGCAGTATGCCCCGCTGTCACTGACTTATTTCCCGGAGCACAGTGTTCTCACTGTCCACTCATGCCATGGCTTATGCTTTGTGGAACAACTCACCTATTTTCCCATGTGGTCACTCACTTCAGAGATGGACAGCTCCTGTTAGGTGGCATTTTACATAACGACAATAGTTGTGATGTGTGCGTCTGGAATCAGCTAAAGCACAAGCTTGAGGGCACTCCCACAAGTGAGGGATTTTTTTGAGGTGGGAGGGGGGAGAATCAGATTATTTGGAATAGGAAGACCCACCTTAAATGTGGGTAACGCCTTCTGGTGACAGCTCAGATAAAAGAACAGGAAAGAAGGGAACTGCTCTTTTGCGTGCTTGCCCTCTCGCTTGCTCGTGAGTGCATCTATCCCACTGCTATGGTGTTCACTCACAGATGTTAGAACCAACTTCTCTGGGATGCCAAGGTGCACTGCCAAGAAGCAGCTCTCCAGGAATCCCTCACTAGGCAGTTATTTGCTCTTTTTTTTAAATATGAGATGTGAAATATTCACCACACAACAGATATGATACGGAGAGGTTTGTTATAAGAGCATGGGGGGAGAAGAAAAGGGGGCACCCCAGAGACAGACAAAGACAGAGAGACAGAGACAGAGGAAGAGAAACAAGAGAAATGAGAGAAAGAAAGAAAGAAAGATAGATAGAGGGTTTGTCTTTTTATAATCCTGGGTAAGGGCACGCCTAGTGGCAGGTAGGTTATGATGGCATAGGTTGCTAAGCAGACAGGGCCTTCTTTACCTTTTCAAGAGGCTCCTGCTAGTTTTGAAACCATGGTGTCTATTTTGGAGAGATCATATGAAAAATCAGTCATTGGAAGCACATTTAATGTTGTTTGCACATTGGGAGTTGCCTCTCACACCCTTTCTGTCTCTTCCTTGCTGGTCTGTTGGTTGTTCTCTGCCTTCCTGCTGTGTTGCTTGGCTTCTGACCACTAAAGGCCCCAGTTTCCGTGTCATCATCTATCTCTTTAGGGATGCACACACAACTCAGCTGAAGGCAATGACATGTATGTGAGTGAGTCTCCTGGTCTAACTGGATCCCCGAGAAAGGCTTCTTTGTATCTTAGAAAAAGTAAAATGGAAAGATGGCTTTTCAAGGCATTGAAATTTCAACAGGCTTGTTGTGGTTATTGGTAACTATGAATGGAACCAGCTTATGGGCCAGGAGAGCTCCGGATAGACATTTCATGGCAGGCAGGTTGATACTGCAGAACTTTCCAGCCTCAAACTTTCCCTGGCTTTTTGTAGTGGAAACCTGGGGAGTCTTACAGCTGAGCATTTGTGTTTATTTTGGGAGCGTCTCTGAGTGGCTTCACAAGCCACTGCATCTGAGGCTATTGGGCCATTTGTTACAAAGGTTACAACACTCTTTGTGTGCTCTATATTCCAGAGTAGGGGTCCTGCAGAAGCCCTTTAAGAGCTAAGTGATAACTGCCTGTAGCTGTAGGATCCACTGCCACAGGTTGGTATGTTTATATACCAGAGAATAACCAAATCAGGGTAGTCAGCCGAGCTGCCACTTCAAATGTTTATTACGTCTTTGTGTTGATAACAAATGAAATCCTCTCCCAGCTGTTTTGAAATACCTGGCCTTTGGTTCTACCTATGGTCACCGTGCTGTACAATAGGGCACCCACTTGACACTGTCTGAGCCTTTCAATCTTCTCATATGTTCATTGGCTTACTCTCCTTTTCAGTGCTTCCACTCCTTCATGTTACAAGGTTGGATTTTCTGACCTCTGCCTGTAATTGAGATCACCACATGGTTCTTGTCTCTCTGTGCCTGGCTTACATCACTTGATATAATTCACTCTGGATTCACCTATGTTGTTGCAGGTGGTAGAAGGTCCTGCTTTTATAAGCTTGAGTATTACTACTGATAGTCTATTATATCTATCTATCTATCTATCTATCTATCTATCTATCTATCCATCCATCCATCATCTATCATCTGTCTATTCATCTATCTCTACTATTATCCCTATCATCTGTCGTCTACCTATTTATCATCTATCTATGTGTCTATGTATCTATCTATATCTATCACCTATTTCTCTATCAATCATGTATCTATTTATTTATCTCTGTTATCTATCATATCTATCATCTATCTATCTATCTATCTATCTATCATATCTATCTATCTATCTACTAATCTATCATCTACGCCATTATCAAAGTCCATGCATCTGTTGGTGTACAGTCTTGTCTCTGTAGTTTTGTTATTATGAGTGGTGCTGCAAAGCACATTGCAATGTAGACACCACCTCAGCCTACTGATTTTAGCTTCTCTGGGTATTTACCCAGAAATGGGTCTCCTAGGGACATGGTAGTTCCATTTCTAATATTTTGAGGACACTTTCTATTGGTTTTGAAAATACCTGTCCCAATTTATTAGATTACTCCGTTTTGCCAGTACTTGTTTTTGTTCATCTTTTTAATGATCACTGACTCTTAATAGGGTAAAGGATGCCTTTTATGGATTTACTTTGTAGTTCTTCAACTAAGGATGATGAGTATTTTATCACTTGTTTATCATTTGTGTCACTTTTCTTTTGAGAAATGTCCATTTAAGTCCTCTGCTTGGCCCCACACCATTTATTAAAGAAAATTTTCTTTTTTTAGAGCACAGTTTTGCCAGATGTAGGAGAATATATCCTCCAAGCATAACAACACCGTATTTATCTGACAAGGTATGAGTATTTGCAAGAGACTCTCCCCCAGCAGCATGGGGCTTATTGATTGACATTTGTTCATAGAAAGGGATGGGAAACATTATTGGACCTTCACCTGAGATTCTGTCCACTGCTTTCTGGGCTAGTTAGCTGGTTTTATGCAGTTCTGCCCCAGTTGCAGAGGCCTTGTGGAAGGCTAGCCAAGGGGAGGACCCCAGCTAAACAGCTATGGGGAAGCTGACATCCATCCTCAGGGGAAGCTTTCTGGTGGTATGGCTGTTTTGAGATTACCCACACTACTGTAAGTAACCCCTCACCTTTGCTGGTAATAATCCTGATAGACTTATTGATTCTCTAAGATGGATTTTGATGTAGTTGTAATTTGGTTCATCACTGGTACTATATAAGATTGGGGTGACATTTGTTTACATCCTCCAAATTGAAGAGTTCTTGAAACAACACTTTTGTCAAAAATCAACTTTTAAATATTCTGTTTTGTTTGACTGTGTGTGTGTGTGTGTGTGTGTGTGTGTGTGTGTGTGTGTGAGAGAGAGAGAGAGAGAGAGAGAGAGAGAGAGAGAGAGAGAGAGAGAGAGAGAGAGAAGGAGAGAGGATGGAATTGGGTGGAGATTTTGGAAGAAGTATAGATAGGGGAAAGACTGATCAGAATATATTGTATGAAGAAAAACTTTTTAATAGAAAAAAAGAACATTTGGAAATTATGCACTCTAAATTGTGGTAATAATAATCAACTGACTGCAGACATGTAGATTTATTTCTAGATGTTGTATCTTACAGCCACCATTTTAAACAATTCTACTATTTATTCTTATGTTCATTCAAGACCCAGAGTCAACATTTTCCAGAAAATACTGTGTCACAGAGGACTCAGCTCATCACTTGCTTAGAGAAGGACATGGCACTGTAATATTCCTTCCCATGTTTACCTCCAACTCTTAATAGCAGATTAGCCCAAAGCACAAGAACAGAAACAGAAGGGCCAGAGAGAGCCCCATCAGATCTCTACTGTTCAATTCACAGTGTTAAAATTCCAGTATCAGCCCCTAAACCACACTCAAGCATTTGAGATGGAGCAGTACTCCAGGGGGCAATGAAAGAAGAACAAACTGCATTTTGTGGTTGGTCTCCATTATAGGTGAGGCCTAACCTAGGCTTGACCCTGAAAAGTCATCAGTTCCAGGAAAAATCCCCCACCCGAGGGACAGCCAATCAGAGAAAAAGGCACTAGGTGAAAATTGCAAATGTGTGGAGAAATCTTATCTCAAGGCTGGCCATCTGTGCTTGGTGCTCCTGTACAGCTTAGCATTTCATCTTGCGATTAAAAGTTCATGACACAAGAATGTGGTCTTCTGGACATCTCGACACGGACCTATCAAAAACTGACCCATGTAAGTGCCTTGCTACCCACCAATCAGGTTTTAGATTACCTAACTCTTGCTGAAATCCCCTCTTTACACATAAAAAGACCTGTGAGCCAACATCCAGGGCCACCATTTTGTAAAGCCGCTGACCCCTGCATGCAGGATTTTTGCTGTCCTGAAATAAAAGCTCTCATGCTGATTGCATACGTGAATGGTAGTCTCCCTATGGCGAATTTAGCCTTAACAGGAACCAGGTCAGAAGTGAGAAAGATATTAGAAATATTTCCTAAAATAAGTAGTGGTAATAATGCTGATATCCGACAGAATGAAAAGTTTACAAAGACAAATGGGTTTCTTCAAACATATATTCAGTAGACAGATGGTAAAGCACAAGTTGGCCTGCCCCGACCTGTGAGGTTCAACTAAAACTCGGGAGGGAGGTCACCTGTTGAGAATGTAAGACACAAGAAAGGAGAGCAAGTCTGATTGATCAAACTCTCAATCTTTATTAGTCAGGCAGCAGCTTTTATAGTTCAGAATGCAGGGAAACATATTGCTATAGCAACCGAACTGCAGGCTTTTTCCAAAACATAGGGAATTCCAGGCAGGGTCATAATGTCCTGCTACACAGGGTATCTGGCTTTGTCTTCGTCTAGCTTTAGTCTAACTGCTGACTCACAACAGGGTCAGCTAGTTTCTGGTGAAAGGCAAGCTCTGGGAAAGACAGAGACTTAAAGGTGCAGACTTAGACAAGATGGCTGAACATTGGCCATATGGTCTATTTTCCCCAACATTGGCCTACTTAAAAAATACAGGGTTGCAGTGAAGGCTCAGTGGTTAAGAGCACTTGATCTTATGGAGGACCTAGATTCAGTTCTCAGCACCCACATGATGGGTCACCATGATCTATGACATCAGTTTCAATGGGTCCAGTGGTCTTTTTTGGCACCTGCTGGCACTAGGCATACATGTATTGCACATAAATAGATACATGCAAACACTTACATACACAAACATCTTTTTAAAATATTTGCAATATGCCAATAGAAGCTGGGGGAATGGAAGTTAAGGGTTCTTTGACTACCATCTGCTCATCTGCACAGGAAGGTGGCCAATCCTGTTTCACGTGTGTGTGTGTGTGTGTGTGTGTGTGTGTGTGTGTGTGTGTGTGTGTGTCTATTTGTGAGACCGAAGAGCTTGGGGGAAAGGCTTGGCAGTTTAAAGCATCTGCAGAATGTTTGGATTCACCAAATGGTCCTCTTAAAACATAGAGACTGACACCCTCATTTCTTCTGTCTCATATGCCACCAAGTAGCGTTTGATCTGAGTTGTTAAAAGACAGATATAAACATGACAGCTCTGGGGTGGCTGATCATTAAAATTATTTTTGAGGGAGCCTGGCAAAGGCCTTTTAGATTTATATCTGCTGAAATGTACACACATTTATTTATCCACCCACACAATGCACGTGTAGCCTCAACCACTTAAACAGTCTGATTTCCTTTTTCCCAAGCCTTCAATAACCTGCAATTACTAAAGCCATAAATGCCCAATTTTACTAAATAATATTCTCAAGGGCTGAATATTTGCCTCACTCGCTACCTGAGAAAGAGCAAGGCTGTGGTTAGAAAAGTAATTTCAGTTACATTTAGTTCGCCATGTCACTCACACGACCCTGGAGAGTAGGTGTGAGCATTTCTACTCGTCTCCTGAGTGGATCTTTTCTATTAAATATACAGAGCGGTAGATCTAGTCTCCAGAGCACTACGGAGTGACGATTCTCACAATGTCATCGTTGGGCCACCGATTGCCATCTATCTGCTGTCGAACATATGCACCTATCCGTCTCTTTGTCAACCACATCCCACTTTCACTTAATAAGATAAAAACTTCATATGCTCTGTAGACTTACTTTTAAAAATCTATTTTTGTTTTGGCTTATATCTCTTTTCTCCTTCTCTACCCCAATCCCTTCCAACGCACCGGCATCAGGGAGGAGAGAAAGGTTAGTGGGGAGAAGAGACATAGTTTCTGATGTTTATGGTTGTTGGGTTCTTTGGGGACGATACCAATCTCCGTCATCAGGATATTCAGCCAGCAACAGCAAACGCAGCCGCCACCTTTTCTTCCTCCTCTAAGTATTCTTTTCACAGCCCACTTTCCTCTCTCTCACTGGACTCTTGTATGTTTTTTTCCACCTGGCAAAGACCATGCCTCTGAACGAGGCAGTTTCCTGTTGACAAAGATCATGTGCCCTCTCACATGGCTGTTATCAGCTGTGGACAAACTGGAGCAGCCCCCATATGCCACAGCTGGGATTAAAACAAAAACATCTTTACATAACATAATTGAGTTAAAGAACCCAAAACTTTCACAACAATGCTCTTTCAAATCCATTGTCTTCCTGAGTATTTAGTGCTTGACTCAGTCTCACTTTCTAGAGGCTTGCAGGTGGTTTTTGTTTGTTTGTTTGTTTGTTTGTTTAGTTCTCTTTCTAAGAAGATGTTATTATTGTTTATTTTAGAATCATTTTCATACACTGCCAGGTGCTTGGCCTCCTAGGCGTTGGGCTTAAAAAACATCCCATTCCAGAGTGGTACATTTCCCTTTTTTCCGTTTTTGTTGTTGTTTGTTAGTTTTTGTTCTTTTGAGACAAGAGCTCTATGTTGTGTAAGCCAGGCTGACCTGAAAGTTACAGTCTTTCTGCCTCATCCTTCTAAATGTTGTGATTACACTGGTGTGTTCCACCATGCCAGGACAGATCAACACATTTGTTACAACCTGTGGGCTTATTGTTGATAAAAACCTAAATAAACTCTCTAGCTTTTCTTCTGGGCAGGCTGACTTAACAATTGCTACATTTTTATTTCTGGACAATATATCACTTGTCCCCTGTAACAACGCAGATGGTTCCTAGGAATGAAGCCACCAGTGGATGAAAGCGGATTGACAGTCACTGTTACCTCCTGTCCTCCGGAGAAGTGGCTTTTCTTTGTCTCTCTTGGGTCTTCAGGAGAAAGAAACCTTTCTTGATTTCCTCATTCCTTTGGTGGTTGGAGGGCCACATTTTGCATCTAAAAAAAAAATTAACTATAGAGTTTGTTGATCCTAGAGAAAGAAACAGAAACGATGCAAGCCTTGAGATTTTTAATTTTCAGATTAGCAGAACCTAGAGTATTTTAGGAACCCATAGACAGCAGCAGCAGCTCCTGCACCAGAAAAACAGGTCACATGCTACCCTGAAGGCCTCTGGCAGCTGCCAATTACGTCTCCTTGTAGGCCTTCCTTTGCCCTGAAACTCTCAGGTAGGTGGCATCTGTGTACATAGCCTTGTCTAGTTTGATTTGCTCCTTTTTTAAGTGAGCGTTTTTTCTTGTTCCCACAGCATATCCTTTGAATCTTTGGCTCTTTCAAGTGCTGGTAATGATTGGATTCGTGCTTCTATTTTGATGACACATAACTATCACTCAGAGTCTGTGGGTGTTGTACATTATGGAGATGGATAAACCTCTGCTATGCATGAACATAAGGACCATGTAGAGCAGTTTGGCTGCCCTACACTTCCTCTGTACTCTGCCCCAAGTCTTGGCAACCAGAAGTCTTTTTTTTTTAAAGATGTTTTCTTGGATTTAGTTACTTTATTTTATATGTGTGAATATTTTTCCTGCACGTGCACGATGTGCCTGGTGCCCTTGGAGGTCAGAAGAGAGCAGTGGATCTCTGGAACTGGATGATGGATAACTGTGAATTGTCTGGTAGGTGCTGGAAACTGAACCTGTGCCCTCTGTAAAGACAAGTGCTCCTAACCACTAAGCCATCCCTTCTGTCCCAACCACTGGTCTTTTTGTTTTTTAATCTGCTTTACATCCTTGTTGTAGCTCCATCCCTCCATCCTCACCACTGGTCTTTTTAATGGTATCCAGCTTTACCCTTTTCAGACTGCCATATAGTTGGAATCATACAGAATATAGACATTTCATGTTACCTTCTTTACTTTAGTGCTATGCAATTAATTTTCTCCCTTGTCTTTTTCCATTTCCTTTTAGTTTTGAATAAAATTCTAGATGCATCAAAGTTTATCCATTCACCATTTAAAAGTCATTCGGATGGCTTTCAGAGTTTTTTTTCCCTTTTTTTTAAAAAAAAAAAAACAAAAACAAGTATGCATCACTAAACTGCACACATCCATGTACAGGTTGTTTTGGTGTGCATATGAATTTTTAATGCCCTGGGCGAGTGCTAGCACACAGTGCTGCTCAGGAAGTTTCCCTTGTAATACACCATCTGTGTTCCTGCTCATGAGTTGCTGCTGCCTGAGTTTGGGACCTCAGAGCAACGCTGGGAGCTGCTGCTGCTGCTGCATGTGCTCACTGGCGTCTTCTCCTGCTGGTGTTCCTGACTTGGGCCATTCACATAAGCTCATGGTACGTTACCATCTCATTTTGCCATTCTCTAGTGACATATGATGTTGAACGTGTTCTTGTAAGCCTGTCTGATACCTCAATGATTCCACCAGTGAGGCATCTGCTCAAATCATGCAACTTACCTTTGAACAGCCATTCACTTTTTAATCATTGAGTTTTAAGCATACGTTGTCTATTTTTTTACATCAATTTTGTTTGATGAATCTTTGTCTGTGCTTTATATTCCCGATGAAGGCTGAGTTCATGAATCACACACTCACATACTTGTACCTAACCAACATTCTAAAACTCATGGTGATCCAGATTTTCTAATAACTTATCTTCAAAGAGTTTTACGTTTTCTCATGTCTTATTTATTCCTGGAATAACATTTTAAGAATTTTATTGCCTCTATATACCATATACAGATATATGCATGTACTTATAGAGACGTATATACATATACAGATGTGTGTGCATGTACACATGAGTGCAGTCCCCATGGAGGACGGAGGAAGGTGTTGGATCCTTTGAAACTGGAGTTAAAGGATGTTGTGGGCTGCCCGATGTGGGTCCTCTGGAAGAGAGGCAAGGTCTCTTAACTGCTGAGCTATCTCTCCAACTGAATCTGCAAAACTGAATTAGCTTCTATGAAGATTTACATAAGTGTGTAGTTTTATTCTTTATTGAATTAATTTTTTGCAGGTGGATATCAAATTGTTTCAAAAGCATTTGTCACACTGCCTTTGGCCCCCAGTCAAATATCCATGGAGTGTTTTCATGTGACTGTTTCTGGGCTTCCCTCTGTTCCCCTGATGTATTTGCTTAGTCCTTGGACATTGGCCTGATCTTCATAGTATGTCCTACAGTCACCCCTCACCAATAGTAATTGGACTGTCTGTGACTTTTGCCTCTCAGTATAAACTTTTGAATGAGTTGGTGGTCAGTTCACTCTATTGTAATTCTCCTATCCCACATTTATTATTTACTGTACACTCTTCATTAAAAAACAAAGTTATTAACAACAAAACAAAAAAATGGCATCCTCAGTCTGTCACTCCTTTGCAAGTTTTGCCCCACTCATTTTCTTTCATATTAGGTTTTCACCCTTATCAATCGAATCCAAAATCCCTTGCTGAATTCAACAATGACTTGCATGTAGCTAAGTCAGCAGACATCTCAATTCTTTCTTATTTGACCTCTGAGGCATGGCTCAGACACCAACATATGCCTGTCAGTGTGATCACAAGCCTTATCTTCTGACTTGGCCCTCCAATGCCTTTTGTCTTTAGTGCTGTGTCTTCTGATGTTCCTTCAGTAATATTTTTCCAGACGATTCTAATCACACTCAATCACCCTTTTATGGTATCCAACAACTGAGTTTACTGATAGCTACTGAGTTCCATGTGGTTTTCATAGCAACTTTTGATATATGTACAGTCACCGGCTGATCTTCCTTCCAGAACTGTGAGCCATAGGTGACCAAGAGGCCATCTTATCTCTTTTCTACACTCCACAGTGCCCCTCGAATTTGGCACTTAACTGATACACAGATACTTGATTCAGTCAGATTTTCTCACTGATATGAAAAAATCCCTGTTAAAGTGTCTTCTGGGAGGAAAGATTTATTTTGGTTTATAATTTTACAAATATTAGTCCATAAGAGTGGGGAGGGTGTGGCAGAGAAGAACATGGGCCTCATGCTTGTGTGACAAGCATTCTACTGATTGGGCTCTTTTTCCAGACACATACTTACCCACACATAGAATGAAACTATTTGTCTGGGATTGTAGGAATGTGAAAGCAGTATGTTGTTCTTTTTGAGCTGGTGTAACTCCTTATCTTTGGTGTGCAATGTGCTTACATAGTGTTTAGTGTCTAATGGCATCACATACACACACACACACACACACACACACACACACACACACACACACACACACACCAGAATCCCTTTGTAGTCCACCAGGCTTGGGCATTTCACATAGGCGAACTACAATTTTGGCTCATGGAACTGGCTTTTGTTGTTGGTAGACAGTAAGATTGAGGACCTGAACTGTCCAAATGGATCCGTCACCTCTTCAGCTTTGCTTGCGTGGAAACAGCCTCACCTCTGAGCTCTTCCTTGGCTAATTCCAGTCAAGTCCCACTGTGAGCGTGCCAAGGAGAAAGAAGTGATGCGAACAGACTGGGGAGCTTTAATGCTGCCGGTGACTGCGCCATTACCCAGAAAATGCAGGTTAATGTGGAGAAGGGGAGGGAGCTGTGGGAGGCAGCACCGCAAACCCAACAAGACCTATTAAGTGGAACAGTCATGCAGTGTGCAGAGCAGGAAGGGAGACGGGGGTCAAAACGGCAGCGAGACATCCCTGCTCCTTCATCCAAGCAAACCGTGGCAGGGATAAGGGTTTAAGAAACAAGATTAGAACAACTGCTCAATCAAACTCCACAGACTTGGCTTTTTACAGTGTGTGCCCCGGTCCAGGGTTAGCGTGATGAAAATAAATCCCTGTGGGACAAACAGCCCACCGCAGTGAAAAGATACAGCGGGAGGGCAGAATGTGTGCAATATCTCTCCTGTTCCTAGTAAGTTTCCAGTTGGCTGTATATAAGCTATTAACTTGCAATGTGAAAATAATTCTGCTATAAAGCATAAAACTAACTAATGTAAAATATACATATAAAAACATATTGTAATGAAAGGAAAATTCTCTCTCTCTCTCTCTCTCTCTCTCTCTCTCTCTCTCTCTGTGTGTGTGTGTGTGTGTGTGTGTGTGTGTGTGTGTGTGTGACATGCTGTCCCAGTAGTGGTGGTGCAGGCCTTTAGTCCCAGCACTCAGGAAGCAGAGGCAAGGCCAGACTAGACTACAGAGAGAGTTCCAGGCAGACTACACAGGCAAACTCTGTCTTGGGGGGAAAAAAAGGAAAAAGAAAGAAAATAAGGAATGACTGTCTCATGACCACATTGTAGTTGAGGTTAGTCTTGTAGAACTAGGAAAACTTATTCAAGTCAATATTATGAGGCTAAGGCAGAACTAGTAGGTGAAAATGGAAGAGGAATTAAGAAACGAGAGGTCATTTGGACTATATTAATAGCCAAAGGTGAGATGTCATACCAGGGTAGCAGGAAAGAAAGAAGGCAAGCCTGATGGGTTGAAGGTCTGATGTGTTAAGGTGTCTGTTGAGACTTTGCTGCCACCCTCTGCTTTGTTTCTGCCCTTGTCCTCACTTCCATTGCTGGCCTTTGCTGCATCTAAAGCTAGTACCAAAATGGTGGGGATGCATCAAAGTTCAGATGTGTAAGGTGTCTCTACATCAGAGTCCAGAAAGTTCCTTTTGCTTGACTCTGTCATTCCACAACTCTCTTTTGCTAAGCACTCTCTGGTCACAGTACTCCTGTTTCCTGGGACACCCACACCAGAAAGAGTTTCTCCTTGATCCTTTCCCCATATTCTGTCCGACTGTTGTGCTTGGTGTGGAGTGGCCTCTAGAAATGAGCCCTCGCCTTCCAAGCTGGGTCCTTTAGTCCACAGAGCTGTCCATGGGGTCCTTACCTCCCACCCTGTGATATATTCCCACCTGCGGACCACGTGCTTTTATATCTGTGCAGCTTCTGGGGTGAGTTTCTCTCTCTTCTTGCTTCTTTTCGTTCCCTATTAACATGTAGTTTACTGACCATGAAATCAGCTCCCTAGATATTTTGGTTCCTTATGGTCCAAGACAATAGCTGCATATACTGAAGTCTAAAAGACTTCACCAGGTATGCTAGACATATGTTTCTAGAAGGAATGTGGCACTTTCCCCTGGTCCCTATTCCCTTCCCTTCCTTATTCTTATTTCTCTCAGAGTAAGCCCACAAACCTATAATGTTTCCAGCTTCCAGTCTAAGAAGGGAGACATGCGGGAGGGCTTGCACCTGGGGTGTCTTAAAGAATGTGAAGTCTAGGCTATTGTTGAGGCGTTGCCCCCAAGAAGCTCTGAAACCTGGGCCAAGTTCGCTTGGCTTATGGTACCCGTTCATCTCTGAGGGTTGTCATGGAGAGAGAGAGGGTATTCAGGAATGGAAAGACAACTTCCAAGGTTGAGTAAACCATCTGAGGAAGAAACAGCTCAATTCTCAGTTGCCATGTTTCCGTTTAAAACATGTGTGAGAACCTTTCCAGCTGGAATTTCCCCAACTGCAGATGTAGCAGGGAGAGGGAGAGGGAGAGAGAGAGAGGGCCCCTTTATGCAAGAAACAGGCGAGAAGTGAAGCAGAAATGTGTGGGGCTGTTAAATTATTCCAGCTCTTTCAGTTCAGTGAAAGCTAGAAGGAAAGGTTGTAGGGGAAACTGGAGTGTGTGAGATTAAAAGGCTGCAGAACATAAAAATTTATGGATTTGGTTTTTAGACAACACACACGTGCATGCACACACACATGATAGATAGATAGATAGATAGATAGATAGATAGATAGATAGATAGATAATAAATACTGACAACATTCCTGTCACCTAATAGACACACAGAACTGAGAGAAATGCACACGGTTCTGACCTCGGTAACTGCAGGGACCCAGTCCTTTACTGTTTAAAATTATTTCAGAGTTTGTGCTGTTAAATCAAAAGGTTATCCATAATACATCTGGTGCTATTCATGGGAAAGATCAGGGGTACTCAAAAGACATTTATTCATTATTAATATAGATAATAAAGGATCATTTATGAGGCTTCAGATGAGATTTTTATCATCAAAAGCTTAAAAAGCAAAATTTATTTTTGCTTTAGGACAGACACAGGAGACGTCTATAACAAGAAATGTGAGCGTCAACACAAAGCTGTCAGGTTTGCTCCATTTCCAGACATGGTGAATACTTTATAGCAACAGATTAAAAAGAAAATAAAATTTTGTGCTTTAAATTTCTATCGACAGTGGCTTCCTGATTTATTTCTGGCTTGTCCTTTACCGAGATGGGGTGTTGATGTTCTCTCCTCCTTCCTCTTACCTTTGTGGCTTTTGGCGCCCAAGGAAATAAAATCCACAGGAATTCATCACACTTACAGGATACGAGGGACCAGTGGCAAGTAGAAGACGTTGACTCAAGAATGTTTACATCCTAGTGAGAGTCACAAGTCCTGCGTTTATTGGGCACAACAAGTAATGAGAGAAGGTGACTAAAAAATATGCCTTGTTGAAAAGAGCTGATGGAAGCTTGAGAGACTTGGAGAACTTTTGGATTTTGAACATAGAACTACTGAAATTATCAGCTTGTGTTACTGAAGCTGATCAAAGTGTGTTTTAAAGTAGATTAAACAAAAGAAGTTAGAGTTCTTTTTTTTCAGATTTTATCTTACCTCAGCTTTATAAGTAAGCACTAAGCAATCCATTCCCCAACTGAAGTTATGGCTGGAAAACTTATTGGATTTGGGGCTTGGGGTCCACATTAGCAAGAAATAGAACACCAAGGATGTACCACACAGTAACAACTACAGACCTGACTTTCAGGAGGTGTTTGCTGAGTCAATAAATAGATGAACACTTCCTGCTTGAGCTTGGGCAGTGGTTGAACCAGAGGATAGTGGGCCTATCCTCAAAGAATTTACCCAGTACTGGTACACATAACTAAAAGTGTGTAGTACATACCTAAAAGAGTGCAGTTTGGTTAAGTTTTTTCCATAAAGAATGTGAAGGGAAGATCCAAGATTGAATGGTCCTAGACTATCTTGATTTTAATATTTGATAACAATAATTTAAAATCTATGAATTTGATAAAAACTCATCTCTGCTTAGTTAAGATAAAAAGACAATCAGAGAACATCAAGTCTATTATCTCACTCAAGGTATATAAAGCCCAAACAAAATTCACAGTCTGTTATTAACTGTTAAGCTTTTCTTAACATTCTTTGGGTCAAGAAAGAAACATCGGTGCAACTGCCAATCACTGGAGAGAAAGGATGGTTATAGTGCACTAAGAATGCTTATGAAAGATCCTGGGTGTCATGTGGTAAGATTGGTGCTCAACATCCGTCCATTCATCCATCCATCCATCCATCCATCCATCCCATCCCATCCCATCCACCTGTCTTTCCACTATCCATCCATCCTCCTAATGTCCACCAGGTACACTGCAGAGACAGGAAGGGTAAAAACACACACCGGTTGCTGTCCCTTATTTGTATTCCTTCCAAACTTTATGTAGGGTCTAACAGTCTAGATCAGTTAGCACTCAGAAGATTCAAAGCTGATTGGGTGTCACCTATCTCAGCATAGCCAGAGTGGACATGGTTTCTCTGAGTTATCAGGGGTCTTAGACCTTAGTCATCAGCTTTGTTGTTTTGAGAGCAAAGAGGAGAGCAGGCAGGAGGCAGTTTCTCTTCCGAGAGTGCAGTTTGTAGTGGGTGAGTGAAATGCGGGAGTAGAAAGCAAAAACTGCAGGTTCCTTGGTGGTGGGAGTGGAGTTTCAGAAAAGGCCTTTTGGTCCTTCAAGGGAGATTGGCTTCCTTGCTTCATGCAAGTTGTTCCTGAAAATCAACTACTTTACTTTTTAAACTCTTACCATAATTCTACAAGGCATTGCTATAAACCCACCCTCATGAGGTTTACTGAAAACCTCCTCTCTTAAACTTTTACCCTTCAAGTGCCTGAAGTAAACTCCGCTGCTCAGAAAGCACATGCAGAAAGCCCATGTCTCTGCAGTTGATGGGGTCAGTAAGTTAAAGCCATGATAACTTAGTAGTAGCATCCAGTCTCTCATCTCTGAACCTGTTTGCTTTGGATGGTGTGTTAGTTTTGTCACATGGTCCTTTTCCCAGAGAAGCTGTGGATTTTTCTCAATTTTCTTGACATATCGATAGTCCAGGCAGAGGGGACCGTGTATGGGCCTTTAAAGGAGATTCTCCGGACGTTTTCATTGTGTTGAAGCATATTCAAGAACCTTGGCAGAAATCTCTTCTGTCCCAAATGTTAATGAGGCGCGACATGATGTATGGCTGTGTGGGGCAGCTTTCCCTCTCTTTCAAGTGAAAAGTATCATCTCACCAACATCTCTTACACAAAAGGTTGTCAATCTTTCTCTTCATAGCACAATAATACATCTTTATTAAATAACTGGGTATTCATTTTTTAATTGTACAAAGTTAACTTTTGCTTTTTAAAAAAAAAAATCATGAATACGTACTGATAATAAAATGCCTCAAATCCCTAAGCCAAAGAAATGCAGATAAAAATAAATCTTAGTATACAATTTCATATTAATCTTTGCAAATGCATTTAAAATTAGTGAACCAATCGTCTCAGACTTAGACAGATGTAGCCGTAACAAGAGCATTGTATCTGGGGGCCAGTCTTTTGTAGAGGTCTGTGGTGCTACACGCCATCTTGTTTGTAAAACTGGAAATGAAGAATATGGTTCACTCCTTTGATGAGAAGCCAGTGTTTGTTTGTTTTTTGCTGTTGTGCAAATACTCTGTTCTGAGTAGAACTTGAGATAAACACATATGGATCTCATTTTCAGTTGTCAAAAGATGATTTCTGCCTCTACTCTCTGTATTTAGGTGGCAATAAAAGTCTTGCTTAACATATAGGAAGCTGTGAGCTCTAGGAAATATTTTAGAACTAGCTAGCCAGTCTAGGAAAGTATGGCTAAACCTCATCTTCAGTATATAAAGCCCAGTGTCTTTCAAACTCTTCCTCTTCACTCAAAGTTGTCAGATGTGGAGCCATGAACCTGTGTACTCTCAGGGGCACATTGACGGAGTTCTTTTCTTTGGAAGGTCTTCCAAGTCGATTTCACTAGGACCTTCTGACCCAGCTCGTGCACTCTAAGCCACAGCAGCAGTGGAAACACTTCAAGCTTTTTATTTGCAATAGGACTTTTCCAAGAGCTCCATGCCATCTTAAGTCCAGTCCTTAGCTGAGTGTACTGGTGCAGGCCTTGGGAGGCAGAGGTGGGAGGGTCGCTGAGTTCAAGGCCAGCCTGGTCTGTATAGCGAAGGGCTATGACTCATAAAACAGAAATTTGGTCCTTGATGTCAAAACACTATTCGCAGGGCTTTACTCACTACTCCCTGCAGTGGGGAACCCCTGCTTCATGGGCTAGCTTTTACAGTTAGCTTCAACTTCAATACCCCCAGCACCGCAGCGGGGAGATGGATAAAGAGCCCTGTCCGTACTTGGGAATGCGGATAGGAACAGCTACTACGGAGATGATATGGAGGCTCCTTCTGGTATTCGCAGTAGCACTGCTGAGAGACCCAGCGGTGCCACTACTGAATATACAGCCACACAAAGTCACTTTGTCAGAGACATCTGCGCTTCCTCATCTCCGAATTTATGGATAAAGGAACTGTGGTGTGCACACTCAATAGAATACTATTAGCCATAAAATAATGAAACAATGTGGGCAGAGCTAGAGATCGTTGTGTTAGGTGAACCAACCCAATTACAGAAACACAAGACCCTCACCAGCTCCCTGGGACTTTCTTATCTGATGCGCCTTTTAGAAACATGAGCTTCCTTCCTTTCCTGTTACAATGTCTGTGGCCGTGTTAAAGCTCCCTGACACCACCACTTGCCGTACGCCTGTGATTCTGTGGCCAAGGGTCTCCAGTTTTGTTGGAGTAACTACTGCATTTGTAACAGGCTCATCACAAACTGTGTTCAGCGGAGTAGGATAGCCTAGATTAGCAGATCTCCTAAAACCCATTGACGGGCAGCTTTCATTTTAAAGATGGCTCCTTTGATGTCTGTTTCCCTCAGAAGATTGTAACTGTGGTCCACTAACTTCATTATAACCGGCCATAGTCCAGGAGGCCTGTAGACACGCTTTTACCTTGGATTCTATCTTCAAATAGTCTGATATTAGATATGAATGCAAATACAGTGGAATGTAAAGCGCAAGGGCACAAGAATGAATGAGGACTTTATTAATAGTGCAGAATCTTTACACTATAACTCACTTCTTTTTTTAATACTTCTTTTTAAAGAAAATTTATTTATTTACTTTACATCCCTCCTCTCCCTCTGGTCTTGCCCTCCCTATCTCTTCCTCCTATCTCCCCTCCCCTACTTCTCAGGAAAGGGGAGCCCCCGACACACCAATACACCTCAGCACATCAAGTCATATCAGGACTGAGCACAGCCCCTTCTGCTGAGGCCAGGCAAGGCAGCAGAGTCCACATCAGAGACAGCTCCTCTTTCACTCAGTATGGGACCCAGGGGAAGACTAAGATGCCCATTGGCTACAAAGGTGTAGGGACCTAGTCTATAGAACAAGCCACTTCTTAGAGTTTTCACATTGTATAATGTTTACAAAGAAGGCTGAATTGCAGGGTAGGGGACAAGAGTCAGCGCTTTGTATGCTTTATTTTTTTATTTTTATTTTTATTTTTTATTAACTTATTCTTGTTACATCTCAATGGTTATCCCATCCCTTGTATTCTCCCATTTTCCCCTTATTCCCCTCCCCTATGACTGTTCCTGAGGGGGATTACCTCCTTCTGTATATGCTCATAGGGTATCAAGTCTCTTCTCGGTAACCTGATGTCCTTCCTCTGAGTGCCACCAAGTCTCCCCCTCCAGGGGACATGGTCAAATGTGAGGCACCAGAGTATGTGAGAAAGTAATATCCCACTCTCCACTCTACTGTGGAGAGTGTTCTGACCATTGGCTAGATCTGGGTAGGGGTTTAAAGTTTACCGCCTGTATTGTCCTTGGCTGGTGCCTTAGTTTGAGCGGAACCCCTGGGCCCAAATCTGCCTATCATAATGTTCTACTTGTAGGCTTCTAGGACCCTCTGGATCCTTCTACTTTGCCATTCTCCCATGCTTCTCTCATCCAGAGTCTCAATAGGATGTCCTCCCCTCTGTCCCAGTTTCCTGGTAAGTGAAGGCTTTCGTGGGACATGCCCCTTGGGCTAGTATTTTTTTTTTTTTAATAAAAATTTCAACTTTCAAATTTAGAAGTAAACTTTTATGATCCTGTGTGCTTATTGATATGTAAGAGTGTAAGGAGGTGATCTGAAAGCAAAACAGGCCTCAGTTTATTCTATTCTTCATACAGAGATTACAAATTTCCCGTGGGCCCCTGTCTTGGTTTCCCAAATGAATGGACTCACCAGATTAACAAGGCACCGCTTCAGACTTCTCGTAAGCCAGCTAGGCCATTTCCCATCACTCCAACTGCAGCATCAAAGCGGACTTGACATTTAAATGTTTCCTGAACATTCAGGATGGATGCAACAAGCTCCCTAGAAACACAGTGCAAGAATTTACGATTCAATGGGACATTGTCGTTAGGGTAGATTGTACTGTCTGCAAGTGAATTCTAATAATGAGCATATACAAAGGGCTGTGCAATGCCAGGCAGCCAAGGGAGGCATCTGTGACAACATGACATTAGGCATGAAATCCGAAAGACAGCAAAGTTAAGAAAGGAGGAAGGGGATAAAAATCCAAGAGGTACATCAGGTTTGTTTGCTGTTATAATTTTAATATTGTACCTTGTAGACAGTAGTTCTTGGTAACATGCCCCTTCATCAATGTTTACTCCTATCTGTCCAATATTTTCAGGTGGGAAATATATGTAAATACATTGATATAGTAATGGGTTCAGACAGGACAGTAGGTGTATAGTGGCAAATAAGATTCTTGTGTGTGTGTGTGTGTGTGTGTGTGTGTGTGTGTGTGTGTGTGTGAGAATGCATATGTTCGTGCATGTGTGTGCCCATGTGTGTGTGTGTGGGTGTACATATTCATGCATGTGTGTGTCTGTGCATGTGTGTGGGTGCACATGTTTGTGCATGTGTGTGTAAGTTTATGTAGGGGTACACATGTTTATGCATGTGTGTACCTGTGTGTGTGTGATGCACATGTTTATGCATGTGTGTGCCCATGTATATGGGGCATATATGTTCATGGATGCGTGTGCCTGTGTTTATGGAGGGGATGCACATGTTTGTGCATATGTGTGCTTATGTATCTGTAAAGAAGAAGATAACCTTAGATGTTAATCCTCAAAATGACACCCAAGGTTAAGAAGATTTCTACCTTTAAAAAGATTTGTTTTTATTATTTTGTTTGTAGAAGTGTTCACCCACATGTACTTATGTGCATCTGCACTAGGCCGGACAATTGTCTCTGCCTCCCTGACTTTCTGCCTTTTTTTTTCTTTTACAAATCTCTACCTTAGACTAACACAGTGACAGCTTGTGAGAGGACTCATGTAAACACAACAGCATTACCTTGGCAACATTTCTCCCTCAGTGAGGCAGCAGAGAGTCTGGATCTCCCACACGTGGCTGGTAGGAATATAGTGTGCAGCGGATCCATCAAAGCTTGGCAGTTTCTTCAAAATCAAAGCACACAATTACGCAGGGACTGAGTGATTACATTTATCCTGGAGATATAAAAGCATATCATCACAAAGTGATTTCTGCATACAATTGTTTATAGCAGCTTTATTTAAAATGTCCCCAAACTGAAAAGAACCCATATGTCCTCCAATAGGCAAATGCTTCAAAGACTGTAGTCCCCTTCTCTTCATAGGGTACTCAGCTATAAAAAGAACTATAAAGAGAATAGAAAACAATTAATGCACACAATAGCTAGAATCTCTAGACAATTAGAAAAATAAAAAAGTCAGTTCACAGGAGGTGACATGTTGTATTATTCCATTTGTATAAAATTCTTGAGATGATTCTGTGGTCCAATTGGAGAGCAGACTGGCATTTGAGAGAGTTAAAACAAAGCATGGAGTAACAGGGACCCAGGCAGGGCACTGAGAGGCCAGCTTAGGCAATTGTGTGGTAAGGAACATATTCTGTCTATTGGCAGTGTTCATTTTCTTTCATAAAGATTATTCTAATTTATGTCCACTGCTATTTGCAAAGGAGACAGCAGATACTGCCATCTCTCAACCTTCATGACATATGATGTCATACCTGTAGACTTTTACCCAATTAGAAAATTGGGAGGCGGCGTCAGGCAGATCTCTGTGAGTTCGAGGCCAGCCTGGTCTACAAAGCGAGTCCAGGACATCCAGGGCTACGCACAAAGAAACTCTGTCTCGAAATCTCTTCCCCCAAAGAAAATTGATAGTGACTTTGTTTTCATATATAAGTTACATATGAAATTGAGCATGTTTTATGTATGTTTAAAGGTCATTTGTGTTTCTGTTTCACTCAGGTCTCTGTTTCCCAGCTGCCATTGTATGAGGTGACCTGCTTGCTTTGTCCTGCCCTGCCCGCCAAGCTCACGTACACCTTGATGTCTTGGTGGAAAGCAGAGAACAAATTGTAGGAGATGAGGCTCTCCTTCCACCATGGGGGTACCAGGCACTACACTCTGGTAGGTAGTCTTGGCAGCAGGTACTCTACCCTCTAAGCTATCTTTTCAACCCTAGTCTTGGTCTTATATTTAAATTTTTATCCCTGGTTCCTCTTAGAACAAGTAGGCACGCGGCACACTGTCCTATCAAAGGGTAGGGTCTTAAGAATGACTGACCGTTCCCTGTTGGGGCCTCTGAGTCAGATCCCACGAGTTCTAGACCATTTCAGTTCCACACAGAAGGTCAGGGCACGTTTATGGCCAGCCCCTCTTTATATTTTGAAGCTTACGCCATCTGCCAATCTTCCTTTTGGCCGTGTGAGGTTGCATCATTCTGCTCCCTCGGGTCATTCCCCCTGAGACTCATGACCCTTGTTGCCTTTAGTCCCTAGAGGTGTTCCTGTAGTGCTTACTCTTTGTCAGGCCCAAAGAAAACTCCACCTCCCCAAACAGCGTTCCTCAGGAACTTGTGAAGCGGGTACCCTCTCTAACAAAGAAGCCATTTCCCTTTTCACTGAGTGAAGGGACAAATGGCGGCTGTCATCTCTGTTGAGTATTAGCATGCCAAAGTGCATGCTGGCCTCCAGGCTTCCTCAGTATCACAAGCACCTCTTCTCATCGCCCCCTACCTTAAACCTTTTCAGCCCATGGGATTCCCTCTCCCCATAGGACAGCCCCCATTCCCCATTATCACTTCTCCTTATAGTCCCATTTCAGCTCCCTTCCCTGTGTGTATGGCCGCTCTGTCTGTGCCTTCTCCTTTGTCTGTGTGATTTGTCTTCATCTCACTCTTTCTGCCCCCTCCCCTCTCTGCTCTGCTCTTGCTTGTCTGCTGGCCAGGTCCAGCCTGATGGCGGTGCTCAGCCTATAACTTTCTCTTTCTGCTCTGCATTTCTCAGATGCCCCTGGACGTTCTTTCTCTCATATCTACAACAAGAACCTTCTCTTTAACCATTCCATAGGTCAGTCATGTTTGTACACTCTTGGGGGGCAGACATGGGCATGGGTTTGCCCTCAAGAGCCCTGTGTGTGAGGACTTCTACATAATTTTTTCTTTTGGAGAAAAATTGTCCTAGTTCCAATAAGAATCAAGATTTAAGGTGTCATGATATTATACTGTGCTCTATGCAAAGCTGAAAGCTCTCATGGTCCCTTCTCTTGTTCTCTTTCTCACTCCCTTTGACGGCTCGCCATTGTCCTCAGATTGTCTTCTCCTTCTTAACAGCTTGCTTCTAACAAAAAAAAAAATCTGAGAAGCTCGTTCACACTGAGGTGTGACTGATGGCTGGCTGCTGGATGACAGTTAAGCCGCGGCTCTCTTAGAAGCCTTTGAATGTAATGTATTCCAAACCTGAATCTGGGGAGAAAGTTGAAATGCTGACAATACAGACAGCAGATTAGAGTGGGAAAGTGTCTACCCCATAAACACTTTCTACTCTAGAAATTTGAACATGGAGGTGGTGTTTATTCTTGCTACTCCTCCATGAGAGCCCAGCCCCTGTTAGGAGCTGTCACAGAGGCCAGCTTCTGACCGTAATGAGCATGGGTCGATGGTTCCAGGATGCTATTCACGTGCAGTGCCCCAAATCACTAAAAGACGCATGACGGTAAGCAGTAACAGTTCCCTTAACTTTCCTCTTTTAGCTACTCACACTGGGGCAGATGGTGGTATTTCTCTTCCTCAATAAAGCATTATTTGTTCTGCATGTACATACTACTTCATGGGTTCCTATACTTTTAGGAAGCAGTATTTTTTAATGGCATTTTTTTAAAACTAAGAAAGGCAAAACAAAAGAGTAATTCTAGAATAAAAGCATCTTTTTTGTTGTTGTTTTTTATTTTTCCAGACTGGGTTGCTCTGTATCCTTGGCTGTCCTGGACTCGCTTTGTAGACCAGGCTGGCCTCAAACTCACAGCGATCTGCCTGCCTCTGCCTCCCAAGCAAGAAAAGCATCTTTTATCAGGAGCAGAGGAGAAGGATGGTGCAGTGGATAAAGTGCCTATTGTGTAAACACGAGGACCTGAGCTGGCTTCCCCAGCATCCATGTAAACAGCAGGCTTGGTGGTGAGGTCTACAATCCAAGTCCTGAGAAGGTCCCGAGAAGCTGGTTCTCTGGCACTCACTGGCCAGCCAGTGTAGCCAATCAGTTCAGTGAGAGAACATCTCGTAAGAAATATGATGGAGAATGGCTGCCTCCACACGTATGTGCAAACGTGTGCATGTGCATCAATACATCCACCCACCCAGTGCTTATAAGCAACAGAAGCTGCCGTCGGTACAGTCCTGAGCCTGGCAACTCAAGACCTTGGGCTCTGGCGTATTTGCTGCCTTTTGAGGCCCGGCTACCTGGTTCACGGATGACGTCTTCTTTTTCTGTCCTCACTGGGTGGAAGTGACAAGGTGTGTCTCCAGATCCTCTCTTCTCTTACATGCGCACCGACCACACTCATGATCTGATTGCCTGCCATCGACACCATCGCCGGCGTTTTTGTCCCAGGGTTGGGGGTGGTTCTCAGAGGATTATAAACGTGAAGTCCGTGCATAGAACTGCACGTTTCTCCTCTTCATTACAGGCTGAGTCCCTTTCCTGCCATTGATGTCTCCCTCACCGCTTCAGTTGGTTGCCTTTCTGGTTCTTCTCTCGTTGTTCCATTTTCCAGATGTGGTCCTGTTTTGTATTTACTCCAAGCTTTTTTTTTAAAGCTGTTTGTAAAAGTCACATCAATTGTTTCTTGCTCTTTGCCTCCTCCAGAGAAACTGCAATTTGCAAAAGGCTTAATTAGGATCTCTCAGAATTTGATGCACTTTAGGATTTTAATATGTACCATAGTGCAACATAATCTCTAAGTTTCTTAGCTTCCTCCAAATAGTCTTTCTCAAACCTAGTTCTCCCGTATAGTTATGCTTTCCTAAAATATTTCCCTCTAAGGGAAACCTGAAAAAAAAACCCAGATAAACATTATTACATCAAAGTTGCAAGCTCCTCCACGCCACCATTTAGCATTGTGGTTGATGTAAGCTTTTTTAAAAAGTGAATTCTGAAACTCATTTGGATGTTGTTTTCATAATAAGCCATTTTAATGAGCACATATGTTGTTGTTTTAAGGGCCCATTTCATAATGGAAAGAGTACACTCTGGACTATATTGCAGATTTGATTCAGGCACTTCCTTCCTCCTCATGCACTCAGCTGTTTATTAATCAGCCTGCCTACACGGTCTGTTTTCGTTCACTTTGATTTCTTTGTGTTTAAAGTTCAGGCTTTAAATTTTTAGTACTAAAAATGAAGACAACTGCTTTCAGTTGTTTGTTTGTTTATTACTCCAACTAGATATCTAAGCAGTTCCAGGCTGCGAAGAGAAGAAAGAAAAGATGAGAGCAAGACCTGTCAACACATTGGCTTATTGTACATGGAGCCCTCAGAATGAGCCAGTCTGCCTGAGATTGTGTGGCAAGGGCATTTGCTTCATTGCATAGACTTTAAAAAAAAAAAAGCAGGTACCTTGAATGGTACCTTTTATGTTTTGTGGCTGTGATTCAGAGAAGTGCCCATCCATCCATTGCCTCCTCCTGATGTGTTCAGCCTTTAAGATGCTCCTCTTGTGTCCATGAAGAGGACACAGCGCTATGAAGCACCAAGATGCCAGAATGCCCACATTGCTCGTTTTATTTAATGAGGCATAACACTTTCCCACTTACCTTGCACACCTGCCACATTTCTTGGTGGGACTCCTCCATTCAGGATAGCAGTTTAGCAGAACGTGTTTAAACACGGAGAACATTTAGGGAGGGTCTTTTTCCTTCTGTCCAACAGGTCATTTGAAAGAAGAAAAATGTATCTGCAGTAGTCAGAAAAACCACAGTTCAAAAGTCTGCGGAGTTAGCTGCCCGGGCTGATAGTTTGTTCCCTTGTGACAAGAATAGAAGGAAGCAGAGACCCTGAGCAAAGATGGAGGAAGTGCAGGATGGTCCTCTGTTAAGTTCTCAGGACCATCAAGCCCAACATAGATGCCTGATCAAAACAAAAGTGCTTGCAACGAGGTGGGGGAGTTTCCCCATGAAGTCTAAAGACAGAGGACAGATGGAAGACCGTGTGATCTGCCTCTTCTCTTGTGGGCACCTTGGACTCGCCTGTGGGCACCACCTGGATTTATTGGCACATGTAGTAGATTTTATTTATTCATCGACATGTGGATGCACAAAGAATTCAACTCCTTTATTTCTTAGTCACTGACATAATCTTCCTTATTAGTGCTTGGTAATGGTGATGCTAGTAGTACACACATTTGGAACCACTCAGTGTCATCCTTGGTCTGACTCTACCATTCTAATATTTTTTGGAAGGGTTTAATGCTCTGTCTCAATGTCCTTTATTATCTCTTAGAGTCAAGCTAAAAACCTTTAAAATATTTTTTTTTAACCTTGACAAGTGTATTCTTGTAACAATAAAAATAAAAATATTCTTACAATAAAGGCTTTAAGTGTGTGGAAGTTTGCAAAGTATCCAGGCAAGTTTATTTATAATTGTGTGCATCTGGGCATTCTGTAGATGGGATGGTGGTATCTGGCTAATAAAATTAACTCATAGTACAACTCACAGTTACATATTTATTCCATTAATTTGTTTTTCTTGGTTCAATTTCAATAGAAAGAAACAGTGTTGCCAAAGCCCAGGTCTTCATTCTTGGTTCTGTGCATAGTGTGATCAAGAGCAGCAACTTTCCTGGATCTCTACAGCAGTGGCGCTCAACCTGCAGGTCGTGACCCCTTTGAGGGTCTGCATATCAGAGATCCTGCGTGTTTATGTAATATGCATAGTGTAATATTTACAAAACTACAATTATGAAGTAGCAATGAAAGGATTTTGTAACTGGGGGTCATCATGACCTAAGAAACTGGATTAAAGGATTACAGCCTTAGGGAGGGGGAGAACCACTGCTCTACAGCTTTTGTGTATTTCTCCTTTGTTTCGTTTGGGCTATTCTTGCTTTGTGAATAGAGTAGCCACTACAACTGCCAATAACAAAAAAAAATGTAAAGTGCCACTTTTAACATATGCCCAAACACATGTACACACTCAGAATTTGTGTATTATAAAATTATTAGTGAGAAGCATTATAACACTCACTTTCTCCACCAGAATATTACTACACACATTATCCATAGTTATCCCCATCTTGTTCCCTACAGTTTACGTGAAATGCTTCCTCTTTTAAATTTTCAGTTCTTGGATATTATATTTTAAAAAATATAAACAGCTGTCTATTGCCCCCTGGTTCAGGTTTCTCTGCAGCAGAGACAGCACTTTTAATTTCTGTTGATTACTTCTGTGTGAGTCTTCACAAATAAGCAAACACCTCCATTTCCTTGCTTCAATTTTTATTTCAGTGTTACAAATTTGACAAATATCATCTATAGTTTCCTCAAATTTTCCTAAAATACAAAAAAAAATCTTAAAAAATAAAATAAACCAAAGTTAATTAGGTGCCTTGAACTCACAGCAATCTGCCTGCCTCTGCCTCCCCAAGTGCTGGGATTATAGGCATGCACCGCCATGCCCGGCCAAAAGTCACTCTTTATCCAAACGTTTTTTTCCCCGTCACATGATGATTCACTTAACATTGTGCTCCCTAAAGTGGTTGTAAGATCGAAACTAGCTTGTGTTTCTGTAAAATTCTCCTCCCTGCTGGGCCCTATACAGAGAGGGCTGCACGTAATCTTGATTCTTTTGAGTACTGTCTTTGCTATGACACAACTGAACTCCCACATCACACACATCTGCTGTGAATAATGAGCTGGCATCTCAGTTGGAACGAGACAAGAAAATGGACACTTGGTCCTTGTAAAACAGTTGTACCGTCTCCTTGCTGAAAGGAAGGATTCAGTGTGCCAGGCACAGCCCCACTCTTGCTGTGATGTGACCACCTCTAACGCCAGCATGGCTCCCCATCATAGACCATGGGGGCAGGGATCCTGTCTGGAGTCTTCAGACATAGTACTCAAAGTACGCCGTCCGTTTCTGAACAGTACTGCGCGGTCCACGAGCCCTGGATCCACAGGACAGAGGTAGCCACAAGGGCTCATGGCCTGTTTTTGTCCTAGATAATGCATCATTGGAAGAAGCAGGCGCAGTCACACACTCCAGGCTTGTATCCCCATGTTCTGCACACAGCCATGTAGTTTTGGTTCCATATATAATTTTTTAACAGTGATTTTCTGTGCTTACACTCAAAATATTTAATATTTAGCTTCCATTCTTTATTAACAAGTACTGTTTGTCTTGGCTTTTGTGACACACTGTGCTGACTAAGAGCTGGGATTGACGCCATGTGCCCCTTGGCCAGGTCTAGGGCAAGGACGCGTGATCTTCTCAGGACTCAGCCTGCCTCACAGGTGCTGAAGGTCCCCACCTGTGTCTGCTGCGGCACACACCAGCCACCCTGCACTCACATGGCTGCCACCATCCGGATCTCTATCACAATAGGCCCTATGGGAGGAGCTTGGACTCTCAATGCAGTATTAGTGCCTTTGGAAAACGGAGTAGCTGGGAAGTTGAAGCTAGCCTGTCTGTTCTTGTCCCTTGAGCTCCAGCCTTCAAGCAGTTGGCAAGCAAGGCTTAGTAAAGTGAGAGCATCTGGCCATTAGTCCTCGGAAGACATCTGTAGAAGGATGGAGTGATGATACAGGGATGTGATTCTCCCTCCCTCCCTTCCTCCCTCCTTTCCTTCCTCCCTCCCTCCCTCCCTTCTTTCCTTCCTTTAACTTTTTATTGATTCATTGTGAGTTTCACATCATGCACCCCAACCTACTCACTTCCCTGTCCTTTCATACTCACCCTCTCTGCCCTTGCAACTTCCTTTCCCAAAAGGAAACAAAATATTAAAAAAAAAATAAAAAGAAACAACAAAACACATCTTGGTATGGAAGCTGCAGTATGTCCTGCGTGGTGTGTCACCCAGTATTAACTTTTGCACAGACAACTTGACTTGCGCATGTTCACTGCAATGAGTCACTGGTGTGGCTCGAGGCCTCTGGCTTCTGCTGCGCTATCCATGCTGGGTCCTCCCTGAGACTCCTCCCACACAGCCTGTTGCTGCCCTGTGTCGTGCAGATCCCGATGCGTTGGATCTGTAGGGCCAGCCTCTTCACGGACTCCAGCAGCTCATAGATGGGGTAGATGTTGGGGTGGGACAGCTCAGAGTCCTGGACCTGGGCCTGGGTGGGAGCTGAGCTGGTCAGCCTGCCAGCTCTCCTGTGCCTGAACCACCAGGGCCAGCCCTCCGATTTGCCTTTACGTGCCTCTGTTCAAAACCCTATGGAATAGAAACTTTGCAAAAAATATATTTTCCTGCTTTGGAGCCTTTTCCCACCTCTCCAGTAATAGTGGAGTTGACATTGTCACTGATGACTTAATTATGATTCCCTGTGGGGATAACGGTAAAGCAAAGGATTGGAAGACAGAACGAACACATTTATTTCTTTGGATTCAAAGGCAGAGCCACGTAGTGGAAGATCCCTCGTTCTGTCTTTCTTTGGAAGATCTTTCTGTGCAGGCAAGGGCTTTCAGAATCCACTTAGCTCTATTGTTTTCCAAGCAATGCACAAATGCAGGGCTACAGATTGTGAATCACGCACAAGCAGTAGGAGAACATTTCTTTGTTATCCAACCCTCATTATTAAGCTTAGGTTTTTTTTTTAAAGCTTCTTAAGTTAAGTGGGGGCTTCTCATCCTTATTTAGTTAGAAGAGGCAGGCACAGACCACCAGACCCTCCTAACACCAAATGCCCTTGCTGCTTTACATACAGTGTCCCCGTCCATAACTGAGATGTGATTCAGTGTTCATTTTGTCTTCTACCACCCGGCTTCCTCTCCACCTTTGTGTCTGGGAGGCAGCACTGTGCTGATGCCCTGTTGCTCTCAGTGGCAGCATATTTTCCCAATGAAGAGACAGGGAGCTAATTAACACAGCCTACAGCACAGCACAGCACAGCAGCAGCAGCAGCAGCAGCAGCAGCAGCAGCAGCAGCAGCAGCAGCAACCCTCCCTGGATGTTTGGTAGGACACACCCTAGCCAGGAGTGGCATGTCCAGAAAGGACCCAGCCCCTACGAAGCATAAAATTGCAGGGGACAGAATAGATAAGAGGCATGTCACAGCAGCTGGCCTTAAAAGTGGTCAAGGTAAGCATCCATCCAAAGAGCAGATGGAAGGGCAGGTGTGGCACGGCCTCTCCAGCATTCCAGAAGAGCAAGACTGAGAGTGGAGACATGGAGGAGAAATGATGGAGCTGAAAATGCCTGGTCTGGCCATTAATCTAGGGAGACAGTCAAGCTAAACTCTTAACGCCTTTGTAGAACGGAACATTTTGAAGATATTTAGATTATTTAGAAATATGCCAGGGAGTTTGGAGGTCCAAATTCATTACAATTTCATGACTTCAAAAAAGGTTTGTGCGTCTGGAGCATTCTGTAATCCTTATGAAAGAAACATAAAAGAGTTTCTTCTGTTTTTATCTCTGTCCCTTCCTCTTGTCTTCTTTCCCTTCTTCCTGTTCTCCTTTTATCCCTCCCTCCCTCCTTCCTGCTTTCCTTCCCTCCCTCCCTTTTTATATGTTTTCCTTTTCTGTAGACAATGAAAATCTGTTTTCTATCTTGTAGTAAAAGATCTTTATCTTTAGCTTGATTTGATGATTTATTATCATCTATATATCTTAGTAATTTTACTTCATGACTCTCAAATGTCTTTCAACCTTAAAATTTCTCATCAATATTACTTTGTATGCAATCATACTAATACCTTTATTTCACACACACACACACACACACACACACACACGCACACGCACACAAACCATCAAACATCTAGTCACTGTCAGTTCAGGATTTGCAGTGTTTAACTTTGAAATGGTAAGTATGGGTTTAAAAGTTCTGTCTTAATTTTTGTGGAAAACTTTTGTTAATTTTGAACTATGTCCCAAATGCTCATCAGAGTGAGGTGAGAAAACAGCAGGAGGGAAGACAGCGACTCGCCTGCCTCAGGGTCCGGCTCCTCAGCAGGTGCCCACCAGGCGAAGGCATCTCCTCTTCCCCTTCCACTCTGGAGAGAAACTGTATTTGCTTTCTTCTAAATGGGGAAGACCTTTCACTTCCACTTGAGATGTTAAAAATTAGGGACTTCCTTTTATCCCACAAGAGATTACTAAGTAAAAGTATAAAATTTAGTGTCCCTGGTTTTAAAAAAATGTAAACCCATTGTATTAAAATCGGTGTCAAAGATTCAAGATTTTTTTTCTAGTGCTAGAAGGAAAAAAAAAAAAAAGAAAGAAAGAAAGAAGAAGAGGCAGTGGGGGGAAAAGATAGCAGGAGATAATAATAAAGTCAAGAAACAGAACAGAGGGCCTTCGTGTCTGTCCAGAGGGACACCATCTTTTAATATAGTCACTTAAAAATACATGCATTGCCACACTTTTCATTAGCCTTAATTTTTTCATCAATCATGTTAATTTATACAGAGGGCACTTAATAATAGCTAATTAACACTTATGACTTTTGAAATTAAAAGACCTTTGGAGAGATTACTGCTGATTGGGGAAAGAATTTTTTTTTCTGTCCCTCTCTCTTTTAGGAGAGAGAGAGAGAGAGAGAGAGAGAGAGAGAGAGAGAGAGAGAGAGAGAGAGAAATAGCAAGATGGTGCAGGGCCTGGGCATGTTGTGAAGAGAGCATCCCCCTGCCTCACCGATGGCTCAGTACATTGTAGTAACACTGGTTTGGGAATGTGGAGATACGTGCTTTGACACCACCCTAGGAAAAATGGCTCAAATGGGCAACATCTGCCATGAACTAAGTACAGAATACAAACTCCAGGTAATCTTTAAATAGACTGAGACCTTAAGGACATTTGCAAAGAATTCAGTCTAAACAATGCTATCAATAAGCAGAACAACCAAAAAAAATGTATTTGTACTCTCTTTGAGTTAAATAAATTCCCATTAAAAATTTACAAAATTGAATTTTTTCAGTAAGACATGGACTGTCTTCATACTTTTCTGTGTTTACTCTCTGTGCCAAATTTACCTGCTTTGTTTAACCATATCATTTCTTTATGTGTTTCTGCTTTCATGGTTCCTGTATTATTAAGGAGACTTCAAAAAATACTTAGATGGTTAGGATCTCATTATGTGGTTCAAGTTGGCCTTGAGCTAGAGATCCTCCTGCCTCGGCTCGGCTTCCCAATTGCTGGATTACAGGAATGAGCCACCACATTTGGCAAAGAAAAAAAATTAGATATTAATTGTATCTTTGTAATGTCTACAAAACACTTTTGATGTAGTACTTGCTTTGTGTCATTAGCCCATTATGTGTGGGTATGAAAATGAATATCTACAAATAACATTGTATACAAACACTCTATACACAATGGTATATACATACGTAGTACATATGGCATTGCACGGTCATTTATTCTTGTAGATTTACACAGGCATAGATGCTCTTCCGGATTATTTTTGTGTACCAGTAGATGTCTCCCTTCCCTGATTGAAGGGTCAAATCTGAGGTTTTCACCAAATCTGCCTTTTTGTGTTGCTTTGGTTCTGCAGAAATGGAGAAGTTATGGGATGAAAATCATAACACGGGGCTGCTTCAGAGGACTTCCTGGCAGGTTCCCATTTCTTTCACATCTTTTGAGTTTTTCCATTTCATCTAATGGTACATATGGGACCCAAGGTGTTTTTGTTTCTTGTTTTTTGAGACAGGCTCTCTCTGTGTAGCCTTGGCTGTCCTGGACTCACTTTGTAGACCAGGCTGGCCTCGAACTCACAGCGATCCACCTGCCTCTGCCTCCCGAGTGCTGGGATTAAAAGCCTGCGCCACCACGCCCGGCGGGACCCAAGGTGTGTCAAACACTTTATCAAAGTACTGGTATTAGGTTTGGGGTACAGTTGTTTAGGTTGCGGGTTATCACCCCTACATGGAGCACAACTGAGTGTGGGAGTTTAAAATGGAAAAGGCAAAAGCTTGAGTGCACTCCAGCCCAAGATGAACGTATCAGACATATAATGAACCTGAGACGTTTCTGGCACTGTTTGTCCTGTTGCATTGTGGGACTTCACTGCGGTTGTTGTTCTGAACACACAGAACACAAACTTCACACAACGTAGACCATCGTGCTTTGTGACATTGAGAGGTGCTCCCTGAGACTTCAAGGGATTGTCACGTGTGAGGAAACGCACTGGTTCTGTCATCCATACAAAGTTTCTCACCCTACAGAGACATAATGACTCCATTACACAAAACAAAGCGCAGACCTAGCACCTTTGAGTAAATTAGCTCTTTAGCACACACACCTCAGTGTGTAGATTTGATTTCATCTTTAGTTAATGATAAAACTGTCTACATGAAAGAATTGTTTTAAAATCAATTTCCTTATGATTTATTAACCTTCAATTCATGTATCTGTTTTGCATGCCTGTGTACCTTGAGGTAACATAAAAATTTCTTGAGAAAAAAGAGGTCCCCTTTGGAATAGTTTAAGAAGACCCATTTAGGAGATTATGAAACCAGAATATCTAAAGACAGATTAAGAAATACATTTCTGAGTTTAAACAAATGCTTGAATGTTGAATGATTATTAATATTTAATACTGAATTATTATTTTAGTAAAATCAGCAGATTGATGCAGAGAGTGGGGTGGAGAAATCAACATTTGAACAAACAAGGGTAAACAGTCCACAAGAATATTATGCAGCTTGTACCTGGCAGCCTCCGCGGTGAGCAGCACAGCCATGGCCAAGATTAAGGCTCAGGACCTGCGCGGCAAGAAGAAGGAGGCGCTGCTGAAACAACTGGACGATCTGAAAGTGGAGCTGTCTCAGCTTTGGGTCGCCAAGGTGACCGGTGGCGCCGCATCCAAGCTCTCCAAGATACGAGTCGTCCGCAAATCCATTGCCCGCGTCCTCACTGTCATTAACCAGACTCAAAAAGAAAACCTCAGGAAATTCTACAAGGGCAAGAAATACAAGCCTCTGGACCTGCGGCCTAAGAAGACCAGAGCCATGCGCCGCCGGCTCACCAAGCACGAGGAGAAGCTGAAGACCAAGAAGCAGCAGCGGAAAGAGAGGCTGTACCCACCGCGCAAGTATGCAGTCAAGGCCTGAGGTGGCAACGATAATAAAGTACAAGACTTGAAAAAAAAAAAAAGAATATTATGCCAACACTTGAAAATGGTATACATTTAGCTATTTAGAAAAATGCTGACTCACTTTAAAAGACCCTTCAGATTACTAAAGAAGATGAGGAGTCTTTCTAAGAGACTAACTACTTTCCATAGTGAGTGCTGTGCAAGGACTGAAACCCAAGCCTGCTAGTTCGGCACCATTTATAGGATGCTGCAGCACACAGTAACGATCTCTTATCTTTTCTGTGGTGCTGGAATTACTAGTTGCCTATGACATATGGCACTTTTGGTATTAAGGTGACTGGGATTTTGCCTAGTGGACAATAATTTTCTCCAACCATTTAAGCAAGCAGCATTAATGCTACTCACTGAGTTAATCTTTTTAAATGTCGTTATAGCGAAATACCTAAGGCTGGGTACTTTAAAAGGGGGTTTCTGGGATGCATGATTGTGGTTGATGGAAAGTGTCTTAGTGTTTCTGTTGCTGTTAATAAAACACCATGACCAAAAGCAACTTGAGGAAAGGGTTTATTTCCTTTTACAACTCTCAGGTGACAGTCCATGGAGGGAAGCCAAGGCAAGGGACTCACCGTAAGAACATGGAGTCAGGAACTGACACAGAGGCCATGGAGGAACTCTGTTCTAGCTAGGTCCTCGTGGCTTACTCAGTCTGCCTTCTTATAGCACCCAGGACCCCCCCTCCCAGGGGTGGCATTGCATGCAGTGAGCTGGAGCCCACTCATATCAATTGTTAAAATGGTGGAGAAGCAGAAAGAGAAACATCCACGCGAGAAGAGAGCAAACCCATGAGTCAGCCAGCTCAATGAGAACTCAATCTCTCCCGAGAATCCGGCCAACTATTTAAGATAGGTTAGTACGTCTATGACTTACTCATCTCTCACTGCCACATTCCTCCATTGCAGCATCACCACCCGGGGCATCAGCGTTTGCTACATGATCTTTGTGTGACTAACCATATCCAGACCATATCTGGCAGTTGCTTCTCTCCTCGAAACGCTTGTCAGTGTCATAGTTACTGTTCCACTGATGTGCCAGAGACACTATGGCCAAGGAAACTCCTATAGAGGAAAGCATTTAATTGGGGGCGTGCTTACAGTTTCAGAGGCTTAGTCCGTAGTTATCATGATGGGAAGTGTGGTGCGCGTGCCCAGTGACATGCTTTCTCCAGTATAGGAATAGCAGGCTGCATCCACTCCAACAAGGCCGCACCACCTAATTGTTCTTAAGCAGTTTCACTCTCTAGGGACCAAGCATTTGAACAGAGGAGCCTGTGGGGGCCGCTCTCCTGGAAAGCACCTTGAAAGAACGGCCTCTTCTTCAGTTGAAACAGCTGGGCCCACCTAACCAAGACCTGCATGTACACGTATGTGTCATGCCTGAGGACGCATGTGTGTCCATGCTCTTGTGCATGGACACACACGCTCACACACACACACACACACACACACACACACACACACACACACACCATGAAATTAGGAGGGAACTAGTTGGGAAAAAGAAGAGAAGGAGGTCTTCAGGTGAGATAGAGAGAGAAAAAGGAAGGGTAACAGGGGTAAATATTATCGCAGGTCTTTGTATATAAGTGTGAAATTGTAAAAAAAAAAAAAGTAAGTAAAAGTAATTAAAAAGCTTGATGATGCTCACGAATTAGCAGCCAGGGGCTCGTGTTTTGGTGTCTGCAGGTGGAAATCTGTGGTGGCAATAACCTCTTCTGCCACCTCCCCAAAGTTCAGACTTGCTTTCGAGCGTTTATCTTCAGGAAGAGCAGAAAGGATCGTCCCACGTGGGAAACCACGGCCACCTCACCTAGCGACCAGCCTGCTTTACTAGAAGCACTGAGAAGCAGTCGCTTGTGGGGGCCAATAGTTCTCATCAATGTTTAGAGTCAACAGAGATGATCAAAGGAGAGGCTCGTAGCTCGTAGCAGGACAACTTTTCATTTTTAAGGAGTGCTATCTTATTTTCTTTTATTTATTTATTTATTTATTTATTTATTTATTTATTATGTATACAGTGTTGTGCTGCCTGCACACCTGTAGGCCAGAAGAGGGGCATCAGATCACATTAAAGGTGGTTGTGAACCACCATGTGGTTCCTGGGAGTTGAACTCAGCACCTTTGGAAGAACAGGCAGCGCTCTTAACCATTAAGCCATCTCTCCAGCCCGAGTGCTATCTTTTTAAGAAAGTTCATAAGCTTCCCTTTGGTCCAGCCTTTGGCAGTTTGCAGTGCTCTTAAAACCAACCAAACAAAACCTCTCCTTTATTTGGGGTATCTAGGCCTTAACCTCCCTCCCAACCTTCCAACCCTACATAGGAGAGAGAAGGCTGGTGGGGAGAGGGGCCCTTTTACTTCTCCCAGCTGTTTGGTGTGGAGGGTTTTTGAGGGCTATACCAATTTCCATGAACAGCAGACATAGCCAGCCAAGCCACCGCGCCCTAACCCTTCCTCTCTGTCTGCTCCAAACTGTCACACCGCCTGTCTCTGGTATCTTCAAACTGCTACAGGCCACATGCCCACACGGAACACCCCTATCTGAACCCTCACTTATATCCTCAGAGCGCTAGACCACGCCCCTCTCTGTGCTGGCAAAAGCCACACCCTGCAGGAGACAACAGCTGTGGCCAAACTAAAGCCCGAACTAAAATCCCACACTTGGGATTAAACCAGAAGCATTTCCATAACACAGCCGAGTTTACAAAGAAACCAAAACTCCCATTACAGCAGTTTCTGTTTCACTTTGGGAAGTTAGGACCAGTGCCGACAGATACACATTAGCTGTGGTATGCAAGTGACCTGTTTCTGGTGTGCCTCCTGCCAAGATAGTTAGTTGCCATAGTAGCTGCCAGCATAGCTTGGATTTATTTGGTGAAACATTTTGGCAGCTAATATACTCAAGGGCTTATCTGTGTTCTACTCTCAGCCAAATATTGCACATGGCATATGAGCATCCAAAATTAACCTGGGTCTGAAACTTCTTGAGAACGTCATAATAATTCTTTAGAACTAAGTCTCCCAACACAGTAGCTTCTAGTCATGTGTGGCTATTCAAATCAATTAAAATGAAATAAAATTGGAGGCTGGAGTGATGGCTCAGAGGTTAAGAGCACTGACTGTTCTTCCAGAGGTCCTGAGTTCAATTCCCAACAACCACATGGTGGTTCACAACCATCTATAATGAGATCTGGTGCCCTCTTCTGGCCTGCAGATGTATATGCAGGCAAAGCACTGTATACATATGTATAATACATATTTTAAAACAGTAAATAAAATTAAAAATCCAGTTCACTCATTACACTGGTCACACATCAAGTGTTTATTAGCTGCATGTAGCTTGTGGCTAATGCACTGAATAGAACAGATACCAGATGTTTACATCCCTGTGAATTCTACTGGGTAATGTGCATGTAACATGACTTTTGGCAATTTGTGGCAGACTACCTGGAGTTCTGGAACCATACTTTTATGTCATAGAATGGTTCTTTGAGTCAAAGCTCAGGATTCTGGCAAGTGGCCCACTAGAGATGAGGAATCATTGGAAGATGAGTTATCTGTGCAGGTGCAGGTGACAGTGGGCTGGGAGGGACTAATGGCCCATTACATCTGTACCAAGTTACTGATGTTACATTGTAATTCTGTTTTATACCTTTCCTTACAAAGATGGCTTACGAGTAAGTCGCCCATAATTATCTTAACAGCTAATGGCACATTGAAATGAACAGTATCTGATCAGCGAGGGCATCCTCCTTTTCTTCACAACCAATCTTGAATCTGTGTCTGCTTATTTCCTGTGCTCTCTTATTGTTTATCCTCAGCCCCTGCTACCACTAAAGTTCATCTGCAAAATCTTAGTCACTAAGCCCAAGGTCTTCCTTGGTAGTTTTTATTTTAATCTTTATCCTTTAGTTTTGAATGCCCCTATGCATTCCCCTTTCCCTCTGCTCTGGCTTCTGCCCCACACTCCTCTTCTGGGTCTTGCTCTCAGACTCTCTTCTTTGTGTCGCTCCCCCAATGGAGCCCACTAACAACCAGGCGTCTTCCTCATTATTGTTCCCTTGGACATACTTGTTGAGGGGTTGGTCTGATGTATTTTGATGCTAATTAATAAAAAGCCATCCCACCTGGGCAGGGCATATGAGATAGGTGTGGCTAAGGGTCCTGAAAAGGAGAGAGAGGAATCCTGGGAAGAAGGAGGAGGAAGAAGAGGAGGAAGAGGAGGAGGACGAGAAGAGACAAGAGGAGGGGTCCTGAGAGAAAAAGAAAAAAAAGACCTCCTCGAGACGGAGGAGGAAGGAGAGGGACCCTGAGGAGAGGAGGGGAAGGCTGCCGTGGGTTAGACGGAGGAGAAGCACATGGTTGGCGTGGATGGAGAATCCATCCCAGATGAAGAACATTAACAAGTATTTGGGATTATGGATCAGAGGTAGCTTGATAGAAGTTATTAGAAGCAGATGGCATGGAATTGAGGCAGGGATCCCATACCAGCTCCACTATGGGAAGTAGTTTAGAGGATTACTGTCTGCCCTGCTCCAGGTTAACTAAGGCTATTTTAAAATATAACAAGTGTCTGTGTCTTTAATTGATTGCTAGCCAGGCCTACTGAATTGGATGGAATATTGATGAGCCAGAGAATGGAGCCGTAGTTTTACTTTGGCACATTTTTAGCATTGTAAAATGGAAGTTGGCAGGCGGTGGTGGCACAGGCCTTTAATCCCAGCACTCAGGAGGCAGAGGCAGGCAGATTGCTGTGAATTCGAAGCCAGCCTGGTCTACAAAGCAAGTCCAGGACAGGCCAAGGCTACAGAGAGACACTCTGTCTCAAAAACAAAAACAAAAAACAAAACAACAACAACAAAAAGCACAGCTGGAGTCCAGAACCCACAAACATGGGACACCTTATCATTGGTAACTTTGGCTTGCCTGCTGATATCTTGGTATTTGACTCAGAAGGAGCTGCCTGTCATGAGCATCCTGCTTCCCTGGTGGGTACGAGAAAGATGGAAAGCTGAACATGGGCTTCTTTCCAGGAAAAATACTTTTGACCAAGATGCTTGGTCCATTTCCCCTACATATTATCTGCCCTAAGTCCTATGCCTTCAATGTCACCCGTAAGTGGAGATGCACTCCCTCTCTCTCTCTCTCTCTCTCTCTCTCTCTCTCTCTCTCTCTCTCTCTCTCTCACACACACACACACACACACACACACACACACACAGGAGCACATACAGAGGAGCACACACCTGGAGACACATCATGTATTTTAATTAATTTTAGGCAGTAGAAGAAAGATACTGTTTGTGGAGAGCAGCTGCCCCTGGTTATCCAATGGTGGTATCCTCAAGAGGTGCCATGTTTTCTGTCCACTAGATTCCAACTCCGAGGTTTCTGTTTTTCCTCTAATTTTATAAGCTTTACGCAACCATTCCAATATGTCCATTTTTCTGTCTAAAGTATTTCTGTTGCTTACAACTAAAGCCCTGGTTGAAACAACCAAACAAATAATCATAATCCACAGAGCTACAAGAATAGTTAACATTTCCTGTGGACCAGACTGTGGTGCTTTATGTGTGTAATGTGAAATCCAATATGTGTTCATGCAATGTGGAACTCTTGTAATTTGTGGGCACAATAAAAATCTCATAAAGTCACTACTAATCCTGAGTTAATAGCTGATTAAAAACAGTGTCACTTTGTTTTGTTTTGTTTTGTTTTGCCTTTTGTTTGTTTGTTTGTTTTAAAGGAGGTTTGGAAAAAAAATCATTCAGAAAAGAAAACACTTAAACAGATAACACATATAATGTAGCCAACGCTCACATGTTTTCTAATAGACTGAGCTTTCATTTCTCTATAAAGATACAGGATTGAAGGTAGACTTTTTAAAAGTGGAATATTGTAAAAATCTATTAATGAACAAGACTGTCCCCTGGTAAGGCTACAACTGAGTTTTCTGTTCCTAGACAGCAAATGCCTAGATAAGTCTTAACATATCCAGCATTCCAAAGCTGTCAAGACTGTGGTCCAACTAATCCCCGGATGGGGAAGTTATGGAGCCTTTAGGGAGTGAAACTTTGAGCTGGAGGAAGTATGTACATCACTGGGGGTAGGCTGGAGGAAGGATGTATCCAACTGTGGGTAGGCTGGAGGAAATATGTATGTCACTGGGGGTGGGCTGGAGGAAGTGTGTATGTCACTGGGAGTGGGCTGGAGGAAGTGTGTATGTCACTGGGGGTGGGCTGGAGGAAGGATGTGTGTCTCTTGGGGGTGGGCTGGAGGAAGTGTGTATGTCTCTTGGGGGTGGGCTGGAGGAAGTATGTTTGTTACTGGTGGGTTTGACTCCATTGGTAGATCTGTCTGTTTTTAATGCCAATACCATGTGGGTTTATTATTATTATTTATTACTATTGCTTTGTAGCACAGCTTGAAATTAGGGATGACAACACCTCTAGAAATTCTTTTATTGTACAAGGTTGTTTTTGCTAACCTGGGTTTTTTTCATATCAAGTTGAGAATTGTTCTTTCAAGGTCTGTAAAGAATTGTGTTGGAATTTTGATTGGAATTGCATGGAATCTGGAGAGTGCTTTTGGTAAGATGGCCATTTTTACTATGCCCCCCCCCAACCTTTCCATCTTCTGATATCTTCTTCAGTTTCTTTCTTTAGAGACTTGAAGTTCTTGTCATATAGGTCTTTCACTTGCTTGGTTAGGGTTAACCAAGATATTTTATATTATTTGTGGCCATTGTGAAGCATGTTGTTTCCCTAGTTTCCTTCTCAGTCCATTTATTACTTGTATAAAAGATGACTCCTGACTTCTTAAAAGTTAATTTTGTATCCAGCCACTTTGCTGAAGTTGTTTATCAGCTGTGGGAGTTCTCTGATAGAAATTTGGGGGTCACTTATATATACTATCATATCATCTTTGAATAGGAGTACTTTGACTTCTTCCTTTCCAATTTGTATTTCTTTGATCTCCTTTGGTTGTCTTATTGCTCTAGTTACAACTTCAAGTACTATGTTGAGATATAGAGAGAGTGGACAGCCTTGTCTTGTTCCATATTTTAGAGGAATTACTGAGTTTCTTTCGATTTAATCTGATGTTGGCTATTGGCTTGTTGTATATTGCCTTTATTATGTTTAGGTATGGGCCTTGTATCCCTGATCTCTCCAAGATTTTTTATCATGAAGGGGTGTTGGATTTTGTCAAAAGCTTTTTCTGCATCTAATGAGATGATTATGTGATTTTTTTCTTTCAGTTTGTTTATATGGTGGATTACACTAATGGAGTTTTGTGTGTTGAGCCATCCCTGCATGCCTGGGATGAAGCCTACTTAATCATGGTAGATGATGTTTTTCATGTGTTCTTGGATTTGATTTGTAAGTATTTTATTGAGTATTTTTTTTTGCATCAGTGTTTATGAGGGAAATATGTCTGAAATTCTCTTTCTTTGTTGAGCCTTTGTGTGGTTTAGATATCAGGGTGACTGTGGCTTCATAGAATGAGTTTGACAATGTTCCTTGTGGTCCTGCTGTGTGGGATAGTTTGAGGAGTATTGGTACTAGCTCTGCTTTGAAAGTCTGGTAGAGTTCTGCACTAACACCATGTGGCCCTGGGCTTTTTTTTTTTTTTTTTTGTGGTTGGGAGAATTTCCTGACTGTCTTTATTTCCTTTGGAGTTATAAGACTATTTAAATTGTTTACTTGATTTTGATTTAACTTTAGTAAGTTAAATCTATCAACATAATCACCCATTTTGTTTAGGTTTTCCAATTTTGTGGAATACAGGCTTTTGAAGTATGACCTAATGATTCTTTGGATTTCTGCAGTGTCTGTTGTTATGTCCCCCCTTTCATTTCTGATTTTGCTAATTTGGATACTGTCTCTTGGCCTTTTGGTTAGTTTGGCTAACGGTTTGTCTATCTTGTTGATTTTCTCTGAGAACCAGCTTTTAGTTTCATTGATTCTTTGTATATACTCAGTCATACAGCAAGCCTCAACAGATACAAGAAAATTGAAATAACCTCTTGAATCTTATCAGACCACCATAGATTAAAGATATTGTTAACAGTAGAAACAAAAGAAAAACATATAAACTCATGGAAACTGAAGAACATTCTACTCAATGATCACAAGGTCAAGGAAGAAATAAAGAAATTAAAGTCTTTTTATAATTCAATGAAAATGAAGGCACAAAATACTAATACTTACGGAACATAATGAATTCAGTGCTAAGAGGAAAGTTCATAGCCCTAAGTGCCTTCATAGAGAAACTGGAGAGATGTCCTACTACCAACTTAACAGCACACCTGAAAGCTCTAGAACAAAAAGAAGCAAACACACCCAAGAGGAGTAGATGGCAGGAAATAATCAAACTCAGGGATGAAATCAATAACTTAGAAGCAAAGAGAACAATACAAAGAATCAATAAGACACTCATCCTTTGAGCACTAGAACTAATAATACTAGTTGAAAGTGTATACTTGCAATCCCACCTGGGCAGCACTGTAGAGCTGACCTTTGTGGTGTTGGCATGGGTGAGCTGGCCATGAGATGTGATCATGAGTGTAGGAGAGCTGGCCCTACCACGGGTCTGCTGTGAGGTGACATGGGGGAGGAAGAGATGCTCCCCCCATTCCACCCCTTGCCATCTTTGGCATTCAGTAGAGCTGGTCCTGGATGTGGGGTTGCAGGTAAGCTAGCCCCAAGAGTGTGAGCATAGATGAGCTGGCCTCGCATCTTGTCTGCCGTGGGGTGGTGTTGTGAGGGAAAGATTCCTTCCCTTCCTTTTTGCCCTTGTCACCTGGGGCAGGTGGGGAGAGGTAGCCATGGCATCATGAGAGTAGGAGAAGTGGCCATGTCCTTCACCAGCCGCAATGCTTGGGGGAGCAGGCCCTGCACCTCATCTGGGCAGCACTGTAGAGCTGGCCCTGGTTGCAGAGGTTGCCAGTGAGCCAACCCTAAGTGTGGGAGAGTGGGAGAGCTGACAGGCTGACCAGCTCAGAGACGCTCAGGCCCAGATCCAGGGCTTTGAATTGGCCTGCCCCAACATCTACCGGATCAGTGAACTGCTGGAGTGCTGCAGAATCAAAATTATAGGATCTCCATGACACAGGGCAACAACAGGATATACAAGAGGAGTCCCAGTAAGATTCCTGTGTTTACAGAGTAGCAGAAGCCAGAGGGCTCATACCAGACCAACATGTCTGGTGGACCAAAGAGTATACTGTGGGGCACACTGTGACACTGTGACACACTACAGCTTCCACAACAAGCTTTTTTTCTCTGTTGAGGGGGAGGTTGCAAGGGTGGAGGGTGGGTACAAGGGAAGGGAGAGATGAGATTGGGGTGTGTGATGTGAAACTCACAGAGAACCAACACAAAGTTAAAAAAAAAAAAAAAGGAAAAGAAAATGTACCCTGGTGCAGCGGCTCTTGTGTTCTGGAGCAGCAGTAGCTCCTTTAAGGGCTGGCATGCAGAAGGTTGGGATAGGTGAAACAGTGGAAAGGATAAGATTTTAAAGTTCTCTTCTTAGTGAGTTTAGGAGAATATCCTTAGCCAAAACTGCTGAGCACAGATAAAATACTTTGCTGCTCTTTAAATCACCCTCATCCTGAAAGCAATTAGCCGTGCTTTGATAATTGAATTGATTTTTTCCTTCCTCATTGAGGAGCACTGACATCGACTGGGGAACCAAAATTTTTCTTGAATATCATTAAAAATTAGTTTTTTTATTGAAGAGCTTAGCATATATTTCAAGTATGGTTTGAAAGCAGATTTACAACACCGAGTAAAAATTAAGAAAAAATAAATAAACCCAGTCTTGTGTGCTACCACATTATAATCCCATAATTAAAAAGAAATGGCTAGTTCTGGGTGCTTTTGCTTTTTATGAAGGGGAAATGTGGGTGGGGTATTTTTTTATTTATTGACAGCTCCCATTTGCAACTCTAAAGTAACTCAGTTTGGCTTAAACTTTCTGAGCATTGGGCTTTGGCCACTCAAAAGCACAGAATTGTACAGACTGGCTCTTCCTGCTGGATGGATTCAGTAAGGAGGATGGTTAGTGGTGACCCGCCCCTCACTGTGACGATGATGCACACTCTGCACAAGACTCATAGAAGTCTATGGTGCTGCAAACTAACTATATTTCTGTGTGAGTGTGTGACTTGATAAAACAAACAAACAAACAAACAAACAAAAAACTACCCATGTTCAGGACATGAATCACCTGGGGCTGGTTTCACTTTCGGGACAGCTGTGGCAGGAAGCTTCCCATCCTGGAAAAATGCACAACTCCTTGGGCCCACATTCTGCCTCTGTGTACCTTGAATCTGTCTTGTTAACACATGACACTCTTTGATGATTATCCAGGCTGCATTGATGCTGCTATTTGTTTCCTGGCAAAACTTTCTTCTGTCATTGATTCAGAGTTCCAGTGACCGCTGTCCTGCTTGGCACTAGCTGTTAACTTGACATAGCGTAGAATCACCTGAAATGAGTATTCACTGAGTAAGTTTCTTTACCAGATTGTTCTCTGGACCAGTCTGTAAGCAGTTGCCATGACCAGCGATAGAGGAGGGCCCAGCACACCATGGGTGTCACCATTCCCTGGGCAGGTGGTCTTATACTGTATACAGAAGCTATATATAGTAAGCATGAGCCAGAGATGAAGTGAGGTTGCAAGCAGGATTCCTCCATGATTTCTGCTTCTAGTTCCCTCAGTGACGGACTACAACCTGTCAGCCAGGTAAATCCTTGCCTTCCTTAAGTTGCCTTTGGTCACAATGTTTTATCACAGCAACAGAAAGAAAGTAGAACAACTCCAGATTCAGATAGCATGACAGCTGAAATAGATGCCCCCTTTATGCAGCCAAGATGAGAACTTATTTTCACAACTACAGTCCCGAGACACAAAAGCAACCACACAGTGCTTCGCTGGTTGGCAGTTAAGGAAGAACACTGGCACTAAATGTTCTGTAGAGGTTGAAAATTGGTTATCTTAAGATGGTATAATATTTTCTCATTCTTGTTATTCAATTAACTGACTTCTTTGGTTCCTAATACATTGTAGGCAAATGTAATTTACTATGAAATGTTTGAAAAAGTCCATGTTTTAAAAAAGTCAAACTGTATGTCTGCTCAGTATAAAAGTATACACTAATGAATCTAATTTAACTTACCCATATTAAGGGATCGTTTTCTCAATTAAATTTTTATAAAAAGAAAGATACAATCTAGAGGGAACTCTTTAATGGAAAGTATGCTTTCAAGGATGGGGTCAGAAGCGGTGGAACATTCATTCATTTTTAAGAGAAATATTCATTATTTTAAAAAATGCACTTATTTGAGAGTTATGCACACATCAGGCATTCACTCTGTGTACTATGTTCTAACAACTACCTAGGAATAAAGATAAGGGAACAAACAAAATAGCACCCCAGTGTATGCTAAACACTGGGCAAAGTCTACGGATCAAGGCAGACATGACCATTGGCTCTTTTCTTCATTATCTGGATGACTTTGGTCACATTCTTCCACTTGCTTAGCCTTGGAATCAGCATTGTAGCATAGGTATGGCGAAGCTTTACCGTATAGGACTCCAGGTAGGAAAATAAGTGGGATAATGCAGCTAAAGAATTTCACGGTGTATCAAAACCTTGGAACTTAAACAATAAAAGCTATATATAGATTTCTCACTCAATGTAGCCAGCAGGAGGCTCTGACTTTCCTTTCTCACTACAGAGCTTTGGCTGGCCTAGAACCCATAGAGATCGCTCTGTTTTTGCCTCCTGAATACCATGCCTGATGCACATACCTTTTTAAATATATTCTATAACATGACATACTGTTGTGTAGATATTTCCTTTGAATTAAAACATTCCCTCCTGGAAGGAGAAGGGTTTATAGAAGCCATGAAGCCAACAAAACCTTCAGGGATCAGAACACTCACAGAGTTATAAGAACCCAAGGAACCCTCTCCAGGCACATAGAAGCAGTCAACTACTTTTCAGGAAAAAGAAACACGTGTGATGGTTTCATGCAAATTAGGCTGGCAGGTGGAGATTCAGCTATCCTGGGTGTCAGCCATACTGGTGGACTTTGCAAGGACAGCTGCCTTTGAGTCCACTGTGTTCTTGCAAGTGTTTCCTCAGCCCTCACTGTTCTACCATGCTGGACTTGGCGTGGAGCCGTCTCTCTGGTCTGGTATCAGTGCCCTATGTGGTGAACAGAAGTTTGCTATGGTTGCCCAAGAAAGGTAGAAGGCAACCATAGAACCTATTCTTTTATTTGTTTTATTTCTAAATTTTCTGTCAAGATAATGCTGGTTCCCAAGGGGCAGAGATCTTGCTTGGGTTACATATACTCTCATATCCTGGGATGTAATCACTTCAATTTATTAGAAAAAAAATCTAACAAATGGGCAATGGAATTGTAGTTTTTTAATTGAATTTATTTGTGTGTGTGTGTGTGTGTGTGTGTGTGTGTGTGTGTGTGCGCGCGGGCGCGCATGTGAGTGCACATGTGTGCACCAGCACAAGTACAGGCACACATATGCCATAGCATATATGTGGGGGTCAAAAGACCTCTCTTGGGAGTTGATTTTTTTTTCCCTTCTAATGCAGGTACAAGGGATTTGACTCAGGCATTCAGGCTTGGGCAGCAGCAAATGGTTTTACCCTCTAAGCCACCGTACATTCAAAACTTCTGTGTTTTGAAAAGAGATACAGGATGTAAGTTACTTAAAAGTCATAATTTATGCTTTGGGGCTCTAAAATGGAATAAAAACTCTCCTTGATTCTTGCGCACTTCCAGAAGGAATATATGTAAAAGAGAAACCTCCATGTTTGCCATATGAGGACTGTAAGAAAGACAATGCTGTGAAAAGTCAATTCCACGTGGGGCGGTGATGAAGACAACCACTTACCTGCTACTGTTAGTGACTGACCAGGTGACCTGCCTTTGCCTCCTTCTAATACTGATGTAATTTTGTAGCCAATTAGTGAGGAGGCAGTGCACAAACACTACCCCAGCAGCTCTACAAAAGAAAAGCACTGAGCCAAAGGAGGAGCCCGAATCCACCCCAAAGCTGTCTGTAGGGCTGCTTGACTCTTAGAGAGGCTGTTGGCAGAAGAGTGCACACGGATGCTGAGCTTGGTTCTGACATTTTAGACCTTAAGGACACCATATGTAGATGCCAGGAGGCATGAGGAATCATGGCTCTCTCTGGGACACGAATGTTCCTTTTTCTGGGACCAAATGGAGAATATAATGGAAATGTAAGAAGAGACCATTCTCAGAACAGCTCAACACAAGCACCAATGGAGTCAAGAAAGCTGATGCTTTGACGCTAGCAAGCCTTGTGGGAGTCCTGCTCAAACCCACGAGGGTAGGCATTTAAAATGACCCAGGTATTGCAGCCAGGAGTGTAGAGTTGGTTCTTCCTTTTCTTGCTAGGATGCGGAGATGAGAGCAAGAAGCCATGACTGGGTCATTTCAGTGGAGCGTGGGAACACTTAGCAGAGACTGAGCAGGCCTGAGATAGCAGAACACTGGTTCCCACAGTGTTTCTAAGAGTCAGGTGTTAATTGCATAGTCACCCAGGAAGGAGGCAGAGTACGGGACTGAGGTCCACAGAGATGGGCAATGTCCATCATGGAAGTTTGGTCCTAAGAACCCTACATATCACAAAGGGAGGTGCAGACTTACCTGATTTGAAAAGGAAATGGAGTGTACCTCTCCTCCTCCATGCACCTTATTATACAACGTGGCTTTATTCCGTCTGTTGTTTTTTATAACAATGGGAGGTGTCAAAATGAATGATGTCGGGGTGATTATTGGAAAAGTGCCATGTAGTACATTTGCGTGGTATTGTTAAAATGTAAATCAAGTCAACTTCATTAGAATGCTTAGTGGTTTCCGAAATCAAGCAAGAGTCCTTTCCCAGGCTCAGGCCCCAGCTGGAAGAGTAGTTGCCTCGCACAGCTGTCTCTCTCCTGCGTGGGGCGGAGATGCCATTTGAATAGAGATTTGAATATATTGAGCAACTGACAACTCTTCTCAGGACTCGTTTTATGACAGTTTTCCACAGTAGGAAAACAACTTTTGTTCATTCAACTGACCTTGATAAAAATACCAACTGTTGTAGCATAGGGTGCCATGGAAACATGAGATGCCTTTGCTGTTCTTAGCAATTATGGCTTAGACAGAGCACTGAGCACTGGGTCAGGCAGCCTTCAGTTCAGTCCACACTGCTGAGCATCATCAGAGCTTGAGTGTAGTGCAGCTGAGGAACAGTTGGGGTTGGGGTTGTTTGGACAGTCAGGACTGCATCTTTGTGTGTGTGTGTGTGTGTGTCTATCATCAGCTTAATTGACAGCAGGTCCACAGAAGCAAATGGGCCAGCATCTGGGGACATTTGCATAACATATATATGTTACACACACACACACACACACACACACACACACACATACACACACACATACACACACACACACACACACACACACACACACACACACACAAAGGAATAAAGAGCAGAACAGAAGGAGGGGAAGCAAGGGCTGACCAAGACAATATAATCACATGAAAGGCAAGCTTCACAAAGAAAGTTTCGTCACTGTTGCCAAAGGCTGTAAGGATGTGAAAGTGTGACATACATTCAAATGGGATCTTGGGTATGTCGATCAGTCGATTATGGTGACTTAAAAACAGGTATATGAACCACATGTGCTGCCTGTTTTTATGTGGCGGACAAGCTAAGAATGATTTTTATACCTGTAAGTATGAAATATTAACAGCGGTGCCTGTTGATGGAACTATTCATAGTGATCCCTCTTGGCTTGGAAGCCTAAAACCGTCCTTCTGGCTCTAACAGAAGAGAGCATTTTCTCATGCGTTTAGGAGATGTCTTCATAGGGTGAGGTAAGAACCTGAAAGCCGTTAGTCCCGTTCACTACTTAGTGATGGAAGTCACCTGGGTACATGGCATGTACATGGGAATTCCTTAGGGAAGTGTCTGCGTATACAGATGGCCTGTCCCAGCCTCAAGCCATTTCTATTCAATAGCTTAGTGGCCTGGGCTGGAACCCACATCGACATTTTTTATGAATTCTTTGAGAATTTCATACAACATATTTTGATTGCATCCACCCCTAACTCCCTCTCTAATTACTCTTAGCTCTACCCTGAACTCCTTATTTTGTGTCTTGTTTTTTTTTTTTTTTATCATTCTTTCTTTCCAATTTGTGCTTTGTATACACTCCTAGGTATGAGACCATCCAATGGAGCATGGTCAACCTGCCAGGAGCCACACCCTTAAAGAGAATTATATCCTCAAAGCCACCAACTCTCCATAGATACTCAGTTAGGGTTGGGGGTGATGAACACCTTCCAGCTCTGTTCTGGGTGCTGATTGGTTTGTTGTGCAGGCCACAACAGCTGCTGTGAGTTCACGGAAGCGAAGGTCAATTAAATCCTGTTATGTTTTGCTTTTCTTTCTTGACCTCTGGATCTTACAATATTTATGCTCATATTTCACAATGATCCCTGAGCCTTGGGCAGGGTGTTATATAGACATATCATTAGTGGCTGAACATTCCATTGACAAATATTGATTTTCTGTACTTTGACCAGTTGTGAGTTTCTGCATTACCCACCATCTACTGCACAGAGGGACTTCTCTGATGAGATCTGGGAGGTGAACTGATCCATGAGTATGGAAGCGTGAGTTTAGAGGGAAGTTTGAAACTATGTCCATTTAGCAGAGCAGAGTAGAGGGTCACCCTTTTGGTCTATGAGCTCCTTACCATGGGTTCATGGCCAGATTTACAGTACCAGGCATGTGTTTCCTTCTATGGAATGGGCCTTAAGTCTGAGCAGAAAGAGGTTGGTTACTCCTGTAACACTAGTGCCACTATCAAGTGTATGGCCATATTATGCCATGCTGATCATTTTTGTAGTTCACAGGATTCATAGCAAGATAAGACTGTTGATGCCTTTTTGCTCCCAGAAGCATTTATGGCTACCTAGTGACACCTGTCTCAAAGTATTATAAATGATGTATTTGTAAATGGAGACCTGCTTTAAATATGCAAAAATAGATTTGCCAACATTTTTTCTGAAGGTCCTCCCAAACAGCCAAAGCAATCCCAAACAGTTCAGTTCTTTGTGAAATTTGGCATGGTGATGACCCATGAACCTTGTTCTGAGAGGATATGGGACTCAAACCACAACAAACTTATCATATCTATTGATATTAAATATTTATTTGTGTCACATTTTCTTGTAAGCTTTGATGGCTTCTGGAATGCCAAGTCACATGAATAAATTCTTATTTTATACTGAAGGTACACATAGGAGCATGTCCAGAGGAACTGTAGTTTTGTTACCTGATTATATTCAGTTCTTAGCATCTAAAGAGTCTGGTCCCAAGATCTCCATAGATACCAAAATTAACAGATACTCAGGTCCCTTTGTTAAGATAGTGTAAAATTTCTGTACATCCTATATATGTCTTCCTGTAGTGTGGAGAGCCACAGATAGCAGCGCCCCCTGCTGCTTCCCCGGCGCAATGCACCCCTTTTGCAAATGCGCAGTGCACCCCTTTTGGGCATGCGCAGTGAGCAAACCTTATGCGCATGCCTGAAGGCATGGCGTGAGGTGGCGTGATTCAAACAAGGCATAGCGTGAGGTGGTGTGATCTGAACAAGGCATAGTGTGAGGTGGCGTGATCCGAACGCACCAACCAGGAGCGACAACGTGGCCGTCTCTGATAGGACCAGGCACACTATAAAGGTTCTGTGGGAGCTTTTCCCGGGGTCACTCTGGTAGTCCAGGATCCTGAATAAAACTGCAGCAAGAAGAGTTCCCGGTGTTGGTGTCTTTCCTGCTGGTCGAAGGCGGCATCAACACTGTAGAGCTGAAATTGTCTCTAGATCATATAGTAAATGCCAGTGTGAGTAATATACAATGTGTTTAAAAGGAAACATTCTATAGATGGTCAGTGTGGACAACTTTCCCTCTAATGTTCTATACTGAGGTTGATTGAATTGAAAGTTACACAATCTGGGAATACAGAAAGACAACTAGTTTTCAAGAGAGAAAAATTTTCATTTATTATTGTCTGCTTTTAATTTTTGTGTATATACTTTGTTATATATGCAGTATGTGTGCTTGCCAGTGTGGTGTGTACATGTGAATGCAGGTGTGTGTGTGTGTGTATATAAATGCATGTGTGTGTGTGTCTCAAAAGTTGACTTTGTGCTTTTGAGCTTGCTCTCCAGATTTATTTTTTGAGACAAGGTCTCTAGCATGAAGTTCATTAGTTTGGATAGGCAAGCTGGTCAATGAGTCTGTCTGTATTTCTGGTTTTGGTATCACGGGAACACACCACTCCGCTGGCTTTTAACATGGTTCTTGGGATCCAAACTCAGGTCTTCTTCCCTGTGCAATGGGCTCCTTCCTGGTGAGCCGTCTCCCCAACCACTCTGGTTTTACAACAAAACTCTACACTGCTAATAATAACGGGCCAAAGAATGGAGAGTCTGATAACTACAAAGTTAGTACCCATGCGTCTTGGAGTGTGGATGAATTGTCCAGCCTATTTCCACACCCACTCTACCAAGCAAGGCTCATTGAGTACGGGACTGAGGTCCACAAAGATGGGCAATGTCCATCATGGAAGGTTGGTCCTAAGAACCCTACATATCACAAAAGGAGGTGCAGAATATTCACCAAGACTAACTAAATGTTTCTAGAACATTCATCAAGACAAGTACCTACAACCACACAGGCCAGGTTTGGAACATTTGCACACCCTAATTAGATAGTTGGCACTTGCTTGCAGCTATCTCAGGTCTTCCCCAAGCTCTAGATGCTATGAATCTGCTGCTTCCATGACTGCTCTTTTCCTAAGTGAAGCATACATAACATGCTTTTGTGTATCTGAATTCTTTAAGCAAATATGGTATCATCTTCATTATATACTCTATCAATGCCTGTCCATGAACTGATGCATGGCCCCCAACTGTCTGGATTTACCAGACTTTGTATTCAACAAGTGATGTATATTTGGATTGTATCTAGTTTTAACTGCTAAGGATAATATCCTATGACCATTTATGCATAAATTTTTGAGTGGACTTATATGTAATAATTGTATGTGCATGGTATTCTGATTGATGTAGACATCACATGAATAATAACTAGGGTAGAGAACACATACATCATAGAACTTTCTCATTTCTCTATGATGAGTCCACTCAAAATTCACCCTTCTGGCTGTTTTGAGATACAGTTTGCACTGGTGCTAATTGTAGCTACTCTACTGGGTCACAGGGCACACAGCTCAGTTCTGGGGAAGAGTAGGGGTGGTGGGCCCCGGGTGCAATGCTTCGGCTCTATTTCACCTTTACCAGCAGCTGCTAACCTGCTTCCCAAAGTGACTACTTGGTTTTGCATTCCCAAGAGCAATGCATGGATGTTCAACAGACATAATTTTAAAAGGTCAAAATAGAAAAATACACCAACTTAAGTGGTGAATTTCCATTCTCTAACATTAGTTATCTGCTTTAACTTCCCTCTCATGAAAGCTCAGCAGGTAAATTCTTGTAGAGTGCCATGATTCTCATTTGCCATATATTGCTGTTTTTTTTAGGAGGGGGGCTCTCTTACCTTACTCATCCAGCTAAATCAGTGATGGCTGCCTCATGAGCTCCCATTCCTAGGCACCTGAAGAGACCCTGAAAAGAGCAAAGAACATTTAATAAGTGAAAAATTTACTCCTGGAGTCTGGCAAGAAAGGAGTTAATGTAGTTTGTAACAATTATTGACTACAAGATCTGCAAATGATTGCATAAAATTTCTAAAATATGCCTGCAAGCTTCTCCTATCGACGTGGTGCCCCAGGGGTATACACATGGGTTTAAGTATCTAAACCGTTTTATTAATTAAATTGCTATGATTTACCTCTCCCATGCTAGCATTTTAGTTTATGAAACAACTCTGTAATTAGAAAATGACGTACCACCACTGCTTGTTTACTTGTGGGTGAAATATTGTACACATACACACATAGATATTTATGTATACACCCACATACGCGGGAACTGTATTTTCCCTGATCAGCCCTCACAGGCTACTTTATTTCTAGTCCAATTAATAGGCAATTTCCAGTGGTGCATTAAATTACTTTTAGGTAGGGGAGGATGGTGGCTCAGAAGCCCCTGTCCTGCTGAGGTATGTAACGGCATCCGCGTGTGTTTTCTTTATATGTTTCTCTTTATAGACAGAAATTAAAATCATAAGATGTGATTGTAAAAAAAAATTCTGTACACAGCAATCCTAAGATATCTAGTTAATCCTACAACCGTAGACTAATTTTACTTGTATGATGTCTTATATGCTTTCCTCCCTGCTTTAAAGTTACATTTATTGTCATATGCATGCTGGTAGCAATCCAGAGTTGTGCGGCACTCTTGTTCGGCTCTTATACTTTTATTATTAAAGATTTATTTATTTGATACATATATATTTGAGTGTGTGCACACCACAATGAAGTAATAATCTTTGTGTGTGGTGGGGTAGGCACTAATGTGTATGCCATGGCCCATGTGGAGAGCTCAGAGGACAGCTTTGGTGTTGGTCCTTGCCTTCCACACTGTTAGGGACAGGGTCGCTCTTTATTGTCCTCCGTGGACTCCAGGCTGGCTGACCTTCAGGCTTCTGGAGATCTTGGATCTCTTGTTTCAATATAGGAGCATGCCAGAAACACACTACTCCATCCACTGAACACCAAGCAACTGCAAGCGTCCCCAGGGACCCGAAGAGGCAACCGGATGCCCTAGAATTGTGTTACAGGCAGTTGTGAGCAGCCCAGTGTGGCTTCTGGGACACAAACTCAGGTCCCCTTCAAGAGCAGCAAGTGCTCTTAACCACTGACTCATCTCTCTCAATCCTTGTCTGCTTTTATTTTTAAGCTGAGTTATTCCACCAACAAACTGCACACTGTGCTGAAGCTATATTGGGATTTTTAAAGCAATTTTCTCAAAACTGGGCATGTCTTGACTTTAAGTATATTGAATGAGGACAAGTCTTAAACATCAAAGGAATATTACACTTTAGATTAAAAAAAGCTTCAGTGGTTATACACTCATGTTTTCCACATTCATCTGTGTTCTGTGTGCACCAGTCACCACTGCCATTTAAAATATCTACAGGAAGGTCATGAATGTTGTAGTCTCCCACTTATCAGCTTTCAGAGTATACATCCAAAGGCCTTTATGGATGTCTGGTACATATACATATACATAAACATATGTACATATACATATATGCCTGTGATAAAGTATAATTTATAAATTCAGTGCCCTAAGAAAATATAAAACTACAATAACTAACTGAACAGACAGAATAGTTATAAAAATACTCATGCAGTAAAAGTGACTAAAACTTAGGATTTTGTTTCCATGATTTTCCATTTACTATTCTTAGACCCTATTAGATCACTGACTAGTGAAGCCGTAGAAAATGAGACTGCAGATGAGGGGAGACTGTTGTAATTTTTAAACACCTCTACTTCTTGGAGATACTGGTGGGTTAAAACAAAATAAGAACCTTATGCATGAGTGTGTGTGTGTGTGCACGTGTGTGTGTGTGTGTGTGTGTGTGTGTGTGTGTGTACACACACACATGAGCACCTGTGTAGAACTCAGAAGACAGCCTTGTGCATTGAGCTAAGGCTTGTACCTTGTTAGAGACAGGGTCTCTCCCTGCTCACCTCTGTGTACTGCAGGCTTCCTTGCTTGCAAGCTCCATGGAGTTTGAACCTCCTATTTCAGATGATGAGTGCTAGGATTTCAGGACCATGCTACTTTATCCAACTTTCCATGGGTTCTGGAGATTGGAGCTCAAGTCCACACTCTAGCAAAGAATTTGTACACAGAGCTGTGTGGCCAGCATGAATAATAAATGGCAAAATACTTTAACACACAGGGGAAGGTTTTCCATTATATGAAATATTAGTGTAGTCAACAATGTGACAATTCAGAGATGTGTGTGAAAGCATGGCTGTGATGTGTCCTGACTGCAGAGGACTGGACAGAGCTAGTGGTGGAGCAGAGGAGCAGATTAAGAGATAATGTAAGTTTAGCATCGGACAGTGTAAAACAGGTACTTCCTGTATTTCCATTTACCCACTTAACAGATATTTACCAAGAACCTAAGCTATAGTTGGCAACATACTGTGCACTTAAGCAAATGAAAATACTTTTTGAGACAACCTGTGACATGCAGAGTCCACAGTTCCACAGGAGAGTGTTTTGTTCACAAATATTACGCAGGATGTGTGGAATGCCCGAAAGACAGCCTGGCAGAGAAAACCAAGAGGACTTTCCCAGGCCAGAAGCTTGGGGTGGTCACAAAATGATTCTTGCAGAAGTTTAAATCTGAGTGGAACTGTAATGCATGACAGATTAACAGGAAACCCCAAGGACAGGTCACTGACATCAGGGACCAGTCTGGCAAGCATGAAGGAGCAGACACTGGAAAATGCGTCTTTGATGATCACCAACATGGAAAAGAAAGAACAGATCTCACCTTCATTCTGTGTAGACATATGGTCACGACTTCATTCTGTGTAGACATGAAAAATTGTCACCATTTGAATGTTTTTTTGAGAAGAATCATCTTTCCTATGGAGAGTACTTGCTTTGGTGTTTCTCATTCAAATGGGAGACCGGTCGTGAGCAGTGGCGGCAGCTGGCCCAGGCATCTTGCAATACCTTGGGTATTTATGGTGGGTAATTATGTTGAGGGAGGGTGAATGCCTTGCGGTGACTCGTCATTAAGGCTGGCAGATATGTACAGAGTGAAGAGCAGAAGGATGAAAATGCAGCATGTATTGTCTTTAAGCATGAAAAGCAGTGTTGAATTCTTAACACATAAGCTTAGCCAACTAAAACTGCACAGTGGATAACAGTCTGTATGAGTAATGCCCTTTTATGAGTAAAAGTTGACATGTCCTTGTATTTGTTTATGTAGGCATTCCTCAGTATCCACATAAGTGGGGGAACATGACCAGGACTCCTACAGATACCACATGACAATCACAAGATACCTACAGACATTCAAGTCCTTTACATAGAAGGGCATATCTTAAGCATAATTCAAATGATCTCTAGACAGCTGATGATAACCAGTACAGTGTATGTACTATTCAAATGGTTACTATACTGTATCACTTAGGAACAAGAGGAATAAATAAAACAACTTTTAAAAATGGGGCAAAATATTGATGATTACCAAGCCATGATTCTGGGCATACTGGGATCTTATTAATCATTTTCTGTTTTGAAAAAAAAAATAATGATTTTTCCCTTCCTTCCACCCTTACCCCCTTTCTCCCTTCTTCCTTCCTTTATTTCTTGACAAAGTCATACTATATGGCCTGGGCTGGCCTTGAACTCACAATCTTTCTACTTCTGCCGCCAAAGTGTTGGGATCACACACCCAGCTTCAGAATTTGTTCATAATTTCTGCTTCTCACAAAATCCTCAAGTTTCCACTATTTTTTTTAAAAAAAAGATTTCTTTTTAACTATGTGTGTGTTGTATGTTTGTGTGGGGGTGTGCTCATGGGAGTTACAGGCAATTATAAGCGGGTGGGCATGGGTGCTGGCTACTGAACCCCAAGTCCTCTGGAAGAGTAACAAGCACTGCTACTCCACTTTTTTAGGTTTTTAATGAACTTTATTTGGGGGAAACCCAGATTAAAATCTTTGTCTCAGTTTGCCAGCCCTTTGAGTAGCCTTTTCCTTGTCTTACTGTTACCATTCTGCTCCATATTCCTTCACTGGAGTATTTCTCACCTCATAAGTCCCTTCCCCTCCACTGGGTCCCAAGGATAAGTTTGAGAAGCATAGAAAGATCAAACACCCCCCCCCCTCTTTAAATGTTCTCTGCTTTCAAAAAAATGTCCAAACTCTTGTTATGGTTGAAGGTACCTGGTGACCGGCCTGCATCACTTCACCACACAGATCTTTAGCCATCCTCCCTCTTGTCCATTGGGGGATGTTTACTACCTCCTATCTCTTACGTTGCAGCTTGAACGATCATTCATCAGGTTTTCAGACCTGTTTTGCCCTTTCGTTATCTGCTGTTGGCTTCCTTCTTAATACAAAACAGATGTGTTATTGTGGGTTTGTTGTCATTCTCCACATTAAACTCAGGGCACAGTCTAACCTGTGCAGCGTCTACTCCATGGATGGTCTTCCCCATAAAGACAGGGCATATCAACACGTGACAGGTGGTGGGTGCGCGTATTAGAACTGCTATGGAAGGCTGCTGATGTTCTAAGTAAGCACTGGGGACCATAATTGATCATCAATGCTGAAATGTGAACAAAGCAAACAGAGCAATGAATAGAAGGTGAGGTACCCACTTGGGTAGTTTCCCCTGATGAGTCACTACCCCCTGGAACCTGTGCCCTCTTCCTACAGTTTATATTCCTCACGCTGTCTTCACTGTTGTTGGGCTCCATCAGAAATGAGGTGGGAGATTTGGAAGAGCTTATATTTTTTTGATCTCATGACTGAAGGTCACATACGAGAAGCCAAATGTCAGATGGTCTGACACTAATTGTAAAGCCTGTAACAGAGGTGGGAGAAGCTTTCGAAAATAAGACACATTGTCTCCTGCTCTCACATCATCTAGCCTGTTTAAGACCATACAGTTTGCTGACTGTGCAGAGACCCTCTGTCAGAACAAAATGGAACAGAACCACCATATACTTCCAAGTCACCAGTCCGTAGGCCTCTTCCCAGTCTCACAGTCTTCTGTCACTCCATGTCAGGTTGCTGGTCTTGGTTTCACAGGGTCAAAGCATGATAGACATTTAGCCACTTAACTATCAAAATCACACACACACACACAAAATGAGCAGGAAAAATATGTTGTTTAGTAAATCAATAAATGTAGATTGCTGAGAAATAGAAGTTGCAATTTCTTAAAGAGCCCGAGATTGCTCTGGCTTGGAGCTGTCCTGTGGTTCATATGCACCAGGCACAGTGGATGCAGATGCTTCCACCACATTATTTTGCCTGAGGCTACTTTGGGAACCCTTTTCCAATAGGCTTAAGTCTGCTTCTGCATATGTTAGAAAGAACTGGCCCACGACATTAAGTTCAGTAAATAGTCTTACATTAAGTTTACTAAAACACATTTGATTCCTTTGTATTTCTAAGGACACTTAGGGGGGCATTCCTAAAAATTCTATCAATCTGGGGACACAAATTTGTTGGTAAAGTGACATAACTTTGCATCCTCAGTATCTACCTTTAGAAGGCAGCAGCAATGCCCTGGTTAGAAGTAAGCTCGCCACTGACTTCCTCTCTTCCAAACTCAATGGTTCCACCTTGGTCTTATTTTCATTGACAATCTCTCCAGTGCCTGCAGATCTCCGCTCCACAGATGGTCTGGCTTCTGGGTCAGCTTGGATATCTGCAAAAGATTCATAAACTAAACCTAACCATGGGAAATAAATTACTGTTATGTTTAAGCTGCCTAGTTTGTGGCACTGCATTGTGACAATTTGGATAAACCAAGATGTGATGGACCAAGGTCCTGTGGTTTCCATACAGTCTCCTGCACTTTGCCTGATGTTTATTTTTCTTCAGCCTCTTATCCCTTGTCTGTCAGCTCCTTCTGCCTCAGGACTTTTGCATGTATCTCTAGGTCTGTTGCAATAGGGCAGGTATCTATTCTCTTTTCCTCTAGAACGATGGTCTCTCGAATCCTATTTTTATGAGGTTTTCTCCACCTAAGAGGCTTCCCAAGACCAAGTGATCAGTGCCTACACAGAGGTAAATCCTTCTAGAAACCATTATGATGCATGTGTTGTTTGTATGCTTCCAGCATGCCCAGAGCCATGCTACCGATTTGGAAATGAGAACGTAATGAGTTCTCCAACAAGCTGAGAATGAAATATTGCTACCTCATTGTACATTGGGTGATGAGAAATAAAGATAAGAGAACTCAGAGGAGTTTAGCAACTTGACCCAAATACCACAGCAATGGTGGATCTGAGAAAAAGTTCAACTCTCCTCTTATTCAAAGTCTATCTAGACTCTACATCCCAGAGTCATTATAGCCAAGGAGCCAAGCTATGTCCTTATGGGCCTGTTCAGTTCTGGGTTCAAGGTCAAGCCTCGTAAATTAACAACTAAGTCCTACAGCAGTCAGACTCTTCGGTGGGGTTGGGTGATGCCATCGACCTCACAGGGCTAATGGTTATGAAAGAGCTTGGTATAATGGCCGAAACAGCTCCCAGTGAAATTTGTCACAGTTACTTTTCTTAATTGATAAAGCCTAATAAGTCAAGCTTCTCCCATGATTGTTCTAATTCTGATTGCTCATCTAGAGTACTTATTGTGTTTATAGAAAAATACCCCAGTGTCTATGGTACAATGTGGGCCATGCCACTGACAGGTGGCTAGTTTCTTATTTCTATTTAAGATTATTGTGAAGACGGTGACCCCTTAGGATATTTTCCCCTTGGGTTTACATGGTAGACTAGGGAGCATTCTGTCTCCCACAGGTTCCATTAACCCTATTCAGCGGAATCAGAGAGGCAGATACCGACTCCACACCCTTACAGGGCACCAGCAGCTGTCAGGGCATGTGAAAGGACTTTTTGGAAGTGTTTGGATAGTCTGATAAAGGTAACACGGGCACCTCACAGCCTGACAGACGTGAAATATAGACTCAGTACATTCACTCTCCAGCTGTGAAGGAAGCAGCCACGGCTCTAACCAGAATGCTTTCTCTTTAGAAATCCAGGAAGGTAAATTTCTCAAGGACTGTAAAATGACTCTTGTCTCCTATATTGATATTTTCCCTCTGAAAAATAAATGTGTTTTTGCATTATTTAACTATCACATAATTAAGCACTAAGGGCTCTCTGTTCTTTGCACCTAGAGGACAGGCAGTGAGGTAATACAGGCCTAGAGGGCTGTGGATAGACATCGCTCTGAGAGTGAGAGAGGAAAAACAATAGCAAGAAACAGACAGAGACCCAGGGCTGGAGGAAGAGAAGAAAAGTGTTTAACATTCAGAATTTGTCCACAGCCAATAATTTATTAGAACTCATCTATAACAAGGCCTGGCAATGATTTATAAGTTGATTTGAAAAATAAATAAAAGTGATAGAAACCTGCATTTGGTTTTAATGATAGACTGTTGCAGCGTGAAAAGTGAGGATATGAAACATTGCAAGGAAATTAGATATTATGCCCTGCAGACAATTGCAGCTACCAGCCCATTAATTGTTAGATATTTATTATTAAAAATTTCTTTTCATGAGTGACTGCTGAATATTTGTGCTACTCAAACTGTTGAGTTCTGACATGAATGAAGGGTGGGAAGTGCATTTGTTTCCTGTGTGTGTGTGTGTGTGTGTGTGTGTGTGTGTGTGTGTGTGTGTGTGTTTGCAAACTGGCAAAGCAGCTGACCAAAATAGGAGACAGAGCTCTTTACAGTAAAAACACAAACACAGAGTGGCTGCCTCTTAACCTAGCATAGGAAAAGGATTCTGACATGCCTGCAATTTCTAAATCCATACCACCAGCAACACAGTCACCACCACCACAGTCACCACCACCACCACAGTCACTACCACCACAGTCACCACCACTACAGTCACCACCACCACAGTCACCACAACCACAGTCACTACCACCACAGTCACCACCACCAAAGTCATCACCACCACAGTCACCACAACCACAGTCACCACCACAGTCACCACCACCAGAGTCATCACCACCACAGTCACCACAACCACAGTCACCACCACAGTCACCACCACCACAGTCACTACCACCACAGTCACCACCACCACAGTCACCACCACCACAGTCACCACCACCACAGTCACCACCACCACAGTCACCACAACCACAGTCATCACTACCAGAGTCACCACCACCAGAGTCATTACCACCACAGTCACCACCACCATAGTCATCATCACCACAGTCACCACCACCACCACTGCCACCACGTAATCATTTTTCACTGAGATATAAATCTGTAACACAAATAAGACCTTCCAACATCAATAAAACACAGCTCAAAAGTAACTGCCAAGAGCATCTCAGGAGGACCCCACAAAAACTAAGAAGCTGCATTCTTATCTCATCCATATTTAACTTACTATGTTCCTCTTTGGTCTGGGAAGACCCAGAGGGTTGTCAACTGAGCATACAATGGTTTTGACTATCATATACAATGGATGTGCTCAAAGCAAAGCTATGTCTCATCCAAGTTACAGTGTTCCTAAAACTACTTACTTAAAAATAAGATCATGTGTTTATTTTCTCACTGAGGGAAAGAAAAAGCATGTCTTTGATTAACTAGAAAGCAATATATCATTATACTATAATGTTGCAAATGAATTTTGGTTTCTATTCATATTTAAATGCCTATATTTCCTTTATTTGTTAGATATTTTTGAGAAGAGGCTACTTTTGGACAGATAGATATATCTTAATATGTAATTAAGTGTACTGTGTCTATTACAATTACGTATCTTATAAATATACACATACATATTTATAAACCAATGGCTCACTATGGCCAGTCTTAATTCACAATCCATTCAGGGATATTTTCACTTTAAATCTCTGGTGTGCAGTGGGGAAGCATGCAGGTATAAATGTCAGTGGAGAGGTCAGGGTAGGAAAGAAGATGGTTTAGGCCAATGGTGTATTTTAGCCTTGAGAGCTTGCCTGGTTGTCCTCATAGGGAGCACAGCCACTTATGTACTCTTGATTGAAGTCTGGGTCCTTCTCTGTCCAGGGAGGGGTCATCCTCTTTAAATGAATAAACAGTTTCAGGAGAGGCATATGTGGAAAGGGGAGAGAGGAGGGAAGATACCCACCTAGCCAACTGCATCAGCTGAAAGAGCCCGTGTCACAGCCAGATCACCCTCACATTCAAATGGTGTCTTTTAAGATATCCATGGTGGGTTGCAATTTAATGCTTAACTTGCCGTCATTACCATCTAATTAAAGCGGTCTAGACAGTGTAATCTATTGACGCGCAACTTTACCATCAGACACCCTGTTAATCATGAGCCTGCACACTCAGGGCTGCGGATGTGTGTGGCACATCAGATTCTGTGATGCACTGCTGAAGATCAGAGCAGAGGCTTGGGCTGGAGCGTGTGTGGAGTGTGAGCTTTTGGAGAGTGGGGACTGCGTCTGTGTCCTCCTTTGTAATGTTACCCATGACTTCACTGTGTAGATGATCTAAATGGGCCCATGCTCGAGTGTCCGTCCTTCTGGGTCTTCCCAGCTAAAGCAAACATAAATTAAATGCTAGTGAGATCACAAAATTGCCCTCGTTATTTCTACATTTAGAAAGGACCAATACAGTACCTTTTGCCAACAGCCGAACTTGGTCATGTGTACGTTTCCCAGGCCGTACTGGGTTTGAAGGCATCACAGGGTCGGTCATGTGCAGTGCATGACAGGATGCTGCACATGTGCATTGCGGGACAGGATGCAGCGCATATGCAGTGCGGACAGGACTTGGCACAGGTGCAATGAATGACAGGATGCAGCGCATGTGCAATGCGGGTCAGGATGCAGTGTACGTGCAGTGTGGGACAGGATGAGGTGCATGTCCAGTGCCTGACAGGATGCAGTGCTTGTGCAGTGTGGGACAGGATGCGGTGCATGTGCAGGTCATGACAGGATGCAGTGCATGCGCAGTGCGGGAAAATATGCAGCATATGTTCACTGCAATACAGGAAGTGGTGCATGTGCAGCGCGGGACAGGTTGCGGTGCATGTGCAGAGCATGACAGAATGCAGCGCATTTGTAGGGCGGGAAAATATGCAGAGCTTGTGCAGTGCGGGACAGGTTGCAGCGAATGTGCAGCAAATGTGCAGTGCGGACAGGACTCGGTGCACGTGCAGTGAGTGACAGGATGCAGTGCATGTGCAGTGCCTGACATGATGCAGCGTATGTGCAATGAGGTAAATATGCACCGTGAGATGCTACTGGGTGAATGTGGAGCCTCAGTTGAAACAGAAACCTGAGATTTGAGGAGTTCACAGAGAGAAGTTGAGGCTTGATGCACGTGGCAGGGCATGAGACTGAAGAGATGCCAGGAGAGACTGTCAGTGAAGGCGAAGCCCAGTTGTAGAGACACGGGAAAAGAAAGAGCTGAGGGTCCCATGACTCTGGAAAAGAAAGAGATGAGTCCCCTGATTCTGGAAAAGAAAGAGCTAAGAGTCCTTTCAGATCACTCTCCCATGATCTAGTGATGACCATCTCTTAAAGACTCCATCACCTCTCCAATACTACACCCCTGGTATGTAGTGGGGGTGGGGGTGGGTGTAAGCCTTCATGGTAAGCTCTTCTCTTTTCTTTAAAGACAGGGTCTCACTGTGTATCCCTGGTTTGGCTAGCCTGCAACTCACTAGGTCAGGCTTGCTTCAAAAACAAAAATCTGCTTGTCTCAGCTAGGATCAAAGGTATGCACACCACAGCCAGATAGAGAATTTTACTGTAAAGAACCAAATAAAAAATATTCCATGAAGGAGAGATAAACCTATTTTTTAGGATCCCAGGTGTGGGATTGGAATGGTCTTGTGAGAGAACAGGTGAGGTTAATCCACTAGAAGACCAACCACCTCGTGCGGGAACTTGATTCTTGTCAGCTGGAAGATCCCATGAACAGGCTCAGGGAGGAGATATATAAATGAGGCCAGAACTGGAGGCAAGGTGTTTTGGAGACTTGGGATAGTTTTGGCAGTTCATAGCTGCACTTAGAGACACTCCTAGAGAGAACCGCTCGAGGGAAGGATTCAGGGCTCCGGCTCCTGCTGAGGTTCTGGGTTCTGGTTACTCCAGGTTCCAACAAAAGAAATCCTGCTGATTATGCCAGGAGAATCGCTCCTCGGAACTGATATCCTTATGGTTTTGTTATTGTGTTCCTTAATCCTCTTTTCCTATTGGTTTGGTTAGTCGGGTTGTAAGTTACATACGCTCAGTTAATAACTTGTAATAAAATATATTGGTTAAGAAAATTGAGCCTACAATCGTGTGCTTCCAGGCCACAGTCTCTGAGTATATATGATTGTCACAGATGAAAGCAGACATGAAGGATGCAGAAAGAGCCATGTTGCAGGTCTCTGAAATGAGAGGTAGTAGCTTACATGTTCCAAGCCTAATTGGTCAAGGTTGCTTCTTAACCTACCTCCCCCCACCGTTCTTTTCCATGAACTCTGAGGATAACTAAAGAAACAGCGGTGTGGAAAAGAGTTTTATAGGAGCCACACTCTCAAAGAAAGCTGACCCTCCCTTCACCTGTAGCTGTCAACTGTCACCAACTCCTCAGCTAGGGATGGGTCCTCTGGAGCTATTGCCCCATCCATGCTGGCATGCTGACTGGCTTAATCCTGTCCTGGCCTTGTGTATGCAAGCACAGATGACATGAGTCAATCAGTGCAGCAGCCTTGTCATGTCCAGAAGGCACTGATTTGCAGAAGCGCTTTCTGACCTCTGGCTCTACCATCTTTCTTCCTCTTCTCTGCTGTCCCCCAACCTTTCAGGGGATGGATATGTTGTAGATCTCCAATTGGGACCGAGCCACCCACAGTCACTTAGCCTCTGCCCTTTGATGAATGTTGAGTCTCGGTACTAACTACCATCTATTACACAAAGGAGCTTCTCTGGTGAGAGCTAAGCACTGAGCCACTCTGTCACTGTTACTTCTCATTGGTCATCATGGTCAATCGTGCCTTTGAATTATCAGATTAGAATGCTGAGCTCAGGGTAAACACCCCTCCCAATGAATCATGCCATCTCCGTCCATTGCCTCATGTGGCCACTCTTGCTCGGAGCTTCTTGACTGCATTCCAGACTTTTGCTTTCACTCCCTCATTTTCTTCCTCTTGCCCATTCTGCATAAGACTCCATCCCTTAGCCTCCTACAATATCATTTTCATTAAATCATGTCCTGGTCCACAAAAATGTCAACAATTCTCCTTTCTACAGAGTCAATTCCAGCTGATTCATTTGGAACTCTTGATGCTGTCTGACCAATTCCATGGAGTAATGCTCTTGCTCTACCAAATTCCATTAAGCACAGTAAAAATCATACCTTAGCAGGAAAAGTTTACACTGTGCCCAGTACAAAAGCCACAGATTGGAGAAAATGTGCCCTAAGAATCTGTATGCCAGGCTGAGCTTCAGACTCTGGAGGCTCTTCTCCAGTTTCCCAGGTGCTGAGGTTACAGGTGTGTCCCAGCATGTCTGGCTTATTTCCAGTATTTCAGAAACTTTTCCCGATACATTTTTCAATAATGTATAATGCTTATTATTTTTGAGACAGGGTCTTACTGGAACTTGCTATGTAGACCAGGCTGCTCTCAAACTCACAGAAATCAATTCTGCTTTTGTCTGCTGAGTTCTGGGAATAAAAGCATATGGCACTATATCTGACAACAGTGTAGTTTTTAAATGAGAAAAACTCAAGATGACCTCACTGAATTCAAGAATTTATTTTTCTATAAACTCATAAAACAGTGCTATTGTTTGTTTCCTTTCTTGCAAGATGACACCTAATCTAATTCATGATCTGTGACAGTGCCAGTGCTAATTCAGATCCCGTAGCCTATTCTGGTCATACTCTGTTAAAAATACAGTTTTCCACCTTATAGAATTCTGTTGAAATCCAATCAGAAAGCATTTGGTTACTCCCGTAACATTCATGCCACGATTGCCGCAGTGGGCCAGGCCAGCCATTACTGTACCCAGCAGGATTCACTCTGTATCACCCGTTCTTCTCCTCAGACTCAGAAATCATTGCAGAAGGACTGTAAAGACTGTAGAACTCGGAGGTAGTGGACACCTGCAGAGAAACAGTATCTGCCTGGCACGGCAGGGTCATTGTCCATATAAACTCACAGTACCTGTGACTTGCATACCCAAGTCCTATACATGATCAAATCTACCTAAATCTCAGCACAGAAGGGAGAAGGGCTCGTGAAGTCCAGCTGCTAGCTAAGGAGCTGTCTGCGGTTGATGGCTGCCAGCTGCCAGCAGAGCGTTCCCAGAGTGGCTGCACTTGGCTCCAGTAGAGGGTCCTCCAGCTGTGCCTATAGACAGATGGCGCTGGAAGGAACCCAGCGGCTTTACAAACAAAGCCTGTGAGGTGGGGAGGGGGAAGGTGTGGAGGGTGTGGTAGGGAAGGAATGGGAGAGCCTGGGCGTGGCTTCGATTAAAACACATTATACGTGTGGATGAAATTCTCCGAAAATAAGAATTTTCTAAGAAGTATAGTTTTCTGCTGTTTCGGTCTACCTGCATCTTGTATCCTTGCTCTTTAAAGAGTAGGCAAGGACTCCCTATCCAGGGGACATGGTCAAATATGAGGTACCAGAGTACGTGTGAAGGTCATACCCCACTCTCCACTCAACTGTGGAGAATGTCCTGCCCATTGGCTAGATCTGGGTAGGGGTTTGAAGTTTACGGCCTGTATTGTCCTTGGCTGGTGCCATAGTTTGAACGGGACCCCTGGGCCCAAATCTGCCTATCATAATGTTCTTCTTGTAGGTTTCTAGGACTCTCTGGATCCTTCTACTTTGCCATTCTCCCATGCTTCTCTCATCTAGAGTCTCAATAGGATGTCCTCTCCTCTGTCCCAGTTTCCTGGTAAGTGAAGACGTTCATGGGACATGCGCCTTGGGCTAGTGTGCAGATATAAATGAGTGTATACCATTTGAGTCTTTCTGCTTCTGGGTGGCACTCAGAGGAAGGATAGCAGGCTACCAAGAAGAGACTTGATACCCTATGAGCATATACAGGGAGATGAATTCCCCCTCAGTCACAGTCATAGGAGAGGGGAGTAAGGGGAAAATGGGAAGGAGAGAGGAATGGGAGGATACAAGGGACGGGATAACCATTGAGATGTAATATGAATAAATTAATAAAATAAAATTTAAAAAAGAATAAGATTAAAAAACAAAGAGTAGGCAAGGAGCAGAAGCATCAACATCACCCAGAATGCTTCTGAGAAATGTCGCTGCGCAGGCTCTGATCCAGCCCTAATATGTTGGTTAGCTTGCCTCAGATCACAGTTGTCTGACAGGACAGCTTCAGGTGAGAAATTTCCCAGAACAGACTGGCTTGGGAGCATGTCTGTGAAGGAATGTCTTGATTACTAATTGGTGTAGGAAAGCCTAGCCCACTGTGGGCAGTAGCACCCCTAGACAGAAGGTCCTGGGCTGTACAAGAAAGGTAGGAAAGTACGAACCTATGAGCCAGCCCGAAGGCAAGCCAGTGAGCCTCATTGCTCTATGGTTTTTGCATCAGGTTCCTGCCATGAATCCCTGCTCTGACTTTCCCTTGGAGATGGATTTTGACCTGAAAGTATAAGCCAAATAAACATTTTCCCCAATAATTGCTTTGGTTATTATGCTGGCAAATTTTTGCCAACTTGACCCAACCTAGAGTCACCTGCAGGAGGGACCCTCAACTAAGGAATAACCTCCATCAGATTAGCCTGTGGGCAAGTCTGTGGGGCCTTTTATAGGTTCATGATTGATGTGAGGGACAGTGTCAGTCCTTGGCAGGCGATGTAGTCCTGGGCAGGAAATCTAGTCATGGGAAGGTGATCTAATCCTGGGCAGGTGGCCTAGTCCTGGGCAGGTGATCTAGTCCTGGCCAGGTGGTCTAGTCCTGGGCAGGTGATCTAGTCCTGGGCAGGTGGTCTAGTCCTGGGCAGGAAGTCTGGTCCTGGCAGTTAGGAAAGCAGGCTAAGGAAGCCATGGAGAGCTAAGCAGTGAGCAGTGTTTTTTCATGGATCCTGTCCTGACATCCCTCAATGCCCAATTGTGATCAGAATATGTACACTAAACACACACTTTCCTTCCTGAGTTGGTTTTAGGCAGTGTGTTATCCACAGCAGAAAACAAAGTTGAACATTAATGGTATCAACCACACCAGTAGAATGAGACTAAACATCCCCTGAAGTAGACTCCATGTTTGAACAATGCCCCAGTGGCCTTTCTCATTGCTGTGACCCAGTACTTGACAAGTAGCAACTGTAGAGGAGGAAGAGTTCACCTTAGCTTTTCGTTGAGGGCTTCCCTCCACCATGGTGAGAAAAGCATGGCTCCAGGTTGCTCCATGGTATCAGGGGCTTGCAGCTATGGCTCCCTGCCTCCTCACCACTCAGTGGTATTGGGAGCAGAGACCAGAGAAGAAACAGGGCTGAGCTATAAACCTCAGAAGGTCACCTCTCAGAGATCCACCTCCTTCAGCTGGGCCTCAGCTTCCCAGAGTTCCACAGCCCCCACAGCAGCACCACCATCTGAGACCAAGTGCTCAGTCACAGTCACGGGAGCCGGTAAGGACATTTTACATTTAAATCCCAGCTACTGCTAGATATACTCACACCTATATCTATACACACATCCGCAAAACCTCCATTAAGAGGCAAGAGTCAAACCCCAGTTTCTAATTTGTAAAGAACAGTCTCTTCCTCCTGGGTCTGCTGTGAAGATGGAAATAATCAATGTGTTCTGTAACTGAAAAATGTTTTTAATCTCAAGTATTTGCTACTGGTGTGAAGTGCTTGCACACTGGTGTGATGTGCTTCTACACTGTTGTGATATACTTTCACACTGGTGTGACTGCTTGCACACTGGTGTGATGTGCTTCTACACTGTTGTGATATACTTTCACACTGGTGTGACTGCTTGCACACTGGTGTGATGTGCTTGTACACTGGTGTGATATACTTACACACTGGTGTGACTGCCTGCACACTGGTGTGATGTGCTTGCACACCCGTGCTCCCTCTTTCCCTCTGCCTGGATCGTCTTCCTTCCTTTCCCTCTAAGTATTTGATCTGCATCTGCCTACTCTGGGTTGAATTGTGTCCCTCTTAAATTCACACTGAACTCCCAGCCCACATGACCTTCAAGCAGTGTGCATTTTTTATATCTAGTCTGTAGAGAAGATCTGGTTAAATGAGTTGTTTAGAGTGGGCCATAATCCAAGCTGACTTAGAAAAAATAGGAAATGAGGACATAGGCACACAGACACACTCACAAACACACTCACAAACACACTCATATATACACTCAAACACACTCACACATACTCTAACACAATATACTCATATACATGCATACACACATACACTCTCTCACACACATACACACACTCTTGTATACTCAAATATTTATACACTCAGTCACAAACACACTCACACACACTAACGTAAACTCAGAGACATCTCTCACAAACATATATATGTATATGTATATATGCATATACTCTCACATACACTTTCACACATGATCACACATATTTATAAACACTCCCTCATACACACTCACTCAAATATTTATACACTCCCACACAAACATATAACTTGCACACTCACAGACATCTCTCACACACATATTTATCTATACATAAATACACTCTTACATGTATACTTTCACACACACTGACATATGCAATCACACATTTGTAAATACTCCCTCACACACACTCAAACGTTTATACATACACTCAAACACACTAACACACTCACACACACATATCTTATGAACACACATATTTTTATATACATATACTCTCACACACACTTTCACATACAATCACAAATATTTACGAACACACATACACCCCACACACAAAAAGACACACACACACACACACACACACACACACACACACACACACACACACACACCCCACACACACCCTGAAGTGATTACTGAATGATCACATGGAAATGACAGTAATAGCATGGTAAGGAGAACGACTTAGAAGAAATCAGCACTGATTTTAGCTCAGACTTCAGCTTCCAGAGCCACGTGGGAATGAGCTGCTGATGCTGATGCTCAGGTCCTGCATCAGCACTGCTTGCTCAGCCATCCCTGGGAAACGGATATATTGTCTTTCTCCTTTTCCTCATTTCAGACCACGTGCTGTGACTTAGCCCAGGCTCTGCACAAATACAGTGGATTAACTTTTACTTAACTTGACACATACACACATACACACACACACACACACACACACACACACACACACACACGTCATATGCTATCAAATTTGTATCATGATTCTAGACACTCAGAAAATTGTATCCAGTGTATACCCTACTTACCTGTGGCTGTCACTAATCAATAATTCTTTCATGGATCAATTGTTTGAAAGAAGAGTACCATTCAAGATTTCACAGCCTTCTTTCTAGGGTGCCAGTTAGTCCAAGGGTAGTCCTTCTACTCTAAATTAAGCAAAGGCAAGTTTGCATTAGGTCTGTACTAACTATGTGTCAGGACTGGTGTCAAAACTCAATACAGGAGTACTATGTCATTCAAATTTGGAGGCTTCTGCACTGTGGAAATAAGAAAATCTTGATAATTTATCTTGTTTGTTTGTTTTATTCTACCTTATTTTTTTATTTTATAGAAAATAGAGTCCTCTCTCATACAATACATCCTGATGACAGGCTCCCCTCCCTCCACTTCTCCCAGCTCCCTGTCCCCCACCTATCCTCTCCTCCAGACCCATTTCCTCTTCACAAAGGAGCAGGCCTACAAGAGAAGACAGCCAAGCAGGAGAAAACAAGACACAATAAGAATAGGTATAAACCCTCATATCAAGGCTGGAAAGGCAACCCCAATAGGAGGAAAAGAGTCCCAAGATCAGGCAAAAGAGTCAGAGACACACTCGCTCCCACCATTAGGAGTCCCACGGAAATGCCAAGCTAACAGGCCTAGCAGATGCACAGAGGACCTGGTGCAGACCCCGGCAGGCTCTGTACTTGCACTCCAGTGATAAAGTTTCTTTCAATTTGAAATTTTTTAACTCCTTATTTTATCTGGCCTTTTATTCCTACCCTCTAGCCACAATAATCTGAGTTAGGGAAACATTTTGTGGTTCTTACTTGAAAGTTGAAAACAAACATTTAAAAAAGCCAGGAGAAAGCCAATGAGATGGCTCCGTTGGGTAAAACATACTTGTCACCAAGCCTGACAACCCGAGTTCAATCCTCAAAACACACTTGATGGAGGGAGAACAACTCTCACAGGTTGTCATCTGATCTCTACATTCCTCGCCCACAAAATAAGCTTAAAATTTTTTATATGAAGAGGGACATTGGTGAGTTCAATTAATCACAATTCAGTATACATTTGCAAATGCTAAGAGAGAAGGTGTCAAGTGTTCTGGCCACAAAGCTAACAAAATGTACGCAGATAAGGCATTTACCTTTAATCCTAGCACCTGGGAAGCAGAAGCAGGTGTTTCTTTTTGTTTGTTTGTTTGTTTGTTTTGTTTTGTTTTTCGAGACAGGGTCTCTCTGTGTTAGACTTGGCTATCCTGGACTCACTTTGTAGACCAAGCTGGCCTCGAACTCACAGCGATCTGCCCACCTCTGCCTCCCGAGTGCTGGGATTAAAGGAGTGCGCCACCACACCCGGCTAGAAGCAGGTGTTTCAGGCTAGCCTCATTTACATAGTGAATTCCAGGCCAGCCGGGGCTACATAGCAAGATGCTGGCACAAAAAGAAGGAAGAAAAGAGAATAAAAAATGAAAAGAAGGAGGAGGAGGAAGAGTAGAAGGGAGAAGAAGAAAAAGGTAAGAAAGCATGAAAGGAAGAAAGTAAACAAACAAGAAGAAAGGAAAGGAAGAAGAGGAAGAGGAAAAGAAAGAGGAACATGCTAGGCTGTGCGTATATTAACTAGCCTTGTTTAACTATTTTATAATATATGCTTATTTCAAAATTTCATAACGTACATGTTAAATGTGTACAACATTTAGCTTTCAATTAAAAAGAAATCAAAGGTAAGGGGGTATCCCCAAGGACTGTGACTAGCTAGTGACCAGAAGAGCAGTAGGGAGCTTCCGGGGGCTTTAGCTATGAGCCAGTCTTATGATGACATCATTGTGGGTCCACACAGAAAAGAGAAAGGGTCTTCTGCATCCCATCCACCATGAAAATAGAAAACAAAGGAAGACAACCAGAATACCAAAACACGAGTCTTGCATATGAACAAGTAAGAAACTTATTTTTCCCGACTCTCGACGCTGCAACTTCTTAGATTTAAAAGCAGCAAGAGAGATCGAAAGCAATCTCCATAGTCTCTCTCTCAGGAGAAATGACCTACTTCAGCTGAGATTACTCCCCGTCGCTGCCCTGAGCCTTGGGAATTACCTTGTCCATGTGTTTTCATTCAGAATGGATGCTTTAATATATTTCTTTAATCATCTGTTGCATCCGAGAACATTGTTTCATGCATATTAAAGACCCAAACATGTAAAAGACGGGTGCTCTGACTAATAAATGCACTCAGAGCATGCCACTGCTCTTATTGCCTTTCGTGGCTGCAGGATAGATGTGTTTTATTTGGCAACTAATAATAATAAGAATGAGGCTGAGGATAAGGACCACATTAGTTCCTATGTTAAACAAAGGGAAGTATTTTATTTAAAAACGGCTGTGGGGCTCGCAGAAATGGTCACCTCTTGGAGGACTTAGTCCGTGCCCTCTTTCCAGAGCGTGTGTCATCCCTTACTCAAGCACATCAAACTGCAAACGCTAGAAGCTTCCGAGAGGCTGTGTGAAAATATTAAGATGCAGTTTCTACTGAGCTGGCTTTCTACTCTGGTTTGGATGTAAGACATTTGCCTGAGATAAGAGTTGAGAGATAGGAACCACACACTCCAGAGAAAGACTCGGGGAAACGGAACCACAGAGGGGTAGAGGTGATTGGAGTTTAGTTAAAAGTGAAAGACTGGGAAGGCTGGACAGAAGACTTCCGGGAGTGGGGAGGAACTTTAAGAAAGGCTGAATTTGGATTCCAGTTTAATAAGGCTTTGCTGTTCCTCTCACCGATCTATGAGGTCACCGATCTATGAGGTCACCGATCTAGCGTCACAAAGATAAATGATATGGTCCCTGCCATAAAGTTAAAGATGTTACTGGCTATAAAGGAAACTATCTGAAAATATGTGGTGAGGGCCGAAAGCAGGCAGGCATAACTCACTACCTGACATCCCAGGAGGGTCACCTGATACAGCTGGGATGACAAAGGAGGACAAAAAGTTTCTTGCAATTGTTACATTTATCAGGAATCTCACAAGAGGAGTTTCAAGACAAGAAGAACTTATTATCTAGAATTTGATGGGAACTGGCATTCTAGGTGAGTGTCATCATTTGGTGAGAGAAAGAAGAAAGAAATACAGTGTCCTTCATAAAAACGAATAATTACCACATTTATCAATTTAAACTAAGTTTAAGGAGCTGGAAATGCTAACCAAGTCATTTGCTTCTATCACATGCTATACATGTGTAACAGATTATTACACCCTATTCAATGGTGTTCTGTAATTAAAATAACCATTGGCTAAAAAGGGGCGGGCGAGACTTTTTAAATGACTGTCTTACGTTAGTTAGGGTCTTATGTGTTGGAAACAGGGAGAGTGAAGGATGAAGTCCACTGTAGTAGGAGACTCTGACATAGGTATTTTACCCAGGACAAGGAGGAAGAAGGCTCGATGGGAGTGCTGCTTGTAAGGAAGCATCAAAAGGCGGCAAGAGTGAGGAGGAGAAAGGGACAACGACACTGATTTCCTCCACTTTCTCAAGACTTCAGGGTTGATCTGGGAGACCATCAGAGTTCATGGTCCTGTTCTGGCGTTCTTGTGAGGCTCATGTGATGTGAGTCTCCACTGCACTCTCACAAGCGGTCAGATGATCCAACCTGCAGGAACAGAGATCCGCCTACCTCTGCGATTAAAGCCGTGCCCATTTTATCTTCTTTGCTTTGTGCTTGTGGTTCAAATGTGAACCCTTGGCTTCCTGCTCGTGCCATCAGCTTTCACTCTGCCATCACAGACTTTAATACTCTGGAACTGTAGACCTAAGCAAACTCCTCTATAAGCTGTCTTGCTCATGGTGTTTTATCACAGCAACAGAAATGCAACTAGAAAATAGTCTCTTTACATGACTCTGAATAAAACCACACAATCTTGCCATGCAGTTCACTGTGCAATTATCCCCTAAAACTTTCTGTTAGAAACTTGCCTGGGAAGCAAGCGTGCTGGCACACGCCTGTACTTCCAACACTCAGCGAGGCAGAGGCAGGCGGATCTCCATGTGTTTGAGTCCAGCCTGGTCTACAAAATGAGTCCAGTACAGCCAAAGGAACACAGAGAAACCCTGTCTCCAACAACAACAACAACAACAACAACAACAACAACAACAACATAGAAAGAAAGAAAGAAACTTGCTTGGAACTGCCGATTTAACAGTTACACTGGAAGTAATGTCAGTTTCTTATATTACTTCAGGATTTATTGGTGTAATGGGATATACTGGCATTTAGCACTCTTGTATATTCCAAGGATAAGTGAAGAAGTGTCAGCATTATAGTCCAGTGTGCTGGTACAAACCCAAAATCCCAGCACCAGAATTGCTGCAAGCTCAACACCCTCGGCTTTCTACTGAGATCACATCACTAGAAACAGAAAGGCAGCATTATCATAATGAGCACCTTTGTTGCCTCGGAGTAGGGTGTGGAGATCCTGGAAGCAGAGATGTTAGAGACTCTTTGTCGGGTCCATGAGACAGCCAATAATTGCTTATTTTCAAGGAACCTGAAGTATTAGTGGAAGCCACACCATCTAAAACTGTATACGATAGAATATGTTTACAACATAAGAATATAATCTTTTAAAAGTACTTTGATTAATTGATTAATATTTATTAAGTGTACATATTAATAAAGTTTAACAAAATGCTTGCATATTTAGGAAATGTAGATGAAATGCCACAATATTTGATGAAATCCCTCAAATTATGGGGAAAAAATAGCATAAGCTGTTTGGGAGATTGTCCAATTGGGAAAGCCCTTGCTTTGCCACTATGAAGACCAGAGTTTGGATACCCAACAGCTACGTACGAGCCTGGTGGGTGTAGTTGCTAGTCTGTGGCTTGTGATGTGGGTCCAGGAGATTCTCCCTGGGGCAGGCTGGCGAGGTAGACTAGCAGTAGGTTCTGGTCTCAGGAAGAGAACATGCTCTAATAAAGCAGAGAGCAATGAAGGAAGACATACAACATCATCGGTCTCGGCCCCTCACAGGCATGTATGCACACACATGTGCATATGTACCTCCACATGTACAAACACATGTATTTAATACACACACATACACACACACACACACACACACACACACACACACACATACACACACTATGAGAAAACTTTAGTACATGTTATATCTGAAATGAGTGTAAGAGGTTAACGTATTCAAACTGCTCTAGGTTGTTAAGAACAATTGAACAAAAAGTTTTATTGTAAAACTATCTATAGACAAATACATACTTTTATAGTATCTAAGGGTATAAACCAGTGCTTCTCAACCTTCCTAAGGCTATGACCTCTTATTACAGTTGCTCATGTTGTGGTGATTTCCCCCGCCCCCAACATAAGATTATTTTAGTTGCTACTTCATAACTGTGATTTTGTTACTGTTATGAATGTAATATAAATATCTGTTGTCTGTTGGTCTTAGGCGACTCCTGTGAAAAGGTCACTTGACCTGCTCAAAGGGGTCCCACAGGTTGAGACCCGCTGTGACAGACTTTCAATCTGAGTTAATAGTTCCGTGGTGAGGCTCTCTCCACTTGCCTAATATCCACAGGGGCTTGGGTTCAAGGTCTAGTATTTAAAAACTGAAAACTAACTAAAGGGAAAACAGAAATACAGAGAAAGGAGAATGACAGCAGACCTTAAACTTCAACGCATTCGTGATGCGTTGTCTTTGCTGCCTCTCTAGCTCGCGGTGCCTTGTGTCAGTGCTCAGAATTCACGTGCGCCATTAAACAACACGGTGTACGATCTCATTGCGTCACTCTGCTGGATCAGCACAGCACAGCACCAGCAACTAGAAGGTCTTAGCCAGAAGATGTTTATATTTCCTTACAGTTCTGGAGGGTGACAGTGCAAAATCAAGGCGCCAGGACTGGGCGCCAGCGAATAATACCCGATCTCAAGCTGTACTATAGAGCAACAGTAGTTAAAACAGCATGGTACTGGCACAGCAATAGGCTGGTTGATCAATGGAATCGAATCGAAGACCCAGAAATGAATCCGCACACATATAGTTGCTTGATTTTTGACAAAGAAGCCAAATCTATTCAATGGAAAAAGGATAGCATCTTCAACAAAGAGGTCTCTCTCCAAAGGTCGCTGGGTCATTTTGTCTGCACATGGCTTCTCTTCTGGGTAGAGATGGGAAGAGCTCTCTGCTGACCTTTCCTCTTCTCTCAAGGACACTGATACAATTGCTTTTGGACCTCAAATTCTTTGATCACCTCCTCAATGGCCCTGTTTCCGCAAACAAAGCACACCGGGGAGGGGGCAGGGCTTCAGTAGATAAGCTAAGGATGTGCAAGTGTGTGTGTGTGTGTGTGTGTGTGTGTGTGTGTGTGTGTGTATGACCCACTTCAGTCCATAGCACTCACCAGTATCAACTCCAAGAACATGTAAATCTGTGCCTTACCTGCCACAGCTTTAGGTATTAAATCTTTCTAAGCCACCAAGGCAATGGTTTTCAACCTACTTAATGCTGCAGCCCTTTAATGCAGTTCCTCATGTTGTGGTGAACCCAACCACAAAATCATTTCATTGCTACTTCATAATTGTAATTTTGCTAGTGCTGTAATGTAAAAGTATCTGATATATAGGATATTTGATATGCAACCTGCAAAAGGGGTGGGACTCACACGTTGGGAAGCCCTGGTCTACAGCTAACCGGCTGCAGTCATACATCTATTGAGATGTGTCCTTTGTTTCACAGATTCCTTATACGAGGCTTTATCTGAAAACTCGGAATAAATGTGTACAACTCTGAGCAGTGTTCTGATGTGCCTTTGAACCTTTGGAATGAAAGAAGCATTCTACTACAACAATGGGTAAGAAGCCTGGCTATCGTACTCCCAGACAGCAAGGAAGGTTTGGTAAAGAAGATGTATCTGTTGCAGTTTGGAGATAACAAGGTGAGAGTTGAGGAAACCTTGTATAGATGTTTCTTCAAGGAGAACAAGAGAGTTGGCTTTATGAAGCTCACTCTTGATTAAGTCTTCCATGCTCAGAGCTTTGAGATGGTCAATTATGGGTTCACAGAGGACAGGTTATTTAGAGAGCAGAGGAGCTAGCTTCTGTTCCAGGTCCCTGGTATAAGATTAGGTTAAGACATTAGACACGATGTAATTCTCCATGGCCTCATTTTCTCTTTCACAAAGTGAAATGAAATCATCAGTAGGTGATCTCCCTTAACTTGATTGATTCTGAGGACTGTACCCCTTCTGCGAGGGAAGGCATATGCTACTTTATTTTTCTAGAATATTTTATGTATAACCCAGGAAAGCCATCCCTCCCCTCTCAGATGTCAGTGGGTCTAGAAAGCCAAACTTCACCTCTAACATAAATTCTGAAGTACAATCTGGAAGCCACTATAATTTGAGAACTAGTAAGGAAGAAAACACCACACAAAACCCAGCAAATGGCCTTATTTCCACAACGCCATCATGTAGTTAGCTCATTTATTTAGAACTCATTTAGTTTTAATTACCATAATATGGTTCGTGTAAAGCTCGCATTAAAAGAATGGACTAAATCTAAGTTCTATGTGTTTAAGACAGAATGCTTTCTTTACTAGCTCAGTTTTATTTAGCAAATGCTGCTTTTGTTTTTAGTCTATTACAAAATTCAAAATAGGCGCACTTACATGGGAAAAAGATACCGGTGCTCTCACAAAACTGCAGGTTAGGAACACATGGCCATCACTCATATTTAAGAAAGGAGATTATGTTTGTGTACTAAATTCATAAAGCTACTCACTTTACTCCAACTTGTTCTGGAAGAATCTGTTCCTCCTTCCTAGGATTTTTCCATAGCCTCCATCAGTCAGTGTTATAAAGGATGGTTTATTGTTTATAACAAGGTGACATTCCTTACTGCTATGACCAAACACCTGACAAAAGTAAGTTAAGAAATGAATGGTTTGTCTTGGCTCACAGTTTGAGGGAACATTCCATCGTGGGAGGGAGGGTGTGCATCAGGAGTGTGGGATGGATGGTGGCACTGCTTCCATGGCCAGGTAGTAGAGATCAACCCTGGTTCTCAGCTGGCTTCCTCCTCTCTTGAAGCCAGGACCACAGTTCATGGGATGGTGCCACCAACATTCAGGATGGGTCTTCCCCTTTTAGTAAACACTTAAGAGATACTTCCAGAGATGAGTTTCCATGGTGATTCCAAATCCAGCCAAGTTAACAATGGAGATTAGCTATCACAAATCTACCTACCTCTTGTCAACTTGACACTCAAATTTACCTCTTTAAATAATGAGATTAGACTTTTGGCCACTAACGTTTCATTTTCACCCATGATGTAAAAAACACATTTAATCCATCTCTGAAAGTTCATGTAGTCTTTAACAGTCCCGATAATGTTCAAAAGTCCAAAATCCAAAGTCTCTTCTGAGATGCCAGATAAGTTTTTAACTTCAAGTCTCTGTAAATAAGACAATCAAACAACAGCAACAGCAACAACAAATCACAAGTTACACCCAATATTCAGTGGCAAAAATGTAAGTAAACATTTCCATTGCAAACTGAAGGAATGGGGGTGGGGTGGTAAGGAAAAATAAGACCAAAGCAAGACTAAAATCCGGCCAAGAACACAGCAAACCCAATAGGTCCATATCTGAAATCTGGGGCTCATGATGAATCAGCTAGGCTCCAACAGCTTTCCGAAGCCTTGTCCTTCCAGTTTTTCAGTTTTTAGTCCACATAGCCTCTCTCTTCAGCTGACTCCCCTCCATGCCTGCAGCTTGCCTCTGAGGATGGACTATGGTCCTGTCACTTCCCTGACGTCCTGGCATTTGTATTGTAACTGAGGCCTCGTGTCTCCAGCATCATATAATGGTCTCCTAGGACCTCCTTGTAAGGAATACAACCCTGTCACATATTGTCTGGCTTCAGGAACTTTCTAAAACCTTCCTGTAAGTTTCCGTGAGCACTGCACTCTTTTACGTGTTTCATGTCTACAGAACCAGTCTACATGAATGACAGTGTCAAATTCTGCTGTCACTGTCAAATTCTGCTGTAGCTTTGCCCTTCTGGGCCACAGCTGCCTTCCTGTGCCTTTGAGGCCAACCCTGGGAAGACAAGTCCCTAGGGGGTAGTTTTTCCAGTAGGGCACCCCTTTAGGAGCCTTCTTAACAGTGACTCCCCTCTTTCAAACGAATTTGCATTTTCACTGGTTGGAGCCTTTGATGGATGGATCTTGCCCAGAGGGCATTTTTTTTTCTCTATTGTTCCAGCATGGAACACTAGGTTTCCCTTTAATGGGGATAATCTATTTAACAATTACAGCTTGTCTGTAACTTCTAACTTACTCTTGCCATGTCTTTCTTTCTTACAGAAGACCTGAATATGGACAGCGAACAACAGCCTTATCATACATAGCCTGGATGGTGTGCTGTCTGGAAAATTTTCCAGGCAGACAACTTAGTGCATTACTTTGGAAGTCACCCTTACTCAAATTCTCAAGACACCAGCAGGTTACAGCCAGACTTCTCAATACAGTATATAACACGAAGGACTGCTAGCCCAGTTCCCACTAGTGTTCCCTAAAACCTCAGGAGGCATTCCTCTATTGTCCTCTCTCTCCCTCCCTCTCTCCCCACCACTCCCCCCCTCCAGCTTTCCACTCTCTAGTTTTTTGAGATAAGCCCCTCCCCCCATATAGTCCAAACTGTCCTGAAACTTACATGGCCTCCAACCCACAGCCATCAGCCTGCCTCTGCCTACCGAGTACTGGGACTAAAGATGTACATCTCCAGGCCTGGCTCATACTAATTCTCAGCGTTAGTTACTTTTACCATTATGTAAGCAAACACCTGGCAAAAACAACTTAAGGGGAAAGGGTTTATTTTAGCTCGTGGTTGGAGGGGACATTTCATTGCGGTTGAGGGAGGCAGCAGGTCCTATCACACATGCAGTCGGGAGCTAGAGAGCCGATTTCGGTCACTCAGTTCATTCCAATTTTTATTCAGCGCAAGATACTAGTCCCCTGGGCAGTGCTACTCACATTCAAGGGTGTCTTCTTTCTCCAGTTAAGCCTTTCTGGAAATCCTCTCACAGACGCATCCAAGGGTGGTTCCAAATCCAGTCAAGTGGGCAGTGACCCACTTAATGATAGCTACGCCCAACTAATCTGACCAGAACTTCTCGGATTCTTACACATTCTTGGCTTTTTTTTTTTTTTGGCTATTTGGACATTCCTGTGACTAAGAATGATGAGTGGGTTCTCATTTAGGGCAGCTTCTGATTAAGAAGGTGTGCAGACAGGAAGGACACAGGGACTGCTTACAGTCCCAAGGCTTTTCTTTTCTTTTTCTATCTTTCTATCTTTCTATCTTTCTTTCTTTCTTTCTTTCTTTTTTTTTCTGATCCCCTGGGAAGCAAGTTTGAAGTTCCTTATTTTGGATTGTTCTGTAGAAATCACAATGTTCTGGTAATAAGTCTGCCCTCCACCCCTTAAAGCAACTTAAACAAAGCTGTTTAAATGTGATTTTGGCGCCACAATTCTTTAATCTGCATATTTTTTAGCTCAGCCAACCATTTTAGAATTTAGCCAATTTTAAAGTTTTAGGTTTTTTTTATTTTTCAGCCAGCATCTCATCTGCTCCTTCTCCAAAGCAAGTCTGTATAATTCACTCAAATAATTAGCAATATGTGCTAATCTGGCCAAGTCTGGCCAGAGATTGGACTTTAATGAATGTGTAACCTCAGCAAATGATCTGGCTCAATTCCCAACATGTGTGGTTGGTTAAAAACGAAGGGCTGGTTCAGAACACACATTTCCCTGCAAATCCATCACCAGAAATCTAATTAAAATGCTGAGTGAATGCAGGCTAGTCATGTCTGTGGGGGCAGTGAATCTGTTATTTGTCACATCTGTTGAATAATTTATACCCACAAATGCCTAACAATGATTCCCAAACCTTACTGAGGACCAGGGAAGCTTTGTAAACACAGATTCCTAGGCACATCCCAAAGTTGTGAGTAAAGAAAGACACAGCAGGAGATGAGATCTGGAAATCTCTAAATGATTCTTCAGGTGATGTTGAAGATCAGCTTTGAAGACCAGTATTTTAGAATACATATAATATCCAGCAGACATTTTATAATTGAAAATAAAAGTCTTAGCAGAATAGGAGAAAATGTCTTTCTACATACCAACTGTGCACACTGAGAAATTCAAGTTAGCAGAAAGCACAGCTTACAATAGATACATGAGTGAAATAGAAACAGTACCGAGTTAGAGTCATTTATAGCCCAGTGGTACCTTTAATGGAGAAAAGTACATCTTTCCAGCAAATGATGCTGGGACAGTTGAATACATACATGAACAACCAGCCATGCAGTTTGAGCCATGCTTTATGCCATATAGATTGGTTAGCTGCCCAAACATAGTAGACCTAATCCTAATGACCAAAAGTAAGGCAGGTATGTCTTAGAAATAACCAAACCAAGTTCTACAAAAGAAAAAGAAGGTAAATTAGACTTCATAAAAATAAAAGGCTCCCAGTCTTGGAAAGGAACTAAGAAAATAGAATTCACGGCCAGAGATATAACTCACTTGTAGACCCCTAGTCTGGAATCCACAATGTACAAATACACAGACACACAGACACACACAGACACACACAGACACACACACACACACACACACACACACACACACACACACACACACGGTGTAGGGGCAGGGAGAAAGAGAGAGAGAAAGCACAAGCCACTTATAGGGATAAAATATTTGCAAAATAAACACACACCTGACAAAGACGGAAACTACTCAATGAAAACTTAGGAAAAGAACCGAACATGGGTTGGAGTGATAGCTCAACAGTCAAGAGAACTTGTTGATCTTGCAGAGGACCAGGGTTCGAGTCCTAGCACCGACATGTTGGTGCACAACCACCCTTAACGACATTTCCAGGGAATCTAATGCTCTTCTACCCTCTGCAGGCTCCAGGCATGAACGTGATGCACAGACATATAGGCAGGCAAAACGGTCATACACAAAAATTAAATAAGTCTAAAAAATTTAAACAATGATTGAAAAACACCAAGAAGACATACAGATGAAAAATAAGCACATGAAAAGTTACTTAACATCACAATCTAATGAGATGTGTATATTTAAAACTGCAGTGAGATGCCACACACACACACACACACACACACACACACACACACACACACACACACACATACCAGAAAGGTACATTTTATGAATCTTACATTGTCATGTGTTGGTGACAATGAGAAGTTACTGGAACTCTTAAAAACTGTGGCTGGAGATGAGACTCTGGAAAGCAGGTTGGAAGATTATTGTAAAGTGAAAGTATATAAACAACAACCCACCCCTAAGTATTTTTAAAAAGTAAAAATGAAACATGTGCACATAAAACTATGTTCAGAGAAATACTTAGAGTAACTTAGTGCACAATTTTGAATATTAGAAACACCACTAATGTTTATCAACTGTGGCATGAGATAATAAACTCTGCTACATCAGGGTGATGGAGAGTTACTAAGCAACGGAAAGGAACACTGCCGCATACACCATAGTGTGCGTACATTTCAAATGCATTGTGTTCATTGAAAGGTTATACATACTGTTTGGCTCCATTTATAGAATAATATTCTTGAAAAGGTAAAACTATAGACAAAATATGAGGTATTGGTTCCTTTGCAGGAGCTGACGAGATAGAGGGCTGAATGCAAAGGACTTAGTTGTTGGGAGTCAGGCTAGTCCAAGGTTTTCCCTAAGGTCCTGATATACAGGGAAGGGAAATTGTGATGGTTCTGTACTTTACACTACCGTTGGACACAATTCATAGAATTATATACAAACATGTATTGCACTAAATCTGTATAGAACTTTACATCCTGATTGCCAGGCAGCAGGCAGAGGGGTGGGGAGAGAGAGAGAGAGAGAGAGAGAGAGAGAGAGAGAGAGAGAGAGAGAGAGAGAGAGAGAGAGAGCGCAGGTAGGGAGGCGGGGGAGAAACTGGGCCAGGCATGAGCTTTTGAAACCTCAAAGCTGACCCCCAACAGCACACCTCCTCCAACAAAGACACAAGTCCCAAGCCTTCCCAAACAGGCTCATTAGCTGGAGACCTAATATTCTAGTACATGAGCCTATGGAGGCCGTTCGTACTCAAACTGCCATAGCATGTATACCCACCTACATATTTGTATGTAATAACAATGAAAAAGAGGCCATGGATTTGAAAAAGAACCAAGAGAAGTTATATGGGAGGACTTGGAAGGAGGAAAGGGAAAGAAAAAAAATGATGTAATTATATTATAATCTCCAAAAAAGTAATAAATATGGGTAGAGAGATAAAAAATAATAATGGAGCTTACTAATCAAACATTGAGACATTTTGCTGATCTCTGGACAATATATAAAACTAAATCATATCATTGCATATGGTATACATGTATCAAGTTGTTAAATTATTTGTGCATGCCGTAAACTTATATACTTAAGAACAAAGGAGGAGGCCGGATGCAGTGGCACAGGCCTGTAGTCCCAGCACTCAGGAGGCAGAGGCAGGTAGATCTTGTGAGCTTGAGGCCAGCCTGGTCTACAAAGTGAGTCTAGGACAGTCAGGGCTACAGAGAAACCCTGTCTTGAAAAGCCATATGAAATTAATAATAATAATAATAATAATAATAATAATAATAATAATAATAGTAATAATAGAGGGAAGACAATTTTAAATTTAATTTACTTTAAGCTTAAGGTCTATAACACCTTCTAGAAGTTGCCATTGTTCTGTTTCTCCAAGAAAAAGGTCCAGCATAGTTTTAAACAAAGCTTTAAAACTTAAAGACAACTATGAGTTGATGAAGGTAAAACAAAACAAAACAAAACAAAACCTAAGCCACATTCCAATGATTCACCGTAAGTGGTGCTGAGAGGCCCCCAGCCAACTGTCTTGTGCACCCATCTGTGCCAGACCTTGACAAGAAAGGGGAGGGGAGTGTGCTGTCTCTCATCAGGTATTGGGGTAAAATAACTACTTAATCTCCTGACTATGAACAATTATTCAAGTGTGGACGTATGCAGTGACTACAAGACAAGAGTTGAGAATATTACTGAGTTATAAAGACTTATATACACTTAACATATTTAATTCCACGATTCTCCATTTCCCTGCAATATCCCAGAAAAAATTAAACAATTTTCCCACAACTGGTAAGCAGCAGGGACTGTACTTAACACTCATGCCCTGTGCCTCCAAGAACCTCTCCCTTGCTTAAATAAAACTGTAACAAAAACATAGAGGCAGTTTTCTTACAAGGTGCACTTTGCATTTTCTGCTCCCATGAAGGCACAGTAAATGCATCCCCCATCAAGGGATGCTATGGGCCAAAGAATGACTTCGGAAAACACGTTCAGGTTCTAATAGACAGAGAAGTGCCCAGGGAAGAGACTCCTCTTACTTAAATAGTACCAGTGCTGATAGCAGCTTAGTGTTGTCCTGTTTCCTACAGCTGGCACAGATTTCCAGCTGCACAAAGGAGCAATCGACACGAGGGAAAAACAAACAAACAAATCCGTGTTTGCTGTTTAGGAGTTCGCCAGAGTTTTTAGATTGCAGACCCAGCACGTAGATACCTTAGCCTGTTTGTGATATTATTCCTGTCTGTTTGACGTTGTCATGGATACCAATGAGTGGGGTACATATTTATCACGATTTCTTTGGAACAAATCATTGTAATGTCAGTTTAATAAGATGTCCAAGACCCAGATGATCACAACTGTCACCATACTGCAATCCACAGACCAGAAGCAGTGGCATATTGAGAGCATTTTAATGGGAAATAAACTTAAGGGGACATAGGGCCAGAAGTCCATGCAGAGATGTAGGCAAAGTGAAAAGAGAAATTCCACTTAAATTGATGAAAGCAGGATACTTCACTTTGGCAGGTGCTGGGGGAAAAAAAAAAAAAGAGGTGTCCTATGTTAAAGAGGACGGAGTGGAAGGCTGTGGTCAGATACAAGCTCTTGGTTTTCTGAGATAAGCAGGCTTTAGTGGGTGATTTAATACAGCAGTGTTTTTAAGGTGCTGAGACTGTTGACAGGAACAACAGATCTGAGAGATTGGAGACAATGCTGTCGTGAAGATCAGGATGGTTGTCCCCAGCTTTGCTACAGTGCAGTGCTTGAAAGCTTACTCATTCTCTGAGCTACAATTAGTGAAAGAAGCATTTGCAGTTCTGGGACCATTTCAGTCTCGGAGGAGAGGGAATTTGCACGTGCGTTTTCTATAACTAAGGCTGATTCCCATTAGGGTAGAAAATCAAGTGTATGATTCATAATAAGAGATTGCTGCCTTTGAAATTGCTTCCTCCCATAATACCGGCCACTTCATTTCAATGGTAATTAGAAAGGAAAGAACCAGAAATGGCCATTTGAAGGGAAATTAGTGCTTAATTTCCAGGACTGTTTTGTTTCAATGGATTGCCACTGTGGAAAGATTTCACACTTAAATTGCAAACCGAAGAACGCCCGGGCTGGTGCTTCTGATCTGTCTTTCAAATGGACAGCGTTTAATGCTGCCCGTGATGACACTGGAGTATCAGATGTGGTGCACATTGGGTAGCCACATAGACTGTGAAGAGAGGGTTTAAATGCAAGATTTCTGTATAGTTATATAACCAGTCATTGCTGTTATTATCCAAAGGACAGCTCTTTAGGTGTACACCTACAGCTTGCTAAGAAGAAGAGAAAGTTTGGTTAGAAGAAAATTTCATATTCTATTCAAATGTCCAATGCAATCTTTTTTTTTAACCCTTTTCATTTTTTGTGAGTTTCACACGATGCACCCCAGTCTTGCTCATCTCTCCATCCCCTCATATCCACCCTTTGCCCTTGCAACCCCCCACCCCTGCCCAAATAAAACACTCTCACACACAACAAAAAACAAAGCATAGAAAACATCTCATCATGGAAGCAGTAGTGTGCTAAGTAAAGATGAGGTTTGACTGTGTAACAGTGGGGCTGCCAGAAGCACCTACATGGTGATAGGTGCACAGCAGGTGTCAGAAGCACCTGCATGGGGATGGGTACATAGCAGGTGTCAGGAGCACCTGCATGGGGATGGGTGTACAGCAGGTGTCAGGAGCACCTGCATGGGGATGGGTACACAGCAGGTGTCAGGAGCACCTGCATGGGGATGGGTGCACAGCAGGTGTCAGGAGCACCTGCATGGGGATGGGTGCACAGCAGGTGTCAGGAGCACCTGCATGGGGATGGGTGCACAGCAGGTGTCAGGAGCACCTGCATGGGGATGGGTGCACAGCAGGTGTCAGGAGCACCTGCATGGGGATGGGTGCACAGCAGGTGTCAGGAGCACCTGCATGCACAGCAGGTGTCAGGAGCACCTGCATGGGGATGGGTGCACAGCAGGTGTCAGGAGCACCTGCATGGGGATGGGTGCACAGCAGGTGTCAGGAGCACCTGCATGGGGATGGGTGCCCAGCAGGTGTGTCAGAAGCACCTGCATGGGGATGGGTACACAGCAGGTGTGTCAGAAGCACCTGCATGGGGATGGGTGCACAGCAGGTGTCAGGAGCACCTGCATGGGGATAGGTGCACAGCAGGTGTCAGAAGAACCTGCATGGGGAATGCATACACAGTTGCACAGGTGAAGAACAAAGTAGGGTGAATAAGCAGACCAAAGAACATCAGAACATTGGCAAGGAGCATCACGCTGGGAACCATGAAGGACAGCTCAGGATCAGAAGACAGGTCAGGTGGAGAGCAAATTGTTAAATGTTCTTTTAGACGTTGTAAACAGACAAGTCCTTGGAGTTATAAATATACAAAAAACAAACAACATAATGTTTCTGAGTGGCAAGCTGCTAAAGAAATGGGTGCGTAGGTCATGGGTGATGGGAAGGCCACGAGGCAGAGTTTCAGTGTGTGGCTTTTACCGCCCTCCCTCCGCGCTGATGCAGACCTAGCTGGGTCTGACCCACAGCTCACAAGGCTGCTGTGCAGCTCTACTCCCATCATGCTTTTCTTAAATCCACTGATAACTCCTAATAGTTTAGACAGACATCTCTACACCACTGAATTGTCTTCTGACTCTTTACGGCAGGTGCTCAACACCCAAATGGTCCTGAGATCTTACAGGCTTGCATTGCTTAGCACAGATACTGCAGGCCAGTATGGCCAACAAAAATACAGCTTGAAGCCAAAGATGATTGCTTACCTTTATAAATTTCTCTCATCACACACAAAAATAAACCTCACACTTCAGATATAGATCAACAATGAATTTCTAAAGAAAGCATGAAAAATCCATTTCCGAAATGCTTAAGTTAATTTTCTACTTGTTTAGGTAGTGCTGAGACAAGAAGGAAACGGTCTTGATCACTGCTTCTTCCTCTCGCTGAACTGTGTTAGAGGACAAAAAGGATATCCAGACTGTGATCTGTGACAATCAGACCCCAAAGACTCCTGACTACTATCCGTTGTGATATTACCGCCATTTGTTTCTTTCCTTAAATCTTACATTAAAACCGATCAAGACAACCCACAATGCTTTAGAGACTGGGGAGTACTGTAGGGTTGTGATGGTTAATAAAGCATATTTTGTGACTGGCATTCAGAAGACTAAGTGTTCAGACTGCTTCCCCTGTCCCAGCAATGCAGTTCACTCTGCAAGAGCAGCAAATCACTCGTGCCATGTTACTACAACAGAAACTTATTTTAGCTGCCTGCCATGACATTAAAACAATAAACCACGCCTAGCTTAATCATGCGGTAGATGCGGTTGGAGTGGGTTTGGGGATCCTCAAGTGAGAAACCAGAGGAGAGCAGAGCAGTTTCAAACAGCAGCACCACCAGGTCCTTGTCAGCTTTGTCATTTTTGTCCGTCTCAGCCTTCTGCCGCAGGGTCTCCGCAATGGGGTGGTCAGGATTGATCTCTAGGTGGTTTTTGGCCATCATGTAGCCCATTGTAGAGTTGTCTCTCAGTGCCTGGGCCTTCATGATCCGCTCCATGTTGGCTGTCAGGCCATAGGTGCTGAAGATGAGGTGACAGCAGAGGAGCCCAGTGCTGCTGTTCCTGATGAGATCCCCCCCACTTGAGGGTGATGAGGATGCCTCTCTCATGGAAGAAGTAGACTAAAGACCCCCTGGAAGCCCGTGCCCTCTGTATAGTTCCCCTAGCAGCCTTGGCCCACTTGGCTCTCTGCTCATGTCAAGAAGAATCTCTTCTATCCTGTCCTTGTGCCTTAAGGCAGGAAAATCCCCTCCCACAGAATAGCAGGGTTGGGTATCATGTGTTGTGTTTTTTTTTGTTTGTTTTATTTTGTTCCGAAATTTAAAGTATGCAAAATAAAGAAGATGCAGTTAAAAAAAAAAAAAGACAATACACCACAACTGGGAGGGGTTTGATACTTTGGTAAAGACTGGAAAGCAGTCATCTCCATGGAGACTTAATGACTATTAACCCCTCAAGCACCTACTAAGATCAAAGAACCTTTTACCCCGCCCCGCCCCCCACTACCACCACAGAAACTCCAACAGAATTTATATAGAATTGGGTCCTAGGGAGGTTTGGAGAGCAAATGGAGGAAAACCAGGTGAGAATAATTCAAATGACGTATTCAGACACTGGAAACCACCTGAAGCGCGGACCTGTAATCTCAGGTGCTTTGAGATGCTGTGGTCCAGCAGCATCAATGTTGCATGGGAGTTTGTTAGGGCAGAATCTCATGTTTAAACCCAACCCTAGTGATCCAAGTATACCAACAAGGATCAGAGTAACAAGATGCTCAGGCTGGGCCTGTGCGCCAGGCCAGGAGTCCCAGTTACTAGGGAGGCCGAAGTAAGAGGACCACAATTTTGAAACTTTTTCTTGGGGGAGGGAGGGGGATCCAAGCATGTTTATTGTCATTTCTAGGCAAGTTAGTGAGACTTTGTCTCAAATACAAAGTTCAAAAGTTGGGGATACAGCTTGGTTGGTAAAATAAGCCTATGGGTAGGTTTGGAAGGGGGTGTGAGGCACTCCTGTCATTTAGGAAATGCCAGGGATTTAGAAGCTCCCTGCCAGGTATAGAGGATAATGGCCAATTTTAGACACGGTCTTGATGATTCTGACAGGTCACCTGTTTACCTACAGATTAAATCTTACTAGCATGATTTATAGCTCTTGGAAAGATTCTGTTATTTTTCTGAATTAAATAAATAAATAAATAAATAAATAAATAAATAAATAAAAAGGAGCATGGGAACATGACATAGCAAAAGTCTCAAGTTCCCAGTATGCCTTTAATGTTCTTGTTCTCTGGTTACTCTTGTTTGACACATATCTATTGATTGTATATAAAGACTAAAGAACACACCTGAAAAAACAATCTGTATCCACATCTTGCTTAAAACAAATAAATCTACATGTAAATGTACCAAATGCTGCTGGTCTACCTGACTTATGAACTCGTTACTTTATCATTTACTGTCTTTATCGGATTGGGCTATCTTGAAAGATCCTCCCAGAAATGTGTCCCATTCTGGAGGCTGAAGTCCAAGGTCCACTGAGGGCCTCCTTCTGGGCTTCAGCCTGCCAGTTTATTGCACCTTCATATGATGGAATAAGGGGAGGTTTCCTTGAGTGTTTTCTCTATAGTTTAACCCCTTCCCACCTCCTAGATCGTTGCTTTGGAGGCCAGACTCCAACCTATTGTTTTGGGAGGGGCCAACTTCAGCTACAGCACTCATCAATGAGGGTGCTCACCTTTTCACAGTGGAGCGCAATGAACTGGAAAGCGCTCTGGGATATGAAAGCTGGCTCTGAAACTCACTCAAGGCACACAGTGGTGTGTGCTCTGGGGCTACCGAGTACTGACTGAGTCAGCCTTTGGCACTGTGGAAATGCAAGAACAAGCCCATCTACTTAGGTGACGCTGGACTCTGTCCAGACGGCTGGAAAGACAGCTGCTATACTAGCTAGCCACATCCAGGAGCAACAACCACCCCAGCGCAGCCTCCTCCCTTGGGGAAGGATGCTACCTATCCTCAGTGATGCCGCTAGGATAAACCAAGCTATCATACATAATAGCCCCTGGCACATGATACACACAGAAACATCTGCAATTGGATTTTTAATTCTCTTATTTCCGTGGTGGGGATAAAACAGCATCATAAACAATATTACAAAACCTGGCTCAAAATACACATTTAATATCATCTTAGCAAAGTGTGATCTATTATTTTAGACTGTTCATCTGTACAAATGAGGTGAGGTTTACCGTCATATGATGGGGTGAGTGCAATGGTGACAACTGGTGACTTTTAAAATCAAGGCTGTGACGATGAGCTGGCAACAGGCAAAGGGTACTATCTGAGGAAAGGATGAGGGCAAAAGGAAGCTTGGATAAGCCAAAATGCCATTTTATTAAGGCCCGGGGAAAGCTAGTAAGTCTGAAGCGCAGATGCTCACCATCTCAGTAGTTCAAGACAGCACAATGAGGCAGAGAGCTGGAAGTTTCCCATTTAGGATAAGGGAACTATAAAACAATCATCACAGTATTGGGCGAGTAAAATCCAAGCAGAGCTCCTCACCTGAGACACTTCCATGATCACAGGCTTGGCCAGACTCACAAAGCAAAGATTAGGCTACATACCCATTAGGATATAACAGAATCTTAAGAGTGAGCATCACAAAATATGATGGCCACCATTAGCATATAATCATAGTGACTGTACTGAAAATGAAGAGTAACAGCTTTTATGCACACATGCACTCATGTGTGGGTGTGAATGCACACACACACACACACACACACACACACACACACACACACACACACACTTTTAGTGAGCAGTGCATATAGCAATTATAAAAATCCCTGCTTTTGAAAGGCACCAAACCTCAGGAGTTTAGACTCAAAACTACCCAAGTAATACGGCTATGTCTGAATGGTTTTGTACCCCATATTCACCTGTCAAAATCCTAACTTCCTGGGGGCAGCATGAGAAGACTGAGTCAAGAGGGTGGAGACCTCATGCTGGGATTAGAAGGCAACACCTGAGGGCAGAGCCAGCAGGTGCCCTCTGGAAAGCAGGAGGCAGCCCTTCCAGGTGTGCTAGCACCTGCAGTGTGAACTTCCGCATCCAGAACTGTGAGAGAGAAACCCAGTATGTCTAAGCTACCCAAACTGAGATAGCTTTTATTAGCAGCTGAGGAAAAACACCCATGTTTCTTAAAGTCATCCCACTTCATCTCAACCCTTCAAATCAAATTTCATCCTTATATGAAGAATTGGGATAATTTTATATAACTTAAGATGTTAACTTCGATTTAAAAAATCCAAATGAAAGGCAAACACCGTGGTACACTATAACCCTAGCACACTTCCCTTAAGCACTTCACTTGTGCACACAGGAGAGTATTTTTACCTTCTGAGTGAAACCCACATGTTAAAGTGTTCATTAAGCCTTCCTCCCATCTTCATTTTCCTCAACAACAAATTTTATTAAACATCATTTTAAAAAATCACAGAATAATTTTATTTATAAATGAATGCTATTTTCTCTAAACTTTAAATCATCAGCTCACTCTTATAACAGAGAAGTAATTTAAATAACACCACCAAAATGGAATGGAGACGAAACAGCACACTACTGCACAGCACTGCGCTGCGTGCTGGAAGACTTTCCATCGGTCTTGCACCTCAGTCTGTTTCCAGTGAAATGCTCAGGACACGGCTCTCAGCACTTTCCTTCATAGTGACTTTATTGCAACATGTCCTAGGTGTGGGCTCTTGGTCTTTCAGAGTTGGTCAAAAGCGTGTGTTCTGTAGAGGCTGAAGCCACGGAATCTGCTCATAAGGCAGCAGCCTTCAGATCCTTTGGTTTTTATCACAAGCCTTTGGAAAGTCAACTGATAATTGATTGTTCCCTCAGAGTTCTAGTTTAAATAGGCTAACCAGTGCCTATACAGTCTGTGCCAACGTCCTTGACTTTTTCATGTCCAGGGCTTTGTTCATCAGATTATAAATGGATGGCAATCTTATTTTATCCATGTTTTTGCTGTAAACATTGAGAAATATGCCAAGGACAACCAACAAGCCAGACCATACATACCTAAAAGAAAGAAATGAAAAAGTGGATATTAACATTAACAAGGTAACACTTCACTGTTAACTAAGTAAGGCATGTTATGGTCAACCCATAATAACTTGAATCAAATAAAAACTTGCTATTAGAGGTCTAAAATAATAGTATTAGAATCGTCTGTTGGATTGAGAGGGTAGAGGTTCACAAAGCTTGGTCCAGTTTGCTGTGACAAAGACCATGATCAAAAGCAATTGGAAGAAGAATGGTTGTTTTCAGCTTACACACGCTGAGTCCCATTCCATAGAGTGAAGTCAAGGAAGGGCCAAAGCAGAGACCATAGAGAACACTGCTTACCTGTCTGATCCTCCTGCCATGCATAGTTTGCTTTCTCATACATCTCAGGACCACCTGCCCAGGGACAGCATTGCCCTCAGTGCGGTGGGCCTTCACATGTCAGTCACAAGTCAAGAAAATGCCCACAGGCTTGCCTATAGGCCAATCTGATGGTGTTGTCTTAATTTAGGCTCTCTCTTATAAGTGGACTCCAGTCTGCGTCAGGTGGACAAGAAATGTAAGCAGCAAAAAGCCCTACCACCGCTAAGGTTTTGGCAGTTGAAGGAGGCTGAGGGCTTCTCAGTTTTCTTCAGGGATGTAGGCTGCATATGCTCCTGTGGATGGCACTACAACCATCACATACTAGCAACATCAATTAGACTCAGTAGTTAATGGAAGAGTACTTTAAGCTGGGATAGAAACGTGGGATGCGAGAGGCTGGGAGCAGCTGAAATAAGAGGGACTAGAGATGGATTTGATCAAAACCCATAGTTTACATGTATAAAAGTCTCAAAAATTTATGTTGAATATATACAGAGAAAAGTTACACAGAGTGAGAGCAATTTAAACTTTGGGCTATTAGCATATATAAAGTCTAACCCTTACCAAAAGACTTAAGACTATATTTAAAATACCAGATTCCTATCTATCAAAGGCTATATTGTACATCCAACCTAGCACCCCAATTACTTGTCACAGTTAAGTGAACAGAGATAATAAAGGACACAGTCTGCAGGAAGCAGAGGATCACCATAATTTAATTACTAAAATATTGTAGTGTATAACATGCAGAAAGAAAGTTATCTATAGACAATAAACAACTTGTAACACACTGATGGGACTTTATTTTGCAGTTTTATTTAAAATTATATATTGGTAAAAAGTTTGAAATTACAGTTACTGATCTACAATGTTCAAATGAATTATATAATAGAGAATAAAAAGACTGCTGAGCACTTTCACAAAAAGCCAGAAACTAAACCATTAGGATACAGCTTACAGTATATCTTTCTATTGTTTATTGTTGTGGAAAGAAGCCATAAATAAAGGTTTTACAAGCATGAATTTTAAACATATAATTTATATATTTGCAAGTGGGAAATAAAAACCTTTTACTTAACACATGCACACCGCTCATACTCATGCCCACCAGAAACATGCACTTACAGTCAGTCATTCTGCACCGTACGCTCCACTCTCACTCAGTCACACTGGTATACACACTCACTGTTAGCCACACTGGTATACACACTCACAGTTAGTCACATTGATATACACACTCACAGTTAGTCACACTGGTATATACACTCACTGTTAGCCACACTGGTATACACACTCACTGTTAGCCACACTGGTATACACACTCACAGTTAGTCACACTGGTATACACACTCACTGTTAGCCACACTGGTATACACACTCACAGTTAGCCACACTGGTATACACACTCACTGTTAGCCACACTGGTATATACACTCACAGTTAGTCACATTGATATACACACTCACTAAGACAGTCACATTGGTATACACACTGATATACACACTAAGTCAGTCACACTGGTATACATACTCACTCATAGTCAGTCACACTGGTATACACACTCAGTCATATTGGTATAAACACTCATTCACAGTCAGTCACACTGGTATACACACAGTCAGTCACACTGATATACACACTAAGTCAGTCACAGTGGTATACACACTCACTCTCAGTCGCACTGATGCACACTCACTCACACTCACTGTCAGTCATTCCCATTGCATGCAGTCGCATTCCAACAAGACCATATTTCCACTAGGCTTTAGTAGGGCAATGTAAGTATATAATATGACATTCAAAAAATAAATTATAAAAGTCTTAAAATAGCAAAAGATACTTAATAGATAACAGATTAAGATGAAAAGAATTCTGTGTAGAGGAAAATAGGCTAACGTACATTAACATATAAATTAACACAAAGTAAAAGTTAGAAAATAGTGTTAAGACAAAATATGATCTCTAGAGTCTACATTTTGAGAAACTTGTATTTAAAAAATACTTACTGAAATGTGAATGGTTTAGCAAAGAATATAAATGAAAGGACTACGGTCATTGCTTTTCTTCCTGTTGTCACTGTAGGGGAAAAGATTTAGATACACCTTACTGTTTTGGCAATATTTGGAAATCATCTCTTCCACAAATATTTACAGCTCAGTGTACGTCAGAACCACTAAGGTGCGAGAAACAATGCATGCAAGCAAGCAACCAACCAGCCAACCAACCAACCAGCCAAGCAACCAACCGCCCGCTAACCAAATTCGTGCTGCTTCGGAGGTAAAGGTTTAGAGAACTGGCACTGATCCAAGCAAGTGTCCAAGCGCAACTGTAGTGTGTGTTCACCAGCTGCCACAGCATGCTGGAACCATAACGAGAGGCTTTCCTGTGTAAGGAACTGCTAGGTAAAGCAAGACTATCCTTTACAGAGAAGGGTCACTAGTGTCTGGGTTTTGGCTTGTTTCTGAGACAAGTCTCGCCATGTCTTGTTCATCCTGCTCCAGCCCCCAGTGCACTGAGATTCCAGGCGTGCACCCCACACTGGCTTACAGTGTTTAGTCACGGTGACCTCTGCGGACAGTCCTGCTCTTTGCACATTGTATTAACACGTCCTCCCACTCTGGGTATTACACGTCAACCTCTGCTGTAAGACCTGCAGCTGGCCTCTTGCCCAGGCGGAGGAGGAGCCACACCCTTCTCCACACTAGCTCTGAATCTTCAGCTTCTCTCAGTTCCACACCTTATCCTCGTGCCTCTCCCTAGACTACCGCCCCTGACCCTTAACATTCAAGCGTGAGTGAGTAACTCAAGGACTTGCCCTGGGAACACAAGTCAGGGCCTGATCGATCGTCAGTGACTACTTCTAGGGCACCTATTTGTGCTGAGCATATGTTCCTGTCTCCCCTACACTTAGGTGTGGTCGTGTGACTTAGGCTGTGGCCAGGAAAATGTGGGTGGAGGAGTACAGCATCTTAGAAAGTTTCCACACAGAGGATGCTACGACTTTCATCTTCTCAGGCTCCATCCAGTTGCCCAGCAGGAAGCTGCGACGGTAGGGAGAGTACTGAGGGTCATGGAGTCTTCTTCCACCATGCCAATCAAGAAGGCATGGTTAAGACAGGTGTGGAGCCAGGTGGCTTTGCCTGGAATCCTGACTCTAGCAGGTTGTCACCCAGACCCTTAACCACTCCACACTCACGTTATTGTTATCTGAGTTTACGGTGCAGCTGGTTAGGAATGAGGTGAGACTTACATCCGGAATGGTGTCTAGTACACAGGAAGTGCTCTGTTAGCTATTATTATCCATATTATTTGACAGTGAAAAATTTCCTGCTTCTATCATGGAGGAAGTATGCATTTGCCACCCTGGAAAGCACCGCAGCACATAGTCATTGGCTCCCCTCACTCTGCTCTCCAAATGCACCAAATGCACCCTTCAGTCCTCTAGAGTGCAGGCCTGGGCACGCCCATCACTGCTGAGGAAACTGGTCTGGAGGTGGTGTCAGAAAAACCCAAGTGAAAGGCTTGCAAACTGTAAAATGCTCCTGCCATATTTTAAGGGCAAGGAAGACTAGAATTTCAGTAATCAATTAAAAGTTAATGAAGGTAATATTTTCCCTGAAGGGATTTCATTCCATCATAGTTTTAAAGCATTTTTCTAATGTAGTTAGTGTTTTTCATGAAAATGTATATATTTGACATAAAAACGAAGCCTTCAGGGCCAGGGATGCAGCTCAGTGGTAGAGACGTGGCCTGCATGCTGAGGGCCACTGTCTATCCTCAGCACTGCACAAAGGGAAAAAACAAGATCCTCAAAACAAGAAATTAAGACCACACACCATTTCCTTCAGAACTCAAACAAAACAAGCTCCTGAAGAGTGAGCTGGGGACAGGCACAGCTCATGCTCTTCTGTACACCACAGCAGCAACAACATTAACATTTACTTCACAGTCCAAGTCTCCTACCTGTTACAGCAAGCAGAGCACCGAAGATTTTAATCAGGGCCAGAACAAAGGAAATGCCAAAGTAGCCAGTGAGTGAAAACAGGAAGGCGAAGCCATAGGTTCGAACAGGGTTCTGCAAGGAGTAAAATGGCCTGTTAGGAAAATACAGAGCAAATCCTGAGGTATCAAACATGAAATCAAGCCACAGATCTTAATCAACCTCTGAGCAATAAGAAGTCGTTCCACAATGCAGTCAAGCAAACAGCATTTAGTTTTTATTTAAATGGGAAAATATTGAAATGAAAAACCCTTCATTTGTACATTACGAACTTCTTAAAAATTAACTTACAGGGCAGAGAATAAATAAAAAATTAAATATCAATCATTTCTGAGATCCTTTCATTTCTGATCTGTAATATATTCATAGTTACCAAATTATATCAACACTAGCCTTTTTTGAACTAGGCAAAAACAGTACAGAGAAAATTATTAAATGTAAGATGTTTATTGTTTTAAACTGCGATATGTGCTTACCTTTGAACAAAATGCCACTGCCGCGCCTAGCCCACTGGTGCACGATAGTCCCAGGAGAATGTACACAAAACCGATGGAGTATGAATACAAAACCTGGAGGAGGCGGAAGCAAACAGAAGAAGGGCTGTCACCCCGGAAGGGGAAACTCCAGGGTTTGAATACGCAGAACAATTCAGCTACTCAGTCAATGCTATAAAAGAAAACATTTCTAAAGCAACATTATCACTGCCCTATGGCTGAAGTTTCTAGAAATAAGGGCTGAAAATCCATGGCCATATGGAACCTTCCATATATGTTTACATTTCACTCATTTCTCGATTAATTGCTAAATTTGAAGCAGATTGTTTTATCCTTCCAAAAGCATAAACAGGACAAAATCCTTAAAGCCACTTATGAAAAACATCCTGAGCACTGGAGTGTCAAAAGCTATGAAAATCATCACTGTAATTCCCCACTCACTTTTCACTCCAGCTGCTTAGGCTTCTTGATTCGCCTCTTCATTGAGGGCTACGCCCAGCGAACCTCCTGCTATAGGTCAGCGATGCTACCCCCTGTGTGAGCTACTCTGATGACTTCTCACAGCCTTTGATTTCCAAATGAAGACACTGAAGCTTGAGGTTGTAATTTTGCCCCAAAGGAGCTAGGAAGTGTCCTAGGATAGGAACCCAGGCTGTGGTTTAAAGCCTACTGTCCTGTGTGCTATCTTAAGTTTCCAGGTGACCTGCATGGTCTTTTTTTAGTCTTTTGAAACAGGGTTTCTTTGTGTTATCTTGGTTGTCTTGGACTCACTTTGTAGACCAGGCTGGCCTTGAACTCACAGCAATCTGACTGCACCAGCCTCCCAAGTGCTGGGATTAAAGGTCTGTGTGGTCTTAATTCTGAGGCCAATTTTACCCTAGCCATTAAGACTAGTGACAGTGAACACAAAAAAAATCTACCAAAGCTCAAGTTCCTGTTGAGAAGTTACTCACGATGCCCCATGCTATGCCCAGATGGCAACAGGGAATATATTTGCTTCAGTACAGGGTATTCTGTCTGAATAACAAACAACTGTGTGCTCGCTGTCTGTCTGTCTGTCTCTCATTCCCCTACTCACACATTCAAACAAACAAACAAATAAACAACCCAGAACACATTTTATCTGAAGAATGCTTTTAAATCTGGTGGACATTTAAAAAGACACTTGAGGAGACTGGAGAGACAGCCCAGGGATTAGGACTAGGGATTGCAAGTCAGGTTATCAGCAGTCATGGTGGGTGGCTCACACTGCCTGTAACTCATGCTCTGAGGGGTCTTGACCTCTGCTGTACCTACACACACACACACACACACACACACACACACACACACACACACACACACACACACAGAGTCTCTCTTTAATGTTATACAATTAAAAATAAAATAAAAATATTGAAGAAATGAAAGCCATACCTTGGTCTTAACTGAAAGAATCAAGTATACAGACGCTATGCCCCTAAATTAACTTAGGATTCAATCCACCCAGTGGCACTTGTAGTTTACATGAGGGTATGAACACTGTCAGTGACTGCTAGTAATGAGAGTCTCCTGAAAAGGAGTAAAGGTAGCTAGTCCTAACCATGGGGTGAATAAAGCTGCTCATGTTTCTGTGGGCTGAGGCAAAAATCAATTTTAGAAAATTCAATTCTGACCCTGAGATTTTTTTTTCTTTAAAGGTTTCTAAAACAACTGGGAAGGGTGGGGTGCTTAGTTAGCAGAATTGGGTTTTAGCAGGATTTATTTAGTAAGAAATGGAAATCATAAAACCATTAAGAAATATGGATGAAAATTTTAAAATGTTGAATTGGAAAAACCTTTTGATACAGCCAGAAGCCATCAGTAATAATGATAAACGCCACAGTGAGAGGAACAGACAAAAGAAGAGCAATGTCACAAAGGGGTTTTTTTTAACAGATAAAAAATTATAGAAATTAATGAGATATAGAAATATTGATCAATTCTATAGTAACATGTTAGCAGTGACAGGTTTTCTTCTAACCTTCCACAGTATTCCTTGGCATTATGTTCATGAGAATGATAAAGTAGATTAAAATTCACATTAAGTCTTCGACACTATAGCTATTTCATAAGCTCAGCCAGGTGTCTTATAGACATGAGGAAAGTACTGGGATGCTCACCATCTCAGAGTTGGAAGCATTGTGCAGTTTCATAGCTTTCTCCTGCACGTTCCCAATGACAGCATCTGCACACAGCGCCAGGGAGATAAGCATCACACCTTCAAGGAATAAGAGAATGATCCTCTTTAAACACACTGGCTGGAAGGAAGGTCGACCAGAAGTTTAACTGGGCTAAAATCAAATGCAGATTGTCACTCCTTTTTGGCTAGAATGCTGACTGTTCTGACTGGCAGCTGTTTTGGTAGGCAGATAGATGACAGCTCTAACGTGAGAGGGATGGCCACTAATAAACTGCTGAATGCTGCCATCAGAAGCACACTTTAGCATCACGCCACAGTTCTACTTTTAGCCTGGATGGCATGATGGACAATATTAAGTTGTCACACACTGACCGGCATCGACTCTGGGCGACATCACTCACTCCTAGGAAGTAGCGTGAGGACAGGCCTGGCCACCCTGAGCTTCACGTTTGAAAGTCATAGTTCCATCTGTGGGTATTCGGGGCTCACAGGGTTAATGTATAAGCCAGTGGTTCTCAACCTTCCTCACACTGTGGCCCTTTAATACAGCTCCTCACATTGCGGTGACCCCCAAATGTAAGATTATTTTCATTGCTACTTCAAAAGCACAATTTTGCTAGTTATGAATTGTAAATATCTGATATGCAGGTTATCTGATATACGACCCCTGTGAAAAGATCAGTCAACCCTCACAGGGGCTGTGGCTCACAGGCTGAGAACCGCTGCTCTAAAAACAAAGAGGGGACCAGTGCTCAGCAGTTTCTTTCATGAGGTGTGTCTGGGTTCCAATTCTTTCAAAGTGTGGAGTCGCTCCAGGTGCCTGGGGCGCACCTTCCCTGGCTGTAGCCCCAGTTGCCCGCCCCCTGCGGCCTGTGCATGTTCCCAGCCTTCCTTCCTGCGGTGATTCCACAGTAAGCCAAGACAAAAGCAACTACCCTTGGTGCCCTTACCCGAGAGTAGAACTAAGTTGTTCCGGAGAGTTCTCATCTCTCTTGATCTTATCTCTCCTTTCACATAAAGACCATCTTTCCTAATTATTAAACAGCATAGCAAATGGGGTATTGAATAGGAGTGAGGACAGTTTGTCTTTATCTTTTATGGAAGTTTCATATAGACGGAATTGCTTGTGTATTGTATGGATGCAACGCCTGTCAGTGAAAAAGCCTATGGCCTCTGGCTGAGGCAGGAATAGGTGGGACATCTGGGAGGCAGAAGGAATCTGAGACAGAGCCAGGCATGAGATGTGGAGAAGATGGATGCTCGGCATCTGAGCCCAGGTAAGCAGCCATGTGACAGAATGCAGATGGTTATAACCGGCCATTTAAGTTATAAGGTAGCTAGGCTTAGGTATTTGTAAATAATTATCTTGAGTCTCATGAGTTGTTATTTTGGGAGCTTAAGGATGGGAAGAAAACCACTAGCAACATATTGGCCTACTTCAACAGTTTTCATAAATGGAGAAATTACTCTTCTGACTCTGTTGACTTGGAACAGTGCACACAGGCACAACCAGATGTTATCATTTTATACCCGAGTGCTGCCTTCAACCCTTGCTGTTCCAGGGAATCATCTTACATCTGGCCACATACAACCTTATGCTCATTGAGTCAGGGGCATGAATGGGTCACCAAGGAGAAGTAGGGAACACTGCACATCAGAGTCCAAAACATAGAAAGGTTGAGTGCACTGTTTTTCTTAAAGGTTAATTTAAAACAGGATGAGGAAACAGGATGAGGACACGGTGCTTAAACAGAATGAACACATAGTTATAATCACCTCAAAGCACACTGCTCATCTGGACACAGGTGAGGTGAAAGTGTGATGTGTAAAGGCAAGCTTCAAACAGCATGAAAAATTGTTCCCACATCTACCATCTTATTCTCTCTTCCCACCAGGTTTGCAGGAGGCAAAGTGTTCTCTCCATTCTACTGGAGGACTGAAAAGGGCCTGCAAGTCACTCACTCTTGGATATATTTTTACTAAATTTCGCTCACTGCGAATTTGTGTCTTCTCAACTAGAAGAGCCAATGATGTCTGTTCTCAAGTTCTCAAGCACACTCTTGATGTGAAAGTCTGTGATGGAAAAATGAAGATTTCCTGAAAATTCTCGACCCTGGTGGCAACAGCTGCTACCATAAGTATTCTCAGAAATCAAGCAGTGAGATTCTGATGGAAGCTGAGGCACCGAGTTCCCTCAGGACTGTGGCTGTTAAGAGGGCTGCCCCAAGAGGCCCAAATGTTATATTTAAACATATCAGCTCAGGCTAGTTAACGAGGGCTAGTAAGGCTGACTGATAGCTGGTCTGATTCTGGAGAACAATTGTGAAGCTAATGTAACCAATATTTTCATTACGGAAATGACTGGTTTATACTCTGTGCTTGCTGGCATTCCAATATTGCCTTTCTCCCTGTTCTCTTAGGTGTTTTCTTGCTTTTGTTTTTCTGATCTAGAAACTTTAAATGCTATTTTAGTCAAGATAAATGATGTGATAACACTATATTCTTAGTAAAACTTTTAGTAACTTTAGGAAAATACTGTATATATAGTAAATGCCCCAAATACCCAAAAACATTTTATCTGAATGGTCATTAAAGTAAAAACAGGATTCTAATGTTTATTCTTATCCCTGGATACATTGTAATACTTATTTGGCTTTTGAAAAGATATAAATTTAATTAACAAAAGTTGGCATAGCACACACTGGAGGGAACTTTAAGTCACACAGTAACTGTTTAGCTCATATCACCACTGTGACCTTCCCACAACTCCTATGTGCATGTGCAGGTTAGCACACATATTGACTCTTAAGTCTTTGACAGCTAATGATGTAATTGGAAGGCCTTATTAGGTGTAAGACTTATGGAGATCATAATATCATTTAAAATCCTCAAGAAATTTTACAAATTCTTATTCAAAATAAAATGCTTATACAACTTAGGAATACAAACACATTCCTTACCTGTCAGATTAAAGTTTGGTGCAATTGTGCTGTCAGCCAGAGTAAACCAGATCAGGCCAAGGCTCATGCACAGTGCAGCAGACACATCTGCAAGGTTGTACCGCTTTCCTAGGTAAGACACAAGGAGGCTTGCCTCATTATGCAAATACTTACCCAGCCTACCATCAGACCCCAGGGCTTCACCAAGCAGAATAGGGATGCGCTGTTCATGGCCACTGCCCCAAACACAAAGAACACTCAGAGCAAGGCAATCACAATCCCAGGAGGCTCAAGATTAAACCAGGCACCACATGTTCTTGTAAGATAGAAATGAGATTTTATCTATTATGGTGGGAAAACAAAACAAAACAAAACCCTGAAGCACACACATGCACTGCGTAATGGCGGGGATGAGCCCTGAGAACGGACCTGAGGGGGACTGCGTGGTCTGACATCATTAGGTCACTTACACAGACCGAGATGGCTGTGATGTCACTGGGCGAATTTATCTCAGGGGACAGTTGTCATATACACAGTGACCAAAAACTTCCTTACTTAGCACTTGACTGCAATTTGTGAAAACTGACAAAAGTAAAAGGTATATGCCCCAAATTTAACAATTTGTAACAATGAGTATGTCTTTTATTTAACAAAACTCTGCAGATTTTCTTGTAGTTTGTAAGTTTACAAAAGGAAGAGAGCAATGGGCCTAGCTATTTTAAACGTCATTTCAGCTTATAAATACCATGTGAAGACCTTTAGACAGGGGGACGAAAAAAAAATCACTCATTTTCTTCTGCCTGTTTAGAAAATGATATATAGTCTAACTTTTGGTAAAGATTCTAAGGAAATATATGTGCCTAGTCAGAATTTTTAATAGAGACTGGGGTATTTTTTTTCTGTATGAATGAACCACTATCCTGAGATGTCCAGTAAGGTGGCTGACACATTTTCCCTGTGAAAGGTCAAGTCTGGAAAGGCGCACTGAGCGCAGGCTGCCTAAGCCCTTCAGTGCAGGAACAGGCTCAACAGGGACCAGGCAACAAGCTGACCCAACACCTGCTGTTCTGACTGCCTCCTCCTCCTCTTTCTATCCAGCTCGACCCCGGTGGCCTCTAACTCATCAGAAAGCCAGTGTGGTCAGGGAGAAGTGGGGGGTCCACTCAGACAGAATACAGCATTGTGGGGATGCACTAAGTTAGAAGATAAACTAATAAAACGAGTTACTGAGTTGTCTCTTCATCCAAATTATGACCTTCAAATCCTACAGTCTGTTAGAGCAATAGCAATGTTTTTAGGACAGCCTGCTTTTACCAGACACTACACTAGTACAAGCCCGAAGATGCTTAGAACACTGTTGTGGACAATTTATTGCTTTTCCTATCGCCAGACGCCACAACATGGTTGTGTGCTTCAAACAGTATAAAATGGATCGTTACTGTACCTTGAATAAAAACTCCTCCTAGCATAACAGGAATCAGTTTGCAGCACTTGAAGATGACTTGGGTGGGGTAATTCAGGTAGCCCAAGGAAGTGTTTGATAAGCCCATAGTACCCACAGTTAGAAAAGCTATTATCATGTAGGTTTTTCCTGGTATTCTGGAAGAGACAATTTTTAAAACCTTCATTGTGGGACCCACAGTACAGTTTCATAGTACTGTAAAGTTGATGGCTTACAGTGTGCTTCCTGATTTCTGGTTAATGTTTCAAGAAACATACATTTAAAAAATCATTTTCGAGTTGTAACACTTTGTGTACATGATATATATAAAAATCACAATATACTTTTACTGAATCATCAATAAGGAATCTCAACTATGTGTTATAACAGACTTTACTGAGATTCTAACTGATGTATAAATGCTGACCAAAGGTTTTTTAAATAGCAGCTCTAGGCATAGATAAAAATATCTTGATTTAATTAATAAAAAAAGGATGATTTTTTTAAAAATATGGGCCTCTACATGGTAGAAGGCCCAATTACTAATGCTGTAACCTAACATTTAAATTGCTGCAGTCTCCCAACTTTTCCATCCAGCATTAGGAAAATCTGATCACCAGAGCATCAAAAAACTTCAGTAGAGCAAGCTCAACTCCAGCACACTGCCAGCACACTTTTATAAACCACCTCGCCACTTTCCACATTACATAATCAACTTAAGGTTAAGTTTCTGATGCTGTTTTTGTAGCCTCTAATTTTGTAACTCTGGCTCTCTTGGAGTTTCCTAAAGGAGATTCTGAATTTGGTATCTTTCCAATTTTAAGTCACTAGTATGGGTATATGCTCTGTCTTGAGTAGCTATTAACAGTTTAAAACAATAATCTGGCATTCTAGTGTGATGGGCACAAACACAAAGAAAACCCATTAGTCATGTAATTTAATTATGCTGTGCACTTAGGTATATAATCTACATTTAGGCATTTCTATTAGCATTTAAATCAGGCACAGAGGCTACTCCCTCCAACTTTTCCCCTTCTTTTCTTTTTCTTTCTTCCTTCCCTCTCATTCTTTCTTTGTAACAGGAAAACCTTACATTTCTTCCAATTGACTTCCTATGTGCTGGGATAAGCCTGGCATGTGTGGTGCTGGTGATTGAACCCAGGGCCTTATGCATGTCAGGCAAAGGCTCTACCAACTGAGCTACACCCCAACTCTACACATCTTTTATATGGGTAGATATACACAAAAATAATTTATTGTAAACATTCAACTTAAATGCATTATTTATCCTTCCACCTTTGAGGTTTTTCCTACTTATGTACTGATGTAGGAGTCTACATTTAAAATCCAGTGCAAAGAACTGGCCTGCCCATATGGTGTCCTTCAGTTACTACAACTGTATTTCCTCAGTGTCTCTGGAGTGTGACCAATCACTATCCTTATCAACAAAGGAAGAAACATAACTCTCCTGGCTAAGGATAGAAACCAGAGCCATCCTCATATTTCCTCAAAGATAATCTGAAAAAAAAAAAACTCCAATAAACAAACTTATGAGGAATGGTTACAAAAGCAAAATACAGGCAGAAAGGGGTTGTCCTAAAGCTCAGGGGGGCTCAGACAGAGGGTCTGGCCCTTAGAGAAACCGGTTACATGACCTTATAAACATGTTAGCCCTCCTCCCGATCCTGTCTCTGCATGGGTCATGAGGAAGAGTCAATGGCTAAAAAGCTGTTCGGTGAGCATGGCTTGAGCCTAGAAGCTGTGATGGTACTCGCAAATTTCTCAACAAACCCAGAGTTGAGACTCCCCAGGCCTTGACAGAGCTGAGGAGAGGCAGTGCCCAAACCCATGATTTTAACATTCTAAATCCCATTCTCATGGCAACATAGCATTACTTTACAGACTTAGGGAGAGAAAACTACTAAGCAGAGCGTAGGTCAAAGGCTAAAGAGAGCAACAGTCAAGGAAATTCAGAAATCATGTATAGTAAGGACAAGGAGCCCTGTGGCTGGCCGAGGCTCTGCTGTAGAGCACCTCAAGTCAAGACAACCTGCCTCCTACCCAAGAGCTTCAGTCCACAACTGACTTAAGTCTAGACACTCATCCCTGAGAATCTTCCCATGTCTAAATCAAATGCAAGTTGCCTTACTTTCAAATGTTTTATGGCCACATGGCTAGAAAGCTGAGATGAATCTAATCACACCACCCCTCCCCTGGCTGGCCATGGAGAGGGCCACTTCTCACCAGGCTGGCAGATACAGGGAGATGCTTCCTCCTCAAACTCTACACAATGGAGCTGTATTCGACTTCTACTCTGAGCTGTACTTTCCGAGAGATAATACCCTCAGCCCCTCCCTATTAGTCTTGGCAATTCTACTCACTTTCCAGTCTGTCACCCATGCTTTATCTTGAGCTTTAGAGAATGAAAGCACTACAGATAATATTCATACACTTGCACTTAACTACAGCTGCTCAACCAAGTTGCTAGCAAAACAATTTAGGAAATAAAATTAAATCTATAAAGATATGTGTTAGATTCTTCCAGTAAGAACCTTGTGTAAATGGATTTGAATATTTAAAATTGAATTATCTATGTATATATTTCAAAACAATTATATGCAGAAAAATAAAAAGCTGTGGTTTTTAGGGCATTACATATTTATACGAAAGATGGACTGTCAGTGTTGTCTTTATTATCTTTTCACTCTCACATAGATACACAAATACACGCATCCTAGACGTGATGAAAGGATGAACACGCTTCATTTACTCCCAAATTACAGCCATATTCCTAACACCTTCTGTTTATGGCCACAGTATTACTGTGTTTTGTTTTATATGCCATTAAAGAGAAACCAAAGTATTTTTTCAAATCAGTATGGTTACTAATTTAAAAGATTTTCAAGTGAGAGTTCTGAATTTAACAATAAGAAATGTGTTTCTCCAGGATTTAGGAACATAGATCTCTAGGACAAAAATGTGGAAAATGGACTAGTAGGGGGAAGGGAAACTCACAGTGCTGGAGGGGAGACGACAGGGCAGGGTGGGAATATACAGGCATGTGTGAAACTGCCAAAGAACAATCCGAATCAATTAAAAGTATAGAAAGCTTGGGCTTTCAGTTAAGGCAGTTGTCTCTTTGTGACTTGGTGAAGACACAGTATATAAAAAAAAGATTCCACTTCAGACACCGTATACACCAACAAGAACTGAGCCAAGCTCTGGCTGCTGTCCGGTGTGGGTGGAGAAGAAGCCTCATCTAAAAGGGAAGTCAGTCCTGGTGAGGACACAGGCAGCTCTAACCTTGTGACGGTGCCAGAAAGAGCCTCTAGCTCAGTCTTGGATTTTGATGAGAGACTGAAGGTTCAGGCAGACACGTCAATGTTGGAGAGGAATTCCATTAAGAGGGCAGTGGCTGGGCGCCACCCTGAGGGAACCTACTGTTCCAAACTTATCTACCTGGGGTGGCCTTAAAGCAGGAACAAGTCAGAGTGCCTGCTCTAGGACCTGAGAACTCTGAAGCCCCAGCAGGCTGCTCGACATCCACCTGTGCCTCTGCAAGAGGGTGATGACCATCTCAACAAGGCTGCAAGTACAGTGCGGTGCTTTGTCTGCACAGATCTCAGAGCTGTGTGTGAGGCACACTCCCACGACACCTGGGAGATGCCCAGCTCCAAGCAGAAATTTCAGTGACACTAGAGGATGCTAGGTGAGGAGTTACAGGAAAGTGGGGGCTGCTGGGCCTACGGACTGCAGAGATTCTGCTGTGTGGAAAAGATCTAAACTGAACCCAGACACTTGTTCACTACCACACAAACCACACCAAAAATGGGCCATAAGGCCACCTGCCTCTGACAGCAAGAAATTAGCAGAACCCACTCTTGGGTACATTTAGTAATATTTTCATTTTATTGCATTTAAAATAGATACATTTTTACTTTTCTCCTTCATACATTCATCTACTTCTGGTTGGCTTTGCTTTTTTTTGTTTTTTTCCATTACTAAGCAAGCACTTCTCTCCTTTTTCTCTTTACGCCTCCTAGTGTTTCCCTCCATTCCTTTTAGCAACACTTTGGCCTTATTTTAGGAAACATGTACACCCATCCTTTTATTTTTTCTCGCTCTTTCCTAAAATTTGTGTAATTTTGATTTTGAACCATCTCATTATTGGAAACTCTTGTACTGGTTTTTCTTTAATTTGTTTGTTACTTTGCTTTTTTTCACCCTTCCTTTTGCTGCACTATCTCCTTTCATCTAACCTTGGCTCTTTTCTGTTGTGCCTCCTTCCCATCTCATTAATTTGCTAGTTTCACAATTACCACAATCATTCCTAACATTACAGCAATCCTACATTATTTTTTGTTATTTTCTGTTTTATGTCATTGGTGATATATGAGCTGTATTTGATTTTAAATGTATTTTATATCCTCTTTGATGTTGTTGCTGCCACAGTGGGTTGTACTGGGGATTCAGCCTTCGGGAAAAGGATGTTCAATGATGATCTTCAGATATGACCAGAAGGAAAACCCAAACCAAGAGATGTGTTAAACAGTTACAAAGAACACACACACACACACACACACACACACACACACACACACACACACAGAGAGAGAGAGAGAGAGAGAGAGAGAGAGAGAGAGAGTGTGTGTGTGTGTGTGTGTGTGTGTCAGAGAGAGCAGCATGACTTCAAAAGACGCTAACTCATTTATCGAGTTCAATGGTATTAGATGAGACTTCAAGAGTTTATTGGTCATAATGATAAGTGACCTTAAAGAATGTACACAAACAAGCACCAGATAAAATCCAGGCAAAATAAACAAGTTTAAGGTGGGGGGGGGAACTCAGCAATATGGATGAAAAGTTGGATTTAAAAAAAAAAACAAGAAATTGAAATTTTGAAAAAAAAAGTTGGAAAAAACTTCAATGGATCAAATAGAAAACAGTGGAAGGCATTGACAAGATACTTGACCAAGTAGAAGAAAAAGTTTCAGGAATGAGGCATAAGAGGATACATGCTACATTCAAATATCAATAAAGAAAACAATGAAGCAGTATGACCTCAAAGCCCAAGAACTCTGGGATCCAAGCAAGAGACCAAACCTAAGAACTTGGGGTAGAAACTTAAGAAAGGCAGGTACACAGCCTATAGAGCCAGAGCAGAAGATGTCACAAACCCAGAGAATGAAACGGACATTCAAACACAAAGGGCTGCTCTGAGTCCCAAACAGACATAACCAGATAAGAATGTGTCCATGGCACATAATAACCAGGAAACCAAAAATACAAAGAAACCTGAGCAAAAGCTGTAAGGGGAAAACACAGCTCACCCACAGGGACACAGCATCAGGGTAACATCAGGCCACTCACCAGCAGCTTCAAGCCAGGAAATCATGGAATGCTATATATAGTTCAAGTCCGCTGACCCAGTGGCTACATTTGCCAATGTTGTCTTTGAAAACTGATAAAGAAATATGACTCGGTGAAGATAAGAACAAATTAAGGCAGTTCATGACCACTAACTTGGCATTCTAGAAGATACTTACAGGAATACTATAACAGAGAAAGATGAAAAAACAGTCTCAGTCATGAGAAAATAGGAAAGTATGACTTTCATGAGAGGAACAGACAGTGGAGAGCACACAGGGAATCAGTGTGTCCAGGGCAGCAGAGCAGCAAACTCTACCAGGAGGGAGAAGGACAAACACCAATCTAAGCACCAGAACCACACAAGTTAGTAACCAATGTCCAAAGAGAGAAATGACCTCAAGTGTAGCAGGCTTCAACTCAATAATGAGGAGTCAGACTGGCTGATGTATTACACATAAAAACTGATGTTTCCAAAAACCATCTGTCTGGAGGATCCTCACAGAGAGTCAAAGGGTGGAAGTCAACTGACCAAGCGCATGGAAACTGCATACAAGGTGGTATAGCTTTTTGATAGTTGATAACTTGAAATCAAATTAGGACAGACAATAGAGAAGGTCAGCATATAGTAATAAAGGGAAAAGTTGAACAGCAGTTATAACTATTGTAAGTAAATATGCACCAAACGCTATGGCTCATGATGTCATACAAATATTAACAGGCATAAAAAGTCACTTAGGTGTGAGTACAATATAGTGGAGACTTTATTGCTAATTCTCATCTTTAGACAAACTGTTCAACAGACAATCTACAAAGAAACAAAGTGAAACTATGCTGCTGGTCAAATGGCAGGGCTGGCTCAATACACAAATCAATGTAATATGCCGCATAAGCAATCTTAAGGACACAAATCAGAACCCTGTCTCAATAGATGCAGAAAAGATCACACACAGAGTTCGATACTCCTTCATGACTAAAACTCTGAAGCTAGGAACAGAAGACACATGAACAAAGTCAAGGCTCTAAAAGGCAAACCTATGGGCAATGTTAGGCTCAAAGCGCTCAAAGTCTTAGCAGAGGGCCAGCAAGGGGGCAATGGGTAAAGTCGCCGGCTACACAGACCGACAGCCTGGGCTTGCTCCCCGGGACTCATGCTGCAGTTAGAGAACTGACTCCTTAAAGCCCAGCAGAAGATTCTTCTGATGAGGTTTTATGTCAAAACCTGCCTGCTAAGGAAGAAATAAAGAAGAAAGATCCCAACCCACTTAACCTAGGAATAAAGTTAAGCCAGGAGCTCATGACTGACTGCTACAATGATACCTGCAGACGATGAAGAAAGAAGCTGAGGACGACATGGGTTGGCAGAACTACAATGTGAGAAGAGCTGCATTACTAAAGTGAGCTACAGAGTCAACAGAATCCCATCATAATTCAAATGCAGTTTTTACACAATGATAAAATACTAAAAATCATTCATAAGCATAACAGTCCTCTAAGCCCTCCTAACAGAAAACACAGTGTTGGAGGTATCACAATAAGTTGTACTGTAGAGCCATATTGATAAAAAAGGATGACAGTGGACCCCAGAACAGATACAGACCAACAGAAAAACAAAACAGAAGGCCTAGAAAGAGACTCACACAACTACACCAACTCATTTTGACAAGATGTCACAACATAAATGGGAAAAGGCAGCCCCTTTCAACAATGGTGGCGGGAACTGGATCCTTATGTAGAAGAATGAATCAGATCCACATCTCTCACCCTGCATTAAAATGAATCAAGAACACACCAAAGAGCTTAATATAAGACCCAATGACCTCAAACTATTGGGGAAAGCACTTCAAATCCAGGTAAGGGCAGGGACAGAGAATCTCAAGGACAGACAAACCATATCATATAAACGTAAAAACCTCCTGCCCAGCAACGACAACAGCACCAGAATAAAGAGACAGTCTATTAAAAAAAAAAGGGGAGGGGTTGCAATAAAAAGGGGAAAAATATTAACTATATACCAGGCAGAGGATTAATATTGAAAATAAATACTCCTCTCCCCACCCCACCCCACCTCACCCCAATAAAACACCAGAATACAAATCACACAGTCAAGAAATGGGCTAAGAAACAGAATACACAATTCTTTAGAGGAAATGCAACTGGCCAGGAGATATTTGAAAACATGGCCAACATCAGACCTACAGGGAGGGAGGGACAAGAGGGGGCAGATAAGATGTGGGATGCAGTCAGGGATGGGATGAACTACAGTAACATATGATAACACATGTACCTGAGAATGTGAGTTACTATTAACTAACGAAAGCACTTAAAAAAGAACGTGTATCTCAGCTACGAGGCATTCATGACAATGTCAGTGGTACATAGCTCATAAAACACTACTTTACACTTTAAAAACTATTAGAAAGCTCAATACTGGTCATTTACTTTAAATCTGTCACTAGGCATATCTGTTTTGGTCAAGTCATGAAAATGCGTAGCTCAGCACTATTTGAGGGGCTGTGCTTAACCATGAACTGACCCCAGATCTATTTGATTTCGTGACACTACACTTAAAAGAGGGAATCTTATTTTTTCTGGTGCACAAAAGAAGGAGATTTAGTATTTTAAATAAGTAGTTTATAGTGACGAAGACTCATGACCAGATGTTAACAGGAAACATACAGTTCATGCACATTCAGCAAGCTGCCTTTTTTTCCAGACTCAACTGATGCGAGTTATAATAACCACCCGAAAAGCCAAGCTCACCACATACCTTCTCCTTTTGTCCTGAACAAGCTGAAGTTCTATTAGGCCAAATATGGAGTAAAATGCAAACTGCACTAAAGTAAGGTACCAGCCATAGGGCTTAAAGCCTTCCATTGAAAATATCAGCTCCTGTGAGAAGGCAATGAATGAGTGCTGTTAGGTCCGAGGCGGCGATGACTCCAGTCCACTGTACAAGCGCACTCCACCTCTCCTCCACCCCACCCTCCACTCCCACCTCCACCCCACCCTCCACTCCCACCTCCGCCCCACCCTCCACTCCCACCTCCGCCCCACCCTCCACTCCCACCTCCACCCCACCCTCCACTCCCACCTCCACTCCCACCCTCCACCCCACCCTCCACTCCCACCTCCACTCCCACCCTCCACTCCCACCTCCACTCCCACCCTCCACTCCCACCTCCACTCCCACCCTCCACTCCCACCTCCACCCCACCCTCCACTCCCACCTCCACTCCCACCCTCCACCCCACCCTCCACTCCCACCTCCACTCCCACCTCCGCCCCACCCTCCACTCCCACCTCCGCCCCACCCTCCACTCCCACCTCCACTCCCACCTCCGCCCCACCCTCCACTCCCACCTCCACCCCACCCTCCACTCCCACCTCCACTCCCACCTCCGCCCCACCCTCCACTCCCACCTCCACTCCCACCTCCGCCCCACCCTCCACTCCCACCTCCGCCCCACCCTCCACTCCCACCTCCGCCCCACCCTCCACTCCCACCCTCCACTCCCACCTCCGCCCCACCCTCCACTCCCACCCTCCACTCCCACCTCCACCCCACCTCCACTCCCGCCCTCCACTCCCACCTCCGCCCCACCCTCCACTCCCACCCTCCACTCCCACCTCCACCCCACCTCCACTCCCGCCCTCCACTCCCACCCTCCACTCCCGCCCTCCACTCCCACCTCCACTCCCACCTCCACTCCCACCTCCACTCCCGCCCTCCACTCCCGCCCTCCACTCCCACCTCCACTCCCGCCCTCCACTCCCACCCTCCACTCCCACCTCCACTCCCACCTCCACTCCCACCTCCACTCCCACCTCCACTCCCACCTCCACTCCCGCCCTCCACTCCCACCTCCACTCCCGCCTCCACTCCCGCCAGGTCACAGGTCTTAAGATAACTTAGATGTGAAAATCAACAGAGAAGTAACTAAAACGCAACATCATCTTATGGTTCTCCATTAAAAAATAAAAAAGGACCAAAATTAAAGTTGCCCCAGACAAGATAGGGGGCTGATCTGAGAACCCACACAAAATACTCATTTCACTAAAAGCCAGGGATCTACAAACTTTTTTCTACAGAAATACGGTTCTTATTACAGCATTTTAAAAATTATATACCAGATTCTTAAAAATCTTCATTGTACAGGGGAGTTTTAATTTCCCTAAACACAGAGTGTGGATATCTCTCCTCTCTCTCCTCTCTCTCTCTCTCTCTCTCTCTCTCTCTCTCTCTCTCTCTGTGCATGTGTCTCCTTCCTTCTTTTCTTTGTTGAGAGAGGGTCTCGTGTAACACAGGCTACCCAAAACTCACTACACTTCACTTAGGATGACACTGAACTTCTGACTCTATATCCAAAGTGCTAAGATCCTAAACACGTGCTGTTATCCTGTTTATGAAGTGCTAAGAAATGAATGCAGGGCTTGCTAGGCAAGCACTCTACCAAAACAGCTAAATTCCCAGCTACTAAATACAGTATTATACTTTGAAATTACATGTACATGAATTACTAATCAGCCATTGTAACAAGTCAGTAAGAAGTAGACATCAACCAATGCTTAACTCATTCTTTTTTAAAAAAATCACTGTGTGTGTGTGTGTGTGTATGAATGAGTGAGTGTGTGTGAGTGTGTGTGTGTGTGTGTGTGTGTGTGTGTGTGTGTGTGTAGCTGCTCAGGGTTAACAGCACTGCTGCTCTTGTAATGGCCCAGGTCCACTTCACAGCATCTCCACAGCAGCTCACAACTTCCTTTAATTCCAGTTCCAGAGGATCCATCGCCCTCCTCTGGCTTCCTTGGGCAATAGGCACACATGTGGTGCACTTACATATATGCAAGCAAAACACTCATACACATAAAAAATAAATAAGTTTTTAAAGATAATAAACACACAGCTGCAATTACCTATGTTTTGTTAAATAGTTACAAGTTTACTTTTTATAATTTTAATTTTGTAAGGCAGTCTTTATTTAATTTGAAGATTCTCATCTTTACTCTTAGTAGCCCTTTTAAGAGGCTACTTTTTCTTTTTCTGTGAAAATGTCAAGCTATCAGTCAACAGGTAGCCTGTAAATAAACATATCATGGTGAAAAAGTAGTCAAAACCAACATGGGCATTAAGTGCTAAATTAACTAACATTATTATTAACAAATGAAACTTTTTACCTGTAAGTATCCATAAATTAGGTAAAATACAAAAACTCCAGCAACACATATGAAGAACTGTGTGAGCTTGTTAAACTTGCTGAGGTTCACGCCCAGCACCACAATGTCATCAACTGACTTGATGTGTGGTGACATTGTCTGGGTTTTGGAGGGCACAGTGATGGAGACGAACTTCCTGGAGTTGTTGAACTTGAAGTCCATTGTTCTTGCTTTGCCGCATTCAAGGCCTGCAACCTTGTCTTTGCTGTTTTCCACTGCTGGGTCTTTCCTTTGCTGCCTGGGCCTAGAGAGAGGAATAAGCAATTACGGCAAAGCACTTGAAGTATCAGATTCAAATAATATTCCAAAGTACACTTTAAAATATATAGCTGCAGCTCAGTCTTGCTGGACGTCAGTGTTAGCACCCACACCCCAGCTCTCCAACAAGCAAATACAATACCCTTCCCACCCCACTCATGCAGCATCGGATAGCATTATATTCATCTCCATAGCAACCCAAACTAGAACTAGTAAACTGTAAAATATTTTCAAGTTATAGTTGACCTTGTAGGAGAATAAAGTGATGCTTAAGGACCTGACAAGCATACAATCTATTTGCTAGTGAAGTTTTAAAAATTAAAGTCAAGCAGGCAGGAGATTTAGCAACAATATTCCTTGGGCTGGAAGAAAAAAAGATATACGTAGTCCAGGCTAGCTAGGAAGTGATACTCTGCCTTAGTGCCTTAAGCACTACAGTTAAAAGCACAAGCCACCCATTATGACTAAGAAGACTCCCCTACCTTACGAGAAAATTATTCTACCTTAAAGTCTCTGGATTATAAATAGCAGGAAATGTGTCATTTCTTTGTCAGAAAAAAAATCATGATACCACCACTGACAACTGTCAGTTTCTCTTTGCATTTACATAACTTGAAAATGATGAATTCCTGGTAACACTAAGGGAAAGGCAGAAACATGGAGAGCACACAGGAAGGAAGGACTATCTTCCTAGACAGTTGCACTGTTGGCATTCCAGGGCACACAAATCTGAGGGCAGGAGAGAACAGGTTTGATAGGGGCTTCTCAAAAAACTATAAAAGAAACTGTCGTGTGGTAGTTTGAAATAACAAGAACTAGAGTCATTGCTTCTAGTTAGCTGAGCTGAAGACATTAAAGAAATTTCATTAGTCATACTGACAGGGGCAAGGAATGGTACACAATCGAACTAGTAATATGCAGGCACCAAGACATTTATTCTGTGGGACATCCGTCCTATGTCTAAACTTTATAAGTCCTTTTATTGTTTTTCTTTTTCTTCATGCTTTTGTTCTTTATTCTGGCTTCCCTTGCTGTGTCTCAATTATTCTTATCTCCATAAGGTTTTTGTTGTTTTTTTGTTTTGGTTTGTTTTTTCGAGACAGGGTTTCTCTGTGTAACCTTGACTGTCCTGGACTTGCTTTGTAGACCAAGCTGGCCTCAAATTCACAGCAATCCACTTGCCTCTGCCTTCTGAGTGCTGGGATTAAAGGCATGCACCACCACGTCTGGCTTTCCATACGTTTATTTAATGCCACGTTGTAGGACATCCTTGAAATAGAATTTTCACAATAATCCACATTTTAAATTGCCCGCCTCCCATTGTTCTATGTTTCAATACTTAGGGAAAAAAATGCTACGGCCTATTTCCTATATGCACAGCAACAGAGCACAGGGCACTAGTTAAATAAACGTAGGTTCTGAGCTTTTCTTCCTTGAGTTCTTTCAATAAAAGACCTAAACCACTCATCCATTCCTGAGAACCTCATGTTGTTCATGGTATCCTTTCTGCTTGATGAATTCTTTCTTTGGGTCAGATTTAAGTTCACCACTGACACCCCTTCTTTGTGATACCCCTCATTAAGCCCTCTGGTTAGAAGAAGATAAAGGCAAGACGAAATGTTACTAGTTTCTTAGTATCTGTCATGTTTTTTTTTAAATCTACACCAGCAAACAAATAAATTGGCGCACCTACAAGACTCTCAGACTACAGCTCACATCACCCCTCACTTGAACTGTATTGAAAGGACTATAGTGCTGCTAAACTTGATCAGCAAAACTGAGAACCCATGGTGGATAACAAGTGGGAGGACAATGCAGATAACAATGTTACACTTAGGCAGGCATGCGCGCACACACACACAGACACACACACAGTCTTAGAAAACCTCGTTCCTACTTTTACTGACATTTACTGAATATTTCTCCAGAAGGCAACTCTTTCCCAACATTACCTTCTTCTGAAATGTTTAGAGTTCTATAAATTGCCAGGCATACGGCATCGACTCCATTACAGCTAACAATACAAGAAACACCCCATGGTTTGGAACCTTTGAGGTTTGAGCTACGCTACCACCCGAGGCGTGCTGAGCTAAGTAATCTCTCTGAAAGTCTGGTTCTGTAACTCTACTGCGAAAAGTGAAATGTGCTGATTAAAGCATCCGTGTGGCATCTAGGGGATAAATGTAAAGGCGCCCAGCACACAGTGTGACAGCCGGTATATGTTAGCTTTCATTATTCAGCTTTTCAGAAGCACTGCTGACTGAAATGGTTGGCTGTGCCAGGTTGATCTTGATTTCCTACCTAGCCTGCCCTTCCAACACCTGCTATATGACGCCACAGCACACTATTAAAAAAAAAGGCACTGAACTGAAGGACGCTCTTGGGCTCTAGTAAACATGTGATCAGCATTACTCCGGTCCACTCTCCCCCACCACTTTAACCCTCCTACACATTTCCTGGCGTCCTTATGAGCCGCAGCTCTAGGCTCCACCTGCAAGGGCAGGTAAATGCCTTCAGCACTACCCTTTTTAAAATGTGTGCGACACACTACTCATGTCTCCTGAGTTCCCACAAAGGACTTGTGATCAACAAGGAAATGGCGTCACCTGCTTATATGATGCCTCAGTACCGCACACCATTCCCTTCAAAAGGCTGGCAGTTAGCGTGCAGTTTTACACGACTGCCCTGTGCTCTGATGCTGTGCACACAGAAAACAGGTCAGAACACTTTCTCCTCAGGAACTGAAACACAGAGCAAGGGGAGGTGGGCAGTACATCACTGGTCAGAAAGCATGGCTGGTCAAGGCCTCTGCTACTCGCAAACTGTGATCCCTGATGCTTGCGACCTCACTTCTGTTTCTAGTATTAATAATTGACATTGTTATCTAAAGAATCAGAGCCAGGGCTGGAGGAGGGCTGGCTCAGCGGGTAACAATGTTTATTGCTCTTGCAGAGGAGCCAAGTTCGGTTCCTGTATCACCTATATCTGGAGGTTTGTAATTGCCCATTAACTCTAGCTCCGGATGAGAACCAAATCACCCTTATATATAGCCGCAAGTGCATTTGTGCACATGTGTACACACACACACACACACACACACACACTCTCTCTCTCTCTCTCTCTCTCTCTTTCTCTCTCTCTCTCTCAGAAACAGGTGATGTTGACTTTCAATGACATACTGAAATAAAGGTTGATTTATTTCTTTTTAAAAAATCTGTGTGTACATGCCACAGATGGCAGCCAGGTGGAGGCCAGAAGACAGCTGGTGGGAAGTTGGCTTTCTCCTTTCACTTGGCGAGTTATGGGGACCAGGCTTGGTGGCAAGTGCTCTTACCTGATGAGCCATCTTGCAGGCCTCAGCTTAGCTCTTAATCTAGCCTTTTGTAACATGAAAGATGAAAGTTTTCTATTACAAAGTTGGAATGTAAAGAGGAAATCTGTCATGTGCACAAAAGACCCAACTCCACCCAAAACTTGCCACACTCTGGTAACAGTCTTGTCTTCAGGTCTTAGGTCCAGTGTGCTGAATAAGATCAGAAAGCAGAAAAACAAGACTATGACTTCTTCTATCCCTCATCGCACAAAGAAACTCTTTCCCCCTTAAGGGCTAACATCAGGATTTAATCTTTACTTTAAGCAGAAATAACGCTATATAAAATATTTTCAAATGCTCTCAGTGTCTACCCCCAGTCTCAAACCATTTCAATTAACTTATAAGAAAAACATTTAACTAAAATTCCTTATTTCTGATAATCTCCTGTAGAAGAGACGCAGATGTAATTCTTTAAAATACAGAAAAATCAAAACAAACAACTCTTGATAGCATTCTAACAAAACCTTTCAGCGTTTTTTCAGAAGAAAAAGAGGCAGAGAAGGAAGAGCACTCGACTGCAAAGTCGGAAAGAACACACAGGAATTTCAGCAACATAAACTTAATAGCCCTGCAAGAATAGTCACTTGGCCGCAAGGCAAACAAGCACCGGGCACCGGAGGGATTGGACCCAGACCCAGAAGTGGCTCTGAACTGTAAAAACAATCTAGGGAATCCGGGAGACCAATAGTCTCCGAGCACAGTGAGCAGGCTAGGGGATTCTGGGTGGTGGTCTCAGGCCTGGACCAGAGGATACTATTGCCGGAAGCGCGACCCCCCGACCCCCACCTGCTACCCCTCACAGGTCTGCGAGAGCCCCGCCACTCGGACCGCAGCGTCCACCTTCTTTGCCGACGCGATGTGGGCGTCCACACCACTCCTGCCTGATGGCACCAGGTAGCGCGGCAAGGTCCCCTCCCAGTTCTGACACTGTCACCTACTCCACATCCGCCTCTGCCTCCGGTTCTGCTCCAGCCACCGCCGCCGCCACCTCCCCGGAAGGTCCTCACACTGCCGGACCCTGTACACCACTTCCGCCTATGCGTCTTTGTGCGCGTGCGCAGGCGCACGGCCCCGCCCTTTCGCCCGCCCTCTGCCTGCGGTCGCTACCTCTTGCGCATGCTCCGTGCTCTGAGCCTGGGCCAGGACTGGCTGTGTCCATTTTGCGGGGTCCATGACCCAGGTGATTTCACATCCGTGACCGTGAGCCGAGACCCGTGAAGGAGGCCGAGTTCAGAATGTTCGAACTGGATCTAAACAGCCTGAGGTTCCTTCTCCCCAGCCGGTGTCTTTTGATTCAAAGAAATGAGGTTGCTTCTTTCCTGTCCCTGTTCTCTGGACTCTTTCCTGCTCTTCTGGCCAAGCTGGACTGAAGAAACAGGGAGCCAACGTCACATGCACTTACAGTGACGATGGTTTGTAATTGGCCAGAAATTGGCCAGGATTGTGTTGGCGGGGCCACTCACTGCTTGGAACGTAAATCTCTAGCTTGGGGGTCTGACAAATATCATAAAACTTAAGATATTTGATCTCCAGATATCATTGAGAGCTACACCTAACATTACTGAGATACAATGGAGGAAATGCTAAGTTGGGTTTGGCGACAAGGGCTATTACAATTACCATAGCCGATATAATAATTGAGAGTCTGCGTTGGTAGGGTGGTGTCAACCAAAACGTTGCAATCCAGTTAGTTCCATAAAAGCATTTATGTCTAGGGAGTGAGACTCTTAAGTGTTGAAGGGGAGAAGAGGCCCAGTTAGCCCTTTTTAAAATACCAGCCTTGGTAGACCAGTTTTGAATGAATGCTGAAACTTAAAAAAAAAAAAAAATCATAAAGAGAGTAAGAAAGCCCATTTGGTGATGTCATTCTGACAGTCAACAATAGCAAATAGTGGCAGCAAATCCTATTACTGTTAGCCACTGAGCATTATTTATCAAGCACCTGTTGAGTGGGCATATGTGTAGGTCATGCATAATTTATAAGTAGAGTGCCCTACCCTTCAAGGAGTTACAGGACACAAGTGAAATGGTAAATAGTAATAGAAACGTAGAATACAAGAGGGGTCAAGGTCCAGCCACTCCTGCCTGGGCATTCACGGTGGCCCAAGAGAGCGTCTGGGTTTGTTTGTTTGTTTGTTTGTTTGTTTTTGTTTTTTTTTTTTACTTCTCTGTGTAGCAGCAGGAATGAGTCTATTTAGGGTCCAATGCTGTTGTGCTCACACACGAATGGCTTACCGTTTTATTGAAATCTAAAACCCTTTCCATGGTTTTCAGCTTGTTTGTTGATGGGTCATATCCAACCACATTTTAGAGTTCATCTGACCCCTGTCAAGCACAACGTGCCTTGTGCTTTGCACTTACTGTCCCATCCTTTGGCACAACACACTGCCCTCAGATGTGCCCAGTGGAAATGAAAACGAAGCATTTACAGATGTTACCATGGAGTTAGGGATGAAGTTGGTGATAGCATTGCAGGTGAGAGCAGCCCTGATTGCCAGTGGGAGCAAGGTGAATGCAGTTATGGCCAGCCACAAAGCCAGAGCAGAAACCACATTACCATTGCCTGTTCTTAATGTGAAGACAGATGGGCAGTCTCAGGGCGTCAATTGCTGTGACTAAGCACAAAACAAACAGAAGAACCAAAGAACTCCTTCCACGAAAAAATAACCTCATGCCCAAACTCTTCCCTTGAGGCAGGAGCAGGTCCCTTGACTCTCGATGAAGAGCGCTGTAATGCCACTGCAAGCCCTTTCAGTACGTGCTCATCTCCCAAGGCACTTGGCGCTGTTTGCACAAGGACTTATTCTGGGGGAAAACAAATTACCAAGTCACGAAGGGCCATCTGGCACAGATGCTGCATTGACACTGATGTTGAAGATGCAGAGTGGAGGCCAAGTGGCGGAAGGCCTGCTGGTCCTAGTCTGTCTCACAAGGATGTCGGTGAGGTCTGAGGGAACCTTCAGGGAATGAGCGATGATCACCTACTTCACGACAGATAAGATCTTCTCTGGTCTGTGCTGACTAATGATGCTAGGAAGGGGCAGGTGGAAGCTCCTGAAATACTCTACCTCTTAGGGTCTGAGGTAGGCAATTAGATACTAATTGCATTTCCAAGGAACTGGAGAGATTTCATTACTAGCCAGACTTGAAAAATGCACAGAAGGTGTTCTCCCCTCCATGGGCAGGTGTCGACTTTTCAGCCAACCTGCGCAGATCTTGTCTGCTCGACCTGAGATTCGGGAGCTTAGTGTACTTTTTTCATTTTCATTTTCATTTTTGGTTTTTTCAAGACAGGGTTTCTCTGTGTGGCCTTGACTGTCCTGGACTCACTTTGTAGACCAGGCTGGCCTCGAACTCACAGCGATTCACCTACCTCTGACTTCTGAGTGCTGGGATTAAAGGTGTGTGCCACTACACCCGGCTTCTTAGTGTGCTTTTATACACGAACTTAACAAAGGAAGCAATGATCTCCAGTAAGGGTGTTTGAGTTCAGAAAAAAAGGACCAGAACAACATGTAAATGGACGTCAGTAAGCACATACTAAATAGTAACAGAGCAGCCAGGTTCCCAGAACTTTCTCAGGACAGAACAATTGAAGCACAATTGCCTGGCATGTGGGAAAGCACGAAAGCCAGGCAGAAGACCATATCCAGATTGGGTTCTATAGCTACAATCTGACATCCAACAAGAATAAACATGTCTTATAAATTGACTGTAACTGTGTATCAAAGGAGGCACAAAGTCATGTCCAAAAGCAATCCAGGGGACAGTCCCCCTGATGTTCAAACGCTCTTTGCCTTTTTTTCCCTGAGGACTCTCTCAATAGTTCCCAAACATTGTTCACTGTGGGTCATTCTTTTACTGTGTTCTGACAATGAGGCTCTGAAGTTAGAAGCTAATTGTACTTAGGGATTTCAGAATTAGCATTACCAACAAAGACTTTAGAAACATAAAGATGTTGACATGCGCTGTTTTGTCCTCTGCAGTAGTTAGGGAAGCCATGGTGTTCATTGGTAGGCTCTAGTAAATGTATCCAAGTAGCTCCGATGGCAGCTTCTCTGGGATAGGTGAGGTTTTACTAGAATGCAATTATTGAGCTGGCTGACCCCATTAGTAAAGTAGAACAAGATAGTTGGCGCCTTCATAGACACACCTGGAGGATGCATGCACTGACTGTCTCTAAGCTTGGAAAAAGCCCTCTGCTTCCAGTTATGATTCAGTCCTGCAGGAATCGTGACTGACATAAAGCGTTGCAGGTTACCTTGTTTCCCTACGGTCTCAAAATGTTACATCTAGAGAGGAGGTAAGGAAGATGTATATGCAAAGATCACCCACAGCTGCTCCATCCATGAATCAGCACCAAGTCTCTCCAGCTTCTCTAGCCAAGACCCACAGAGCAGAGGAAATGCCAAGCACGCTAACAAATGCTCACCAGACCCAGGTTTTTCGGAAAGTCTTAGCCAACAAACTCTGGATAAGTAAACTCCCAGCATAAATACCACCACCAGCATGAGAAGCCAAGACTGTCTTCTCCAAAAGTCATTAATCTTATAGTGACAGCCTCCAAATAACTGCAAGGAGTGATTTAAAAAAATATGTTCACTGATCTCAAAGTAGATAGGAATAAATGCATTAAGGATTTCAAAGAGGATGTAACGAATTGCAAGACTCTGTGCCTTGACTTTATTGCGTGACAATAACCTTTCACAAAATAATGATGCGTGTGTGCTTGTGTGTATATGTGTATGTAAGTATATGTATGTATAAAGTGGGCATTAGTATATATATATGTATATATGTGTATGTATTTATGTGTATGTACATGTGTATATATATTTATGTTTATGTTTATGTAGGTGTGTTTATGTGTATATATGTATGCTTATGTGTATATATGTATATGTATGTTTATGTATGTGTATGTATTTATATGTGTATTTATGTATGTATGTATATGTGTTTTTATGCATGTGCATGTATTTATATGTGTGTTTGTGTATATATGTATATGTGTATGTATATGTATGTGTGCTTTCCTCTCCACATTGTGATTTCTTAGATATGGCAACATTGTTCCTCTTCCTCACACTGTAACATAGGAATTGCTATTCTGCATACTCTTGGTTTTCATGTTGGACTTATTGCTAACAATTAATGGGATAATTATTAGAGCCTGTGAAGAGGTGGGGCAGCCTTGAAGAGGATATAGGAAGTGAGGTCTCTTGGGGTTCTTTGTATGCTTCCTGGCTGCCATGGGGTTAGCAGCCTCCTCTGCCGTGTACTCTCATAATGCTATCCTGTGTCACCACAGGCCCAGAGCGACAGGGCCAGGCAACTGTGTATGAAATGAAAACATGCGCCAAACTAAGCCTTTCATCTTTAGTTATTTGTGACAACAATGGCTGCTAGTACCCCCCGTAATGCAAAATTTACCACACACGCTGTATGGTCAGGGTTGTGTCATTGACAGCACTTGATGGGGTTTGACTGTAAGTTGATATTAGCACATACGGTTATCTTAGTTCAATTGGTGTGTTTCATGAAAAGAATGATTTTTAAACACATCATTGGCTTTTCCTATGTTACAAATTCCTGTATGCCTGAGGTAGCCATTGGTTGTGGCTTGTTGAAGCATGTGATATCCGTTCCATGTTGTCTTATTCTGACCCTCAACAATGGAAGAGTGTGTAAAATGTAAATACTCATGAAACATATTAATGATGTGCAAGCTCATTTGCTACATCATTAACCAATTTCTGACTATTAATCTCACCAGACTGTCAGACAAGTTCACTACGGTCATTGCTAAAATGACCAGTGAGATTATAGTTTCGCATTTTCTTGAAATCTCCAGTCAGGACATAACATATAGTGTTATTCTGGATGAAATATGCATAGGAATGAAAATTTAAAGAAAATAATATTAATAATAGATGAACAGGAAGCTTATTTTACTTCTTTTGTGTCTGTACATATGTAGGAATGTGTCTTAGTTTGACTCTCAGGGAAGAAAACAATTTAAGGGCTGAATTAAACTCCGATCATTTAATCTCTTTGTGGTCAGTGAATAAGCTGGGACTTATATTAAGGGCCAAACGGATGCCACAGCCACATTCTAGCCACTGATGAGATTTTTAATTGAGTTTATATTTTATTATCTTCTTAGTTTACCTTTTATTTATAATTATAAAATGCATTCACATAATTAAAAACTAAGTTACCAAAGCATAAGTGGTAAAAATTTAATCACACACTTAATTCTTTTAATTCTCCTGTCCTATGGCAGCTGATGACAGTTGGAGCTTAATATTCTTCCAGTGATAGTACATGCATAAAAAATACACCTTCCCAATGTCCTTTCTTTTTAAAAATGTAAGATGGTAGTGTAATACATGACCTTCTGCACCTGCTTTCTTTTATCTAGTGCTACATCTTTGAGATTGTTTTTAGGTTATTTGTGAAAAACTGTTTAGGTTGTGTATAATAAATTCATTTTTGAACATTTTTACTTATTATTTGTGAGTTTCACATCATGCGTGCCGGCCCCACTCATCTCCCTATCCCTTTGTATCTGCCCCCTGCCCTTGAAACCTCCCCCACCCACAGAACATAAAAAACAAACAAACAAAACACAAAGCACAGACAACATCTTGGAACCTGGAGTGTATCATAGTGTGTTCTACAGTATACCCTTTTGTCCACACAGAATGGCCTTTTGTTGTTGTTGTTGTTATTGTTATTTAAGACAGGAAGTAAACAACTCAAAAATAGCTTCAGGAAGTCCCTGAAACTAACCACATTCACTCCTTGCTCCTGAAGACCCTATAAACAATAAGGACTGTCTGGAGTCACTCCAAGATGAGCAAAGCAGCCTGGGAGAAGCAGAGAGCAGCTGAACTTTAGAAGAAGCAAAGCCCAGCCGAGTCAGCTAGCGAGGAGACCTTCCAACCTGCCCAGCTGGATAGCTGCCGCCTTGTTGAGCTGCTCCCAGGCTGTGCATTGTGCTCCACGTCTCCAGCCTTTGTGAACGATTGATTGCCCATGGCTGGGTTTGACTTTGGTGATCTAGTTCTTTTTGAGTCATTTCTGCTCTTCTGAGTAACCCCTCATCTATATTCCTGTAAGAAATCCTAAAAGAACTCATTGGCGTAACAAATTGGACTTTAGTGGTATCTGTGCTTTTGTGTATTGTAGACGTGTGTGTTGTGTTGTGTTGTGTCTCTTTAGGAAAAATCTCATGGAGTCTTAAATCAGTGGTTCTCAACTTTCCTAATGCTGTGACCCTTTAATACAGTTTGTCATGTTGTGGTTACTCCCAACCATAATATTATTTTTGTTGCTACTCATAACTTATTTTGCAAGTGTTAGGAATTATAATGCAAATATCTGATATGGAGGATTTCTGGTATGTGACTTGTGTGAAATTGTCCTTAGACCCCTGCAAAGGGTTGCGACCCACAGGGTGAGAACCACTGGTCTTAGTGTGTAAAAGTACATCTAGTCCAGCCAGTCTCTGGATCTGAAATTTTTTATCTCTTATATTGCAGGCAGGTTGGTTATAGCTTTATGTAAAATGCTTAAACACTTTGAATGACAGGAAGATTGCTTTGGAAAGTGGACTGGTTTCCTTTTCAGATAACTCCAGTCATTACAAAGCTCCATCTTTTATTCAGCTCTGTTTTCCCATAATTTTTGCTCATCCATTCTAATTCAGTCCCATGAATTATAAAGTATAAACTCAATCTTTTCCCTCACAGTAGTCCTTTAAATATTTTAAAGAGAACTGTACTGTCACTTGGCACATTTAACTTATTAACTACCTTATCATCTTAGACATTTTCCACTGAGTGGCTTTGCTTTGTAGCTCTTTAAAAACATTTTGGGAATGTACACCCCACACCTTTCTCTGCTCATTTTCACATTCATTCCCAAATAATTTTCCTCCTCCTCCTCTCCCACTCCTCTTCTCTTCCTCCTCTTCCTCTTCTCTTCCCCCTCTTCCTCCTCTTCTTCTCTTCCTCCTCCTCCTCCTCCTTTTCTGTGTTCCTGCTCCCTACAAGACACTGTTAGGAATGGGCATGTGGTCATAAACTAGCCACAGTGAGTCCTCTGCATGAAATATACTAGGAAAATGAGTGAGATCTTTGTGGTAGGGAAACCACTGCAGAAGGTGTTCAGGGACGGTTGGCCAGAGAATGTCCTTTACCCAGGCATGTGCACTGTGGGGAGGCACTTGAAGACAGAAAGGGAAGTGACTATAGGAAGTAAAAGAAGGTCACAGTGACTAAAAAGCAGTAAGAAAAAGGGCTCATGTGACTGAAAATGTCTATAAGCTCCCATCTAAATGGGGGATCAGTTCTTAAGTCTGGTGAGAATGTTATTCCTCTAAGTGAGTCAACTGTGGTTGAGGTGAGGCTCTGTGATTTGTGAGGTGAGATCCTAAAGACAACCATGCATCCTTAGTTCCCTTCCCCTTGGAAGACCACTCAGAGACGTCACCTGCCATGATGTGAGGTCTTTCAGCAGTGGAGTGGGTACTACAGTCAGGATGTGAGGCCTTTGCCAACAGCAGGTACCACATTGTAAACTGAGAGATACCAAGTTTCTTGTGTAAGTTCCTGAGTTTGAAGTAATTTGTTATGCAAATAAGTGAGGGATGGTGACTAGTTGGAAGACATTTAACTCCAGTAACACAAGAACAAATTACAAATATCTAAACCTAGTGTGGACTTTGTTGTATCACATGATAACTGGCTCAGTCTAGTAAGTGCTTTTTATGTAAGCATAAGGACCTAAGTCTGACACCAGAACTCACATAAAAATACTAGCGTGGTATACACTTACAATACCAGTGCTGGGGGAAGAGACAAGTGGATCTCTGAGACTTCATGGCCAGCCAGCTTCAACCAATCTTGCAGGCCTTGGGGCAGTGAAAGATTGTGTCTCAAAAAAGCAAGGTGGATGACACCTAAGAAGGAAGGGTGCACACACACACACAGAAACATACACACACACACACATTGCAGGGGTAGGACAACTTTGGAGTGGGTCAAGCCTATGCTCCACTCACTCAAGAAATGTATCCATGTGCACAGCATTGTTGTACTTGGTATGTGATGGTTACTTGTGAAAGTTGACCCAATTTAGAGTCATCTGGGAAGGGAGTCTCATCGAAGAATTAACCTGATTAGGTTGGCCTCTAGGAATGGCTGTGACAGATGTTACAGATGTTAATTGATTTAAGAGGACCTGACGACCATGGGTAGCACCATTCCCTGGGCTTGGAGTCTTAGAGTGAATAAAAAGGAGAAAATTAACTGAACACTGGGATGCATTCATTGCTCTAAGTGTTTCTGATGTGGATGTTACATGATCAGCTTGCTCAAGTTCCTGCTTTGATGACTTCCATGCTACAGTGGAATGTAAACTGGAATTGGGTGCCAAATAGAAGTTGCTTTTACCAAGGTATTTTATGATAACAAAAGGAAATGGCAACATTAGAGCATCCTTAGCAAATTTCCTCACAAATTTCCTTACAATTTTCATTAAGTTTGAATCCTCCCCAGCACAGAAGAGTAATTTCCTTCCGTGTGTCTTTTAGAGATAAAGAAAAATCTCCTGAGTCACAATAGCCAGAGCTAGATAAAATGTCTTCTCTCCAACGAGTCGCTGGCAGGGGAAATGGGCAGAGCAGGGCTTGGGGATGTTTGCCGATCAACGGGCTGGAGGTGAGCGCGGGAGGGCGGAGCAGAATCAGGAGGACTAGTTTGGGTTGAAGCAATTGGGTGGAAGTGGTTTGGGGGTGTGTGTGTGCACGCGCATGCGCGGGCAAATATGCATATCTAGGGAGGGGAAGACCAGGGGTCAAGAGGTCCATTTATACCTGTTCAATCTGAGAGGCCTGAAAGACTTCTAATTGCATATAATAGAGATCAGGTTGACATTCACATATGGACTAAGAGAAGCTAAGAATATAAGCATGCGCTGGGATGCAGCTCAGTCTACAGAGCTCAGGTTCGAGCCTGTGTGCCTGGTGTTTTGGTGCACGCCTGTATCCAAGGTCTCACAGAAGATCTCCCTCTATGCAAAGAGCTTGAGGCCAGCCTGGCACACATAACGCTCTCTTTTATTTGTTGTTGTTATTGTTGTGTTAGTACTCGAGTTAGCCAAAGAAGATTATGAACCGATTTAATTGATGACTTGATCGTGGTTGTGGATGGTAGCAACAGAATGGAGCCCAGAGAAGGATCTGAGCAGCTTCAGTAACTGACAGCTACGGAGTGGAGGGAAAGAACAGGAAGGAGAACCAGGAAGGGTGGAGGGTAGGAGGAAGCAGATAGCCCGGGAGTGATCGTTCAGGAAGCAGGAGGTGGGCGGGTAATTGTGTCCTGTTTGCCAAAGGCTGAACAAAACGAAGACATAAAAGTGACCTTTGGATTCGGCACAGCAGTTCTTGGGGATTGGCATGAAGAGCCGGTTCTTCCGGAGTTGGGGAATGGAGCAGAGAAGTGGAGCCAGCTAGTGAAAACAATCCAGTGGAAGAGGGGAGCTGAACGGAGAAAGAAGATCACAGAGAAGGCAGTTAAGGTAGAGGATGCAGAGATGATGAGAGGGCCATGGCAATGCTCACGCACAGAAAAGAATGGCTGATCGCACAGGGAGTAAGGGAAAGCTGAGTTAAAATCCCACCCCCACCCCCAAATGCACAAGCATCATTCCAAGCACAATGTTAAAATGAGTATTTTATGTAGAAATATATTCATTGGGAAGTTTATGCTGGCATTAAATGTTCTTTAACAGTATGTATGTGTATATGTATGTGTGTGTTCATGTGTGTATGTGTTCATGTGTATGAAAGAGAGAGAAACATGTTTTTTTGTTTTGTTTTGTTTTGTTTAGATCACAAGTGGGGGATGAGAAAAAGACTTGTGAGAGAGCAGGTGATGTTTATCCCCTTAGAAGTCAAACCACCATGTGTGGGAGATTGGTTATTAACCAGCTGAAAAACCTCCTTGAACAAATTCCGAGAGACGATATAAATGTGAGCCCAAAACAGGAGGCAGGACCTTTGGAGACTTGGGATAGTTTGGGCTGTTCATTGCTCCACTTCGAGACGCTCCTAGAGAGAAGCGCTTGAGGGAAGGCTTCGGGGCTCCAGGCTCTGGCTGAGGTTCCAGGTTCTGGGTGCTCCAGGCTCCTGCAGAAGAAATCCTGCTGATTATGCCGGGAGAATCGTTCCTTGGAACTGATATCCTTACAGTTTCATTATTGTATTCTTTAATCTCCTTTTCCTATTGTTTAGGTTAGTCTGGCTATAAGTGAGGTACTCTTGGTTAATAAGTTCATAATAAAACATAATTGCTAAGAAAATTGAACCTACGTGTGTGTGTGCTTACGTGTGTGAGCACATGTGCATGCATGTCACTGCACTCCTGTTGTAGTCACAGGACAACCTCAGGTGTCACTCCTTATCCCTCCCTTCTTTTGAGATGATCTCTAGTTCATCATGGGCCTACACCAGGCTCACTCATTGGCCTGAGAGCTGCCAGGGAGTCTCCTGCCTCAGCCTCCCATCTTCCTGTACTCTAGGAAATCTGACCTGCAATACCGCATCTACCTCCTTTTCTTTTTTGTCCCCCTTAATTATATTTTTATTATTTAAAACATTTAAAATCCAAATATCTTTTGATCATATTCTTCCTCTCCCCACAAATCCTTCCAGGTCTTTCCCCTTCCCTTCCCACCCCACTTTAAGTTCTTTCTCAACAAACAAAAACCCAAACCAAGAAAACAAAATAAGACCACACCCCAAAAGAACAAAAAATAAAATAAGAGCACTAAAGTATAACCAAATAAATGTGCATGCACACACATACTAGTGTGTGTGTGTGTGTGTGTGTGTGTGTGTGTGTATGTATATATTGTATATGAAGGCAATCACAATGAAATCACTAAATAATGGGGGAGACAGAGTCCAAATTGGACATCTTTTGTCACTACAGCTTCCAGCACTAGGGTTCAGTTGTATGTAGTTGAGTTGTTGGCCAAAGGGGTTCCAAAGAAATCCCCAAAGAACCCAGACCATTGCCAATTATAGGTTGCTATCCACAAACTGACAGGAAGGCTGCATTGTTAACAAATGATGCCTACAGGACTCACTGAAGATGGAGATGTTGAGCCAGTGCCCACATAGAGCTTTCGCCCTGCTGTTCCAGGGTCTTTGGTACAGGAAAGTACTCTGCATGCTCTCAAGAGAGAAACATAAACACCAAGCCAGCCACAAACTCTTTATCTACAATGGTGTCCTGCCTACAAGATATGCTAGGCACAATGGTAGCTTGTGGGAGAGACCAACTGTTGCTTGTTTTAAGGCCGACTCCATGAAATGGAACCCATACTCAACACTGCTTGGGTGATGAAGAACCTGAGACTAGATAGATAAGCCATGGGAGCTAGGGTAAAACCCAATACTACCAAATAGAGAGGCCCACCTCTGGCTTTACCGGGCCCCTCACTCAGGACCTCACATTCTTGCAGCAAGCACATTACCCAATTAGAGACTCACAAGTCCTATTATAACTACTGCTTGACGAGGAAACACTGCAACATTGCTGAGGACCCACATTCCTACAGTTATTTGGGGCTGGGGTTCAAATTATCTGTGTGGCTTGAGGAACGAACTCAACCTCTGTGTGCTGCAACTTCCTAATAAGTAGCATCTATTTCCTAGGAGCTTCATCTAAAGCGACTGGCTTCATCTACATGACTTGATTACATCAACATCTCTTATGTGGTAAATGCTTTCTGTGTGCCAAGCACCTATCTGCTAGTAGTTGCTGGGTTAGATTTCCTGAAATAACAGGCTGACAGTGCTCCCTTCAGAAAAACATCATTGGATTAAACTTTATTCTGAATATATATATATATATATATTTCTGATTTTCATAAGACTTTATAACAAGTCATACTGAGGTCTAACCTCGAGGGAGAAAATGAAAGACCTGAGCATCAGTAGTTAGACATGGGCTGTATTTGATATTTAGAGTTTTCTGCTTGATGAAAATGCTTGTGCTGAAATAAAAATGAATACAAGTAAAGAAGTCAAACAACCAACAAGGACGTGCGGGAGTGGAGGGTGCAGCCCAGCTGCTAAACGAAGCAATGCAGAGTGACGTGGAGAGCCGAGGAGTCAAGTGCACATCATCTGAGAGTTTGTTTGCATACAACACGGAGCCAGAAGTCACATCGCATCCTCGTGGCATCACATTTTCAAGTGAGAGCAGATAATGGAGTTATGACAGGTGAAGGGCGGGATCCATTCCCCATCAGTGCACAGACATCGGGGGCGCCCCTCGGTGTTCTGGCAAGGTCGGCATTATGGAGCGATTTTTCCTTGACTGCAGTTTCAGACCGTCCCCTTCCTTTCACACACAAGGTTAATTCACTTCTTGATCACATTATTTCCTCGCCGCTCTTTGACAATATAAAAATTCTGAGTGGACAGCTCAATCCCTCTTCCATCTCAGATTTGATTGTTATGGTATTGCCTGGCGTCCCTCAGAGGCCTCCAGCAGCCTTTGCCGCTCTTTATGACACTTAAATGGCTCGGCTACAATTTCTCCATCTATTCACGAAACGCTGTTAATAACTCATTTCCAAAGAGGCCCCTTCTTTATGTCCTGGCATTAAGGAATTTTTATTAGGTGCCAGGGTAGGTGATACACAGCCCCAGTAACCAAAGAGTTAATTAATCTGTTGAAATTTATTACCTTTTATACTGCACTCAGTGTGACAGTCCCTAAGAGAAACAGACACTGTATTTACAGCCTGGGCTGAAATATTCAGTAATATAGTCTGCATACTGGCCTCCTCCATCAGCACTGCCTTCTGCTGGAACACCCATTAATCACAGAAGATGAATTTGTGTAATCCATCTCCTTTCTTATTCTGAGATCCCAATAAATATTGAAATAATAATTTATTGATTACCTTGCAATATAAATGTGTGGTAAAAAGCACCCAAGACGTTTGCATGGTAATGCATTTTGGAAGTTCTACACATTCTGTGGGAATGCAGGGACAGACCGGAAAGGGACGAGTGGGATGGGTTCCTCAGAGTGTGAAATGAATCTCTCACTGCCTGGCAAGAAATGAGGAGACAGCCCGGATGGCTGTGTCTTCCAACAGGCACCCTCGCTGCGTCAGATGGTAGCAACTCTTTATCTCCACAGTATTTTAGGGCTAACAGTATTCTTGTGCTGCAGTTTTACTAGCAATGCCGCCTCCTGCCTGAACTCAGAGCCAGCAGAGAAGATGAGGGCGTTCGCGTGTCTCCTGTGAACGTCAGTGACAGCCGCTGGGACCACTTCGTACACTCTTTAAGGCTGCTGTGTGTTCTCTAAGACCACGCTTTGGTGTGCTTTGGGCTGTTGGCCCTAGCGGAAATTCACTCACAGATCTTCACAAATTCTCATTACTCATGAAGGTGTTGGTTTCAGCACCTTTCTAGGGTCCTAATAAATTGCGCCTCCGTCAAGTCTGAGCTGACTCAAGATATTGGAGCTGAGGGTGAGGAGCGTGAAAAATCACAGAACTTTGAGACACTCTAGCAGATCCAACACTCTTATTGGTTAAAAACTCCAAAAGTCTGGATGTGCTTGCACCTGGTATTTGTGTGTGTGTGTGTGTGTGTGTGTGTGTGTGTGTGTGTGTGTGTGCGCTTTATCAGGGCTGGGCAGGGTAAGCTGAGCGACAGGCATTTCCCAGTCTGCACTCCTTCCGCATCCCACTATCCCCAGCACTGCACACCGTGGCTTGACACCACTCAGCTCTTCCGGTCCAATTCAATCACACAGAGTTAATGTAACCCATTTCTGGTCTCCATCATGATTCATCTCAGTTTTGTGCAGCACTTTATGGCCAGGATAACTCACGGAATGGATGCATTCTAATGTGTGGGGTTGGTTTTCCTGTGCTTTCCTGATAAGGTTAACCAGACAGGGAGATGTAATAGCTTGGGAGACCCAGCTTTGATATACGACAGCGGATCACCCCCCCCCCAGAATGATGACAAAAAATGCAGACGGAAAGGGCTTCTGATGTCCCAAGTGAAGAAATAAAAAAAGAAAGATCATATTCTGTTAGAGGATAAAGATGTTATAATTCTGACATTTAGACAGCTTGGCCATATATTTTTAAAAGAAGATGAATTAATGTGAATTTTTTATAAAAAAATTTAAAGTCTATATGACAATTTTTAAGCGGAAAAAATGTAATAATTCTGTGCCCTGAATTTCCAAAGAAATATTTTTCAGTATCTTAGCAGTGAATGGCAGCAATTAATTGACTCATGTGTTTCTTCCATGACACTGCAGTTTGACAAATACTCAAGTGAGCATCTAAAAAGATGTCACACAATTAGGTGACCCTGAACATCATTCTGCTTGAACACGAGCTATTTGGGACATATCTTATTCTTTGAAGATGGACAGATCACGATTTTTGTTTCTTTTGATTTTTTCCAGATTTGGGTGATTTTAGCTGTGGACCCGGGAACTGTGAGGCCTGCTTAGTGATCAGGGTATGTTACGATGGCATGCAAGCCCGAGGTTGCTGTGATTTCTTTGGCTGTCATTACAGTGAACATTAACGGCTGCTCCTTTTTCTGCTCATATAAAGTTACGTTCTTTCTCAAGTTCTCCCTGGTGTTTGCCTAATTGGACTATTCACTTAAAAATGTACTATATTTTATTACTTTATCTTTCGTGCTCTTTTACATTTTGGACCGTCTGATTCTAATTCCTCCTCCACGCTAGCATAATCTCACAGTGGCACAACCTTGGGAATCCATTACATTTGGCCTTTAGAACACTGCTTTGTTTTTTTTTCCCCACACACAGCAGTGAAAAGCCGTGGCATTTTCCAACGCCCCCGTTGCCTCTTTTCCTCTTCTTGATTTCTCTCCTGTTGATTTGCATCAGTGCAACAGTATTTACTTCTTATGAAGCCATTATCTGCAAAGTTTTATACAAGGTGCTGAGTCTATGAAGTTGCAGCTGCTCAGAGTTAAAGCCTGTCGCTTTACACAGAAACAGGATAAACAATGGGCTGGCAAGGTGGCTCAGCAGGGAAAAGCGCTTGCAAAGAAGCCTGAGGAACAGGGCTCAATGCATGGAATTCACTTGGTGGAAAGAAGGAATCCACTCCTGAACATCATTCCCCGCCTCCTCTGTCTCTGTCTCTGTCTCTGTCTCTGTCTCTCTGTCTCTCTCTCTCACACACACAAGTAAAAAGTACCAAATAACAAATAATGATTTTAAACAATCTTTTCAGCTATATCACCCCAAGCCTTTAAACTGCAACCCAGAAATCTTGGAAGCTAGCTGCTAATTGAGAATTCATCCAGTGGGTAGTGTTTCTATAAATACCCACAATGGGCTACACTCTTCCCACCATACACACAGGGATCCCCGTTTCCAGGGACCCTTTAGATACCAAGGGCCACAGACTTGGATTCCTGACAGATAATGGCTCAATTTTGCTGGGAACCCACACGTGGGCTCTTACCCTCACTGCGTCAGCTCTAGATGATGTGTAGTAACTAATACAGTGGGGTTGGACGTTGTTTAGGGAAGACTGACAAGGAACGAAGTCTGGACCAGTTTGCTACAGGCACTCACATGTAGCCCTAGAGGTACTGGAGGCTGGCTGTGTCGCACAGTTGTCAAAAGGCTGCAAGGCAAATTTGCTTTCACTTTATACCCATTTTGGTGAAGCAACTCACAAAACGCCCAGGCCATCTGCTGAAATGCAGCCACATGCTGCAAAGTCAGGCTCTGCACACCTTCCCTGTTCTCCAGGAGCAAATGGAAGTTAGGCAGTAAGAATCAGGCACACTTTGTTGTTTGTTTCCCTTTACTGAGATAAAAATGAAGGCTCAAAGCTTACATTTCCAGGTCACAATTCATCCTTGAGGGGCGTCAGGTCAGGAACCTAGAGGCAGGAACTGAAGTAGAGGCCATGGAGCAGTGATATTTTCTGGTCTGCTCATCACTTGCTCAGCTTGCTTGCTTACACATCCCAGGAACACCTGCCGGGGTAGCCGGGTCCACAGTTGGTTTGGCCTTCACACATAGATCATTAATCCAAAAATGCCACTCTAGCCTTGCCTAATGGCCAGTCGGATAGAGATAACTCTCTCAATTGAGGCTTCCTCTCCTCATAGGTCTCTAGCTTGTGTCAAGTTGACAAAATTTAGCACACTACACCTTTGATCTATTCTTTTTTTGTTCCAGTAGCATTATCTGAGTCCTTTCCCAGGGTCTGCAGTGTACTTCACACAGATAATTTCTAGGCTGTTTGCTTTAGACGGCTCTATTGTCCCTGTAGTTTGTCTGTGCTTCCCTGTTTCTGTAGTTTTCATTGTTACAATTTTATAAAAGTGTTAATGTCTGACAGAGGGATACAAGACTTGTCATGTGATGGATCCTTAGGAAACATGCATTGGATTGCATGGTGAATTTGAATTAAGACCAGAAAGGAAGGTAGCCTTATTATCAAAATATAACGACTCACCATGGTTGTGGAATATATCAAAGTTTTCACACAAGCATTCTGGCTTTCTTATTCAGAATGCCTTTTCTGTTCTTGACCTTTTCTATTTGCTTTATTTTTTTTTTAAACTACAGAATTTATTTTGTATGTAAAATAACTCATGAAAATTCATGATCCATGTAAAAAGTAATAACTTTAAATAGCTCCCATGAATGTCTTACCTGAGCTAGCAGACAGTATGGCCTTGGACTAATTCCTGCTATGACACTCTTGGGTTTCATAACTTCCCCTAACGCACACCTCTTCTCAGTGTCAATCGGACTATGGCTTGGTGGCCACTTTCTCTTGGTTTTCTTAATTGTACAAATAGCATATGGCTTAGCTTTACCTGTCAATACATTTTTCTATAACTTGTCTTGTTTAGTGTTCTGTTTTGGATATTCATTTATGTTAGAAGACAGTTTATTTTCGCTGCTTTTTAATATGTTCTATTAAACCTACATAGGTCATTATTTTTTTTTCCATTGTAGTATAATGATGTTGCACTCATTTCAGAATTTTCAGTTTTGGGCACTGCTGCTACCACCATGCCCATGTGTGTGCTCTGATATGCACCGCATGAGTTTCCCCAACTGTACACTTACACAGAAACCCTGAGTCACAGGGTAGACCCGTGTCTACCTTAGGTGTTTTTATTCACTGCTGATACAAAAGTATTTGCTCAACTCACAGTTCTAGACCCCTATCACATGATTATAGATTATTATCCATCTTACAGGTTCTATTTTGTTTCACAGGTCTACTTATATTTTAGACTTTCTATTCTGTTGCATGAGTCTACTTATGTACTTCGATATATGGATTTATGGTAAGCTGCTAAACTTATTAAAACAAGACCTTCAGCAACATGGTGCCTACTGCAGGGGGCCGGGGGCTGCTCTTCTAATGAATCATAGCATCAGACCAGACCTTCCTTGTAAGGCTCCATTACTGCGGCTCAGATGCTGACATCCACAACTCCTAAGAGAATAAACTTCTGCTGTGTTCAGCTCTGTGTATCACCTGTTGGCTGACATGGTCATGTCTTATCACTAAATTAGGTAGATAACAGTTTATGAATTTGGCATTGACATTCACAAGTAAGCTTGCCTAATATTTTCATGATTTTTGGTGTGTCTGTAGTGTCGTGGTTGTGCTATTTGGATTCACTCAAATGCAGATCTGCTACAGATTTCTGGTGAATTGAGATTCCTGCCAATCTTTCTTTCTTGTTGTTGTTTTCTGTTTTGTTTTGTTTTGTTTTGTTTTTTGAGACAGAGGGTTTCTCTATGTAACAGAGCCCTGGCTGTCCTGGACTCTCTTCGTAGACCAGGCTGGCCTCGAATGCACAGTGATCCGTGTGCCTCTGTCTCCCGAGTGCTGGAATTAAAGGCATGTGCCACCGCAGTCCCTCCCCCCCCCCCCACCCCACCCCCGCTTCCTCCCATTTTTTAAGCAGCCCCTGTCTCTCAATGGTGTATTTGGCTTCACCATCTGTTTTGTATGGTGCCAGTGTTAGTCTGCTTTCTTTTACTAACATGTTCTTGACATCCTATTTTTCTATTTGTGTAATTTCTCACATTCTTTGTCTTTACGTCTAGAGCTTTGTTGCTCTCTGACCGTCTTCATCTTTCACCTGGAAGTTATATAGTACATTTATGTTTATTGTTTTATTGATGTGTTTAGATTTAATTATGCTACCTTTGATTTTCTCTACATCTTGTCCTTTGTATTATTACATGTCCACATCCACATCTCCTCTGCGACTAGTTTCTTTTGTTTATTTTTATTCAATTTTTGTTTTCAGTCTGTTTGTAAGTTATATGTTCTAAATCTGCTTTTACATTTATATTATTTATATTAGTATTCTTTAAAATAATCTTGACGTTAATAATGTTCTCCTAATCATTAGTCAACTAAAGACCTTAGAATATGTTAAGTTTGATCTATTCCTTTCTAACATTACATATATATGTATGCATATATATATATATATGCAGGTATTTTACTTTTAACTAAATTACAAGCTATTATTCTTTTATTTTGTCCATATATTTTGTAATGTCTTTGTTTACCAATAATTATTTTTCTATTTTTTAGGGAAAAAAACCTCACTAAAGTAGTTCAGGCTGGCTTTGTACTTGCTGCAATCCTCTTGTCTCTGCCTCCACAATGCTGGGATTATAGGTGTTTCTTACTGTACCCAGCCTCCAATAATTCTTTCATGGCTTTTTTTTTCTGGTGTTGCTTCTCTTCTGTTCTGAAATTCACAAGAATCTCCAAATATCTGGTAATAAACTCTCATCTTATGTAACAGTTATCATTCATTCTTGGAGGAAAGCTTAGTGAATATAGGATTCTACACTGAGAGTGAAGGATATGTCAATAATGAGTGAAAATGCTAATAGAGGAAGTAGATAATTTTAAGAAATAAATGGAAACTATAAAATGATTAAATAGAAACAGTTAGCTTATATGAAGAATGATTATTTAAATTTTACACTACAGAGAAAAATAAATTAGTAGATCTCTATAAAACTATTGTAGTCATTTTGAAATGACAGATGCTCCCCCAAACTTTATTGAAATATTTAAATTAGTGACACCTTATCAAGAAGGCATGAAAATGCTTATTACTTATAAAACAAGGCAACTTAGGGTAAGTAGGTATGTCTTCTTAGGTTGGTCTGAAGAGAAAACAAGGCAGGGATAATAGTTTGAGTTTCCTCAAGGGATGTAATGAAGGCCTGCAAAGGTTTCCCTATCAGTTTGTCCATATATGAGGCATAGAGTAGAGGGAAGAATAAAGTTAAAAATCTACCACTAATTAAACAAAAAATATGGCTCAGCAGTTAAGAGATCTTACTGCTATTTCAGGGGGCCTGAGTTCAGTTCCCAGAGGCCATGTCAGTTCAAAACCACCTGTAACCTGAGTTCTTTTTGGCTTCACAGGCACCTGTACATATGTGGAACACACACACACACACACACACACACACACACACACACACACTGGAATTTTTACTGCAGATACAGTGTATGAATGTTTGTACGTGATTGGATTTCATGGCGAACCGAAGTAGACTATCACAGATAAAATGTTGGTAGAGATTATGGTGAGAAAAAGCACAAACTTACTGAAATACCTAAATACACATGTTTAAGAAAATGAAAAAAAAACATCAGCAAGATAAACATAAAGAAAACCAGCTACTTGAATTACTGAAAACCAAAAGTGTTGAAAGAGGCCATTTTATGGAGGAAATACTTAGTAGAAGGTTTGCATGTCATATTGTCAGGGTCCAGATTGGACAAGAATCTATGCTAAGATAGGAGAGTAGAGTCACTCAGTCTTGATGAGAGAGGATACACAGATGTTAGGCAGATGGTAAAGGCTATCCTCAGGCTAAAGAAAACACTCAAGGATGACAAAGTTGGAAGATGGGGGTCTTCTAATATTCATGATTGGATGCTGGGAGGTGATGGTGCACACCTTTAATCCCACCACTCGAGAGGCAGAGGCAAGTGGATCTCTGTGAGTTCAAGGCCAGCCTGGTCTGCAGAGCTAGTTCCAGGATAGCCAAGATTACACAGAGAAACTTTGTCTCAAAAAACAAAACAAAAACAAACAAACAAACATGCATGATAATGTAAACCCTTTGAGTACAATGTTTGAATATAATTTAATTTTTAAAATCATGAAGAAAAAAATTGAAGGACAGTATGCTGGCTATTCATGCCTGCTTGGACTCCCTTTGTAAACTTTGTATACTTTATAAACTTTCTAAGCATTGTAAACTTTCAAGGCAGGAAAGTGGCCAGGCCCCTGCCTGAGGAGCTCCAGCAGTTAGGCTCCTCCCCCAGGCCTCCCTAACTGTCACAACAGCATTTCCAACCTCCGTAACTGCCACAAAGGTCATCTCCAACCCCACAATAGGACCTTTCCCATATTAGGCTAATTTTAGGTGAAAAGTCTGAACAACAACAACAACAACAACAACAACAACAACAACAATAACAACAAACCCCACCAATTCCTGTGCTCCTCCAAGCTCAGGACTTGAGATCCCTAGAAATCTGCCCTAGAAATCTCCACCCTCTAAGAAATCCTATAGAAAGGCTGTGTTTGCTCAGCTCCCTGCTGTCCTTTCCCAGGAGCAGGGTCAGACTACCCTGGATTCACCTTTCCACCCTCTGGACTCCCAATAAATCTCTTTTTATGAGACGCTGCCTCATGTGACTCATCCAAAGAAGTCAGCCAAGAAGCAATGAAGAGAAAAGTAGAAGTGGGAGGTGGAGCTGAGGCTTCTGAGCAACGCAGCTCAGCTGGAGATACCCTCCTTTGGGAGCTGCAGTGTCTCTGCTGAGGAGACTTCCTCTCAGGGCTTTGTGGTTCCTGGGCTCCCGTGTCTCGGGATGCCCTTCCAATGGGACACTGTGCCACCTCAGAGCTGTGTGGTTCCTGGGCTCCGAGTCCCAGGACACTTTTCCACCTGAGCAGGAAGGTGAACACAGCACTGTTGATCAATGTTCCATCTATTAAGAATATAGGACTCAGCCAGGTGTGGTGGCGCACGCCTTTAATCCCAGCACTTGGGAGGCTGAGGGGGGCGGATCTCTGTGAGTTCAAGGCCAGCCTGGTCTACAGAGTGAGTTCCAGGACAGCCAACGCTACACAGAGAAACTTTGTCTCGAAACACACACACACACACACACACACACACACACACACACACACGTGTGTGTATGTATATATCACTGAATTAAGCTGAACTGATATTAGTATTAGGTTGATATTGAATTATTTCACTTCTTTCTGTATTTTAAAATTATAATTCTTAATGGCACTTTAAGAAAATGCAATGGTTATAAATCTTTTTGACTGGCCACTTGGCACACATACCTCACAAACTGTGCAGACGTCATAGGGAATAGGCTCACTACTACATTGTGTCCTTCTGGACCCTTAGCTCAAAGTTCTAAAGCAATGGGCAGAGTGTATTGATTCCGTCTTTTCTTTGAACCATAGAGCGGGCTTGGTGATTTTTGGCATGATTACTGAACAATCTACATTTTGTATTTTTTGATACTGACTTAAAATTTTTCATTAAATACTACTGGAACATATTCTAGAAATAGATTATGTGACCTTGAATCCTTTATATTTTGTCTAGGCTTTATCTTGAGATTTCTTAGGGAAATCTTGCATCTAAGGCAAGTTGAACCTAATCCCTAACAATCTCTTTAGGATTTTTATGTAGTGGAACATTCTCTACCCTAGGAAGTCATCTCCAATGGCTTCTGGGAAAACGGGCCAATCCTAGTTAGCTCTTTGAGGTTCAGTGGACTGACTTTTCACCTGCTCTCTACAACTGTATCTTTTCCTGGGTCCTGATTCAGGAGCTTCAGAATCAAACAGAAGGGTTTAAAATTTCAAGAACACATTTTGGGATTTGGGCTACTTGCCTAGAGTTCACATCATGAACTCAAAAATTGAAATTGCTCTAAAACCTAAAACTTTCTCTTCCTAGCCTCTGTTTCTGTGAGTTTGTGTGCACTGCTAGTTCATGCTGCGAGAGCTGATGACTGAACGCATCACTAGTAGGTACCATTTTTGAGCAGTATTTTACGCAAGTAGAACTTTTGGGCCCCAGATTTTTTTTTTTACCTCAGTTTAAACCATTGCATTCCTTAAGATTCTAGCAGGGTTACTAATGAGATACCTTCTGCCAGCCTAATTATTTTCTCTCCATGTTAGTTACCCTCTTGACCAGCCATATTGTGAACTTTTCACTCACTTTAATAGCTCAGCAAGTTTCAACGTGTATTTTGTAATACTCACTTTTAGAAATAACTCTTAAAAGCTTTGTTTTTCTTTAATATTGCACAGTCCTCAGCAGTACATTTCAATTGCCCATTTAAAGTACTGTTTCTTCTGGTGGATTCCATTGAAGTCATGTTGGGTTTTCGTCACAACACCACCTCAATGTTGTTCCTATCTTTACACTTTTAAAATATCAACTTTAAAATATCTGAACTGTATTCCATGATTAGCATGCCACATTTAGTTATCAGCTCACCAGGTGCCACTTCGTTTGGAACTGTGCCACTGAACTTCCTGTCCTCCTACCTCGGCTTCAGTAATGCCAGCGGACAGGCAGGTGCCACCAAGCCAGGCATCAGCAGATTCTGTGCTGTTCATTAATACAGGAACTGATTTTTTTCTTTAATTTTAGAAACTATGGTATTCGTTAGTAGACAGTGCTAGATTTCTGTTTCTGTAACAAAAAAAATCTAAGAAAACTAACTGAAAAAAAAAAAAGGAAGGGAAACCTTTTGCCTCACAGATTCGTGTTGAATCAGCACAGTCTGCTGAGATGTGGGTGTGGAGCAAAGCTGCTCACCTCAGGGTGGTCAGAAAGTGAGAGAGAGAGAGAGAGAGAGAGAGAGAGAGAGAGAGAGAGAGAGAGAGAGAGAGACAGAGAGAGACAGAGACAGAGAGAGAGAGACAAAGAAATAGACAAAGAGAGAGACACACACACACAGAGACAGAGAGAGACAGAGACAGAGACAGACACAGAGAGACAGAGACATAGACAGAGAGAGACTCTGCTGCCACACTCCACCCGCTAAGTCAGACTTCACCTTCGGCTCTTCTCTGCTTCCCTCTACATCACACTTCAAAATTTCTCCCTCTTCAGAGCACCCACAGGCCCAAGAGACACTCTCAATTATAGCATAGACGTTCTTTTTTATTCTACATCTCAGGCCGCCTCTTCTCCTTCCTAATTTCTGACACTTTGTCCTGATTCTATTATTTCTTTTATACCTTGACTCACTTATAAAAGACTTCCTCCTTTTGAGCAAATTCAGGCCCTCTGGTGTGTGGTTTTCTTTTCTTTCACAAGGCTGCTCTGTGCTGCCGAGCCCAATGCTTCAGCCTGTGTGTTCCTCCGGAGAGGCGTGCAGAATGAGCATCCGAACATAGAGTTTAGTGGGGATTCAGGTTATTAATTTATTTAGTAAAAGACAAAAGGTTTATAAGATGTATAACTCTATTATTAAAAGCTAAAAGCATAAAAATAGCTAGCATTAATTTCTGGCTACAGAAAACAGTGTTCATGCATAAAGCTTGACATGTGCAGATCTCAGAGATGGAACACATTGTATTTAAAACGGGAACTAATGATAAAACGTAACTGATTAGGAATGTGTTGCAGCATGCAGAATATGAGTTTCCATTATTCCCTCATGCCCTAGTCTTCTCATCATTGACCTGGTGTCACGTGTACTCCCTGGGCCGTTGTCATAAACTGAGATTTCAAATACCTGTTTTCCAAGATGTTTCTCTCGCACCATTATCCATTTGTTTCCATTTTATTTGGAGTTAAATTATAATTCATATTTTCTACATGTCTATGAAACATTGACCTTTTGAAATATTCTTTATGTATTTATTGCATTTGAATAGCTTAGCATTTTTGTTCGTCATATTCTCAATGAAATAATATTTCTGGGTGGCTAAACAGTTCAGTTACTCTAATGTCACAGTGCTGTGAATCTAAGAGGAAACTGGAATGAATCCAGAAGTTGGAAAGTTCAAGCAGAAAAAAAAGAATGACCTAGAAACTAAGAAGACCTGGCCTTGCTTTGCGTTAGCGACTTGCTGCCTTCCCACGTGACTTAGTGTTCCAGCTGTAAAATGAGAGCGATTGCTGCCTGTACGTCACTTTCAGGAAAACAGCATGGAACTAAATAGGTGAAATTATTTTTCACCTATTACAAACAAAACATTATTTTTCTGAGCAGGGATCAGAAGGCAGCACTTGAAACACAAATCAAGAATGGTTGAGGACTGGAGAGACGGCTCAGTGGTTAAGGACACTTACTGTTCTCATAATGGACTCAGGTTTTATTCCCAGCAAACCTGTGGAGACCCATTAATCTATGGATAAATCAAATATGGTATAGCAATATAAGGAAACATTGCCCAGCAATGGAAAGAAATGAAGAACTGATAGCATGCTCCATCATTTTGAGCTTTGGAGACTGTCCTGGCTAGTTTATTGTCAACTTGACACAAGTTAAAATTACTTGTGAAGAAGAACTCTCAGTTGAGGAAGTAAGTGCCTCCATAAGATTTGCCTGTAGGCAAGTCTTTGAGCATATTTCCTAATGATTGATATGGGAAGGCTGCTCACTCTGGGTGGTGCCATCCTTGGACCACTGGTGGTCCTGGGTGCTAAAAGAAAGTAGATTGAGCAAGCCATGGAGTGTGAACAAGCCAGTAAGCAGCATTACACCACGGCTCTGCCTCAGTTCCTGCCTCCACGTTCCTGCCTTGAGTTCCTGCTCTTAAGTCCCTCAGCAATGGAGTGTGACCTGAGAGTTATAAACTGGAATAAACACTTTTTAGCCTTTGTGCTGGTGAGATTTATGTCTACTGGACACAAGCTAGAATCATCTGAGAGGAGATCTCAATTGAGAAAATGCCTCTGTAAGACTGGGCTTTAGTCAGGCCTGCAGGGGATTTTAAAGTTATTGGTTAGTGTGGGAGGGCCCAGCCCATTACGCGTGGTGCTACCCCCAGGCTATTGGTCCTTGGTACTATTAAGAAAGCAGGCTGAGCAAGCCACAAGGAAGAAACCATTAAACAGCCCTCCTCCATGGCCTCTGCATCAGCTTCTGCATCCAGGTTCCTTCCCTGTTTGAGTTTCTATCCTCATGGCTTTCGATGAATTTTTATATGGAATTGTAAGTGAAACAAACCATTTCCTCCCCAACATGCTTTTGGTCATGATATTTCATGACAGCAATAGTAACCTTAAGACAGCCAGGGTGCTTTCACAGCTATAGAAACTCTAAACTAAGACAGAGGTATATGCAGAATGGAAGAAACCGGACACTTCTGTGAGAGCACATGCCATGATTCCTCTGTATGAAATATTCAGCAAAAATGTCCATAATGACAGAAGACACAAGGCTAGTGACTTCCAGAGAAGACAGCAGAGCAAGTAATGAGGGAGCACTGACAGGTGTAGGGCTTCTTTGTGGGATGATGCCTGGGTTTGGGAATTCCATGGTGATGACAGTTGCAAACCTTGTGAGTAGTAATAGCCACTGAAGCTGGCTGTGGCAGTGCTCACCCAGAATCTCAGTAGTTGGAAGAGTTTAAGGTCATCTTTGGACACCTAGTGAGTGTCGTGGCATCATGTGGCCCTGCCTTAAAAATGCAGAGTAAATAAAGATCAACTAATTACACACTTTAGTTTGGTAAATTCTGTGGTATATAAATTATATCTAAAAATTAATATTTAAGTCAGTGGTGGTGGTGCATGCCTTTAAGCCAAGAACTCGGGAGGAAGACACAGGCAGATCTCTGAGTTTGAGGACTGCCTGGTTTACAGAGCAAGTTCCAGGGCAGCCAGCATGACACAGAGAAACCATGTCTCAAACAAATAAAGCCAAAGAGGAGAGCTCACAGTTATTGTTAGAACTCAGCCAACAAGATGCCCTTTTTTTTTGGTCTCATTTCTCTGCCATCTCTGTACAATGACTTTCATCTCGTTTGTTCTACTTCCTGGTTACAGGAAAGTTGCTGCTGCTCCAGGTGTTGCGACAGCGTTCCAGGCAGGAAAGAGGCAAGTGACAAACAGTCCCCTTAGCATGCATGTATGTTATTGTCAATTCTTGGAGGATAAGGTGTATTTTTGAAAGCAAGGAGAAGAGGAAGAAAGAAAAGGAGGAAAGGAATGAGAAGGAAGAAAAGAGAGAAGGGGGAGTGAGTTATGGAACTACTAAGATGGAAGAGGTAGAAGTCAAGCGATTGTTAAGGTGGGTGCCCACCTGGCATTTTAGCGGTTCATACATATGCTCATACGTCCTCAACTTTAATGTGTACATAGACCATGCTACCCTGGAGATCATGAATTAGTAAGTCAGAAGTACTCTGCACCTTGTAAGCGGTTCCCTCTATGAAAGGCTATTTCTCTGTCCACCATCAGTGTAGGTACTCAGATATTGATTCTAATACCTAAGTCAGACACTAAAACATTGCCTTCCAAACTCCCAAATGGCTCTTCTGATGTACCCTCTGCTAGTGAATATGTATCATCTTTCCTCTCAGGGTGGGGACGTATGACACTCTCCGAGGAACCCCCTCAGCTCTACACGGATCTCATTTCTTGGATGCTTCAGACGTGTACTATCCGTGTTTCCATGCTCCAGTTAGCATGCTCTGCTGGTGGCTGGGGCTGCTGTATTTTACAGAATGAAAGTGGATGTGGGCAAGCTTCTAGAAATGGCTGTGTGAGCCTAGCATTGTACAACCCTGTGTCTGTTTTCCACCTCCCAGGCACAGCGGATTGATACGCGGAGATGGCGATTTCTCTGGATATTTACACATTCTCCCTTTCCTGTAACGGCAGCTTATTTTGGCCTAATTAGCTTGACGTCTTCAGAGAAAGCAAACATGCTTATGTTATTAGGACAATTTACAACAGATTTGGAAGATGCTGCACTGACCTGTACGCATTTGATTTCTTAATTCTGTCCATTTGATACTGGTGCCATTTCATTTTGTTGGTTGCGAATCACTCACTTTCTCCGGCTGCTAAGGAGGCTTCTATTAATTTTTAAAAATTAAACGTGGAACAGAAGAAATCAATGTCTGGCTGTTCTTTGTTAACACATATTCCCCAACCAAAACACGTTTCATATTTCTTATCAATATCTCAAAACACACACATCTAGAAACCTAATTTTAGTAGAATTTATTTTTCTAAGCTTCACTCTTCTGAGTAAGATACAGAGTGATATCCACCAATAAAGATGGTTGTTATTCCCACAGATTTATGATAATATAAATTAGTCAAAGAATTTTGGATGAAAGCTTTGTTGTTTTTATATAAAAGTCTTTTTTTTCTCTTGACATTGTGTCGAACATAATTTTGAAGGGTTATTTTGAGGCCTGTGGACAAATATAGACAGACCTATGGGGAGATTTAAATTATTTAAATTATCGAGCTGGGCGTGGTGGCGCATGCCTTTAATCCCAGCACTCGGGAGGTAGAGGCAAGCGGATTGCTGTGAGTTCGAGGCCAGCCTGGTCTACAAAGCGAGTCTAGGACAGCCAAGGCTACAGAGAGAGACCGTGTCTTGAAAAACCAAAACCAAAACAAAAACAAAAACAAAACAAACAAACAAACAAACAAACAAAAACACAAAACAACAACAACAACAACAAAAAAAAAACACCTCAATTAAGTGAAATGCTTTGAGCCTCCACTTCTAGTGACTTAAGTTCATTATTTTCCTTCACATTTCCTACAGGACCATGGGGAGGAATTCATTCCTTCTAGTACCTGAAGTAGAACTCTGTGGAGCTTTTCATTTGTATAATTTCTCATTCTACTCTGTCGAGCCACCAATGCCTATTCGACTCTCTATGAGCAATTTCAGCTGACAGTCAAACCCCACTAACTCCCAATGACCCCGGAGTGATGGAGCCCACCGTTCCCCACTCTGGAGGCTGTGTGGCAAACAGAAGGGAATCTCACGTCTGTGCTCTGGAAGCTCGTGCCAGCGAGCGGCTCCTGGAAGACAATTCCTGCATGCTAGATCTGTGTTTCCGGCAGTATAGCACTCTTTACTTTGCTGAGAGATTGTATAGCACATTTTTATGGTTTGGGACGCTACTGTGAAGACAGTCCTGCTCATACTAGGAAAATCAAAAGTCTCGCCGCCTTTGGCCAGAAGGGGGAAGCAGCTGACTATATCTGGGGCTTGGTGTAGGGTTTCCAGCAGAACTTGGCACTTGAGACTAATCTCTACTCACCAAATTAATGGCTGAAGCGTCACACAGCGTTCCCAGTCACTTTGCAAGACTACATGTGCGGCTGTCATGTATGTTGCTTGTCCTTCATTTACTCTTTGAAATTATGTGGTTTCTCTCAGACTCGGGGTGTGTGAAACTCAGTGCTGGTGGGCTCTGCCTTGAGTCAGAGCTTTACCCAAGGAGCTGGAGATCAACAGTAAAGCAACCACACAGCCAGCCATGTTGCTCGGGTGTTTACGTTTGTTGTGACATGAGGAAATGTTTTTTAATTAACCTGTGGTTAAATCCAACCCGTAGTAATAGACGGTGTTATATTGTGACCTCAGTACTTACTTACGTTAACATTACATGCTACATTGGTCTGCCTTTTCCTGTATCTGATGACTCTTTCTGTAGCACGTTTATTATCTGTTCTTTCTAATAGGTTTGGTAATAGTTAAGGTTTGCAAAAAGCATTTCTGTTAGTTTGTGCTTTGAAGGCCAAGTGAAAATGAAAACTGGAAACTCCTCTCCCAATTCTATTAAAAGAGAAAAAGGAAACAAAACAGGCAGTGTTTGCTATTAGCATAGGGGTTTATGTATCTTTAGGTTAGGCTGATAATGTGTCATTTTTATTTTGAGTGCTGCTAGATCTATTTAACTATGGTAACTGTCTTAGTTAGGGTTTCTGATGCAGTGATGAAACACCATGGCCAAAAAGCCAGCTGGGGAGGAGGAGGTTTATTTAGCTTATACTTCCACGTTGCTGGGCATCACTAAGGGAAGACAGGATAGAATCTTAAGAAGGGCAGTACCCTGGAGTACCCTGGAGGCAGCAGCGGATGCAGAGGCCACGGAGGGGTGCTGTGTACTGGCTTGCCCAGCCTGCTTTCTGATGGAACCCAGGACCACCAGCCCAGGGATAGCACCACTCACCATGGGCTGGGCCCTCCCACATTGATCACTAATTGAGAAAATGCCTTGCAGCTGGATCTTATGGAGGCATTTTCTCAGCGGAAGCTCCTTCCTCTCTGGTGACTCTGGCCTGTATGAAGTTGACGTAAAGTCAGCTAGTAGAGTAATTAAATGGCAAATAGCCCTTCCAGGGCCCAAGGATGCTCTGTTCACCCAGCCTTTATAGAAATAGAGTTGTGAGTTGTCATTGATTCTTCAGTTACAGATCTAGATAGAAGTCTGTTTTTATTAGAGCAATACAAATACTGGTTTTTAAACTGTAATTTTTAATCCTTAAATATCTTTAGTTTTTAAAATTTTTTAAAAATTTCACTCATTAAATTCTTACATTACAAATATTACATGTAGCCAAAGAAAGCTAAAGATATCATTAGCTCAAAGTTTATATCCAAGTGAATAGACACTCTATAGAAAATTTAAAAATGGCTGTGAGTTCTTTAAGATTCTGCCCCAAAAGAATTGGGACGTGTATTTTCTTTCTTGGAATTCATGTGGGTTCTTAGGTGCCCTTGATGAATATGGTATGTTAAGAGTGGAGCTGGATCAGCTTTCTGACTAGGGCCATCAGAGTCTGAAAACTGGACTCCAGGTGTCACATAGTGGGGGAGCCCTGTGTGTACTGTGGGGGAGATCCTGAGGAAGAAACCAAAGGTCCTAACTGAGCACTGCTTCCGCTGGTTTCTTAAGTGACTGTCAGGCCAGCTCCTCTCATCTCACGGGACTACTAGAGACAGGTTGCCCTTGATCATACTTGTTCAAATTGCTGATAGGAACCATATGGTGGTGTTGTGTGGCAAAAACATTTCCTGGGGAGATGTAGTACACATACATGCCTGCTCACTCCAGTTAGGGAATCCATGACAGACCAAAATCAGGATACCACCAACGTCCACCTTTGTGAGCCAATGTGTTTTATTGGGGTTACTTAAAAAATACAGAAGAGGGGTTACATAGGCAGAAATTACTCGGACACCTACAACACTAAAGGTTACCTCAGCACGGGCAACAGCTCACGAAGCTGGAAACCTGGAAAAAGCTGCGTAGCCTGCAGGTACCTCAACAAGTTGGAGAATGCCTTTCCCAGGCACCTGAATTGGTCTAAACCTCTTCCATACAGCTGGTCTGCTCTCAGAGTCTTCCTTGCCACGTGTTTCCCTTGGAAGTCTTTGTTGCTACTCAGCTTGTCTGAATCTTCTTAGCAAACCAGCATCCTTCTCTAAGAGATCTCTCAGCTTTTATTGCTTGCTTTGGCAGGGAGGGGCCTAGTGAGTCTGGTCAGTTTCAGGGACTTCCTGAAGCTAATTTGAGTTGTTTACCTTCCTGCCTTCTTGAAGGATGACATGTTTCAATCCTGAAGGAATCTTTTATACGACAAGTGGACTTTTTTTTTCTAGTCTTTAAACTTTGGGATAGTTTGATACATGACGTTACACACTGAATATAATTTTCAACAGAAACACAATCTTCTTTCCAAGACGCATCTTCAAAACATTGAGTAAACTGACATGTCTTCAAATGTCTCTGCCAGCACTGAGAGGAAATGAACAGCGTAGGCTTGTAATCAGCATTTGGGAAAAGAGATGCCACTGACGCGTTTTGAGGCTTGTCCTGTTCAACACTTCAGGCTTGCAGTGTTAATTGCTGCATTGCTACTGAACAAAGCCAGTAAACTTATAATTTGTACCCTATACCGAGCATGGAATTGTGCCATGCCATCATTTATGTGTACTTCATGTCGACAAAAACACTTGGAATGTGTTTTAGAAACACAAATGAACAACAATAAAAATCTTAGTTATTGTATGATGGTGTTCTAAGCTTGTTCTCAACAACTTTAATTGGCAGAGCACAACTTAAAGGAAGGGCAGCGAGAGTTGAGCAATAGTTTTCTTTTGTTCACTGGAAGGGCCTTCAGACAGAGCTAGAATCTGTTTGGTTCTTTTAAGAGGCACAGCCTCACTTTCATACTGCTGTACTTTATAAAGTGACTCTTTGAGAATAAAGTTCACGGTTTCTACAACTTTAGCAGGCATCAGAATCACCTGAGCGCCTACCCAAATATAGATTGCAGGCCTGAGGAGATGGCTCAGTTGCCAGCACCCATGTCAGATGGCTCATTACCATCTGTAACTCAAGTTCCAGGGATCTGACACCCTCTTCTGGCCTGTGGGGGCACTGCATACATTTGGTACACATACATGTACTCAAGTGTGTGCACATGAAAGTCCCCCGCTCCCACAAAAAATGAGTAAATGAAGCTGGGCATGGTGGTGCACATCTTTAATCCCAGCACTTGGGAGGCAGAGGCAGGCAGATTGCTATGAGCTCGAGGCCAGCCTGGTCTACAAAGTGAGTCTAGGGCAGCCAAGGCTACACAGAGAAACTCTTCTCGAAAAAACAAACAAACAACAACAACAAAAACAACAAAACACTCACACACACACACACACACACACACACACACACACACACAATGAGTAAATGAATGAGTTTTCCAAATAAAGATTGTAGAGGCTCAATGCTAAATTTCTTATATGTATAACAAGATTTAACATTTCTAACTGATTGTCAGGCAATGCTGATACACCCCACAGGAGATACTGTGTTAAGAGAAATAAGGCACAACAAATATTAGGCATACTATCTGTTATCCAGAATTTGAGGATTAAAGTGCTCTCTCTCTCTCTCTCTCTCTCTCTCTCTCTCTCTCTCTCTCTCTCTCTCTCTCTCTCTCTCTCACACACCCACACACACACACACAGGCAGGGGAGCATTGTTAATACTAACCTGTGTGATTGGCGAGGCATTGCTCAAGCCCCATCAGAGAAGCCTCTTTCTGCCACATGTGCAGATTAGCAGATTAATACACAGATCCACAATAGGTCAACTCACAGAGATATAAGAAAGCTCAGAGTTCTTGGCCCTAAGAGTTATTTGTATCATACCATCTACCTGAAAGGCTCAGAGATCACTGTGAGAGTGGTAGAGAGAGTGCAAGATGCGGCAGATGACTAGAACAAAGCTGCTTTCTGGTCACTACAGGCCAGCTGCACACATGAAGTCACAGTGGCTGGGATGAAATGCACAAGACCCGTGCAAGCTTAAGTCAGCAAAGTCCCAGCACAGACATGGGAGGTAGATATGAAGTCCCGCCTCTAGTTGGAAAGCTGTTTGCAATCAAAAGCTGCTGGGAGGAGAGTTGGTATTCTTTAAGGGTGTGCATTTGGTAGGTCACCCGTACTCTACGGATGTCCCCATACCCAAGACAACATGGGCAGAAGACATGTAGCCATTAATAGCTGCTAGGAGGAGCGTCAATACTTTTAAAGAGTGTGTACATGGTAGGTTAACTGTACTCTTAAGGATGGTATCACACCCAGGAGTGCAAGCACAAATTTATTTATATAATAAATATATATAAATAAAATATATAAAATAAATATATAAAAATAAATATGTAAATAAAAATAAGACACTAAGTTGGCTGGCTGGGAAGGAGGATGAATTTTGAAGAAGTTGAGAGGGGAGACGGATATAATCAAAATACATTGTATGAAACCATCAATAAAATATTACTTAAATAAAAATTGAAGCTTAGTGATTACTATTATCTAGATAATTTTTAGGATTATTTACACAGATCTCAAAAGCAAACACTTATTCATGAACTACTGTGAATTAGGCACTAAACTGGTTGAAGAGCAACCACTTCCTCTTGGGGTTCATGGGTGCCCTGCTGTAGGAGATGACTCCCTTGCTAGCCATGTTCTGACGTGACAGAGTTAGCTGTGTCCGTAGAAGCTAGAGATAACGTTTTCCTTTATTATTTCTACTTTCTTGTAGACATAATACCTACACCTATTTATTTGGTACAGTGTAATATTTTTATTCATGTATATGCTGCATGATGATCAAAATGTGCAACTCACCGATCTACCACCTTGGACTTCTACCATGTCTTTGCACCCAGTGCATTCAGAACACTGCAGTTACATTGGGATATTCACTTTTGTTAACTATGTGACTCTGTTGTAGAGTAGAATGCCAGAACTCATCCCTCCCATCCAATTGTGTAGCACAGGAACTGAAGATCAACGCTTTGCATCTTCCCAGGCCCTAGGATCTTCTGCTCTACTTTTAGACAGTAAAAAGGACACCAGCAGCATAAGAAAGGCTGGACACCATTTTTTACTGCAAAGCAAAAGTTGGAGGAAGAGGGAGAGGCTGGTACAGTTTTGTTTTTGGACAAGTATGTCTGAGAAAAGAAAGAAGATATTGGTCTTTAAAAACATTCATTTATTCACCTTACATCTGGATCACAGCCCCTCTCTCCTTTCCTCTGGCTCCCAACCTCTTCCTCATTCTCTACTTGCTAGGTGATCCAAACAAACACCAAGCTGCCCATCAGTTACACATGTATTGTGGGCCTAGGTCTAGTCTGTGCATGCTCTTTGGTTGGTACTTCCATCTCTGTAAGCCTCTATGGGTCAATGTTAGTCGATACTGTTGATCTTCTTGAGAGGCCCTTGTCCCCTCTGGGACCTTCTATTCTTCCTGCACCTCCTCCACAAGACTCTCTAAGCTCTGCCTAATGTTTGGCTGTGAGTCTCAGCATCTGTTTCGATCTGCTGCTGGGTGATGCAGCATGCTGACAGAGGACAATCGTGATAGGCTCCTCTTGTCTGCAACATAGCAGAGCATCATTAATAGTGTCAGTGGTTGGCTTTCTTCTATGGGGTGGGTCTTAGGTTGGGCCAGTCATTGGCTGGCCATTCCCTCATTCTCTGTACCATCTTTATCTCAGCACAGCCTATAGTCAGGGTAAATCTTGGATTGAAAGTTTTGTGGGTGGGTTGGTGTCCCCCTCCCTCCACTAAAACTGGATTTCAACAATGACAGAAACAACTAGAAGCCTACAGACTCATGGAAACTGAGCAACTCTCTACTCAGTGACCAGCGGGTCAGAGAGGAAGTAAAGAAATAAAAGTCTTTCTAGAATTCAATGAAAATGAAGGCACAACATACCCAAATTTATGGGACACAACGAAAGCAGTGCTAAGAGGAAAGTTCACAGCACTAAGTGCCTTCTTAAAGAAATTGGAGAGGTCTCATACTAGCAATTTTAAAGCACACCTGAAAGCTCTAGAACAAAAAGAAGCAAGCACACCCAAGAGGAGTAGATGACAGGAAATAATCAAACTCTGGATTGAAATCATTAAATTAGAAACAAAGAGAATAATGCAAAGAGCCAACAAAACCAAGAGCTGGTTCTTTGAGAAAATCAACAAGATAGACAAACCCTTAGCCAAACTAAACAGAATGCAGAGAGACAGTATCCAGATTAACAAAATCAGTAATGAAAAGATGGATATAATAGCAGACACTGACGAAATCCAAAGAATCAGTAGGTCTTATTAAAAAACCTGTAGTTTGCAAAATTCAAAAATCTAAATGCAATGAATGATTTTCTTGATTGATTTCATCTACCAACTTTAAACAAGATCAGGTAAGCAATTTAAAGAGCGCTTTAAGTCCTGAGGAAATAGAAGTAGTCATTAAAATCTTACACCACCACCAACAACAACAACAACACCCAGGGCCAGATGGTTTTAGTGCACAACTCTACCAGACTTTCAAAGAAGAGCTAATACCAATATTCGTTAAACTATTCCACAAAGTAGAAACTAAAGGAACATTGCCAAACTCATTCTATGAGGACACAATTACCTTGATACCTAAACCACACAAAGACCCAACAAAGAAAGAGAATTTCCGACCAATCTCTCTCATAAACATTGATGCAAAAATACTCAATAAAATACTTGCAAACCAAATCCAAGAACCCATTAAAAAACATCATCTACCATGATCAAGTAGACTTCATTCTAGGGATGCAGGGATGGTTCAACACACAAAGATATTGTTTATAATGAAGCATTTTTCACTATCATTGCAATTTTTATTGTGATTAAATTTTATTTTCTTCACAGTAGTTAAACAGAAATGACAGAAATAGAGAAAAACCCCAGCAAAGACACCTAAAGAGTCCTTTTGATGCCATTCCTAAATGTAGCTGTTTTGGGGAAGTCTTTTTTTTGTCCTAACTAATGCATGCTCTCAAATAATTTTTCAAATAATTTTCAAATAAAATTTAAATATCAAGAATTCTCAAGTCACATCAGCCAATGAGTGTGTCATTCAAGTCCATGTCCTGAGGCAATATATCACAAAAGAACTGACCTGCTTAACATATAATGTTCATTCCAGGAAAACAACTTTTTAGCCTGACCCCTAGATTAAAGAAATAATTTCATCAGTCAATTAACAGGAACTGAAAACAGGTTCAGGTACCAGATAAACAGGGTGTGAAAATGGGAAACAGCAAGCACAAAGGGGTAGCTAGAAGTAACATTAGTCTCTCCTCAGGCTGACAGGAGAGAACAAATGTCATGTATCTGCTTTAATAAACATGGGGAAAATGGATATCTTAGATGATGAAATCATCCAAAGTTTGAAGAAAGTAATTTTTAGGTAAACCCAGGAAGCCAGAAGATGGCTCAGAAAGAGAAGAACACAAGGTAGGTTCTGTGTAGTTAAAGCCTTCGTGTCTCAATATGAGGTCAGTTGGAGCCACTTACGTATTTTGCTATAAACTGCTGGGCATGAACACTATAGCATCTTTTGTAATGTACGCGGCTTGAAGAATGGCCACAGCCCTTCTTTTCATTTATTGCTGATGGAAGGGACTTAACTTTTAAAAATAGTATTGCCCTGTTCACCACTGTAAGAAGCATGGAGAGTCATACTTCAAAATCATGGCCACTTTTTTTTTTAACTTGTAATTAACTTAATCCAAATTCCAAACCCCAAGAAGTCCTGGAAAAGGAGAGCACAAACCTTTCACTGTGACATCACCCTGGAATGTAGACGTTAATCCCGTGCTTAAGTAATGTGCATGTCAAGATAGCGAACTGGCTTTCTGGAAAGGGCGCCTTTGAACTGGTTTTTACTTGTGGAGCTGTTTTGTGTGCTGAAGAGTATCCACCTGTCAAGACACCTTAGTGACATCCAGACGAGTAACTGTGGAGCTCGGTTGACTTGCCCTGAGGACAGCTAAGCTTTACATTAATGATGACAAGGAATTCGGAGTGGATGTCAGGTGTGTGTGTGTGTGTGTGTGTGTGTGTGTGTGTGTGTGTGTGTTGTTCTAAAGCTGCTATTTGGGGTTCTCCTTAATTGCAAAGTAAGCACAAAGCAAGGCATCACGTTGTTATGTTCCCCCTTCATTCTAAGGTTTTGGATGCTGTCAAGATATTTCTCTTCTTTTTAGGTCTAGAAACAGTTACAATAAAAATAAAATAAATCAAACAGAAATGTGAAACCTTTATCTGAAGGACTTTTTGTACTTTAAAGACAGAAATGTTGATGTTTCTTATTTTCTAATGCATTATAGATTTTTAAAAAAAAAAAAACAAACAAAACTTTGGAATTCAGGAATCCCAGATGTCAACTGGGAGTGTCCCATTAAACAGATGTAAGATGTCTTTCAATTCATTAGTGTATTCTTTGGAAACACCCGCCTCCCCTCATCCCCCGACATAAACACAAACAAATAACTGATGATAAATATTGAAGTATTTCTAATTTTTAAACGTCTCTTTTGTAATTAAAATTCGGCAAATATTAGTAAGAAAGTTTTCTAAAACATCATGTTCATATGTCTTATATGGCTCAAGTTGTTAAAAATATTATGTGTCACAGATTTTGAGTAGACACATCTCAGGTGGTTTGTGCTTGAAAATACAGACAGATGCAGAAGCAGATAAGATACAGGTACAGGTATAGGTACAGATACAAGATGCAGATGCAGATACAGATATAGATGCAGATACAGCAGTAAGGCTGGTAGGAAAGGCAGCCTGTTTTGCCATAAATTGTGGGACTTTGGGAAAGTATGTACATAGTAAAAGAAGTGAACTAGGTCTGCAAAGCTCACCTGAAAGTTCTGTCATTGGCTCAGGGAGAGAGTTCAGTGGACAAGAAAGCTTTCTGTGAAACCAGAAACCACTGAGTTAAAATGCCCAGCATCCATGCAAAAGCTGGGCATGGCTGTACCAGTGGGCGATGAGTGTGGTAAAAACGCATGAGCTGGCATTGTGCATAAGAGTTGGTTGATATAGGCAAGGCCTTGAGACTGTTGTGGCTCCTCAGCAGCCATACAGATAGGAAGGTTCTCATTGAGGGCCTCACCTAGCAGTGCTGGGAGACAATGAGGAAGGAACAACCTCTAACCAAGGTACTAGTGCTCTCCCACCCATCACCACGGGGTGAGTGCTCTCCCACCCACCACCACAGGGCAGGTGCTTTTTCAGGTCACTTTTCTGTCTCCCCTCTCATCTTGCCATTAATCTCTCTCCCTTCCTCTCATCATGTGAAATAGAAGTCCCAAGAGTAGTGTCCTCACACTGTTTGGCTCTCCAGGTCTGAGGTTAAGAGCACTGTTGCCTTTTCAGAGAATTGGGTTTCAGTTCCCAGCACCCACATGGTGCATCACAACTGTCTTAACTCCAGTTCCAGGGGACCCAATGCCTTCTTCTGACCTCCATGGGCTCCTGTAAGCATGTATTGTGCATAGATGCATGTTAGGCACATGACAACAACAACAACAAAATAAATGAAAGATCGGCTAGTGAGTGACATTCTCTTAATTTGTCCTTAAATATTTTTCTAATGCATAAATGTCTTTAATTTTTTGTTTCTGTTTAAAATATCTCCTGTGTAGCTATCAAAATAAAAATGCTGATAATTACTTTACATTTTATAGGAACTACTCAACTTCTTGAAAAACTTCTTGCCTTGTTAATGCATTACTACTTCAATATTATTATTTTATGGTAGGTATCTAATTTATCTAGTTTTATTATATGCTTGTTTTAGAAAAATAAATAGCAATATGCTGTTAAGTCTTTCCCAGGCTTATAATAATCTAAGGCTCTTATTTTATTATTGAGGCGTTTCATAAGATTATTTTTAATTAATGATAACATTAAATAAAATCTTCCATAAAGTATTAAATCTTGAAATTAAAATGAAATTAAATACAAGATTTTAACTCTAACCATTTCAGAATTCATTATCTGTGAAGAAGTGTGCATGTGTGAAACTTTCATAAGGATAAGTCAGCTTCTGCTTATTACTTTTTCATCCATTAATTCTTACCCATTAGTGATCTTTAGAGTTTAATTTCATTATCACATGTTCTAGTTTCATTCGTGTTGCTATGATAAAATACCCTGATGTAAAGCAACTTAGGGAAGAAAAGGTTTTTATTTCATGTTACAGTTGCAAGTTATAATCCATCATTGTGAGGATGTCAAGGCAGAAACTTCAAATAACCAATCATTATATTTACAGTCAAAGTCAGAAAGAAATGAATGTACACACACTCCCTTGCTTGCTTCAGTTCAGCTGTGTTTCTCTACCCTTATGCAGTTCAGGGAATGTGTAGGCTTCGACCTTTTTGAAACCTACTTTATTTGGGGTTCTTCAATGTTTATACCTTCCTTCCATCCCACCGACCCTAGATAGGAGAGAAAAGTGGTTAATGGAAACACGAGAAATAGACCTTTTCAGACTCAGTTCCTTGGAGTGATTCCACTCTTGGTAGTCAGGATTTCAGCAGAGTGGTTAAACAGCAACAAAGTCAACAAAGGTGACTGCAGCCAGAGCAGCCAGAACCCTGAAGCATTCTCTGGCATGGTTCTCTCTAGGAGCGTCTCTAAACGGAATGATGCATAGCCAAACAAGAAGCAATGGCTAAAGCCAAAAAGCCAAAACAGCCGAGCCTTTTGTTTTGAGGCAAGGTATATAGTCTCTTAGAAGTCATACCAGGATGTTTATCAGTTGGCAAAAGGCCATGCCCCCCAAGAGGTGGTTCCTCTTCTAGTGGACAAACATCACCTGTTCTCTCACAAGTCTGTTTCCAGTGGAAAAACACTGCATAGCCTCACACAGGTCTGTTTCACATCCCACCCTTGAGATCAAAACAAAAACATATTTATATCCACTACAGGAATGGTACTGCCCACAGTGGAGAGTGTCTTCTTACACGAGTCAATGAAAATAGTTCCCAGAAGACGATTCTATGGAGACCGCCCTTCAAGGAGACTGTGCCCAGGGGAGTCTAGGTGGTGTCAAGTTGACAATTAATGCTAACCTCTGGATCGCCTTGGGTAAGGCGAAACTGTCTTGCTGAGTAATTTTAAATGGTTTGATCAAAGCAACAGGCAAGTTTCTTGCAAAAGAAAGCACTGGCTAAGAGCTTGCTCTTGCTGAAACTTAACCAGAAGGGCTGTAAGCATTTTCCTAGTTAAACAACATGGTCTAATCTATAGAAAAGCAAAGGACCTGGTAATCGGTCGCCATCTTCCAATAGTTCTTCATTGGTTGCTATGGAAAAACTCCAAAACTTTCAACATGAAGTCTTCACAGTGAATTACATCTTGAGCAGCTTTCTGCGTTAGTCCTCTCCATTATTTAAAAAAAGCATAAAGCTATGTCAGCCGCTGTAATTAGTAGCCTTTGCTATTGGCACCTTCCTGGCATCTTTCCCCCAGAAAAAGACTTCCAAAATACGTGCTGGCTCTTAATCAGCTGTTAGCTGCCAGCAGTGGTCTTGTCCTCTTTGTCTGAGCTCAAGATTAAAAAAAAAAAAAAAAAAGAACTCTTAATGAATACGGAAATGGCATATCCTAGAATGCAAAAGTACAGCATTGCAATTAAATTTTAAAACCATAGATCAAATATTCTGACAGATTAGTCTGAATAAATCAAAGTGCTACAATAATAAAATTATAAAACTAGTAAGCAAAAGTGCATCATGTTTTCCAATTTCCTATATCTGCTTAAATTTAATGAAATGGACTTGCCCCATAGAAATTGGTAACTGAAATGCAAGTCCACTGTTTCCCATAACAGGAATTTTACTTGGGATGGGGATCCATGGCTAGGGCTGGCACTCTCTTCATGTGTGACATGCACTGAGCCTCCAAGTCACTGTTACATAATCATTTTCAAGGTAGAGATGAGTGAATAATTCACCCCATACAAATACTAATCATGAGTCTCTCCCTATAAGTGACAGAATGTAATGATCATGCTAAACATTTAATTGGTATTTCTTACATGTCAATTTTAGGCCAAAGCAAAGAACAATAGATGTGTCTGTAAAACACACAACAGCATATATATAGGTATATTTTTGTATACATATACAAAATATGTATACTTTTGTAAAGTTTCATGAATTACTTTCTATTGGGCTTTCTGATGACAGTAAAAAGACCATTTCTAATCCTTACTGAACATTTTATACAGACAATGATTCTTAGTGCGTTGTATGGGATTCTCGGGCATTTGTTACAGAAATGGAGAAATAAAGTTTTATGAGGGTTTATACTAGCTAGTCAGTGGCAGAGATTAGATTTGAACCCAACTCCATTTGTTTTCTGTATGAGAAAGATTTATGTGAGTTAACTGGAGAACGTCTACACCTCATGAGAAACAAATCTCTCCACTGAAAAATATTCTACAGATGTTTCCAAATATAAGGAAAAGCGCACAACTCTGGAGCTACAAGATGATGAGCATACCTTTTGACCACAGAAGCATAATGATACTGTTCCTTCCAAACCAAATTGCTTAAGAAACTATCCAATAGAAAAGAAAAGAAAATATTAGAAGTAGGCAGAGAAAAACAACAAAGCTTTATATAAGCTCAGGAAAATTGTAAGAGTAATAGCGCATTAAAAAAAAATCACACTCAACATAGGCAGAATAATGCAGTGACACTACTGGAAGAGATAATTATCATGAAATTCTTTACACAGTGGAAATATTTTCTCAAAATTATTATTATTATTATTATTATTATTATTATTATTATTATTATTATTATTATTATTATCATTATCATTAGAAGAAGCCAGAATTCATAGCATTAGAACTATTCTGTGTTACAATCCAAGAATCTGGACCATATGAAGAAATAAAGGACACTGAAAATCCTATGTCACTAAATGTAGAACAGCCTTTATTTTGCTCACTGTAATGATAATTGACTATACTAAAAATAGCAATTTGGAATTGGTAATGTGCAAAAGGAAACTACTTGGCAACCCTAAGATCAGGACATAGAAACAAGAGCCAATAGTTGTACGATTCTTACACTGTTCTTGGGATTTTATAACATTACTTGAAGGTAGATGTAGCAACCTTGGTATATGGTCAATAAACTGCAAATAAATCACTGAAAAGAAAGCAAAGATGCATAGTTAGCTAACTAGCCAAAGAAATATAGCGGGATCATTAAAGAGAAAGGAAGAAAGGAAGAGAAGAGAAAGGAAAAGTGCAGATGAGGCCAAAGAGAAACAAATAGAGAGACTTGAGAGATAAATTGTCACAATAAATATGAGCGGCTTACATACATTATTAAATACCATATTTTCAAACTTTACATAAAAACTCAATCATATATTGCCTTTTACAAAAGTCTACTTCAAATATAAAGGAATCCTTGAATAGCTACTTTCTCAAATTGAAACATTCCATCCTCAAAGAAGGAGGCAGGCGTATGAGACTCTGGAGGAGAAACAAAATTTCAAGGTACAGGAGGCCAGAAAGTTACAAGACTCTTTCCCAGGGTTATAGGAACAGTAAAACAAATTGCAGGGCAGGAGAATTCAGGAAGGCTGCCTGCAAGCTGAGCAGAGGACCCCAGGGACCTGACTTTTATGAGTTGCCAACGCTGGTAGAATGGGACTTTCTTTTGGTGCTGCAACTCCCTGAGGTACTAATGTTCCTGTAAGGCTCTGCAATAGCATCATTGGTTCACTTGGGCAGTATTGATATTTTGTTCTGTTGTCAGTGCCCATCCTGACAGACAGAAAGGCACAATGGCTCAATTTCCTGAAAGTCATAAAGTAGTCACATTTACTCCAGAAGACAGATGAGTAGAAGAGGCCCACATCAAACTGTTCTAGTCATGGAAAGCGCGCTAGAGGTTCCTTTAGACAGGAATTTGGAGTTTAAAATCAGCCCACAGAGGAAGCTTTAGCCTTTCCAACACTAAGTCTATGAGGACACTTGGAGAAAATCGAAAAGGGAAGCCCACTTACAGACTTCTAGATGCTTCAGGAGAAGCGTCACTGAGCTATCAAATGCCAGGAAAGAGATTAAAAAAAAATGTCTTGCAGCCTAATTTCAATGAACATAGTAGATACAGAGTAAATAAAGTTTCAAATAGAATCCACAATTATTTTTAGAAAGGATAATACAGTCTGATCAACTTGAGTCGAGCATGGGAAAGCAGACACTTAGCAGCAGCTAAAAATCAATAAATGTTAATTCTTCATGTAGCTAAACTACTCCTCCCACTCCAAAGAAAGTAAAGATTCACTAAGCATATGATTGCCTTGGGAGATACTGGAAAAGGTATTGACAAAATGAAACATTAATTTCTGATAGCAGTGCTTAGGAAACTATGAAAAAAATTTCTTGACATAACAAAGAAAGCCATGGAAAACGTATGGCTGTCATCAGTGCTGAGGCTTCATGTCTGTTGCCGTTCTCACCATCTTTATGAAGCAGGACAAAGTGAAGTAAAATTAGGACTGAAATGACAGGTGGCTGCAATTCAGTTTTCTTTTCATAGTCCAGCAGTGAGCAATAGGGAATTAAACAACATTATCTAAACAAACATCAAAAGGAAATATTTGGAGTTAAGTTAAAAAAAAAAGTGTGACTGATATACCCTGAAAACGGCTAAGTATCGGTGATAGAAGTTTTAAAACCTACTGTATCCTTCTCTGGGAACTCAGTATCCTTAATATGGGACTTTTCTGATCTATAGATCTACAGTCAATTCAGACACTTGGTAGAATTTAACTGATTCAGACATGACTGTAGAAGCACAAATTTCACAGACTAACCCCCAAATGACAATGAAAACAGCAAAGTGGCAGGGCTCACAGTACGTATTTTTGTAAGGTACTACAGCTGTCAAACACTGTGGCGTTGACTGTGCCAAGAAATGGGTAGGAGGAACAGAATAAAGATTCCTCAGCTCCAGCATATTTGATCGAAAGATTTTCAGCAGGGCTGGGTCAGTGGAGAAGGGATAGCCACTATGACAAGGGACATGCCACCCAGTGTGACATGTCAACTTCCACCCCAAACAGACCCGGTCATTAAACATCTAAAAATGTAAAATGCCTAGAGGCAGACACGGAAAGAACTCTCTGTGATATTGAGGTAGCTTCTAATTAGACTCATCAAAAGCATAATCCAAAAAAAAAAAAAAAAAAAAAAGAAGAAAAAGATAAATTGGTCTTCATCGCCATAAAATTCACTTAGTTGAAAGGAAGTGTCCAGAGAATGCAGGGAGTAGGCAAAGACTGGGTATATGTAGATTTACAAATCACATATGGGTTAAAGCACTTATATCTATGCTTTAAGAGAGCTCCCAAAGGCAGCCACTACAGAACAAGCCACACAATATTAGCAAGTTAAAAGGATAGTACTAAAACTTTACTCAAAAGCTATAGGGAACATGTATAGAGCATATAGAGATGTGACGAATGCCATTGATGACTAAAGAAAGGAATATTAATTACTATTACATAAAGATTATAATAAAAAGAAAGAAAGACTACAGTCAAAAGATTAAAAGATTATAGTAATAATCATGGGTTGAAAATGAGCTCAGTTGGTAGAACACTTGCCTAGAATGCCTGAGGCAGTGGGTTCGATTCCCAGGACTGCAAACTTGAATGAATGAATGAATGAATGAATGAATGAACAAAAATATAAATGAGCAATAGAGTTGGTGGAAAAGTTGTGAAACTTGATCTGGCACACTCCTCTTAGAATTTGAAATGGAAAACTACTTAGGCAGTTTCTTGAAAATTTAAATATTCATTTGTGTAATTTCCAGAAATTTTATCAAAGGAAAAACAAACAAACAAACAAACAAACAAAACAACAACAAAATTTTGGTCCAAACATTTATTCATAACAACTTTAAGAGCTAAATATTGCAAAGAGCCTAAATATTGGCAGGCCGTATGATAAGCATGTGGTGTACCATATCATTTAAAAGCAAAAGAGCCATTCTTCATTCTTCACCACCATGGGTGATTATAAGAACCATATAGGCTGCTTGAGAGAAGCCTCAGGATCTTCTGCTAAGTAATTCACACTAGTGGCAGAAAACAATACCAGACAGGGTTAAAGAGCAGGGTGGTGCTGGGGTGGTTGGTGGTGGTAGAAGTGGCGGGGACTGAACAGTAACATGGGAAAACGCTGAGGCTGGATAGTAGATATATCCACTGCTTTGACTGTGGTAATGGTATTATGGGCACACATGTTTCAAAGTTATTAGGTCATACATTTTAATATGTCATATTTCTTATGTTACAGTAAGCATGGCTAAGCATTAAAAAATGATGACCTATTTAATATTCTGTAAATCTTGAATTATAAACGTAGGCTTGTCTGACCTGAGCTCCTGTATCTTTGGCCACATCTACTGCTACTTTACTAAGAACACTGGGTAGCGGAGTAAACACCGTAGTTCTATGTCCATTCAAAATGAACATCACACAGCCTTAAGCTTTTACATACAAAGGTTCTTTAGAATAAACTTTGCAGGGCCAATATTATGCAGCCAGTTTTCATTTATTTCTTACTTGTTTTTATCTGAAAGGGAGAACATTGGCATCCAAGGCCCATGGGAGTCTATCTTCTATCTCTGATGTGCTATGTGACTGAGGCCAAATTTATCTGATGTCTCCAAGGTACGCCAAGCTCTTGCCCATGCCTTTTGATTCCTTCTGTGCAAAGAAACCACAGCTGGAGGGGAAAATTCCACCATGGAATCAAGCAACTCACCTCTGGATTAAAGTGTGTCCATTTTTGCAAGAGACTATTATTGTACAGGTCAAAAACAAAGCATGTCAAAATACTTGATGACATCTGTGTTCCCTGGGCTTCCTGAAACACAGAAAACTTATGTGTGCAATTGTTTACTTGACGCCTATTAAATGTAAAATATAGACCTCCATGGAGAGCTACCTACAAGGGATAAAACATACGAACTAGAACTGGGATATTTTGCCAAGGGCCAACTCTTGTCACTGATCCTGACAAGAGGAAGATGCGGCAGAGAAACAGGGGCACGGCCAAGGGGACCAGCAGTACCTGTCTGGGATTTGTTGCAGCAGGCAGAAGTCTTACAGCTGTGCCTCTCAGACTTAAGTGTGTGTCAGCAGCACCCAAGAATCCTGTGAGCCCATGGGTTTTGTTTCCATAGGATGTTTCTGCTGACCTGACAGACGCTGTTGCTGCCAGCCAGTGAATTGTGCCCGGAGTACCACAGTCTTGGTTGGTCTCCACTGGACCCATGTCTCAGGGATGAGAAGATTTGTTTGTCTAGCTTGTAAAAGCAGCAACAGATTCTTAATCCTAAAGTCACAAGACCTGGCCTCTAGTGGCTTAAATGTGATAATTTCTTTCCTGAGGCAAATGGTCCAAGGCTGATAGGCTGCCTCAAGATGGCAAAGATCTATTCTGTTCTCCTGTTAGGGTCTAACCAAGATGGCTATTAAAATGACAGATGGTTAACTCTCACTGATTAGCAAGAGACATCCAGGTACCAGAAAGGGACATGCTTGATAACTTTTATGGAACTCCCAGACTTCACATACATGACTGTTGACCTATCATCTTATGTCCATGCCCACATGAGCAGTGACCAATGTACTAATCTAAACACTGAGCTTCATTTTTAACAGAGAGGCTAGAATCTTGGAGGCCATTTGCACACAGCCCCCTTGGATTGATTTTGATGAAAAGGGCTAGAGCTCTCAATGGCTTAAAAATTCAGCTCATCAATCAGTCATGCCATCCTGAACTTGACCTTGGCTTGACCTTAGTCTCCACCCCACCCCCCACCCCCGACCCTTTTTTAAAATAATGGTTGTGGGCCAGAAGGCTGACATGGCCCAGAGCCTGTAAGGAAAGGAGTGGAAGGCCCAGACGATGATGAGGGCATGAGGAGGCACATGGGTCTTGCTGGGTAAGAGCACCCTCTCCTCCTGTGACACACGCAGGCATTGGTGGCTCCTGTATGTGATGTTTTGCTGATGTCTTCCATTCACTCTGCTTGCAACACACAGTACGGCTTAATATGGGGCTTATGCTGCACTTTTGATGGCCTCACTTCTCTTAACAGGGGCAACATTTTCAAACTATGAAGTAAGTAGCAGTGAGAGAATACAAGAAACTGGACTTTGAAAATCAAGTACTTTCTTTTGGAGGCTACTTTTGGTTCTTGCTTCCCTGCTCCCAGTTGCAACCACACTTCTTTCTTAAAAAAAAAAATCTGAATCACAGCTCCTGGGAAGCACAGGGGGTATGGAGCTAGTTTTGTCATGTGGCATCTTCTCCCCAAACCAGCGAGAAGCAAGACTGTCAATCAGTGAAGAGTCTTTGGATATGCAGCTTTTGAGTGTTAAGGGAGAGCATGCATAAGAATAGTATATGGTTTTAAAAGGAGTAAAAAAAAATCATTATCATATGATGGTCTATTGCATGTTTGGCATTGTGTGCGATGTCCCAGAAGATACACAGGATCTCAGAAAAGCTACATTCCATGTAGAATGCCCAGGAGCCCAATCCTGCCCGTGCTGCTGTCTTTAGCTATGGTGGTGGCCCTGCTGGGTTATGCAGGAGTGATCCCATGTAAGGAGTGTGCTGTAATCTACATAGGGTCAACTTTCATCCTCAGCCATAAGGAAGCTGGAGTTTGGGCATTAGTGAGCTTTAAAAATTAAGTCTCCCTTGCTTGCTCATGAAAAAGGTGAACCCCCTTTTTTAAAATACGCGTGTGTAATATTTGAAGCTAAAAAATACGCTTTTAGATTTTAGGGTTACTGTAATGTAAAAGCATATACATATTTTTTATCTATTAAAATCACTGTATCATTCAGAAAATAGAAAACGCAGGATGATCTGAACAAGTGAATTAAAAACAAAAATCATGATGTGCATGGTGGTATAGGTCTGTCATCTCAGCTTCTTGGGAGGCTGAAAAGTGTATCACTTTTCAAGACCTGTTCAAAGCCAGTTAGATCATAACCAGTGTGAGACCTTGATATATATATATATATATATATATATATATATATATATATATATATATATATATGGAATCATAGTTCCTGGTATTCAGGAGGCTCCAGCATTGCAAAAATTATAAAAGAAAATAAATAAACGAAGGAGTCAGAATTAGCTGCTGTGTCGAATTTAACAAAGTATAATGGTAAAGCTGGGTGTGCTAGCACACTCCTGTCATCGCTGACCTCAGGATGATGGGACAGGAGGACCGAGAACATGAAAGCTGGGCCACATGAAGAGTTCCATACTACCATAGATGGCGAGACTGTCTGAAAAAAGACAAACAGGAAGCAAATGACCCAGCATCAAACACACACCACCAACAAACAAGTACTATAAACCGGTAAGTAGGGGCGCATTGGTAAGCGGTTAATAGAGTGCAGGAACACTGAGTGCAGGGCTTACTCCATGGCTCAGGCTTGTGCCCAAGGAAGACTACTCATTGCTGCTCACTGGCTGGGGATGATCACTGAGGTGCAGCTGATTGACAAGCAAGAAATCTCTTGTTGGAGTGCCAGGGGAAAGTGCTAGAAAAAAAGGATAGCGCACAGGCAGCTCTGGGGAGACACTGGGCTGCCTACCAGCCTGTCTGGGATGATGGTTTTGGCACCAGCTGGGCTTGCTGTGATGCTGCCCGGAGGGCTGCTGCTGAAACTTGGCGGGTAATTTAGCACCAAGCACATCTTCTCCCTGGCTGACATTGCAGAAGAAAAGGCAGGAAAACACACAGCGTGCAGCAACGGGGAAGGCCTCCGGGCTTCTCCTCCAATGTCTGTTTATCCCCCTCTACCGGTAGTGCTCGGAATTGCATCAGTAGGCTCAGGAGAGATCCTTAGAGGGTCCAGCCTCAGGAATTGGGCCGACTGATGAAGGTGGTGAACCTGGACTTGGGAAACCGGAAGCTGCTAGCCAGCACACCACTCAGTTTCCAAAACCAAAGTAACTAAAGACAAATGTAAACCATTAAAGTAGAAAAGCCTGCACTTGTGCGGCTCTAATCCACGGAATGACCATAACCATTAGTGTTTGGAAAATTAATATTGACCAAATGAATTCATAGAAACATCCTACAATTTAAAGGTAAAGGTCTACAGGATGAAATGAAAACACTTGACTCAAATCAAAACCTTTTAACTTGAGCTACTACTCAGTCTAATGACATCATTCTCGAATTACAGGGCGAATGAAATCCAGACTAATTCCAGGATTTGTTTCAAGACTGCAGTTAGAAGGAAAGAATTTGACCAGCTCACACTTCCTAACTGAATGCTGGCAGGTGCCAAATGTAGTGTCAGGCACAGGGATGCCTTAGCCAACACAAAGGACTAGTCCCTGGGCGTACAGCACTCACGTTTCTTATTTTTGTATTTTGTTACTTTTTTGCTGTGTTAGAAATTGAACCTAGGGCCTCACATGTACTGAGCAAGTGCCCTACCACTGAGCTACGGTTTGAGCTGAAGTTTATTTGCTTGTAGGGGGAGCCAGACAATAAACAGAGAAGCAAACGACTGTGCAGCAGTTCAGCCCGGTGCGATGACAGAAAATGCTGGCGGCGTGTGGGGAGGAGACAGCGATGTCTGCAGTGATGCTATTCAAAGAGAGGCAGTCCACTTTTACAGTCTAAACTTGATATGGTTTCTAGGTGCCCTTTGTATTCAGGCTGGGTTTTGTTTTGTTTTGTTTTTTTCTGGACAAGCATGCGTTTGTGTCCTTTTGACAATAATAGGTTGGTGAGCACAGCGTCGTTGTCTGCCCATCTTAATTTACAGCAGTGCCCCATTTGCGGCGAGGCTTATCATAGGGCAAGGCTCTGGAAAGCCGGCAGATGTTGCTTGCAGGGAATTGGTTGCGATAGATGCAGGTCAAATGTTTTACAAAGTCAGAATGACCACATATTTTGGCAAGTTGTAACTGGCTACAGTGTCTCTGGTTGTTCAGGGATGCCCCACCAGCCTCCGGGCAGTGTTGAAAATCGTCCAAAAGTGATTGGTCCACATAACTGGACATGGAAGCCCCAGACATGCTTTAGTTATGTGTGTTCCCACTGTAAACGGTGACTGGAAGGTGCTAAAACCCCATTAATAATAGCTGTTGAAACTTAGCATTTCGAAAGGAAGTTGAGTTGCCGGTGAACATACCAGCAGAGAATTTCCAGGCAAACATAGCTGATTGGAGATTCATATATGTGACATTCCTGTCGGGCCCCGAAGCTTCGTCTCCAGCCGGAAGTGTGGACAAAGGCATACAATGAAGTTTTGGAAGATTGAGTGAAAACAGTTTTTTCTTTTCTTTCTTCCTTTTTTTTTCCTCCATGAATGTTTTGAAAACGTCACTAAGTTATTAAAGGATAGCAAGTGGAACTTGTGAGTTACACACTGAAAGTGTAGGCACACGTTTTTCTTTCTTTTGTGCTGGTGGTCATTCTGTTATGGCTCTTGATCAGCGGTTCTCAATATATATTCTGAATATATTTACATTACAATTCATAACAGTAGCAGAATTACAGCTATGAAATAACAGTGAAATAATTTTTTTTTTGCTTGGGGAACACCACAACATGAGGAATGGTATGTAAAGTGTCACAGCGTTAGGAGGTTGGGAGCCACCTCTCCTGACAGGTGTTTTAATCATTGTAATCCGTGGTGCATCTGAATGGTACTTTACCAAACTGCAAATTCAAAGAGTTTATGTTAAGATTCTGCATTATCTACAAGGATTTTCTTATCAAAGAATACTTCGATTATGAAGATCATGCTCAACTTCTCTTTGGGGCAGATAGATAAGTAGATGCCTATGCTAAATTTAGTCAAAGCGGCAATATGACTAGAAATATTTTAAATGTGTTTATTACATTATTTATGAATTTTAGGTGGATAGTTTGTCCTTTACCAAGCTACACTATGTGGAAAAGATTAAGCTGGGAGAAAACCATGTGTTACGTGCTGGGAATAACTTAAAAATATTTAATATTTAATTTCTGTATCTTTTAACATATTAAAAGCATCAAAATTTGCTTAATTGCATTACAGTGTTTTTCATACAATGATTCAAAAATGCAAAGTCATTTTTCCCTATTTTTTCTGCAGTTAAAATATACATATGGGCCAACAAAATGAGTTGGTGGGTAAAGATGCTCACTGCTCTACCTGACAACCTGAGTTTTTGGCTCCCAGAACTCATGTGATGGAGGGAGAGAACCTATTGCTGCAAGTTGTGTTCTGGCCTCGTGAGGAGCACCATGGCACACATGCACTGACTGCTAACACACACACACACACACACACACACACACACACACACACACACACACAGAGTGTGGAGATAATTTTAGTATGCATTTAAATTGGTAAGAAACACAATAGGCTAACTGAGACTCTCCCACTATAATTGTGTGCTGTATTTTATCTGAACGCATCTTTAGTCAGTTTCTTGAGCAAATCAGGAGCTGAGTAAATATGCCTGGAGGCCTCCTGAAATCATGTGACTGCCATCCTCACAGAGCTCACAAAGCTTTTTCCCCTCTGCTAGGCAGTGGGAAGCAAGCACTTGGCCCTGGATTTATGTTGGCCACATAAAGGAAAAAGAAATATTTTGCAAAGTGCCATGCACGAGAAGGGGACAAAAGTTTGAAGCAAGTTCCTTATCTCTTCTTAGTCCTCAGATACCTTATGTTGAATAGCCAGATCATTTCATTATTGCAAATGCCAAGGCTGTAATCTTTTATTGCTTGCAGTAGAGGCCTACAGCATTAAGTTAGTGTAAAATTACATATAGTTTAATATATCTGTACAACACCTTAAACAAGCTTCTGTAGGCAGGAAGGTTATCCGTCTTATAAATCTATTATTCCATTGTACATCTTGATAGGCTAGCATCGCTCCTAGCCATGTTTAAGCATTAAATAGTGCATTATTATTTCACATAAATCAACCAGAGATGTGTGAATTCATAAATTTTGCATTTGCACAGACAGTATTTTAAACGTTTTACTGCTTCGTGGGAACTGGGAGCACAGGGCTGTACACAAATCAGGACCTGTGAAATCTCAATAAAATTTAATATCACAATTACCTCTTCTCGAGGCCAATGCCTGCATGCTTTACAAGTCTTTTTAACAGAGTCCAAAAGGAAAAGTAAAATTTGAACAGTAGCCTTTTTTGGTGGGAATTTAGTATAATAAGCTAATAACAACCCTGGGCTTTATTCTTTATGGCAAAATCATATAAGGAGGGCAGACAAGGCCATACCCAAATGTGAGGCGATGGACAAATATATCACAATCAGAAATATTGGTAATTGTCTATAATTTATTAAAAGTAGTTCAGAGAGGAGAATAAGACCCACAGCGTATGCTACAATCAGTATTTAGCTTTATAATGGAACTAAAATAAATTTTAAAAAAATCACAATTCAAGCTATACATACACATGGGAAGTCATTTCCTGGAATTTCTTGAATAATTTTATTTCCTGTGGAAAAAAGTCATATGCTTTTTTTTTTAATCCTAAAAAGTTTTCAAAGAGTGATGGAGTTTAGTTTTTGTTTCCAAAGTTTTTTTTTTCTTATTTTCCCAGAAAAATGTTTGTTTGATGTGATGGTGTTTGCTTACAATGAAATGTCGGTATGGACAGGCATCAGATGCGTGGGGAGATTTCTGCCTTATATACGTGCGGTGAAAATCACATGTCTATTGAAACAGTTTGTAGTGTCTGAAACTAACCTCACAACTGCTGTAGGAATTTGAAACGGGCATATTTATCACCTAAAAAGTGGCGATATAGAAAGATAACTTACTGTGAACACAGAGCTTCCTTCTAATCACAGCCAAAAATATTTTTACTGTTCTCAACTGTAATTCTCTCTGTGGCTCATGGCAGATAATGCCTGGAATAATGAATTAAGGCAAGGCAGTAAAAGTAATATCACACCGTAGGATTTTCCTTCTGTGGGGAGGAGGGTTTTATAAACGGAACCCCCATGTTAGGAAGTAGCTTTCTATTAGCCTTCAAACTTCAGACAGCTTCTCTACTATTTTGCACCTTGTCCTTTTCTCCCTCATGGACTAAAAAGTTCAGCCCTACGTTAACGGTAGGCAGGGGGCTGTTGTTGCTTTTTAGGTATTAATCTCACCAGCAGCGTGATGAGAAGAGACTCCGTGAGCCCTTAGAAGCTGCAGCTTCTGGGAGTAATGGCAACACTCCTGTACCCAGGGAGGCTTCTCGGCACTCAAGCAGATCCAGTTCCCATCCATAAAGACACTAATGGAGGCCTCCCGCTCCTGCTCGGATGAATGTTGAAAATGGACCAGCTGAAATAAAAAAAAATCACTTCTCTGATGATGATGATGTTTGGCTGTTTAGCATTCATTGGTTTGGGCTTCATTTAGTTTCTGATGGGGTGGTTATTCCTACGTGTGTGTGTGTGTGTGTGTGTGTGTGTGTGTGTGTGTGTGTGTGAAAATTTCATCTTATTGTCTAGCTCTCAACTTGAAAGGATGTAAGGAAAAATGATTCATTACAGAAATTACATTTCTGAGCTAAGCCAGAAGGCACTATCTTTACTTTGGCTTGTATAAGCAAGACTTAGTGTTATGTATTATTTTATGTGTATATGTTTACCTAGCGATATATGTATTTATGCCACACAAGTGGCCCATAGTACTAGTATGTAAATCGCTCTATTTTTCAAAGACTATATGGAAACAATTGATGGCTGAGGAAGGGGTATGTATAAACAAATATGCTTAAAATTCTCAGTGCACATCAACACTCTCTAAATAAGATGATGTACTGTTTTTCTAAACAACACAAACTTTATTCTTAGAAGTAAAATGAAAAGAAATAGATAGGCAGGATGTTGAATTTGGGATCAGAATACATTTTCTTCTTCTTTTAAAAAATCTGGCTGCAAATCTAAGTGTTTCTGTTTGAAATGAGAAATACTTTGTTTTAAAACCACATTCGTGGATTTAATCTCCTTTGGGTGAACCACAGTTTTCCTTTTGTTGGTTTGAGACAGATTTTTACTATATGTAGCCCAGGCTGGCCTCTGCTTTAGCATAGCCCAGACTGGCCTCTGCTTTAGCATCTCCAGGGCTGGGATTACTAATGCTCATCATCTTCATGATGTCTTGCTCCAATGAGACAGTCCTTTTTTGTTTGTTTGTTTGTTTTTTGAGACAGGGTTTCTCTGTGTAACCTTGACTGTCCTGGAGACCAGGCTGGCCTCGAACTCCCAAAAATCCACTTGCCTCTGCCTCCTGAGTGCTGGGATTGAAGATATGTGCCACCACTGCCCTGCACAACGAGACAGTCTTAATGACTATTAGTAGAGCATAGTGATAACTGTCTTTGTTGTTTCTGTCCTGTGTTTTTTTGTTTCTCTCTCTCTCTCTCTCTCTCTCTCTCTCTCTCTCTCTCTCTCTCTCTCTCTCGCCCCCCCTTTCTTTTTCTCTCTCTGTATGTGTGTATGTGTCTTAATTAATTTACTTTGGATAGAAGTTCAGGTTGAATGATGTGTCAAGATGGCAGGCCAAAAATAACCCCCAAAGTGGCTGATCTCAATTTGCATACGTTTTGCTTCTGATTTCTTTGACATCCTCATTAAAGATGTATTATAAGCCATTACAGTGAAAAGTGTCATGTCTGATACCATTTATCACTTTATAATATGTATATATTAGATTTTTATTAAAAATTCAACACGGAGTCATAGTATTGAGTTTATCTTTTTGTTAAAAACAAGAATGCTTTATTTTATAAGTAAACTTGATGGTGACAGAAATATGTGCAATACCGTTTTCTGCTTTCTCCCGTGGTGCATTGTTGCAGATGGCTGGCATCCGCAGAGAGGTATATAGAGTGAAGTGGAGAGACACAAGTTTCAGCATTCTAGAACCTTGTCTTTCACATTGTAAGATCATGGCTGCCAGATGTGCACCCTGTCGAAGCATACGGCCCAGTGTCTTACTGTTTTTACATCCATGATAAAGATCTGACCAAATCAACTTGAGAGGGGAAAAGCCAATGTTGACTTATAGTTTCAGGGTACAGTCCATCACCATGGGGAGAGTGTGGCAGTGGGAGTTGCTCTCGTCAAGAAACAGAGAGATGAATACTTGGCTTCTGCTCACTATTTTTTCCTTTTTATGAATAAAAAGGGACATGGGCTGGACCACCCATCATCTTCAGAAAACAGAGTCAGAGGCAGCGATCAATGCTGGTACTTACCTTGAAGAGGGCAAACCCTGTACAGGGAGGTGAGGGTAGGGATACGGAGTGAGGAGGGGAAATGATGAGCAGTCATGTGACAGGCCTGGTACCACACTGGCTCTTATTTTATAACAATCCATAGGCATCATAATTCATTTAGGAAATGCATCTGCCTAGTAGAGGGATGTCGCCAGTCTGTTTGCAAGGAGGACTCATACCACTGAGAAGGAAAGAGAGGTGTTGCCACCTGCCTGCAACTCCCTTCTGTTCCCCACGCGCATTCGTCCCTATGGTGCAAAGCTCCTTCTGTCACAGGGTTTGTTTTTCTCTTTTCTTTTTCTTTTTTTCTTTTCTTTTTTTTTTCTTTTTGCATTGCATCACCTTGGGCAGAGGACAGCTTAGAATCCAAGTATGGGACTGACTCTCAGGCACGGCTTCTGTACAGGGAGCATTAGAAGGTAGCACCTGGGGGTTTCAGTGCTGAGCTCTGGGAGGTGGAATATGGTGTGAAATTCATGGCTTGAATGGAGGGTGCCCTGCTAGAATTATAAAATGCAGATTGTGTAACACACACACACACACACACACACACACACACACACACACACACACCATGGAGACAAAGCTTCTTTCCCCCCCTTTAATTAATGTATTTAATCAGTTTACAACCTGATGTCAGCCCCCTCACTCCTCTTTTTTCAGTCCCACCCTCACACCTCACCCCTCCATGTCCCCTCCCTTTTTTCTTAAAAGAGAGGAGGGTCCCCCTATGGTACCAGCTCACTCTGATCAGTAAGTCTCAGAGAATCCAAGTGAACCCTCTTCCACTGAGGCCAAACAAGGCAGCCCAGCTAGGGAAAAGAGATCCAAAGGCAGGGAACAGAGTCAGAGACAGCCCCTAATCCTGCTACATATCTGTGGGAGGTCTAGGTCTGGTCCATGAAAGCTCTTTGGCCAGTGGTTCCATCTCTGTGAGACCTTAGAGGCCCAGGTTAGTTTACTCTGTAGGTCTCTTTGTGGTATCCTGGACCCTGCCCCTTCTGGCTCCCCCAATCCTCCCTCTTATTCGTTTACAAGACTCCCCGAGCTTGGCCTATTTTTTGGCTGTGGGTCTCTGCATCCAGCAGTGTGCAGGAAGCTGGGAATCTGACGCAAAGCGAAGGAGGAAGCTGGCAGGGCACACACCTGACCCTTCTTGAGCAGGTGCGTTGTGCACTGTCCTTGTTACCTGTGTGCATGAGACTCTGGGTTCTTCAGTCTTTGAGTGTGTGTCCTCACCAGGGCATTTTCTTTGGCCATCAGCCCTAGTTCTATGACTGAGTCATAGACCAGATATTCTAGTAAAGAAAAATAAGGTGGATAAGTAACAAATGGTATGTTGGAGGAAGGCCAACAAAAAGAGAGCAAGCAGCATTTCTAGTGGCTTCTGCATCAGTTCCTGCCTGCTGGTTCCTGCTTTGAGCTTTTGCCCTGAGTTTCCCTTGATGATACATTGTGGCTTGGGAGTGTAAGCCAAGTAAACCCTTTGCTTTCCTAAGTTGTTTTTCATCATGGTGTTTTATCACAGCAACAGAAAAGCAAGCTAGCATAGGTACTGTAGTTTTACAGGTGAGAAACTTAAGAGATTTGAGTAATTTACCCGAAGGGATACAACTTCTCTGGGTCAAACCAGGATCTGAACACAGGTGTTCTGTCTTTGGAGGCGGTGCTGTTTATTAGCAGGGTACATTACCAAGGGCTTTAGCTATTGCTAATGTGACATATTTTTCTTCCTTCGGACTCTTTCTCTTCAATTTTTAGGCAAATATTTATTATTTTGTCTTTATGCAGTCTTATATTTTATTGACAAGTAATTATAGACCTTTAAGATACAGCCTGATGTTCTATACTTGTATGTAATGTTTAGCAATTAGATGAAGGCAACATATTTGTCACCTCAAACACTGATCATGTTTTCATTGTGGTCATTCAAGTTTTTTTCCAAATAGCTACTCTGAAATATAAAATTAGTCATCCTAAGCCTACTGGGGTTTTGGAAAGAGATATTATACTTCCCGTCTTCCTGAGGGTCTCCTAAAATTCAAAATAGTAAAATTTTGAGTTTAAAATGAAACAAATGAATGAATGATCATTTTCTATGACCTATGTAAAGCTGGGCTAAACTATCAACCCTGTAATGGAAGTTTTACAATTATGTACAATTGAGTAAACTCAATTATGTTATGTAAATATGTTCTTGTTTTAATTCCAAGTGTGGCGTTTAGTTTGGGCTTTAGTTTGTCCACAGCTGATAACTGTCTGGTGTGGGGGTGTGGTCTTTGCCAGCTGGTAATAGCCTGCCTCGTACAGCATAGAGAGAGGTATGGTCTAGGACTCTGAGGAAGATGAACAGGAGAGCACGGAGACAGAAAGTGTGACATGGGGTGTTGGCATGTGGCGTGTGTTGTGTAGTAGTTTGAAGAGAACAGTCGGGGTGCAGCGGCTTGGAGGAGACTGCTGGCTGCAGCTCCTGTTGACAAAGATTGGTATAGCCAATGAAGACCCTTTGACCCTAAACAGTAAGGACAAGTAAAGGAGGCTCCTCTCCCCACTAACTTCTCTCCTATGTAGAGTTGGGAGGTTGGGAGGGAGGTTGAGCCCTAAACATTCCAAATAAAGGAGAGTTAATAAAAGAGTGTTACACAACCCTCAGTTTTACTAATTGTTGATGTTTTTCTTCTTTTTAATAAATTAAATCATTTGTACATTTGTAACAGTTATCAGTAAGAAACTCATTTTTCCCCTTCTTTTTATTTTGACTTATTTAGCTTTCTGTTTTGTTTCTTAGTAGCAATGGTTGCTGTATAAGATGGTGTGTCAACATTTCTCCAATTTCCCTGTCAGCTGTTTACTGATGAATCTACCACTCCTTGTCTATCTTTTTCATACAGACAGCCAGTGTTTTAGATTTCTCTCAGGTTGTGAAATTATACATTTCCCTCTATTTTGCAACCTCCTTTAAAGAAAATAAGTTATCTTGCTCAAATTTCAGTTTCATTTTGCCATGTAAAACTTTGTTTCATTCTTTGGTGCTAGGAGATCCCATTTCTGTGACTATTGCATCTGCATCTCCTCTATTCCTTTATTTTGGCCCTCTGAAATTTTTACAAAAACCTACATTAGTTACTATTTTTCTATTCTCTAAATCACTATTTAAATTTAAAAATATCATACATATTTTATCCTTCTGAACTATCTTCTATTTTATGAGCTACCTCATATTACCTAATCTGTTATTTAGCCAACACACTGAATTTTATAAAAATATCAAATCAGTTGTGATAAAAGCAGTAGCAACAAAGTACATATATTATAAACGGAAATGTATTAAACTACACCGCTCTTCCTGGATGAAGACAATATTTTCACTATTGCAATAAGTTTAACATTTTATAGAAATAAAAATATTTTTGGTCTTTAAATATTTTTTCATCTTCAAGTCAGTGTAATGTTTTGAGGTCCATTCATATCATTATTTTTAATAAGAATGCATTATACTTTTAGAATTACTAGATTAAAAATTCACCATAGTGTTCAAAAACATAAATGACAAAGTTCTGGAGAACGTCTGTGCTCGATACCAAATGAGTGAAAGAGAAGTAGAAGAGGCTTACAAATTCCACATAAAAGAGCTGATGGAAGGAGACATTTTTATCAATCAAAAAGGCCACTTTTCAAAGAAAAAGTTCAAGAATAAGTATACAACTTTTAACACAGAGCTGGGATTTGCTTTTTTATTGCCAGGTGCACAGCATGATATCTTGAAAGGGACTGAAATGGTACCTGTGAGAGATAATTGTCTCAGGGGAAATCAGACATACACAGGACTAATGGCACTCCTAAGAGACGTAACCATAGAAGGAAGATGTGACAGTAAGAGGGGAGAATTAAAGATTCTGTAGAAGAGAAAATGGGGCAATACCGTGGATGCCCCTTCTTCCCTATAAATTTTCATATTTATAGTTTTAAAAACTAACAGGAGAGGGCACTCTTAAACTAGTAACCCTACACATGAATTGAGTAAGAAGGGAGGGGGCAGGGGAAAGGTGTAATGAGAAAGCAGAACACGTGAATTAATATCTCAGGTGCTGAAGACTCTCCAGAAATAATCACAAGAAACAATGCACCACGCTAAACTACATGCCCTTCACAAAGCATTGCCTTTCTTAAAAAAGTACACCCCACTCCAAACACTTGTAAGATTAAAAGTTAAATGTGTCTCTGTGTCTGTGTGTGTGTGTGTGTGTGTGTGTGTGTGTGTGTGTGTGAGAGAGAGAGAGAGAGAGAGAGAGAGAGAGAGAGAGAGAGAGAGAGAGAGATTGAGTTGTTAAAAATTTACTTTAGAAATTAAGAGAAGAAAAAAGTGAAGTGACTACATTGCAAGGTACACAAGGAGGAGGAGGAAGAGGAGGAGGAGGAGGAGGAGGAGGAGGAGAAGAAGAAGAAGAAGAAGAAGAAGAAGAAGAAGAAGAAGAAGAAGAAGAAAGGATTCAAATGTTTTTGTCATTACACCCGGGGAAACCTAGCTAAGCCACAAAGCCCTCTGAGACGAGGGACTGTTGTGTGGCAGCAGCCAAGACAGAAGCAGAGAGGAGAGAGGCTGTACTGTACATTGTGTAGCTGTGTAGCACTTCACTCTTCTGCAGAGAAAGGACCTGACCAAATCCTCTCCTCTGTCCAGAGTCTTAGACCTACGCCTGTACCTACAGTAAGTCCACGGGGCATGAGGGATGTCTCTGCCTTAGGCTAACTACAGACACCACTACAGTTTAGTTTCCTTAGGAAACTAGACTGCCATCTAGATAATTCTCTTTACTTTTCAACAAGAGCACTGAGAGCCAAACGACAGTGATGACTGGTGAATAACTTGCCAAAAAGTGGAGGAAGGATCACTATACTCCATCTACGTGGGAGAATGAGTAAATGATGAAGGGGAATAAATATTAAGAAAAACCTCTTATGCTCTCCAATCGGCCCCAAACCAAGGTATTGTCAGAATACTGACTACTAGAAGAACTTAGCATCTATGGTGTAAAGAACAGAACCGTGGCAGTCTCAAAAACCTCAAGTGCAGCTAAGCTCTTTACTTGGTAATTCAAGTTCCTACAGTAGTGGACAAATAGTCATGCATAATATGCTACTGTTCAATGAAAGGTTTAAAGGTAAACAGAAAGCCAAGGAGAGAAAAAAAATCAATGTCAATAGATAAAACAACCAGCAGAATTAGACTCAGAGATGAGAAAGGTGTTGGCAAGATCAGATCAAGGGGGGTGTCTGGAATAAACTTTCAACAGAGAAAAATAATGAAGAGTAAAAAGGGAGTGTTAAAAACTCACAGACGTGAACACAAACATGCATGGCATTCTACCAGGTGACGCATGCCCTCTAATGAATCAGCAGATAATTTGATACAGCTGTGAAAAATATGACATGAAAGTGTCAAGAAATATTCCTTAAATATTCTGGACTAACACAGAGAGAGAAAACATGGAAGACTATATGCCTAGGGAGCATTAAGAGTTCTAACATAGAGCACATGCAAGTTTTACCTTGATATTATTTGATATTATTAAATACTCGTTTACACATATGTATAAATAATGTGTGTGTTATTAAGTTTTCACAGTTAGCATCAGCTGTCATTTTGACAAGCCCGGGAAGGGGAATTCTTAGTTAAAGACCTGCCTTCTTCAGATTGTCCTGTAGGCAAGTCTGTGGGGCACGCTCTTGATTAATGATTGATGTGGGAAGTTCAGGTCCATTGTTTGTGGTGGCACCTGTGCTGTTTTGAATAGGAATAGCCCCACAGACTCATGTGTTTGGCCCATGGGAAATGGCACTATTAGGGAGTATGACTTTGTTGGAGTAGCTGTGGCCTTGTGGAAGGAAATGTGTCACTGTGGAGGCAGGCTTTGAGGTCTCGTATATATGCTCAAGCCACACCCAGTGACACAGTCTCCTGCTGCTGCCTTCAGATCAAGATGTAGAACTCTTAGCTCCTTGTCCAACACCATGTCTGCGTACACACTGCCGTGCTTCCTGCCATGATGATAAAGGACTAAATCTCTGAACTGTAAGCCAGCCTCCATTAAATGTTGTCCTTTATAAAAGTTGACATGGTCATGGTGTCTCTTCACAGCAATAGAAACCCTAGTTGAGACACCATGCCTAGGCAGATGGTCCTAAGCTGTATAGAAAAGGAAGCTGAGCAAGCCAGGAAAGCAAGCCAGTGAACAGCCATTCCCTGGGGTTTCTGCATCAAGCTCCTTCCCTAAGCTTCTGCCTTTGGCTTCTCTAGATGGTGAAATGTAAAGTATCAGCTGAAGTAAACCCTTCCTCTCCAGGTTGGTTTTAGCTAGTGTTTCATCACAGCAGCAGAAAACAAACTAGAACGCGTGCACGCGCGCGCACGCACGCACGCATGCACATCCACACTTAAATCCATATATTGTACATACATTATCTTGTTTGTTAGTTAGTCTTGAGCTTATTGATAGCCCATACTTAGGTTGATCTCCTTGAGAATTATAGGTATAAACCACTACCTTTCACTGAAGATAGAAAATGAATAGAAGAAATAATTTTTTCCTTTTCATCTCTCTCTCTCTCTCTCTCTCTCTCTCTCTCTCTCTGTATGTATGAGAGAGGGGGGATCAGAGTGAGGGGAGGCAGAGAGACACAGAGAGGCAGAGAGATGTGAATTGAACTCAGGACCTCACACCCAAGAGCAGAGCGTGCCATCTACCACTAAGCTACATCCCCAAACAAGAGAGCAGCACTTATTCTTTTTGTTTCTGAGATGCTGAGAACTGACCTAAGGGCATCCTGCGTGTTAGTGCCTCATCCTCCCCCTGAGCCACACTCCTAGTTCTGGAATGCTCTAACACTTGTTCACGTTGATTCCAAGAACAGAACGGCAGGAAAATAGAAAATGAACAGAAGAAATGCTTGAAAATATAATGGATGAGGTCAGAAATCTCAGGCTATAATTTGTACTTTATACAAGAACAAAGTTGAAATGGAAAATAAGGTAATGTGAAACCCAGAAACGTACCACACTTTAAAGTAGAAATGTCAGAAAAATTGTTACTACGTTCAGCTAGGAGCATATTTCCTTAGTCATAACAGCTAATGCCAAAACCATAAGAGAATTAAAATAAACACATAGGTATTTATTAAAATTAGAAGCTTCCTTTATTTGAAAGACAAGGTTAAGGAAACAGAAAAAGGTTGCAGATTGGGAAAAATATTTACAAAACACATAACTGAAAAACAGCCTTTTCTAAGACGTGAAGAATTTTAAAGTTCAATTTTTATAAAGTAATGATATTAGGGAAACATTTGAACATTGTTCCTCACCATGAGGGTACGAATTGCAACTAAACAAATGCAAAGACGTCACTTTTCATTCACTAAAAGTGTTTCAGCCACCAGCATTTGACACAGAGAGGCATCAGGGTCACATGTTTGAGGTTAGCTTGCGCTGCATACTGAAACGCCACCTATGAGTAAAAAGAAAGAGGAAGATAACCTCCCCCTCAACAAAATTACTGCTATAATATGCCTGATGCACCTATCAGAGAACCTAAGATTCATTAACAATTCTTAGCAATGCTTGGTCCTGCCATGGCCAGGACCAACCACACATCTCACAAGTGTTGATGATGCAAACTTATGCAGATGCTTTGTAAAGATGGTTGTATTAATAATAAAAGACATTATTTCATGTACACCCCACTCTTAATCTACACATTTGTATATAGGAGGAAAAAAGCATAAACAGAGAGAGAGAGAGAGAGAGAGAGAGAGAGAGAGAGAGAGAGAGAGAGAGAGAGAGAGAGGGAGTGTTAGAGCGCCAAAGACCCGCTCCTGGTATAGACACAGTCTAAAGCAGTGGTTCTTAACCTGTGCATCACAACCCCTTTGGGAGTTGAGAGACCCTTTCACAGGGGTCTCATATCAGATATTTATATTACAATTCATTACAGCACAATTACAGTTATGAAGTGGCAATGAGGTAATTATACAGTTTTGGATCACTACAAAATGAGGAGCTGTATTAAAGGGTTGCAGCATTAGGACGGTTGAACCACCACTGCTCTAGACCCTTTTGTTCTATTTGTCCACCAGTGTGCCAGTCACATAGTAAAAGCAGTTGCATGAATTGTATTTGACCTACTCTCCCACTTAACAATAAAATAAAGTATTATGAAAAGAAGAAAATTTTCAACTAATTACGGTCCTTAATGTTTGATTTGCTGTTCTTTTTATTTACTATTGCATAGATTTTTCAAAAAAGTCTCATTTTCTTTCTTTGAGCACAACCAGCATATTTGTGATAAAGTTGGGGGTGGATTTACACCCATGCCTGTGAAGAAATTCTCCAGATGACACCTGCTCCAATCTCTTCCCACTTTATGAAGTGTCTACTTTAGAATCTATAGATTAAGATTCCACAACTGCCCAGCCCCAAGTCTGTGGCCCAAGCTTCTTTTGAACCCATAAACTAGAATTCCCACAGTCATCTCCTTGGAATAGTTTATGTCCTTACAGCCTTGGGCCCATTAATTTGATGGTTTATCTTACAGAACTAAGAAAACTATTCTGGGTACTGGTTTATTATGAAAGTTGGAGTTCAGACAAAGGCCAGATAGGACATGGGGACACAGGATTGGACAAGGAGCTATAGACTTTCTATGCCCTCATTAGGAGGTCACTGAATTCCCCTTCCTTTATTCTGTATTAATATTCCTTCACAGAACTCTAATTTTATCAGCCTATTACATAATAGGACAGGGATGTGAAACAACTATAGATCAAGTTCCTAGACTCCAAGGAAAAGAATGACAAGACCATGCATGAACCCCACTAAGTGCTATTATCTCATGGAGGTCTTATTAAAATTCTAGTATGTGAGAAATATTGAGATTTTATATGCAAAAGAAATGACATGAGGAACCAGTAATTACAAGGACAATAATTTCCTACCTGAAGTAAGCTTTTAAAAATTCCAAAAAATAAAAAGGTACAAATAGATCTTTGAAAGGGGAGTTAGTTATAGACAGCTGCATTTTTATTAGTTATTTGCAAACTTTAAACAAGTATCATCTTTTGATGATTTCCATTGGGGAAATTCCCACACTATTCTAGGAATCAAGAGTGAATATTTGCTTTGGGGGGCATAAACCCAGCAACATGCTTTTCCTTAGTCTTTCTGTCCTTCAGGAGTCCCCAAGTTAGATAAGCAGAGCAAATGTCCTGCACCGACAATTCCACATAGATCCAAGGTTAGTTTATAACTTTTGAAAATCTAATTAGCAATTAGAGCTAAGCACAGCATCTAGTGGGCACTCACACCTGTTTAATTCACAAAGCAGGCAATGAAGTATTCTCGTGTGATTTTTTCCCTTCAACTATGGTACATTGAGTCATACTAAAGAGGACATACAGAAACCTACACTGCTTGCTTCTGTGATGAAAATTTTTATAATGAAAAGCTTTTGTACCCAGATCATTGTCACATATGTTTAGTTGTCAACCTCCTAGTATCACTGACCCTACTTCCTATCAGTGCATCAGAATCTTGAATGCAAATCTGCCTGTTAACAACAGCAAACAGAAATAAAGAGGCAAAAACACAGTCTTTTTGTTATCCACTCCCTCAGAAGCAGATAGAAGACAACTTTTCGAAGGGAAAAAAAAAAAAGAAAATCATATTCTAGGTGATTATGAATAAACATTTTGGAGTATTTACTGGGAGTTTTCAGGGAGAGAATTAAAGAGAGTTACTAAATTTAAAAACGCAAGAGTGAGTCACATTCCTCCTGCATACTAAGAGTGAGAAGCCTCCTGGTTCCCTGCACAGGGTCACAACACATGCTTCTGTCAATCAGGGATGTCCTTTCTCTTAATAACACATAGGACTTGAGGGAATTTCCATAAACATTTTTTTTTCTTTGCAGTAGAACTACTTTGGTATTTACTTAATTGAAAAGACTGACACAGTAGAGTCTGAAATGAAGTGTAGACCCATCTGTCTTAGCTGAGTGCAGCCTGAAGGTAGATAATGAATTAAAAACAGTCTGGGAAGGGGATCCGCCACATGCCACGTGGGTGGGACCTGGGAGGTCTTAGAGGGAAATAGGACCAAACCATATTGTGTACACAATTGAAATTATCAAGGAATAAATAAAAATGTTCTATTGAAATAACTATATAAAAACTGCTAGAGAGTGGAAGATTTAAGTGGAGAGCATGTCTTAGTCTTATCCTCTCGACTATATTTGCTAGACTGGCTGGCTCACCACGTGGGCAAGGCGTGTGAGCACAACTATTACATTCAGGAGGAGGGTCACAGAGACTGAGGCGTCAAAGACAGCTGCTAGAGACAGCTGCATAAGAACTTGGAAAACCCAAATGTTTCCCCAAGGGGCTATAGGTAACTCACAGCTCTGACACCCTCAACCTCAGGTTCCTCTGCACAATGACAAACCCGTTTCGTTGGATATTTGCTCAGTTTTGATTTGTTTCTCAAGCCTGTGCTTTTAAATCTCCTTTTTAAAACTGGCCAACATATGCTTTACAAAGCTGTTTTTGTAAGTTACAATTTTATGTGTCCTACATCAATCTGAGCTCATTCTGAGAAGCTAGTTTTCCATGATGGAAGGCATGGACCCTTTATTACATAACTACTAGGCACTTAGAGGGATTTTTAAAACAATTCTAAAAATCTACAATAAACACTACTGAGAATTCTCATACATTAGGGTTTGCATGTATAATATTAAAATTTCAATTATCATATTCATTGCTGCAATAATTTAATATGAAGTATCTTCCCAATCTCCTAACAATGGTTTAAAGGTCTTTTATTGGTAGCTTATGCTGTGGTATTAAATAGTTGGTGGATACACTTGACAATTTATATCTAACCAGTTAGAAGAACCAACTATTTCTTGTTTTAACAAAACAGCACATTTTGAGGGAGGAAAAATAAAACAATTTTAAATGCATAAGACTTCAGTTTCTCCACGAGGCTTTTTATCAAAAAAGAAATGGCTGAGCGGCCTGTGTGAGGCAGGTGAGGTTCCTTTTGCCTTGGTTGGTTTTTACCTATATAAAATGCATGATTCTTAATGAAAGGGGGACTATTTGGGGAAGGAGAAAAAGGCTATGGACAAAAAGCATTTGTGGAAAAGCAGGACACTGGGTAAGCAAGTATAATGGCACATACAAATGAAAACACCATAACAAGACATCCTACAGATAATAACACTAAATACTAACGACAAGTCAAAACACTGCTGTACAGTAGAAGTAGAAAAACACTTTAATCTAATGATAAAAGGCTACTCGTGTCTCCGTTTTCATCTTGTGACAGGCTTTCCCTGTCAGGATGCCATGGTCCTCAATTGGTATTCCAGGATAAACGCTTCTTCCCTTAAGTCAGGCATTTGGTTGGGGCAGGAAGAACAGTCACTAGTAAAGCAGTAAGATAAGTGTGGCAACAGCAGAGACAGCAACAGTACATTTCTTCCTGCAGAATTTCTCTGTGGTTTTTACTCACACCTATCCAAATGGAGACACAGACAATTGTAAGATAAAACCCACACAGTAGAACAGGACCCAGAAAGCTCATGAAGTGTGGGGGGGCGTTATTAAGTCTTGCCTCATGTTCTATTCCCTGTGATGAGGGGGAAACTGCCTCTGTACACCAGCCTCTCCCTGAGCTCTCTTCCACTCTTTAGTGTCAGAGTAGAGTTGTGATGGGAGATCCTGAGGAGCGCATCTTCTTTGGATGCACAAAAACACCTAGCTTTCGTCCATTTAAAATCATTTACTCTGAATTTCACCTTTTTCCTTCTCTACCCTCCCAGGGTGTAATGTTAGCTGGTGGGTAATAATATCACAGCAAGCAGGCAGCAAATGGAATCAGGCACCCCTGAGCCCCACAGCTGCTGGACGAAAGGACATTAGGGAACCTAATGTCACCTCTGACAGCAAGGAATGATGGCATCCAAATGGAATTTGGAGATGGCTCATGGAGTACATCCCAGCTTTTCATGATAGCCAGGACAGAAGCCAAATCCTCCTTGGGACGTACAGACTTCTGGTCTACCACTCTGTTTATCACCTCAACTTGGCCAGTACTTAGGATCTTGCTCTATACGGGGTCTTCTTATTCATGACCATTTTGTCAGGGTGACACATGTGGGAGTTGTACTGTATGTCTCGGGCATAGAAAGACTAAGCTGGGACACTGGGGGTGATGAAGAATAGAGATAGATTAAAAAAAAAATAATATTCTACAACTTTAAATATTTTTCTTGCAAATTTCTATCTAGACCCCCACCTCACCCCCACATTTCCCTCCAGGTATAGCTTGGCGTACACTTCCAGTATTAAATTAGGTAATTAATCCAGATGAATTTGCATCCAAATGGAGTTTTCAGGATTGTATCCAACTTGGCTTTTAGGTTTTATGACCCATGACTGGTTACATTTAGTGCTTATATCCTGTGAAATATTGTTGAAAATCATGCATTTCATTTTTGGGTTATATATGGTGTAAAACAAGTCTAGAGGGCACATGAAGTTATTAAATTTAACACTTTTTAATATAAAAGAGAGAAATAATTTTGGTTCAATATTGAATTTCTAGGTGATTCTAACATAATGAAAAGTTTAATTTCTTAACAAGTATTTAATTGTTTTTGATAAAATTTATTAACTTTGTAATATATGGTAGAGAAGTCATTTGTTTCTATGAGTTATTTATTAAAGCATGGTGAGTGATTATAATAGAAAAAATGGGAATTATCTATAGTTATTTATTAAAAAGAAACTAAAGTTGAGGTGTAAAAGACAAAGTAGCAAGCAACCTCCCTGTTACCAGAGGTGTTTTAGCGATAATGTTGGAGTACTTCCATGTAGAGGCAACCCAAAAGTCATTAGCTTCACTTCACACATCACCATGGAAACCAGCTTGCTGATCACTATGACCTTTATGACCAATGAGGTACTTTACAGCACATGCCTGCCATGTTTGCCTAGAGTTTCCAATGAAATGCCAAGGCTCTTGCCGTAGGGAGGTACTATGACCTAAACCGACTTAATTTTTTTTTCTTTCTTTACAAATAGAAACATTCCCAATCTGACGCATTTACTGTGCAGCTCAAATCTAGAATCTCATATGATTCTTCTCATTTTAAAAATTAGTTCTTGGAGAATCTTGGACAAGGTCCTTGGATCATATCCACTCTCCTTCCCCATCTCTTCCTAGACCCACTCTCTTCCCTGCCCACACAACTTATTTTGTGTCTTCTTCTTTAAAAAAAAAAAAACTCAACGTCAATTTGTGTCACTCATACATTTATGGATACATGGGCACCCTACTGGAGCATGGCTGGCCTACCAGGGACTCTAAAGAAAGCTGGCTTCTCCTCTTCTTATGGCTACTCTTGCCAACAGTTCTTCATCTCTTGTCTCTGTGCTGGGATTTTGTTTAGCTTGAGTTTACATAGGGTTTGTAGATGCTGTCACAACCATTGTGAATTCATATGTACAATTGCCTTGTTGTTGTGTGGGGAAAGCACTATTTCCTTAAGTGACCCATCGCCTCTGGCTTTTATAATTAACATCTCATGTACTTTTAAAAGGCTCATAATTTAGAATAATATATCTGATGGGAAAAATCTTCAAAAAGAACTCACCACTCCATCTTGATTTACTTTGATTAGCACCTAGCTAGGCAATGACTAAACTCTCCATACAATTCCCTTACATAGTTGCCAACTAGATTATCATTTTATGTGATAAAACATTTATTCTGAATATTTGGGGCTATGTTAGTTTTGGAACAAGTTATTCAGATAATCACTGTTTCATGTGTATTTGGTCAAGGAACGAGCAACAGCACATGGAAGTTCCTTTCTTTTCTTTTATATTTCATTTACTTTATTTCATTACATTTTTAATTGCTTTTAGAAATTAACCTTGGTGGTCCCCATTACTTGAGATACACCTTAGTTTTAAAATTAAATTGAGTTTGTGTCGTCAAAACACCTCTCTGTAGACTAGTTGAGCACACTGTAAGGAGACCTGCTCTTTTTTCATTCTTTAAATTACAGCTCATTCATTTAAAGGGATACTTGTCAAAAGAAAGCTTTAAGTAGCGAGTTAAAAAAGCACTGCTAAATAATTGAATTGACTGTGATAAAATTGCCTTAGTTTAAATAGACTAGTCTGTTTAATGAATTGTGCTTTTATGGGGTGAGATAAATCTGTGTGAACTCATTGGTTACCCCAGGAACACTGAGTGTGGCTAGCATGCGGGAGCATCAAGAGGAGTAACATGGCTGTATTTTATTAAAATTATTCTCAGGAAACGTTGTTTTCTGCCAGGTTAACAATAACGAAGAGAAATGTATTTTCAAGCTGGCACATGGATCACACGTTTCTGATCATACTCTGGTTCCCTTCTCCTTGAGTAGAGACGCTTATTTAGAAACATGGCACCTAACTTTCCAATTTCTAGGAGGACATTCACATTAATAATCTTCAGCGCTGGTTGAAATTATCTTGGCAAGGAGGCCAAGTTTTATGTTTTAAGGTAAATTTGGCAGGTTGACTTTCCTGTTTATTGTTAAACAGGGTTTTTATAACACAGGAGGATTAAGCCACCAAGCAGGCCGTTTGTTTAGCAGTGGTGGTTATCACGTCAAAAGGGAATCTTAGCTGGAATATTCTGTAGCCCTTGATTATACTCTTCCTGGTGTTAAGTGTTAAAATATGTTTTATGTGCTTAAAAAACAGGCAGGCAACTTATAGGGGGAAATAATCCCGCTACAGAAAGACAAGTACAGGCACACAGAGCTGCTCTTATTGGAAAAGGAATTGCAAAGGAAGACTGGGATGGCAATTTTCCCCCATTTGTCTGAAAAGTGGCAACCATGTCTTTGCTACATAGGTCAAGGCTCACAGTGCAGGGGTGAGGGGAGAGAGGATCAGTTTGTGCATAGCATTGAACCATGCCACAATTTAAGATCCTTGGCTGTCCCATTTTAATGCCAGTTGCCTGCAAAGAACTTAACTGAAGGCAAGATCCCTTTCACTACAAGCACAGACATCATCATCATTGCTCCTTGCTCTTTGAGGAATTTGGAAAGATGTCAATGAGATATTAAAAATCAAATTCAGGCTCAAAACATAGAGCTAGGCCCAGAAACATGGAGTTGATTTTAAAGCCATGAACTAGTTTATATTGTCAAAGACACTGTGATGTTTCTGAAAATGAAGTAATTCATGCACATTATAAAGCTTAAATCCTTTATTTATTTATTTTTTTTAGGATATTTCAATTAGATTTCTAGTCAAAATTGCGATTCACTCTGTGTGTGTGTGTGTGTGTGTGTGTGTGTGTGTACAGGCACATGTGTACAAAGGGCAAGTTTCAGGAGTCAGCTCTTTCCTCCCATGGAGGCTTACAGCTATCCAATCAAGTTATGAGGCCTGTGTGGCAAGCTTTTACCTATGTAGCTACTTCACCAGCCTTCAGTTACATCCTTAAAAACAGATTTTTTCCTTTCTTATTTCAGAAGTTATACATGCTAGCCATCACAGTTGATTAAGACCTATATATAATTAAGTGTCTGGTAAGTGCACGATACATTTTTGGAGCTTGTGATACCATCTCTCTCTCTCTCTCTCTCTGTCTCTCATATCTATCTATCTATCTATCTATCTATCTATCTATCTATCTATCTATCTATCATCTATCATCTATGCACCTATATATACAGGTATATATGTATATGATTACAATAGAGTTAGCTGCTATACAAGGTCTAGGCTTCCCTGAGGCAACACATTGGGGAACCTCTTTTCACCTGGAGAGACAGGTGCTGTACAACTTATTCCTTATTCTGAAAGAGAATCAAGAGTGGTATGGATAGTGAATGAGAGGAGAAAAATCACCTAAAAATGGCCACGTTACAATACTAGATGGCTATTGGCCCAGGCTAGGAACAGAGCCTTAAATGCAGTAAATGGTGGATAATAATAATAATAATAATAATAATAATAATAATAATAATAATAATAATAATAATAATAAAAAGAGTGGCAGAGCAATTTGGAACAGGGAGGAAAGGAGCTTGTGTGGGACCTTTTGCATCAAAGTAATGAGCTATAGAACAGACAGATAAACAGTGGTATTTTGTAGAATTGTTATTTGCTTTTCCTCTTTAACTATTTTATATTCAAGTATTGCTGTACTCCAGTGGTTCTCAACCATCCTAATGCTGCAACCCTTTAATACAGATCCACAACCATAAAATCATGTTTGTTGCTACTTCATAACTGTAATTTTGCTATTGAGTGGTGTCTCAGTTCCTAAGACCATCAATAATATATTTTCTGATGTCATGGCACACAGGTTAAGAGCTGTTTTCTGTTTCTGTAACGAAACAACCAAGACTGGTAATTTCAACACATTGAAAGCTCATTTAGCTCATGGCTTGCGGAGGTCAAGAAATTCAAGAGTGAGATAGTGGTATCTATCTGGTAAGGGCCATTTTGCTGCATCTTCACAAGGCAGAACACACCGCAAGGCTAGAGAGCAAGTGTGCACCTGTGTGCTTCTCTCTTCTTGAGTTTATAATGCCACAAGAGCCTTTCTCAGCTCCCCACTGTAATGACCAAATCCAATCAAATCACCCTTCAAAGACACCACCTCCAGGCACCACTAATGTATGAATTTAGCTATTGAGTCTCAGGGTGAATTTTGAAGGAGTTATTCAAATCATGGCCAGTATCTTATGCTGGTTATGATGTGCCATTCTTATTTTGCATCTATTCGATTTTCATTAAATCTTCTCCTATGACAGTATTTTTGAGTCCAATTAGTCTCCCAAAGTGGAATTTTTATAGTTTGCTTCACCACACGCTTAATTTGGACCCTAGGAATTTTGTTTTCTTTCAACATCATTCAACAATAATAAGATGGCATGCTTATAGATGCATGCTTTTACAGATCCATGACTACTAAAAGTTTTACGAACAACTTACAAAGCACAAAGAGAATCATTTCATCAAGAGATAAGGGCATCTGAAGCTTTTAATATAAAATGCCAAACTGCCTTGCAAAAATGTTGGAACAATTATTTCCAGGGTTTTGTGAAAAAAAAAAAAACATCTGTAGTAGATACATTTTTTAAAGCTTAGATGATAAAGATCACTGGGGAAACTTTTATTTTCTGTACTTTTGGCTTGTACAGAAATTTCCAAGATTAAAACCCAGTAGATGATAGAATTTGAAAAATTGTTGTCTTCCTATCTGGTTGCTTTTAGTTATGTGACACATATAGCCTAGGATGTCATTGTACCATGATATTTATTGTGTAGCCAGTGGGTGATGCAGACTTGACACATGTGCTGGAAGTGAAAACAATTAGACACACACTGAAAAGAAATACGTAAACTTCCAATTTGAGGTGAATTATTGAAATGAACACGTGTCTTCCCGACAGTGTTTAAGATGACAAAGGATAATAGAATCAAACGCAGAAAGTGCCAAGGTAAATGAGCATGAGGTATATTTTCATTTACAATGAAGGCTAGTCTGATGCTTCACAGCTTTGCTAGATGATTGCTCCATGTGCTCAACACTAGGGACGATAGGCCCCAACCCTTGGCTATCTCCCCACTCCCAGCTTGATCTGCTTCTGGCTCGTTGTCTTCAACATCTGAGTCTTGTTTTCTGTAGCTTTTACTCATTGATATCCTTAATGGTTTTGGCTCTTCTTTACTGTTTTGATTTTTTTTTTTTTTTACTTTGCATGACCTCTGATGGACAAAACGTCCTTACGCATATTCCCTGTTTCACTCCCCCAAGAGCTGCTTGGGAGGCATCCTCCAACTGTCATTGCTGGGCCCTCCCTTGTCATGTTCTTGAGTTTCAATAGATATTTGGTGAAATAAATAAATAAATTAATATTAATGTGTAAAATGATTATTTACATTTGCAAAAATAAAATAGATGCATATATAAATTTTGTTTTGTTAAAATTGGAAAAACAAATATGAGGGATTGGGGAGATAATTCAATCTGTAATGTTTTTGCCATGTGAGCATGAGGACTCAAATGCCCAAACTCTTATAAAAGCTAGACACAGTCACATGCATTTATAATTCTAAGGTTGGAGAGACAGAGTCAAGAGAATGACTGGGGCTCATTGGCTTGCTAGCTTGGTTTAATTATCAAGTCTCAGGTTCAGTGAGAGATTCAGCCTCAGTAAAGAAGGAATAACACCAGAGATTGACTTTTGCCTTCCAAATGCACATACATACACACCACACGTACACAGGCACATGCACAAATATGTACATACATGCTACAGTATGTATGTACTATAATAAGAATGTTTCCTATAGGCTCATATATTTGATTGCATAATCACCAGGGAGTAGCTTTATTTGAAAGGATTAGAAGGATTATGAGGTGTGGCCTTGTTGCAGGAAGTATGCCATTGTAAGGTTTCAAAAACCCACGCAGGCTCAGACTTGCTGTGTCTCTGTCTCTGTCTCTCTCTGCCTACAGATCAGGATGTAGCTCTCAGCTACTGCTCCAGTACCATGTGTTCTGCTGTGCTTCCTGCCATGATGGTAATGAACTAAACCCCTTACCCTATAAACAAGCCTGAATTAAATGGTGTCCTTTATATAAAAGTTGCCATGGTCATGATGTCTCTTCACAGCATTAGAATAATGACTAAGACAGAAGACTAAGACCAGGGAGTGGAATATTTCTGTGACAGACCTGAGCATACTGTTTGTTGGAGGAAAAGGGAAGACTTTGGGATTTTAGACTAGGAAAACAATTGAACGCTTATAGTGGTGCTTAACGGGCCATCCTTGTAGGGTGATTTGAGTTGTAGGGAACCATCTCAAGAAGTTTCAGAAAGGAAGAGTATTAGTAAGTAGCCTAGATACTGTTCTTGTGGTATTTGGCAAAGAATGTGGTTGCTATCTGCCCTTGTCTTAAAAATTTGCCTAAACCTAAATTAAAGAATTTTGGATCAATGGTGTCAGCGGAGGAGATTTCAAGACAGCCTAGTATTGGAAGTATCACATGGTTTCTAGCAAACACTCTTACACAGATGTGCAATGAAAAAAAGCAAATGGAGCAATAAAAAAAAAATACAAGATGTACAATGGAAGAGAAAAGGAGCTCCAGGAAATACAATGGAGCTAAGGAGACAAAGACCTTAAAGAAAAAAAAAACCTGATGCTTAATGGAATAAAGGGAGTGGTGATCTGAGGTCCAGGCCCTACCCAGCTAAGCTTTCAACTTGTGAAAAGGAACAAAGGAAAAGCCTAAACAGTTAAAAAATAACCCCCACAAACACACATCATAAATAGAAAGCTGATGCAAATGTAATTGAACAAAGGGACAAAGTTCCAGCCCCATCAAGCAAGAGAACTTGGCAGCTTTGGTTATATGGTTCTGGTTTTAGAGTCAAGGATACAAAAAAGAGGGGTTGACTTTCCTCCTGAGGCTAAGGAAAGCCACCAAGGTCAGACATGTGTCAAGGATGTCCTTGCACAGAGGCTGTGAGCAGATAGGTTGTTGTCTGAAGCTGTGCTGGTGGAACCTCAGTTTCAGTGGAAACCCCGAGGTGATGGAGATGCCAGAATCACGGGACACCTGCCTAGCTGAAGACCAGGTGCTGAGCCATCCTGAATGAATACATGCACTCACAGTAATTTTATAATGTAATCACATGAAGAGTAGATAGAGGGATTGTAAAAGTGTGGTAATTTTTTTTTGTAGACATGCAACTTGTCTTTCAAATAGGGCAGGATGGCACACAAATTTAATCCAAACACTAGGGAGATAAAGTCAGGGAGAGCACAATGAATTCAAGGTCTGCCTGACTTACAGGCTGAGACCTTGTCTCAAAACCAAACCCCAGCTCCAAATTCGACCCCAAAATAGAAGTAGAGATATAATGAAACTCAGAAGTTCTTGGAGTACTAGAATTAGGCAGTAGGAGGAGCTTTTGTGAGCAGAAAGTTCTATCTTCCTTACCCTGGTGCCTTTCAAGCCTTGTAGGCACACTGTTTCCCGTGGAAGTCAGTGGCCAGTTCGTCAACTGTTGTAGGACTTCCAAGAACAAAGGGTGTTCAACGATTCATCTCAAGTTCTTTGCATCAAGTTGAGGCCCTGTGGCCTTTCTTCTTCCAACTTAGCGTGTTCATTGGTGTCATTCTTGTTCAATTCACGCTGAACTCATGTTGGTGAGATTTTATGGTTGTAGCTTCTATACTACTAAGAGGTATAGTCTTAGTGCAAACTCCCTGAACCATTGGTTCTTAGGCTCTTTCCACCACCTTTTCTGCAATGTTCCGTGGGCCTTGGCTTCATCAGTGTTTTGTAGATGTATCCACACTGGGACATTTATCCTTTTCCTTTTTTTTCCCAAACCCTCTCAAATAGGTACCTTTCCAATTTGCTTCAAATTTGTATCCTCTTATTATTAAATGTATATATTATATAACATATATAATATATACAGACTGATCAATTTATATATATGCACATATATAGACTGAATATATTTATTCATAAATTTATCAAATGTTACTTATTACATTTATAAATTATTATATATGAAAATTTATAAATTTATTTGTTTATATATTTATACATAAATATATGCATATAAAACCTGCTCAGTCTCTATATATCTATTATATACATAAAACTTGTTTTTTATATTTTATATATTTAACTATTTAATAGATTTATCTTTCATATTTATATGTATTATATTATAGATTTATCTATTTAATGTATTTACATTGTATATGTTTTATATAATATATTACATATGAAACTATATATATAGTATATATAGTATATATATGTATACACACACACACACACACACACACACACACGTACGCACCCACACACACACACACAAAACCTGCACAGTCTGTATAATTCTGCATATATGTATGTCCCCAGGGCTGACCAATTGGCACTGGACAGCCAATGGTGTGCTCTTTCCTGGGCAAGACCAAAGAGCTAAAGATCATGTAACTAAACCGCCAACACCAGGAATGAGCAGTCCTGTTTTGAGTTGTTGCTAGAGCTGTCCAAGAGACTCTTCAAACTTACAGCTCATCTTTGTGCCCTTTGCTGTCCCCATTGGGGGAGGGTTGGTCCTATTGCTGAAGACACCATGCACTTCAGACACAAGGTCCAGAGACCCTTGACCAGGACCTGACCTGACAGCCTCCCCCATGAGCACTGGCTTTCACGGTACCAGAGGTGCCATGCTAGCTTCCAAATGAGGGGGGCAACCAATAGTCCTAGGCATCTATGACATCTACCAACCGCGTCCATGGCCAGCATGCCACGATGCTAGCTGCATGTGCCTTCCTTTACTTTATTCTTGCTCAAAAACCCATTAGGCTCACACAATAGGACTTTGGGGAACTACTTTTTTATTTGAAACATATTTAATAGAGAAAATTATTGCATCCTTTCATTTCTTTGATTTTTAATTTTTTTCTGAGCCTTTATTTTCTTTTTGTTGTTGTTGTAATGAAAGATTTATCACCTTTGTTCCATTTTACTGTATATGTCTTGTTTAAACACGGACTATAATAATTGGTCAATCTAACACCATCTTCCCATTCCAGTTCATGCAAAAAATCATAGAAACATATTCAGAATGCTGCTTTCATTTCACAGCACTTCATTAAAACTGATTATGAGCTTTTATCACCCAAAAGCTGGATGCTCTAGTCCAGCACAGATATGTGTTCAACTAGTGCCCTCTAAGGCTGGTCTGGTCCACTTAGTGCTTACCAAATCTTGGTGGTCCTCTATTTAGTCTCCCAGTGTGGACTGTCATTTCAGAATGACTACCCTTCTCATGAGACAGTGCTGTGTAGACCCTGGAGCCCAGCTAGGTTTTTGTTTTAATAGTTACTGTTATTACTATTAATGAGATCCACAAGGCTTACTTCCATGCATCCACAGATAAATTGTAATATCTTGGTCATCTTCTATACTTGCTTGTATATCTGCTTATTTCAATTAAAACATAACCCCTCTTAAGTCAGAAAAAAATGTGTTTTCCTCACTCTTTCTCAGTCTTGTGTTCTCACATGGCAGGACTCAATTGAAGATGCTCTTTGTCAGAAGTGATGATCATCTAAGGGACTATAGTCTTAGAAAATAATTAAACTCCAAAGTAATAAAGTGAAAAGTTCTGGACTCTGTTTTTGATGCCTTTTATGGGTCTTGTGCTTGCCCAGTAGCAGAAAGAAAAACAAACAAGGAGGTGGATAGTAAGTATCTTTTCCATACTAGAGCTACCTAAGTTACTCAAGAATTTTTTTTTAGATAACAATGATATTTAGTTGCTGTCACATATTTTGATTGCTCAGAAACTAACAAAAACAGACCGTGTGTCCAATAACCCCTTTATGCCTGGCATGACACTAAGTGTTTTTCATATATTTATGTGATAAATTCTGGTCTCCATCACTCTCCTGAGCTGGGACTGAAGCCTGTGGATCAATGCCACAGAGCGAGTCTGTGATGGAGAGGTCAATTCTGCATGGTGCTGCATTGCACACTTCCATTTTCCTCAAACTTCTCTTATCAAGAAGGCTTCTCATCAGCCCAAAGAAGAATTCAAGAACTTCTGAGGAGATGGGAGAAAACTCGGTTAGGGAGGAGGAGAAGCAATCCTTTTGGGGAGAACGTACCCCCTTCATTACCCCAGGGAGGAGGACATGGGGAAGCAAGCTGCCGGCAAGGCAGGCGGCTTTTACTCTTGGTGGATGGTGGGCGTGGGAGTGTATGGCAGATGTGACATCTGCTGGTACTTGGCCTTTTCCTCCCAGGAAGAAGCAGTTCTTATTTCTTCGCCCCTAGCCACACTATTATTGATTTCACAGAAGGCGCAGAAGACGTAGGGAGTAGACTATGCCAAAGATTAGAAATACCAGGCCCATTTTAGAAAATTGATGAAACAAAAAGATTTTTATTATCTTGCTTCTTCTTACTCTGTCACCACAAACTCTTTTCCCTGCGTGAAAGAATATATCTTTCCAAGTAGGAAAAAATGATTTTTTTAAAAGATAAGCCTGAAAAAATTAATTTAAACTTAGCCATATTAGGGTAGCATTAAGGCACTCCCGGGTACATTTTATTGGTCCATTAATATAGGCCCCGAGTGGTTGAAAACACCTAAGGCATGTACTGTATTAATGAACCAATAAAACATGCCCTGAAGTGTCTTAATGATATATTACCACCATTTCTATTACATACATAAATGCACTATTTGCCTGGTGTCTTGCATAGTTTTCGAGAAAATCTTCAATTAACAAAAAAATATTGCATCAAGAACTGTTACCCACAATAAAAAAGGAGCACCGCCGAATCCTGTAATTAACTCACTGGGGCAGGTTAACTGTGAAGTGAGGATTGGGTTGGTACTTGGGGCTTTCGAGGGTTAATGTTTTGGAAGAACTGGCTTGTTGGTTTCTACAGTTGAATACTTGCAAGGAACAGACAAGGGCTGACAGCATTCCTGCCACCCTCCCTTCAAATACTCAAAACTGAGTGATCATTATAAGATTGTCCATATAGGAACGGCTGACTCTGAGCATCCGCTGTCTGCACCTACTTTAGAAGGCGATCCTTTAGGTGTATGAGAAATGTTCTGCACAGTGACAAGGAGTCCCAGTCCCACAGGCAAGCTGGAAGCCCTATATTCAACATGCAAGAACTTGTAAAGGCATCTTCTAATAGACACTGGGTCCCAGATTTTGGTTTACTTTATTGAGATAGGGTTTCCTTATTTAGCCCAGGCTGGCCTCTATGACAGTCCTCCAGCCAATAGCATGGGCATATGTTACTATGCCCAGCTAGGTTCTGTTCCTACTCAAGTTGCTGTTAACCTTGACGTCTTTCTTATTGGAGTCACAAAGATTGATGCATTGCTTTAATGGAGGAAGCATAAGAAGAGAAGCAAGCACTAACAGTGCTGATGCTGGGGTGGAGCATGCCTGTAACTCCAGAAGTTGGGAGGTTTAGGCAGGAGGAGAGGCTCTCAGTGAGTTCAAAGCCAGCCTGATTTACATAATTTAATCCCAGGCCAGCTAGAACTACTTATTAGACACTGATTCAAAACATAATGATGATGAAAGTGGGTAGCATTTACTGAGCGATCGTTAAATATCAAGCAGTGTTCTAATTCTCTTTGCACTCTTTGTCTTTGCGACACTCCTACGAGGGAGGCACTAGTACAGTTTTTTGGTAGATGAGGTCTCTAAGGTCAAGGTAGAAGTTTCCGAGTGGTACAAATTGGTACTGGACTTAAACAATCTGAACCAAAGTTCCCACTGGGATAAAGACCAGTGTAGCCACTGAGGGAAGCAGAGAGTGACGTCAGACTTAGGCTCTTTTGAAAAGCCCTTTCCAAAGTTTGGGTATCAACATTCTATATTGCATCTTCTCCGTCTGTCCAGCGATATGGGTACCTTAGGGACAGAGAGAGAGAGAGAGAGCTGGTGAGCCTCCATTGTCCTCATAGCAGTGGCTTCGAGAATCCAAACTGGCCTGTGTGAGGCAGTTGGTAAGATCCAAAGGGAAGGGAACATCACATTGTGCATGGCCACCAAGGGCCATAAGGGGTGAAATGTGACTCAGAAAAAGATGACACTTTTCTGTCCTCACTGATCCTGTGTCCCTTCGAAATGGTGATGCCAATGGCTGGGAAGTGAAGAAAACCTTCAGGGTGCTCCTCTTGTCAGACAGTGTTGAGCACACTGACAAGTTCCCGATTTGAGCCCTGGACAGAGTTAAGACCAAAGATATAAGCTACCTGTCACAGAAAAGATAAAATGAAAACAAAGCTTTTGTGGGTACATGTTTGAGACCACAGATTTATACTCTGAGGTGTTACTCATACGTAATTGTACCGACTCGCACTCTGAGAGCCTATGACTCCGACAGTATTTAGAAAGTGACTGGAGCTATTGCTTGTTTCAGGGCTGTACTTTGGAAGTGCCCTCTTTTGAAAAGTGTAATTAGTTAATTTGGCTTTGTGTGCGTGTCTCTGTGTGTGAACATGAACCACTCACCGTATGTCTGGAGACAGGCCCCCTCACTGGTCTGATATTCACTGATCTGGGTAGACTGTCTGAGCAGTGAGCTCCAGGGGTCTTCCTGTGTCTGTGTCCCCAGTGCTGGCTTGTCAAGAGCAATCATCGTGCTTGGCTTTTTACTGGCCACTGGGAACTGAACTTGAGTCATCATGCCTCTCAGGTAAGCACTTTAAGGACCGAGTTGCCTCCTTGACCTCTGGTTTTCTTATGTTGGGGAACTGTATTTTAGTTCAGTTATTTTTTTCCCTTAAAACAAAACAAAACAAAACAAAACAAAACAAAACAAAACAAAAATTAACATCACTGAGAATGTCATTATTTGGATACTCATTCTGAGCCAGTTTCCCCAATTGGTTTTCACAGCCTGGAGAACAGCTCCTGAAGTCTGTCTATGCTTATCTTTTGTTTGTTTGTTTCCTAAGGATTTCAGTGTTCCTCAATTCTTTTGTTGTCAAATGATGGAATTCCCATCCCCTCCAATTACAGAAGGGCTTGATGCTGATGCTGAAAGTCATAGAATGATTTTGCTTATTAAGCCATTAGAGAAGCAGGAACAGTGATGAAAAAACAAAGCCTATAATGAACAATTTTACAAGCATTTAAAACTCCTATGTACTCTGTTTATTGATAAACTTGTTTAATTACTGAGAGTAACGTTTAAAGACTTTTACACTGGGTTGATTATGGTGAGGTGGTCAGTCAAGGCATCATGCATTGCCAGGGGGTAAACAATCATAGCATAGGTTCATGGTGGGGACAACGTGGGACCTATTCACTGAAAGAGCTATATCACCATCTCTTCTAGGACTTGGACACACATCATCAAAAAGAGTAGCGCCAACATGTGGCAGGTAATAGTGATAGCCACACATGTGCAGCCACATCATGGACATATGCCCTCACTACTCTCTAAACATCTAAACGATTTAATGTTGATTTTGTTGGTGATGACTGCTTCACTGACTTTAATAAGAGCATCCTCAGTGCACATGGGGCTTTAAAACTTTCTGGAGCTTCTCCACAGGTGACACTAACCCGCCCTACTCTTGCTCCAAAGTTTATAATGAAAATGTGGACTGCATACTTCTTGTCTTTGGATGATGAAATTATCCCTTCCCTGAGACACTTGGCTTCTTGGTGGGAGAATGACTCTAAGCCAGGTTGTCTTATGAACATTCAGTGTCATTATTTTCTTCATCACAACAAGATTTAACTTCAACATTCCAAAGTACTAGAGCTACATAAGTTTAAATTGTATTAAGCTGTCACTATTCTATTGTCTCTAGCCTAAGAGAACACAGCTTCATGTGAATCAATTTAATAGTGAGCTAGAGGCTTTGTGGATCGAAGTCAGGCAGGCAAAGAGTCTGCTGGAAGCTTGTGAAGCAGGACAGGAAGGAAAGAACAGGAAGGAAAGTCACGGAGGACCAGGGTCTGAGATGATGCGCTTGTGTGCACACAGAAACAGAACAAAGTAAAAGGTGTTAAAATAATGCACAGCACATCTTTTCATCAGACACCTGCCTTTAATGAGCTTGAGATGGTTTTGAGTTAATGAAGGTAATAGATTGGGACTACCACAATATCTGTTAATAAATCCATCCATGATTTGAAGCTGAAGTAAGATTTGTAAACCACTGATTTATTCCTAAAAATTTGGATATCTTGGCACAATGGGTCAATAAATCTCCACTGTAATCACACAAAATCTAAACAGTATAATACAGGTAAATTACCCAGAGCAGTAAAAGTAGGACAGCACCATGGGAGAGAGGACAAGACCTAACATGATGCCTATCCTCAAAGTCGGCCAAGTGACTCAGGGAAGTCAGTGAACCACTGTGAGAAGTGGGGGATGCTAATGCGCCCCTCTTAGAGGTGTTCAGAGGATTCAGCTGTAGACCATAGCATGAATAGCCCACTAGTGAACTGAGTGGATCATCAGACCCTTCCAAACCAAACCCAAGAGTTTATGCATCGACTCCTGCACATGACAGGGGACAGTCTTCATCAAGACTTTAAATATGTAAAGAAATACACAAATTGGCTCAGAGCTGCCAGTGTAATATGAGAAGCGTTCCTCATTGTGGAATCTGTATAAACATTAGGATCCAAGGATAAAGAGGCAAAGCCCTAAGTAATAATTTTCAGTGAGAGAAAAATGCATGTCTCTAGGTAGCTTGGATGGAAGTCCTATGTGATAATTTTCTTAGTCAAATTTCTATAGCACATTAATTTCTCTTAGTGGCAATCACTTTCATTTCTAACAATTTTAAACACAGGCACTTTAGCATGTCCCATGAAAATCTTCACTTCCCAAGGAAAGTGGGACAGAGGGGAGGACATCCTATTGGAACTCTAGGTGAGAGAAGCATGGGAGAATGGGGAAATAGAAAAATCCAGAGGGGCCTAGAAACCTACAAGAAGAACATTATGATGGGCAGATCTGGGCCCAGCGGTCCTGCTCAAACTATGGCACCAGCCAAGTACAACACATGCAGTAAACTTCGAACTCCTACCCAGATCTAGCCAATGGACAGGACATTCTCCACAGATGAGTGGAGAGTGTGGTCTGACTTTCACACGTACTCTGGTGCCCCATATTTGACCATGTCCCCTGGATGGGAAGGCCTGGTGGCACTCAGAGGAAGGATAGCAGGCTACCAAAAAGAGACTTGATGCCCTGTGATCAAATACAAGAGGATGAGGTCCCCTTAGTCACAGTCATAGAGGAGGGGAATAAGGGGAAAATGGGAGAGAGGGAGGAATGGGAGGATAGAAGGGATGGGATAACAATTGAGATGTAATATGAATAAATTAATAAAATATATTTAAAAAATAAAAAAACCACAGGCACTTCAAACCTTTGGTGTGCTTTTTAACATATCCCACAGATGATATTTTGTCATTTACTAGTCTCTCTCCCTTTGAAATATTATTTTATGTATTTGAGGGCCTCCCATGATTTTCCTTAGGTGATGTCATGAAATATTTTTCCTAAAGATGAAACATGTTTCACTCTGGTTCTGAAGAGGTAAGTAATCTCCTCACTTCTCCTGTGATTTTCTGGTTACCCTAGTATAGACACAGCATTCCCACCAGGAGCCAGTATTGGGAATTAGGAACACATTGTGAGAGCTGATATCTTTCCATCTCGACAGAAAGTCTTCGGGAAACATGGAGGAAGGAACACAAGAAAGAACCGGCAACAAAAATCATGCTTTTGAAACTTTACCAATTTCTAAATAAGTAGTGATAAAAACAGGCAGGAATTGGGCCTAAGAGCCGCTGATTTATAATTTACATGTATGATTGCCGTTTCAGACATAAAGGCATTACTGTCAGGGGAAAGTTCTGTGTACACACGGTGCTCAGAGGAAAGTGGCATTTCGATTTCTCAGCCTCACTTTTAATCTTGATGAGGTTGATTGTAGAGGTAACCATGATTTTTCATAGCGACCTGTGAGAATAAGTTGACATTGCAGTGGAAGAGTGGCTGCTTTAGTCATTATAGACTATGCAGTCTGTATAGACACTATACGGAATGTGTCAATCAATAGGAAACACTCATCTTTTCCAGTAGAGTCATTCAATGAGTCTTAATGAAGGGACTATTTACAAAGACCCTGATGAAAACATGAGTATCTGAAGTGAAACGAACCCCGTGACTATCTGAGAGGTAGTGAACCCCAAGAGTATCAAGTGACAGTGGTCATATTTATAAACTATGACTTACCTAGAAAGACACAGCCTTATGGATGCTTTGGAGAGAGCTGTGAGCTTTCTTTTCTTCTCTCTCTCTCTCTCTCTCTCTCTCTCTCTCTCTCTCTCTCTCTCTGACTCCTAATTATTGTTTGAGAATTTCATACTTGCATCCCATAATGGATTTTGGTCAAATCTATCCCCATTCTTTCTCTTCTCATTCCTCCCCTATCCTCCCCTGGCACATTTTACTCCCAATGACGTGATCTCCTTTTCTTTTGTTTATTGTTGTTGCTTTTTAAATTATTATTTTTATTAGTTCTATTTTTTACATATACATTCACATTATTATACACATATACAATAAACTACCTACAACAAGAAGAACCATGAAACAACCAGGAACTATATCAATGTTACATTCATAGAGCTTTCTTTTCTATTCATCCTGCTCTGTTTTCTTTTCTCACTCTCTAGTCCTGAGGATCACTCCAGCATCCCATGGATGCTGCTAACCCTGCCACTGGGTCACACCGTCAGGCTCCAGAGATGTTATCCTCATGGGAGAAAATGGCAGCTCACAGTGGTTTCACTGGGAAGGGGCTAAGGAGGTATAAGTACTCTCTTTATTCTCCTCCTTTCTAATCTGATGCCAGAACGCTTCAGTGTTAGGCTTTGTCTAGAAGGCAGAGGACAAGAAGGCAAACCGGTATATTTCTGCAGGCAGCTTTCTGCGGCAGCACAGGGTGAACAGTGGAGCTGTCAGCATGGGTAGTTCCCACTCTGCGTGCTGTGAGCTCCCACAGCTTTACTTCTCATTCCCACCCTGTGGTCACTGTGGACCAGTAGAGACTCTCTGATGTCCTCCTTCTCATTTCCGGACTTACCTTGGGGAGGGGACAAATATGTTTCTGAAATATGATCAGTTATTTCGGTGAAGCCCAAAGAACTAGAGGTGAGACCTCAGGCCGGCAATGGAAGTACTGTGGCTGTAATTCACGCCCTTTATAATAATAATAATAATAATAATAATAATAATAATAATAATAATAATAATAAAACTGTATCAGGACGCAATCCAAGCTCCAGGGCACCAGGAAGTTCGATTCCATCAGTTCCTTGGACAGAGAAGGAAGCAGCCATGCTGAACAGAGTGACCACTGACTTTTGACTTTTCTGTTAAAATCGTGACGATCTTTATATTAAGCCAGGCTAGGAATCTGCAGGATAATTTAGGCAGAATTTAGTTTACAAATAATGTCTGAACATCTGGTTTGATGTTCAACAGAGTCAGAACCTCAGAGAACTAAATGCATACTGTCAATTGCAATAAGGTCTTAGAGGATTTTTTTGAACATTTTTCGCATCAAATCTTTGGTATTTGAATTTGAAAAAGGGCTTCATTTAAGTGCTTGACATGGCACTAAGCCTTTAGTCAAGGTTATTAAAGCATTTCTACTTCCCAGACCTTACAGTCTAAAACAGACAGTCATGATCAGTTATCTGTGCGAGCATTATCCACACACTGAAAATGGTATACAACCATATTCAGAATAATCGAATTATCACTCAGCATATAACTCAACTATGTCCGTCCCCTAGTGGCACAGTATTGTCATTTGTAAGTGGATTATAAGCAAGTACAAGGTGCATCTAGGACTTTCATAAAGGTATGAATAGCATGCTCAGGGGCATAAAAATCCCATCCCACCCGTGGGCATTTAGAATCAAAGGGACCAAGGTAGAGCACATCCTTGCATCCACCCTGAGACAAGTTTTGTTCTGCTGCTTTGGCGTGGGTAACGGGATGGCATCCGGTGCCTAATGCTTTGGCATTGAGGACGTGGTATTCCTTGTCTCCGAATCTAGAAAGACAATGGCTTCTGGAAGCCAATGCTGAATACCAACCAGGAATGTTTCCTGGATCCTAAGGATTGCCTGTGAGGAAGCAGTGTTGGAGAGTCTGAGCTCAGCTGTTTCTAACTAGGTGTGCTTCTCCAGGGAAACTCCACTGTGGGCGCAGCTGATGCTGCCCAGTAGGCGCCCCTTTCCCCATTGTCCCTCCAGCCAGTGCACTGCCTGAAGTGGGCAGCTCTGCTCCTCTTCTCGGGCCAGTGGGGCCTGCTGTCTGCTGACATGCAGCAGTCTGGGCATGATGGATGGACACTAATGTGTCAGGAAGCAATCCTCTGTCACCGACCTAGTGGCTCCGTGGGTTCCTCTGGATGAGAAGCACCAGGCCTGGTCCCTGAGCAGACCGAGAGAGAGCTGTACATATACAAAAACATATAGGTAAGAGATCGTGTATTCTAGTGCAGCTTTTTAATATGGAAAGATTAGTGACTGTGTTTTAAGTTTCATAATTTTTGGCGTTTTCCCCCCTGCTTCCACCTCATCAACTGACATGGCTTGCAATGACACAGAGCAAGTTATTATAAAAGCATTTTATACAGAAGACAGAAAACCACAAGCCACATACTAGTCACTGGTTTGAGGAAGTAGCTAAAATGTTGTGATGGCCATGGTGAGGCCTTTGGTGATGACATCCCCAGAATAGGCCTTTCGGACTATTCTTGTCCTTTGTCCTCTTTGGCTCTGAGATCTGTCATCAGGTGTTTGTTTTGTTTTTTGTTTGTTTTTTTTCTTTTTTATTTGTCTGTTATCTGCTATGGCCACAGTAGGAGGTGAAAGATTTGGAGTTTCCCTGCTTATTTCCTGCCTGTGTAAGTTTGAAGGGCCAAGTTCAACCAAGGACTTTTAAATCCTGGCTTAAAGTTGTTATGGCAATTTTTAAAATTATTAAGATCTTTCATTTCTTTGCTTCCAATAGGTCATAGCCAACCCTACAACTCTTTCTTAGATGAAATTCTTAAAGTGATAGGATTTCTTAACTTCTTCTTTACCATCCATTTTTTCCCTCAGCCCAGACACATGCGCCACAAAGCCACGAGGCTTGAGCTGACGGCAGACCTGCATTTTGTCAAGTGGCCACGCCTTCAGTTTAGAAGGTCTTTTCTTAATGTCAGCGATAAGCACTCCCAACATTTCAAGGTTTAAAACTCTTTCTTATTCTGCTTCATTTCTGTGTGTGCAGCGGGTGATTCTCTCTTGTGCTCCTTTCTTCTGATATCTTGCCAAACAAAGCTTGTAACATTGCATGACCTTATAATGCTATTTTCCAGTTTCCTTTTCTGGAGCTACTGGCTGGACAGATCAGTGGTCTCTCTTTTAACACGTCTTGAGCCTCTCGTTATCAAACATGCCGTGGCTGCCTAACCCAGGGCTGCACACTCCCCTGCTCGGATGCTGGCTCTCTGCCAATCCCATCGATTTTGCTTGATTTTTGTTGTTGTTCTTGTTGTTTTCTATTCAATCGGGATACCAACGTCTATTTTATATAACACTAATTGAGGACTGAAATAAACCTTGAACTCTAATAGCTTAACCCTAAAAAGTTTGCTTCTGCCTCATATCCTAACTAACCCCATCATCGTCTCCCCCATCCCTTCCTTATCTAGAGTCCTCAGCGGGTGCCTGAAAGCATGCACAGTTCCAAATGTGTATACTCTGTCTGTCCTCTACACAAACAAGCACAAATGCACACACTGGATGCTTTGCCATCTCGACTATGCATCTCATGGCCGCAAATGCCGTAGTCGGAAGCCAGCATTTCTTTCCGCCTCACGGTTTCATTAACAGGTCCGTTCTTGCAACATCAGCTAAGTTTTTTTCTTTCTTTTTAATAGTTATGAATTTCTACGTTTTTGCTTAAAGGAAACGCTCTTACTTACATTGCCGACATTACGACTCTTGTGCTTTGGGGCCGTTATTAAGAAAAGTAAAGGTCCCCTGAGCGGAAGCTGGGCACAGCTGTGACAGGCTGTGAGGCAGAAGATGGTGACTGTGTGTGGTACAGGCAGTGTAGATACCCTGCACAGAGGGATGATCACTTCCCAGTGGGATGGAGTGGGACTACACAAGATGGTCTCCTGTACCTTGAAACGGTGCACAAAGACTTATGAATTGCTTATTTCTGGAAACTTCAATTTAATGTGTTCGACTGTGGTCGGACACTGGTGACAGCAACTTTGGAAAGCAATGTGAGTAAGGGCTCCCAGAAGTTTGTCAGCAGAAAGGGCTGAGGGACCTGTTTTAGCAAGGTTCTGTTGTTTCCACATGGTCCTTGTGACCTCATGTCGTTGATGGTCAGTCAGCAGACAGCCCTTTTCTGATTCTCTGATACCCTGCTGACTTCTTAAGTGTCCTACAGCTGTTGGTGTGATACATTTGATGACAGCCCCCAAACTGTACCTGGCCTCTGGATTTGAGTACGCCATAGCTACTTGGATGTCAGTTGGATTCCACAACCTGAATATGTCTGTCTGACACTAAATGTTGATCTTTTTCTCCCTTCCAAACATTTGCTTTCTTAAATGATCATTTTAAATATTGGGTGCTTTCATTTTTCTCAGAGCTGACAGTACCTGTCAGACACAATAGAAAATATATGCATTAAGTTGAATGTTACAGTTTTAAGGAAAGTTGAAAAAGAAAATTCTGCTATGAGACTTCAGAAAGACCATTGCTAATGAAAGCTCAAACTACTGTACCAACTAAGGGCAATACAAGCAGTAAACATCGAACCCCTACTCTGATCTAACCAATGGATAGGACAAGCTCCACATCTATGTGGAGAGTGGGGACTGACTCAGACATGAACTCTGGTGCCCCATAGTTGACCACTTCCCCTTGGTGAAGAGGTCTGGTGGCATTCAGAGAAAGAATAAGCAGGCTACCGAGATGAGACTTGATAGCCTATGACCATACAGTAGGGGAGGAGGTCCCCCTCAGTCATATACCTAGGGGAGGGGAATAGGGTAAAAGCCGGCGAGAGGAAGGAAAGGGAGAATACAAGTGATGGATAACAATTGAGTTGTAATCTGAATAAATTAGTTAAATTATAAAAAAGCTGCCCCTCCCATCTGACTCTTTCCCTCAGCAGTGCTCAGTAGTACTTAGTGCTCAGTTCTGCACAGTAGTGCTTAGTGCTTAGTCCTGCAGCACATGAAGGAAAGGTCCTCCCTTTTGCTTGATTCTCACACAGCCACTGAGAGGGCTGGCCACTGAATTCTGTTGGGTTGGGTGAGACAGGGGAAAGAAGGAAACAGCAAAATGTAAGCAACGTCAGTGGGCACTTTGGGGACTGGGAGGAGTGAGGTCATTAGGACATACAAGAAGGTGGAAAAACTTCCTGTGAACACAGAGAAGGGGCAGAGTTGAGAGGCTAAATGGTGAAGCAACAGGAAAAAAACTTTAATCTAAACCACAACATTTCAAGTGTTTAAAATAACGTAACAAGGAGACAAGTAGAGAACTCTTGCGCAGATTGAGTGTGAGAGAAAGAGTGAAAACAATGGCTAATAAACCTGTTGATAACATCCTAGCATCGTGGTCCTCAACCTGCAGTTCAAGACCTCTTTGGGAACCACATATCAGATATACTGTGTATCAGATAGCTATATTATAATTCATAAGAGTAGCAAAGTTGCAGTCATGAAGTAGCAATAAAAGTGCTTTTATGTTTGGAGGTCACTCCAACATGGAGAAGTGCATTAAAGGGTTGAGGGGTTATGAAGCTGAGAACCACAGCTCTAGCAAGATTCCAGATTCATGTTCCTGTATCATCAACACTTAAGATCTGCTCTGCTGAAGAGATAATCAAGTTGAAAATTGTAACTCTTTCACTGTCTGTGACAGACAATGCAGAACTGAAATCAGAGACCAGGCCTTAAAAATCTAGGCAGTGTGTCACTGTAAAATGAGTCTACACATACGTATTTGTTTTCAGATAAATGTTATGACTTTAGATGTATGTTATCAGTTAAAATATTTATAGCATGTATTTTTTCATGGAAAAAGTATGATACTATAAAAAGAAAACAAGCCTTTTGGTAAACCACATTAGAACCTTCTGGTCTATAAAAGTTTCAAAGTTTGTAGCAAGAATCTGTCTTTTCCAAAGTTGGCCTATTTTGGGACAGCGAAAGCCAGGTAAAAGCTGTTAGAGCCCAGAAGTGTGGTGGGACATTATCTGAGGCTGCTATGGCTACCTGAGGCACATGGATTCATAGGCAAACAGACAACCCTATGAAAGGAGGCCCCATTCACCCAGTAAAACTGCAAAGACTATTCTGCTTGATGCATGCATGGAAAATGCTTCACAGATTTTATAGCCAGACACTGTCATCAGCTTGTATATCCAGAGAGATTTGGAACTTTTCATCTTATGATGGGACACACATGGCTACCAATATGGATTATGATACAACAAACACAATGATTCAGATATCAAGACATGAATAAACTTGCCCCATATCCTTTAAGAGGTTTGTTCATGAGCTTTTTGTGATGAAGATAAAATAGTCGAGCTGGGCTATAAAGAATGGAGATATATTGAGGTCACAGTTTTGAAATCCAAATATCTCTGTAATAGTACAGGTGTGGAGGCTGATTTGAGTTGCGTTACTTCACGACGTGGAAAAGAATACGGGGTGAGCATATTGGAGTGAGTGGTCATATTGCAAGCCAGGAAACAGAGAAAAAGAGATAGGTTGGTGTTTTACAGCCCTTTATAGGTACAACGCTAATCACACAAGGAGCTCCCAATACAAGCCATCTTTTAAATGTCACCATCATATCCTAAGGCCACCACTAAAGGGACAACGTCTCCACATATGTAGCACTGGGGGACATGGAACATCTAAAACATCACAAGAATGATAGAATACACATTGTCATGCATATTGACAAGGTTTGTTTAAATAACTACATGAATCTGAGCAAGCCGTGGTTTCTACCATTGTTACTTTCAAGATTTTCAGCAAAGTAAGTAGTAGAAGAGTTTGCAGAGGAACTTCTAGGGAAATGTTAAGTGTGTACTCATGACAAAGGCAGTTGTGACATTTGTTATCCACTTGCATGGGCAGCAGCTCTATCTGGAATTTAGGGTTAGTGAATGAGGGTTGGCCACGTGTCACTCATGAGTGGCTCCGTTTGGAAGCTGAAGAAAGAAGTCATAAGACTCTTAGATACTGTCAGTTCTGATGTTAAGAAGGTAAAAATCAGGTCCTAGCGTTGCCCACAGATTTCCATGTTATCAATGAAACCGAGTTTGAAAACATGACAACAAATCCCCAAGTCTGGCAACCCTTAGAATAAAATGAGCCAAAGCGATCTGACAAAGTGACTAACCAATTAGGACCAGGCCCTTCCTCTGAAGATAAAAGTTATAAGAACAGGACATGAGGGGCTGGAAAGATGGCTCAGACATTAAGAGGACTATCTGCTCTTCCAGAGGTTCTGAGTTCCTAGTAACCACATGGTGGCTCACAACCATCTATCATGAGATCTGGTGACCTCTTCTGGTATGCAGGTATACGTGCAGACAGAACACTGTATACATAAAACAAACAAACAAACAAACAAACAAACAAACAAACAAACCAGGCTACGGGGCTATGAAACGATACAAACCTATGCCAAGATGCCTGCTGGTCTCATTCTCAGTGTGGGCTGATCCTTTGTTATAGAACTTGATTCTTTACCTTCTTTCCATACAAGTGTTTGAGTATGGGGCAAGATGGGGTCCAGTATCAATAAGTCTTATGTCATGACCTTGGACTCCCTCATCAGCCTCCCAGAAGCATAGCATTAGAAACGTAACAAAGGGCTAAGAAAGACAACCTCTGAACCCAAATGCTCTCTGATAATTAGCCCCATGGCTCAAGAGCCCAAGTTTGAAGATCCAGTCCAATTGGGAAGACGATAGAAGTGATTCTTTCTGCTCTTTTTTTAAATTTTAATTTTAGTTCCTTCCTCCCTCCTGCTTTCACCCTAATTCCCTCCCCTAGGTCTAAGACCAAGGGGGAGCTCCTCCCCCACTATATGGTCATAGGCTATCAAGTCTCATCTTGGTAGCCTGCTTGTTCTTTCTTTGAGTGCCACCAGGCCTCCCCACCAAGGGGTGGTGGTCAGATATGGGGCACCAGAGTTCATGTCAGAGTCAGTCCCAGCTTTCCACATAGCTGTGAAGAATGTCCTGTCCATTGGCTAGGTTAGAGTACAGGTTCGATGTTTAGTATTTGTATTGTCCTTGGTTAGTGCAATAGTTTGCGCAGACCCCCCCTGGGCCCCGATCCACCATCAAGATGTTCTTCTTGTAGATTTCGAGGATCCTCTGGGCTCTTCTATTTCCCCATCACCTATATTTCTCTTACCTAGAGTCTCAATAGGATATCCTCACATCTATCTCAATCTCCTGGTAAGTGAAGACTTTTGTGGGACATGCCTTTTGGGCTAGTGCCCAATTATAAGTGAGTATATACCATGTGAGTCTTTCTGCTTCTGGGTTAAGTCACTCAGTATGATCATTTCTAGTCCCATCCATTTGTCCACAAATTTTGAGATTTCCTTGTTTTTAATAGCTGAGTAATATTCCATAGTGTAAATGTACCACAGTCTTTTTATCCATTCTTCTACTGAGGGACACTTAGGCTATTTCCATGTTCTGGCTATTATGAATAAGGCTGCCATGAACATGGTTGAACATATGTCCTTGTTGTGTAGTGGAACATTTTCTAGTATATTCCAAGGAGTGGAATAGCTAGCTGGGTCTTGAGGAAGCCCTATTTCTAGTTTTCTGAGAAAGTGCCAGATAGATTTCCAAAGTGGCTGTTCTAGTTTGTATTCCCACCAGTGATGAAGGAGTGTTTCTCTTTCTCCACATCCTTGCCAGCGTGTGTGTCACTTGAATTTTTGATCTTAGTCATTCAGATGGATAAGATGGAATCTCAGAGTTGTTTTGATTTGCATTTCTCTGAACAGAACACCAACAGTCCAGGCCTTAATGTCAACAGTTAACAAATGGGACTTCATGAGGCTGAGAAGCTTCTATAAGGCAGGAAACACTGTCGACAGAACAAAGCGACAGCCTACAGACAGGGAAAATATCTTCACCTAACAAAGATCTAATATCCAAAATATATAAAGAACTCAAGAAATTAAACACCATCAAACCAAATAACCCAATTGAGAAATAGGGATCAGAATTAAACAGAGAATTGTAAACAGAGGAATTTTGAATGGCTGAGAAACAGTTAAAGAAATGTTCAACATCTTTAGTCATCAGAGAAGATGCTCCAGCACACAACGAGGCATATGCTCAACCATGTTCATGGCAGCCTTATTCATAATAACCAGAACATGGAAACAGCCTAAGTGTCTCTCAGTTGAAGAATGGATAAAGAAACTGTGGTACATTTACACTATGGAATACTACTCAGCTATTAAAAACAAGGAATTCCCAAAATTTGTGGACAAATGGATGGAACTAGAAATGATCATCCTGAGTGACTTAACCCAGAAGCAGAAAGAGTCAAATGGTATATACTCACTTATATCTGGACACTAGCCCAAGGGGCATGTCCCATGAATGCCTGCTGTGTTCTTGTCTTAGGGTTTCTATTGCTGTGAGGAGATACAATGACCACAGCAACTCTTATAAAGAGAAACATTTAACTGGGGCTGTCTTATAGTTCATAGGTTTGGTCCATTGTCCTCATGGCAGGAAACATGGTGGCATGCTCTCAGACATTGTCCTGGAGAAGGAGCCAAGAGCTGTGTATCTGGATTGGCAGGCAGGGAGAAGAGACAGACACTGGGTCTGGCTTCAGCTTCTGAAAGCTCAAATCCCACCCTCATTGACACACTTCCTCCAACAAGGCCATACATCCGAATTCCACTCTTTAAGCATTTCAATAGAAGATGTTGTAGGGCCAAGCTTATTCAAACCACCACAGTCCTCATAACAGAATTTTGTGTTTTGCAGAAGATACAGGCTGATGTGTTTGTGTCTTTGTCTTTGCCCAGACCTCCAGGGTTGGAGAAATTCCTTCAAGAAGGCAGTAAATAATCTGCTTCCGGCATGGAGGGTAAAGTTAGTAAGACATGGTGTAACGGCTCAAGCGTCTGTCATGTGGGTGCCTGCTAAGCCTGGAATCTGAAACATTTAGAAAATGGGTCACAAATGCTATCCCTGGCTTACTTAACCATTTTGCTCAATTTTCTTGGGTCCCTTCAAAGGTATTACTCACCCCAAATCAGCCTGAAGAAACCTTAGAAGAACGAAGTCTCATTTCCTCTAAGGGGAGCGGGTAGGTTTCTGTTTTTAAGACTTTTTATTGATTCTTTGTGAGTTTCACATCATGTACCCCAATCCCACTCATCTCCCCAATGTCCTTTCACATCTGCCTTTGTCCAACACTCCCCCAAAAGAAAATAAAAAACAAAACAATAGAAAACATCTCGTGGAAGCTGTAGCATGTCACGGTGTGTCACACAGTCTACCCTTTTGTCCACACATCTTGCAGACGGTCACTGCCATGAGTCATTGGTCTGGTTTGAGGTCACTGGTTTCTGCTACACAATCAATGCTGGATCTTCACCCATCTCTGTTTTCCTGCTGTTTCCCTGTGTCATCACGAAGATTCATAGATGAAGTAGATTTTGGCGTGGGCCACCTCAAAGCCCTGGATGTGGACCGGACCTGGGTGGTAATGGAGTTGGTCAGCTTGCCAGCTCTCCCACACTGGCATCATCAGGGAGGGGTCTCCAGCAATTTCCCAGATAGCTCACCCAATGCTGCAGCCAGCAAGGGGCAGGGACAGTTCTCCTGCTTTCATACTCTTGGACCTGGCTCACTTACACCTACACCACCAGAGCCAGCTCCACTGTGCTGCCCACTTGGTGTGCGGGGCTCACTTTGCTTAGTGCTGCAGCTGTCAAGGGGGCGCCAGCTCCTCTACTCTCAAGAACTTGGGGCCAGCTCTCTCGACTGCCACAGGTGTGTGCTGGGTGGCATCTCCTCTGTACCCATGCTACCTCAGGGCAGGCCAGTGGCCGGGCCTGTCTCATGTGCTCCTACTCTTTGGACCCGCTCATTTGCACTGTGCCCCTCCCACCTGAGCCAACTCTACTGTGCTGCTTACACGAGATTCAGGGCATAAGATAGTTTTTGCACTATGATGGTTTCTCCATGTATTTTGGAGACACGAGAAGGGCAACCTACCAACTTAAACCTTACTTTAAATTGAGAGATGATTATTTGGGCTAAAGAGAGAAGATGCATTTCTGAGATAAAAATGCTTTTTAATAGAACTTGGTAGGCATGAGTCAATAACCTTGAGAATTGAACGGGATCTTATAGGTCTTTCTGAAGTTCTGTGTTTACGGATGAATGAAGTGAGTTATGCTCTTACCCACAGAAGATCAGGCAAACTAAGGTGTTTGCATGACTTCTAGAATAGCGCTCCACTCCCCTCTAACTGTCGAAGCCTGATTATGGTACAGAAAAGCCTATTAGGTATTGCCACACCGCTGTAACTGCTGGGCTGGGTTGGATACACACACAAGTACCATTTACATAATACCTGATTCAGAAACCCCGGTGTCTCAGAAGAACTGCTGGCTGATGATGTTCCCGATGATGATGCCTTTTGATCTATTCAGACCAGTGAAATGAGCGCACATTTCTGGCTCCATTTAATAAATTAGCTCCTTGAGGGCATCGCATCCTGTTCCCTTGGAAAAGTTCATTCACCTCACATGGGTAAACTAACTGCCTCTCCTTCATGAACCCTGGTGTTTACTCTCAGTTCATAAACAGCATAAAGCCTGTCTTACATTGCGACTATTATCATCAAGAGCCCAGACAGGCTTCATTGCAAAGCTGCTGCTACTGCAGGTAGTGGGTCAGCACAGCTGCCGATTAAGGAAGAAGGGGCTGAACAAATATGGAAGACTTACGGTGAGATGGGTTTATTTAATTGTGGTAGCTCTGAATGCTTCCCCATTAACGGGAAGCTTTCAGATCTGGTGACTATTACCTTCTTGAGGCACTGTCGATGGGTCAAAAAATAAAATGGCCCACTTCTTTGCCCTTAATGTGTTCGAGTCTTGCAAAGTATACCAGAAATATGTGCACTGGGCAGTGTCTGTGTCCACTTCACAGGCCTACCTCATGACCATCCTCAACATGCAGCTTTTCAGGTCCTCCAGAGTCTCAACTTTAAGGTAAAGAATGCAAAAGTGAGAGAAAAGAAGCCACTTGGAACGTGCATCAGTGAAAATAGTAATGGACCTTAGTCAGCTAGACTTTCTGTTGGTGTTCTTTGCTATCCTTTTTTTCTTTCATATTTTTTTAAACAGAGCATTCTAACTCTTACAGATCACACTACTTAGATCAGTGGTTACTTTTTTAAAAAAAATTATCTAAACTCAAGTTGTTTGGATTCTTTTCTTTATTGTGGTTTTCCTCATTTCCTTCATCTCAGTCCTTGAGAATTCTTTTTATCTCCCCATTTCCTAACCAAAAGCTACACATTACAGAAAAATTTAAACCTCATGTAAAAGTGTGTGGCACACTGAAGTAGATGGCTGAGGACAATGGAGTTTACTCGTGCTAGTTTCTCATTAAAAACATCGTCAATATTTTGTTCCTGGTCATATGGAGCGTGGCTGCTTCTCATGACACCATGAGTGAAGCTTTCACATGAGTTACACTTCTGATTGTTTGGTATTTAAATTAAAAAATGTTGGTGTTGTGTTTTCAGAAGAGGGAAATTTAATTTATGGCATTAATCTAATGGAGAATTATGAATGGTTCTACTAGTTACTACTTAAAACATGTGTCCAGGGATTCCACTCTGCATCTTAAATTTCATAATTTATTTTTTTTGTGATCATATGGTGTGATCAGATGTGTACATATGTTACTGTGGATTATGTGAGTGTGCAGTGGTCAGATATAGATATAGCATGTTCCTTCAGTGAGTCTCTACTTTTTTTTTCTCTTAAAAAAAAAAAAAGGACAGCATCTCTCATTGAACCTTGGGCTTTCTCTTTGGGCTACTTTGGCTAGCCAGCAAGTCCTAGGAATCCCCCTGCCTCTGCCTCCCAAGTGCTGAGGCTTTAGGCAATATGTTCCTGTGTGCTGAGATCCAAACTCAGCTCCTCATGATCACACAGCAGGCACTCTATCCACTGAGCAATCTCTCCAACCACCACATTGGGCACTGTTTATGTCTATAGCATTCTTTAATACTTTAACACAACAGAATCAGATTGGCCTATTGGCTTGGTTCATTTGGACTGCTGTAGCAAAGCTCATGCTGGGGAACTTATAATCAATAGGAATTTATTTCTCATAGTTCTAAAGGGTGGGAAGTCAAAGATTCTAACACCTGCACACTCAAGGCCTCAGATTGCATCTTCTGGCTGTGTCTTATCATGGCAGGAGCAGCGAGGCACCTTCCCATGTGCGTTGATTCTATTCGCAAGGTTCTACCTTTGTGTCCCAGTCCCCTTCCAGATTCACCATAACTCAATCCAACGCACCAGGGATGAAGGTTCCAACGTTGCTGGACATAGGGACAAATGCAGGCCTGTAGTTCACAGCTCTTTTCAATATTTTTTGCACCATTTTAAAACTCAACTTTGACTAGCTCACCCTTGTCTTTTCAAATGGGAGGTTAAGTTTTTAAAAATGTCCTCCCCACTCCAAATGTTTCCATTACATTAGTCAATTTTGTGGTCTTTGCTTGCCCATTGTCTAGCATTCCCATGGCCATGACAAGACACAACAAAAGCATTCAGTTGTTCCCTGGGGATGGGAGTAATTGTGTTTCTCTATAAGATTGGCTCATGTTTTGAAATTAATTTAAAATAACCCATTATCCCCCTACCCAGACCTAGCCGATGAACAGGATATTCTCCACCATTGAGTGGAGAGTGAGATCTGACTCTCACACGAACTCTGGTGCCCCTTTTTCTGACCATGTCCCCTGGATGGGGAGGCCTGGTGGCACTCGGAGGAAAAATAGCAAGTTACCAAGAAGAGACTCGATACCCTAAGAGCATATATAGGGGGAGGAGGTCTCCCTCAGTCACAGACATAGGGGAGGGGAGAAAGGGGAAGTGGGAGGGAGGGAGGGATAAGAGGATACAAGGGAAGGGCTAACAATTGAGATGTAATATGAATAAATTAATAAAAATAACCCATTATCTTTTTTTTCTTTTTATGGTTACTATTTTAACTACCTTGGTGTGGTGGTTTGAATAAAAGTGGCCCCCATAGGCCCATGAGGAATGGCACTATTAGGAGATGTGGCTTTGTTGGAGGAAGTATGTCACTGGGGGTGGGGCTTGGAGTTTCAGAAGCTCAATACAGACCTATTGGTGCTCTCTCTCTTCTCACTAAGGATCCATATGCAGAACTCTCAGCTACTTTCCAGTACCATGTCTGCCTGCATGAAACCATGCTCACTGCTATAACAGTCATGGACTCAGCCTCTGGAATTGCAAGCCAGCCCCCAACGAAATGCTTTCCTTTATAAGACTTGCTATTATTGTCACAGTGTCTCTTCCCAGCAGTAGAACACTGGCTAAGACACTTGTGGCAGAGAAGTTGGAAGAAATACACCACATAGAAGTGTGTGTGTGTGCAAGTGAAAGTGACAAAGACTAATGCAAATTGCAATCTAATCTTGAATATCTCTCGTGTTGTAAATTTATAATGCTTTAATTTTCAAAATAAGGAAGGATGGTATAAGATACAGAAATAACTGACATTTAAATGATATTATTTACATTGCATATCTTTAAGAATAGTGTTAAAACTTTCTGTCTCTTCTTAAGCTTTCCATCACCCTTCCTTCTCATCAGTGCTCCTGGAGCTCCGCCAACCTTCTTCTGCACCTTCCTCTACAACTGACACAGTCTCAGTTTTATTCTCCTGTACAGAGAATGAGAATCTCCAGATTTCACTTTTCTTCCCTATCAGAAAAATCTTTAATTAGGCGTAGTCACAGCTGCTTGAATGCTTATTTATTTATGACCTAAAATCCACAAAGACAGAATGTCTATTTTTGTGTTCTCATTTTGCAATCTAAATGCTTTCACCAGGAAGCGCTGCGCGGCCCCAAATCCAACTACAAAGGACCAACCTTTAGCTCACAGAATGGCTTCAGATATATTAAGGGGTGTTTTATACAGTGATCAGTACGGCACTGTAATCCTGAGGGTGCTGTCGTGGCGTGTATAACTTGGCAATAACCAACAGATCGCTAATTGGACTTAAGGCCGGCTCAGTAAGAGGGGAATCATGCCTGGGACAGGAAACCTAGCCAACTTCTTAGGGCTAGTGAAGCCGTGGATCTTGGAATAAAACCTACAATTACCACTTTACTAACCCAGCATAATCCCGTACTACATTCTAAATATTTATCCCCATGCCCGCAGATAAGTCTCCTTCGCACCCCTCATTAAGGGAACTTCTCTTTGCAGCAGATGGAGACCATTACAGAAAACCACAACGAATCAAAAGGCAGAGATGTGGGGGCCAGTTCCAATTGAAAAACGTACAACGCAACTCCTGTACCTGAAGCTCAGTGATCATTGTGGATGAGGGGAGGAGAAACTTGTAAGAGCCCGAGGAATGGGCAGTTGTCATGAGATCATGTCTTTCAGGATCAGAAACCACATCCATGAAGTCTAACCAGCGTAGCTTCTGAAACATGACCTGGACAAGGACGGCACCCAAAGACATGCTAACACGGACCAGACTACGCTCAAGAGGCCTTAACGCTAGACAGGAAACTATAAGCACTAATGAATGCTGAGAGAAGCACCAACTGATTATCAAATAACAAATTTCAATCTTGAAAACAGATACATACAAGCAGCATTATAGAGACTGAGAAGGTTGCATTTATGTATTTAGTAATATGTAAATGCACACACACACACACACACACACACACACACACACGCACACGCACAGGCACACACATACACGTAACTTGTTACTGTGACAAGATAAGTGACTCAAGTAACTTAAAGAAGGAAGGGTTTAATTTTGGCTCAGGTTTTAAGAAAGGATACAGTTAAACAAGGCAGGAAAGGCATGGTTGCATGAAGCATCAGGTGGCCGGTCATGTTTCAGGGAGAGGGCAGTAAGTAAACGTATGCCATCAAATCTCAAGGCCTGTTCCCAGTCTACTGCTGTAGTGAGATTCCCTCCTAAAATTCTACAGCCTTCAAAACAGTGCCTCTAGATGGGCACCAAAGGCTCATTTTACATTTGAATCATGACACATGACATCATACTCCCTAGATGGTATAGTGTCATATTACTCAGCAGTAACTGTGGATAGCCGTCTATCAGGAAATAGCTTTGCTGTGACATCTTCTGGGTCTGCAGTTTCAAGTTGCTTCAGGTGAATGTAATGCTCTACCATTTAGGCAAATGTAGGGATAGAGAACAAGTGTAGGGAAGAAACCAAATGGACCACCTGAAAAAAATCATGGTGGCCCAATGGGAGCACACATCATTGCCTTAAGATGGTGATTTGCATAGGCTTAAGGGAGGGGGAAAGTATTTTTCATTTTTAAAGGTCTATAATGAAAAATGAAAGATGGAAGACATACTGTATCAAAATACAACCCCACCCCCAAAATCTCTTCAAGGAAGAGGCCACCCCAGACTGTCTGATTTCTCCACAGCCATCTCAGGGAGAGCTGGTTATTCTGAGAGGGCTCAGAATAACAGATTTGCACTGGATGCCCCAAACCATTAATCTTGGATGTGATGATGATTACTGAATCTTATCAGTTTGAGCTGTTGGGCTCCAATAGTTTGGACTCTCACTCAGAGGCTGTTAAGGAGTCTTAAACTGTTTGACTACTCAAAAGATTTGGGAGTACAAATGCATGCACACATGCACACACACATGCCAACTAGTGCAAGCTCCCCCCCACATCCCCAAGCTCTGACTTGTTAATATTCTTTGATTGTTATTGCTAAGATTAATGATGGAAATATTAAGATGAATGCAAACTGGATCAACATGTCTAGATCCTCTGGGGGGGGGGGCGAAATGTAACAAAAAGGAAGGAGACTTTCAGCTAAGGGTTGAGGGGCAAATGAAACAAAACGACTGTTATTTCTAATAAAGTCTTTGGAAGCAGGTGTTCTTGCTGAATAGAATATTTATAAGTAAGCACTTCAATTTAGGAGGACACAGAAAACATGCATATAGCTTTAGAAATGTTTATTTGATGATTAGGTCCCCCCTCTCCCATGTGTGTTGCCACTCTATTCAGAAAATATATCCCAGAGACAGATGAATGATCTCCACCTAGCTTGTGGGTTTCATGAAGCAGTTGGTGTCTAATAACTTTATCCTTGGCAGAAATAACTTCCTGTTTTAAAAGAAAATAACTTAAAAGTTCTTATAAAGAAGACTCACGAGGCTTCTTGGAAATCAAGCAGTTCTTACAAAACATTTTGATGTGTTTAGTACAGAGGAATTAGGAACATATGGCTTGCATTTTCCTTAAAAAGCACATGGTTTTTAAAAATTAAGGAGTAATGTTCTTGGTAAAATAGGTTTTGCCAAACCCAAACTGTTTAAAAAATGGTTCAAGATGTTCAGTAAGGCCAAAAGGCCCCAGGCTTTCACAGTCCTAATAATAGAATCAATCAGGAAAACCAGAATGAAGTCACTAAACTCATTTTAACAGTGTCTTGAAATAACCAACCAAAATAAATCTCAGTGTAGCAACAATCATGAGCAATTAGAATATAATAACTTTTATGCTCATACTGAATAAAACCCCAAGCGAGCAGTTAAAATCATTCTTGGAATTCCGGAAAGTTGGCAGTATATTTTGTTTGACTGAAATAATTGATTGCATCTATAAAAGTAATGAAGAGACTAGAAGGGATTGTACAGATAAATTACTTACCAGAAATAATTGGAGAATTTCACCGTGGCTTCTTAAGGAATGGAAGCTGACGCGATTGTTTAAAGCCCACGGATTCTTTAGTAAGATGATGTATGTGGAGGCAGTGACCGTGAAATTTCATTAACCTCGAGTGAGCACCACTTGCCTTATCTGGAAAATAGTCTACTCAATGGATTTCTGGGTTTCCTGGAGGTGATTAGATGAAACAGTTGGGACATTAGACTACAGTCTGTATGTGAAGGATCAAGCGGCGCAACTTTCAGAATGCAATCAAAAACGAATTTCAGTCCTCGTGTCTGATAATTGCGGCTCAAAAACTCTTTGAGATGACATAGTAGACTCACCCACAGTAGGGATTTGGTAAAACTGTGCTGATTGTACTGTGTGTTAGCCAACTTTGCCACTATAGCATAACATTTAAGACAATTAACCTATAAAATCCAATTTTCATTTGTCTCACTGTCGTAGAGGTTCTATACCGGACACACCCATTGCTTTGACCCTTTGGTAATGACGCTGGGTAGTAACGGAAGGGAATGCAAAGAAGGAACTCATGGGACTCAAGGGAAATGGAATAGTCCAATGGACCAAATTTTTTCTACTGGGAATTAGCCAGACATTCAAACAAACTTTGTATTTATAATGTCTTCACAGGACTCCTTTTTTAATCTTCCTGCTCACTCTTTTTTAAAAAAATGTAATTAATTTTTTTATTATAATTTATTTACATTATATCTTGATTGTAATCCCCTCACTATTACCTTCCTGGTCCCACCCCCCCTCCCCTAGACCTCTGACCAGTGGGGTCCACCTCCCTCGCCATCTGACCACAGCCTATCCAGTCTTATCTGGATAGCCTGCATCCCCTTCCTCTGTGTTCCCACAGGGCCTCTATACCAAGGGACAGTGATCAAATTGCGAGCACCAGAGTTCATATCAGGGTCAGACCTTCCCTGTCTCTCCCCTCCACTTGTCCATATGGAGAATGAGCTGCCCATCAGCTACCACTGAGCAGAGGGACTAGGTTCTCTGCTTGCAGTGTCCTTGGTTGGTGCATCAGTTTGTGCAGGCCTCCCCAGATCCAGACCCGCCAGCCTTGATAGTCTCCTTGTGGGGCTTCTGACACCTTGGCTTGCTCTTTTACACACACCCAGAGAGCTCAGTTTCTTACTGTTGGTTCATGCCTTGCTGATTTCCATAAGCCATAGCAACCTGGCCATGTAGTTCTCAGCCTCTGTCAGGTTTTCTCTCTTCACGTCATATACCATCTTTTAAGGAACTGCTCCATATCTACCTTTCATGGGATAGTGATCTCAACATCATTTGTTTATGACCCACAATAAGAAATACATTTTATACCGACACCCAGAATACAAAGCGCATACAGACTTCTGTGAAAACAAAGGCTTGATTAAATTATACACTCAGGCAATGCAGTTTATGTTTTCACCTCACCTAGTCTACTAATCTTGGTCAGGAATCACTGGAGTTATTTTATGGCCACAACTAAAGATTCAGTTGATAGTCACAAAACACTTCTTGGTGAAACTTTCCTTGACAATCCCAACACACTGTTTCTTCATTTGTTTAAACTCATACAACTTTTATCACTTTTACAACTTGCTTGGTTTATACCAATAAAGTACATTGTTCATTTAATTTGTTTCCCTGTCCCCAATTAGATTATAAGTCACTCAAGGGAGGACCCTGTTGTGTATTTCTTTGTATTTCTCATAGGATATGGCCTACCATCTCAATCAATATTTGTTGAGTGAATTAATTGTTTGCACATAAAAATATCCACATATAACCCTAACTGAGAGGGACAAAAAAGAATTGAAGAAATTGTAAGTCATGAAAAGCCATGTTTTGTTGTCTTAGCAACATTTTATTGAAATTCTTCATATTGAATGTAATCACACTGTCCCTTGACATTTAAGGAAGAGATTCAGTAATCAGCAATTCATATGTATGAGTCACATAATTTATTTTTGTTGTTGCCTACAAATCAATTGAATTTCACTTCAAGCACAGGTTTCACCTCTTCAGTACACATGCTTCCCAGCTTGACCTGCTGTTTCTGTGGCCTCGGTTTTCCTTGGAGTTGAATTGGATTCTGGGTAGTTTAATGGGGAGAGAGATAGAGCACTCTGAAATAACCCTTATCCTAACCTGGGGCATTGTGAGTACAAGACTTTATATTCCTGTTTCTTCCATGCTGGATCACAGGGATACCAATGAGCCTGACCAGATCCCACACTGAATTTATTGGATTACACCTTCATTGATGCTTTGCCACCTTCTCAGGTGTTGGGATTTTTTTCAGGTGCCAACAAATATTTTCTCGCATAATTATGCCTTTACCTCAAAAATGGAATCTGATTTTACTATTTGTGATTAGGGTAAAATTGAAAATTTCCTCAACCCCCTTGCTATAAATTTGTGACTTGCTGGAGTGAGAGTCTTAATTCCTCTTTTTCTGAAGGCTTTAAAAAAAATAACTAGACCAGAGATAGGAAATAAATTGAGGGACACATATGTTAGTGTAAGTGTGACACTATAGCCTGGGAAAAGCATAGGTTAGAGTAATAGACTTTTGTCAGAAAAAATTATTAATATTTCTAAAATGTTCCTTCCCTATTGTACACAGAAAAAAGAAAACCAAAGCACTCCCATAAGCCATTGCTGCTCACACAGGTAGAAGAAATGCATCTCCTCAAGGTTCTGGAACAGAGGGATTCATCGCCTTTAGAGGTGCTATTTTTCAAAAGATTCCCTGAGCCCAGGTAGCAGATATAAGTGGGGTAGTTCAAAACTATAAAGACAGGCCAAAGTGTAGCCAAAGTGTTTGGGCGAAGAGGAAAGGAAAGGCCATGATGGGGCAGCATAGTTATAGATTTAGCTGAAACGAACCAAGAAAGCTACTTTGTAGTAGTAAGATTGTCATCCTTTTAGTATAGAGACGTTGGGGCTGGAGACTTGGTTAAGAGCACTCGTTGCTCTGGCAGAAGGCCCTGCTCTGTCCCAGAACCTGTGCGGCGTCTCACAAAGATTTTTAACTCCTATTCTAGGGCATCCAACACCTTCTTCAGTCCTCCGTGGGCAGCAAGCAAGCATATGGTGCACGTACATACATGCAGGCAAGGCACCCACGCACATACACATACAGAAAATGAAACAAATAACAAGACCATAATTGAGGCCTCGTGTCCAGTAAACCATGAGTCAATTTTACCTAGTCCAAGTGAGGAAGACTTGTCTACCCATCTGTTTCATACATAACTTGCTTATTTCCTATATACATATCCTACCTAATGTTTTGAGTATGTGTAAGGGCACCCAAACATTGGCCATGTTTTACTGATTTGTTAGGTTGAGTGTTTGGTCAATTTATTGGCAAAGGACTCTTGGAGTGGTGACTGCACTTGAGACAAGGTGTGGGTTTCCCAAGGGAGCTTGCTGCTGCTCTCACACCTACTCTGATACCTATGGCATTCTTATGTGTTGACCAGATTGATTTCTTCTTTCTGAAGGCCCATAATGCTTTAGGAGAGATAATCGAAGCCTAGGATTTGATATTGGTAGCTAAGTGGGCAGAGCCCTGGGTTGATTGCTTAGTGGGAAATTCTGATTAGTGCTTCTGGCAGCAAATCCAAATATAAGACTCATTCAGAGCACCCGCTTCAGACCCTTACCAAATGCCTGATCTGAGCATCTGTTTCTTGTTCAGCGGAGAAGGCGTCGTTGATCTAGTTTGTAGGGTTGGTGGGCTGAGATAATTTCTAAGCCAGAAAGCTATACACATATTGCTACGCTTTAATGTGATTAGAGCTTTCCATAAGCAATACTCATTAGCTAAAATTATTTAAAGTGAGATGAAATCTTCTCCTGAGCGTTATCCTAACATTTTCATATAGAATTCATGTTGTGATCCTAAACTTGTGTCCTTAGAACCATTCAAAGTAGAAAAAATATGAGTCGTGGCATATCGGTGATATTAATAGCTGTTAAACTCACAACCGAGAGCTCTCAGCCTTCTAAAAGGAATACCATCAAATCCTGTTTTCTGCAGGGATAATGTGTTAATTATCCTTCCCCAAATGGTGACAAAGTGAGAGGGAAATGCCATTATCCCAAATGCTGAATAATTTAGAGCACCCAGACATCTGAGAAGCTGAGGAAGACATTCACACGAATGCACTACTAGAATAAAAACTGTTTTTTTTTTAATCAGATATATTAAATGAGCGCACTACAATTACTCGATAGAACCATGAACTACCACACACAAGTCTTTGGTTCTTTCTCCAAACATACTTTTATAAAAAAAAAAACCCTACAGTAGGAAGCCTCAGTTTCTCAGCCTTCCTGATATTAACGTTGGAACGAAGCTTCTGCATCTTGCTAGTTGAATTGAATGGCTGGCTCCATCTTTGTGGAGGCAACTTGACAGAGTCAATTGGAGCAGGCTGATGTCCTAATGCTTTTTAACCCCAAGACATTTTAATTAATCATATATTTAAAATAACAACACACCGTATGCATGCAGTTAGTGTTGCCTATATACTCGTGGGTGTAGAGCCATCCACTGGAATGTGGTCAACCCACCAGGGGCCACATCCTTAAAGGAAATTGCCTTTCTCCGAAGCCATTGTCTGTTAGTCACTCTGCAGTTAGGGGCAGGTCTTGTGGGCCTCTTCTGTCTCAGTGCTGGGAGAGGTTGACTGGCCTGATCTTGTGGAAGAAGCTATAGCTGCTGTGAATTACTAAGTGCAGAAGTCTCACGACCAGAAGGCACTGGTTTTGTCCAGCTTTCCCTGTCCTCAGGCTCTTACAGTCTTCCCGCACCTGTTCTACAATGGTCCTTGAGCCTTGCGAGGGACGGTGCCATAAGTATCCCATTTGCGGCTGAGCACTCCACTGACATTCATTTCTTAAACTTCAGTCAGTCATGAGTGTCTGTGTTAACATCATTCAATACACAAAGAAACTTCTCTGACGAGGTCTGAGAGCTGTAGTAGTCTGTGGATAAAAACAAAACACACACACACACACACACACACACACACACACACACACACACACACACAGGTACCACTGATGCATTTTCTCCTGTGGAAAGGAAGGGTCTTACATCAAAGAAGAATGTGGTTGGTTATTCCTGAGACCTTTGGGGAACTCTTGCCCCATGGGCATTTCTTGTCATTATTATAGTCCACAAGAATCACAATTAGCTAAAAGCGTGGAGGATTCTCAGCCTTCCTTTCCAGGGCTCTAATGTAGCACCTTTGGGTACTGTGAAAGTTAGCCAGCATGAAGAAACTTCCTGGTCAGTACTAACTTCATGTCTCCGTGTTTTGAGACAAATGTTTGTGATTGATTCAGCAGTAGGGCCTAATCATTAAGTTCTATGAGGTGAACAAGAACAGAAGTAATAGCCTGTATTGTTTGAGGGTCTTGTGGAACTCTCCAGAACAAAAATAATTCAAAGGGAGGTATTTCACACCTAGTCCTGGCTTCAGGCATTGCCCACCTTTTAGGGTAACTCCAGTTGAACTCTTACATGAATCCATGTGTCTATGTGTCTCTGTATCTATCTGTCATATATAATCTATCTATATCTACCTATCTATTGTATATCTATATAATCATCTATTTCTGTGTGTATTTCTTATATATGTGTAATACATACACATACATGTTTATAAAGTAGTAGATTTTCTTATGTCATTTTCAAACATCCTTGGTGTCATTTATTATCCTCCTTAACTCCTTTGTTTACCCTCTCATACCTCTATTTGCTCATGGTAACCAAGTTTGCTAATTAGGAAAATTAGAAAATCCTGTGTGTGTGTGTGTGTGTGTGTGTGTGTGTGTGTGTGTGTGTGTGTGTGTGTGTGTGAAGAGTGTTACTCTCAGAAGGCTATGGGGGAAAAGCAACGCTTCGATTTAGAAAACTGCAAGAAATTGGAGTGTAAGACTGACACTTGCTTAAATCTTGAATGCTAACTACCTCTATTTAGTTGAGTAAAATTAGCTCAAAGGGCAAAATTGAGGATTTTTGCTGCTTTCTTACTTAAATTTAGGGTACATCATTTTTTTGTTCAGCTTTTAGCGATGAGGACAAACTAATTTTTACTGGTTGAAGAAAAAACAAGTAAAAATCAGGGCAGGTGGTGGGGAACTTGCTGCCACTTGTCATTAATTGCAAAGAGTTATGCTGAGTTCTGTAATGTCTGGATCCAAAGATACAGATTGTGAAGTAAATTATTTTAATATGACAGGAGTTATCTCTCTCTCTTCTATGGAATTTCAATTTCTTTCCTTTCCTCTCCCTCCCTCCCTCTTTCCATGCCTATGTCCCTTCTTTACTCCCTCCTTTCCTCGCTCCCCTTATCCTTTCCTCCCTCCCTGCTTCTCTTCTTTTGACCAGTCAGGCTCTCCTAGAAGATAGTGAAATGACTCCTCTTGTTTTTAATGCTCTCAGCTGCCATAGTAACTTGTAGCCAAAAAAGAAAGTCTTGTTCATTGTTCTTTGTTGTTCCATGCAAACCTCAAGCTTTCCGTTGTATGGGAAATGAGTCCTCACTTTTCCTATTGCTAAACCACTGCTGACTAAGGGGTAGGATCTACTGGTGGGATCTGTCTCATGATATCCTATGGCCACAAGAAGATGAGAAAGAAGATGGAGGATGGAGGATGAAGGATGGAGGATGTTGTGAAGAAATAGTTCAGATGTCCAGAACCCCAAGAACTGAGAAAGAAGAGACCAAGGTTTTCTTCTCATAAGGAAGTAAGTACAGTCAGCTAAAAACAACAGATGCTCAGTGTGTGTGTGTGTGTGTGTGTGTGTGTGTGTGTGTGTGTGTGAATTACATTAAAATAATAGCTTTCCATAAACACATCACCTTTATGTTCATTTTAGTAAAATTATATAAGACACACTAAAAGATTAAAAAGTTAAATGCATCAATGCTATTTATCTCAGGTTGCTAAGAAACAGAAATATTTTGAAATTTGTAAGGGACTTAGCAATTAAGTTATATGAATAAAGGAATTATTTGTTGCTTCTCTGCTATTAATTATTGCATTGCATTGTAATGAATTCAAGCAATCATAATCAGATATTAACCACTCTCATGATTACTTTACAGAAACCATGTTCTCATATGTGGAACAGAGGCAGTTACTCTGTTGCAATGACACTAAAATATGCTGGAGCCAAGGCAAAATGAAGGCCCTGACGGTCCCTGATAGCTTGTTTAAGAGTTGCTTTTCTTATTTCCAAGCAAAGCGATGTAAGGAGGCAAAGGCTTGTTTTGGCCCCTGCTTGGGGAGATACAGTCCTTCATGGTGGGAGGCACGGTGGCCACAGTCTTCTTAGGTCTGTCGCTGGGGAGCAGAGAGATGAATGTTAGTGCTCAGCTTGCTTGCTTCAGCCTATGGGATGGTGCCATGTGCACTCAGGGTGGGTCATCCTCTGTTCAACGTCTCTGGAAATGCCCTTACAGACACAACACCCTCCGGATGGCCTCGCTGATTTTAAATCCAGTTCAGTTGACAATGGAGATTAACCAATGCATATTGTGACAAAGCACAACAAAACCCTAGTCTTTGAAGTATTATCGTAGACTGAGACACATGTAAAACAGCCATTTAATATAATAAAGTGTATAAGAAGGCTGTGCATAAACACAGCAGCATATAAAACAAATCCAGAAAACATCAAATGTCAGCAACATAGAGCATATTGTTTTTCTGTTAAATTTGGAAAATAAATAGAATGCAGAGATAGTGACAAAAACAGATACATTTTACTTGATTTTCTGTGTTTTATAAAGAGAAAATTGACTGTAGCCCAATTCCCACTCTGTCTCTAGTTACTTGTTACCTTGGATTAAGACAATCTCCTCAGGCCTAGTTTCCTCATCTGGAAATGGAAGAAATTTAATTAGATGTTAATGCGAAGCTGCCTCCAGACCTGAAGTTCTACAATTTATGCAATATTTGGAAATAGCAAGTCATCAAACTCAAACATGATTCTTTTTGGAAGGGAACTAGTTAAACTGCTTGGAGAAGTAGCACATTATTAGAAATGATTCTTTGCGTCTAAATACGGTTCCTCGACACTACATGATTATGTAGGAAACCGGGTCACCACGTGGCTCTTTCTGTGACCTAAATGTTGAAAGCTTTGACTCCTCAGATGGTCCACGAGCACCCAGGTGGTTTGTAACAGGAAGTTTGATAGGTATTTTCTTCTGGAAGAGAATGCGATTCAAGGGCAGGGTGAGGATGGTGATCGGCAACCGATAGCTGCATCAGCTTCAAGTTTTTCACAAGTACATGGCTAAAAACTTGAGTGTGACTTTATGGAGCTAGGCAGTCAGCGGCCAACCACTTCTTGATGCCCTGTATGCCAAAGGCTGTGCCACCTTTCCTCTCCTCTCCACACACACTTCCCCTCTCCTGTCACCTCTGCCCCAACTCCCCTGTTTCATGTGCAACATAGGACTGCAAAGCTTTGTTCTTTGCCCCCACCCCAATCCAACTGTCTCTACATGCTGCTATCCAGACACAGCCTTTTGAAAACATTCCTAACCAGGAAGGAAAAAAAAAACACAATAATAGGAATGGCTACAAAATATAATTAATTTTTCTGTCTATTAATGAAGAGGGAAAATGTCTAATGGGTTACAGATTTCTTCCTATTTGCATAGCGTGACCGTGACGGATTAGAGAGGGGGGGGAACTCTTCCGTTGAAGCTGTATTTCCTTAGCTCCCCTCAATCAGAGCAAGGCCTGGGCTTGAGTGATGGTTGCCTGGTGTTTTATGTATGGAAAGAGAAATGATGTGTGAACTGGTAAGGGCTTCTCTATGGGAAGGAGAAGGGAGGTCTTTAAACCATTATTAAGACTAAGGCAGCAGGCCCCCACTCGCCTGGCTAACCGGTAAATATTTTTGGCTGCCCGCCAGCACGTTTCAATATTTCTTTGAAGCTTTCTGTTACTTACTACAGTGGGCTAATTAAAGCGTACCTTTCCATCTGTGCTCAGATACACACATGCACTCATGTGCACACCTACACACCCAGACTCCCATGCCAAGTCTATCTTGCTCTTACACAGATGGGGTGGGGAAGCCTGAGTTCTCTCCTGAGCATTTTTCTTGAGATCACGTGTTCTATCTAGAAAACGTGTAGGGAGAGTCAGCAAATGCAATTTCCTGGTCTAAGAATGCTGCTCTATATATCAGAGGAAGTGTGACTGGGAACTATTCAGATTTTGTGAAGAAGTTGTGTCCCTTTGAGATAATTAAAAATACAACAATGCCAGACATGCTTGGTGCCTTCCTTTAATCTCAGCGCTCTAGAGGCAGAGACAGAAGCATCTCTCTGTGAGTTCAAGGCCAGTTTTGCATATATTATAGTGCCAGACAAGGGCCCACAGTAAAACCCTGTCTCAAAGAATAAAAATAAATAAATAAGAATGAAATAAATGAAAATAAAATGGAATATATCTACTTGCCTAGTTGGACACACAGTTGCCATTTTTTTCCTTTATGCTTTGGCACTATAGCCTTCCAGGTATTGTAAGATACTTCTTTTGATAAAGGACTTGATCACTGAGCTACACCCCTAGCCCTTACTCTATTTCTTTTGGAAAAATAAAATATAATCTTTGTAGAAATAATTGAAGCTGGGTGGTGGTGGTATATCCCTTTAATCCCTGCACTTGGGGGACAGAGGCAGGTGGATTTCTGAGTTTGAGGCCAGTATGGTTTACAAAGTGAGTTTCAGGACAGCCAGGACTAGATGGAGAAATCCTATTTTGAAAAACTAAATGGGGCTGGAGAGATGGCTCAGAGGTTAAGAGCACTGTCTGTTCTTCCGAAGGTACTGAGTTCAATTCTCAGCAACCACATGGTGGCTCACAACCATCTATAATGTGATCTGATGCCCTCTTCTGGCTTTCACACACTGTATACATAATAAATAAAATCTTTTAAAAAAAAGAAAAACTAAATGATGATGATGATGATGATGATGACAATGATGATGATAATAATAATAATGATAATACAAGTACAAAGTAGTTAATACGGCTGATACACACACATGTGTGTGCGTGTGCATGTGTGTGTGTGTGTGTGTGTGTGTGTGTGTGTATGTTACTAAGTACAGTCCATCTTTTTAAAATGTGCTGTTGATCATAATATGATTTTAGTTTTGAACTGTTCCACTACTGCTGTTGTTCTTCCCAGCATGTCTATATCTCCTTTAGTGACCTAATATCTTAGGCAGAGGGTAGAGCTTTGAGGCGTGTAGGCTGTGCTTGAACTTGACCTTCAGGGTCACCAAGGGGACCATGAGAGTTTGTAACTAGGAATGTCAGTATGAGCTGCATTTTACTTACATGCTTAATGCACAGTGAGAGCCGCCAAGAAAACACAGTTTAGCTGCAGAAACAGACCAGGTGGCAACCTTGGGATGCCGTGTTAGAATAATTTATTTACTTTATTGAAACTCCAGACCCTGGCTGCTTATGAAAGAAAGAGTTCCTGTCTTCAAGACTTGCTCAGGTCTGACGGAGACCACACGGTGATTGTAGTGACACAAGAGCAGGAAGGGTCACATCTCCAGCTAGCTTGGAGACACAGAGACTCTGGGGTCCCACAGACCTTGACCTCACACTAGGCTCCACCCCTTAAAGGTCCACCTCCTCTCAGCACTTCTGGGAGATTCAGGGTAGTCTGGGAGCTGGGGAGTTAGGGAGCTAGTCACTAAGCTTTGGTGAGGACAAAACACTTAACCTGTGGCAATCACGCTTACGTTAGAAACTGTTCTAGTTAATGTTTGATTTTAGCTAGTGAAAACCAATACAGCATCTACATTTTCACGTGCATAAGTTTCCTAGATTGGAGCTCTGCCAATACTTCCTCCCAAAATCAGTTCAATAACTAATCCCATAAACCTCAGGTTTACTCCAGAAGTAGATAGCCTAGGACCCAGATGCGGCCCTCACTCGGCCTCAACGCAAATTCGTCTTTCCATCATAGCACATGCAGAAGGATGTGCACACTGTGTGCTGGGTGCTACTGACGCTGGTGGGCCCACTCCATTTTGAGGGTTTGTATCTCTGCAACTTCCTTCATTCAGGGTTATCTGTGTCTGGTTTGCTGGCAAGTTTATAGCAGTAGCTGCATTTTAAAACAAGTTGTTTCTATTATTTTAGTATGAATTTTCTTTTTAAAAATATGTATTTTTTTTACTTTGTGTGTGTGTATGTATGTGTGCCTGTGGAGGATAGAAGAGGACATCCAATCCTCTGGAGTTGACTTTACAAGAAGTTGTGAATGTCCCGGCTTGGGAACTGAGCTCAGGTTTTCTGGAAGTGCAGATAGCTCTCTTGACTGCCGAGTCATTTCTCCAGCCCCCACCCCTTAATGTTATTTTCATAACTTAGTTTTATATATTTCAAATTTATTCAAATTTCCAATGGAAATTTTCTTTGCGCTTGGTGGGTTATTTAAATATACCTCATTTAAATTTCCTAATCTGTTTATTTTAAAAATTGGATTTTATTCTGTGTTTCTTCTTTTGGGGTCATGACTTTGCTGATACAATTATTTTAAACATTGAGTCTTTACTCCAGCTTTGCAATATTTTAAAGATATAAAAAGTGTTTTATCATATGCTTACTATGTCTTTAGCATTATAATTATTTAGTTAATCATTTTATCTACCCTTGGAAGCAATATATTAAGACATGATTTTATTATAATAATTTTTCTCAGTTTTGCTGGGTTTTGCTTCCTATTTTTCAAAGTCGTAACATTTAAAGGAACATATGTCACTTGCTTTTTTCTACCAATCATTTTTTTCCCCTTTGTTTGTCTGGTTGGTTGGTTGATTTTTCCAGACAGGGTTTCTCTGCTTAACAGGACCCTGGCTGTCCTGGACCCTCTTTGTAGACCAGGCTGGCCTCAAACTCACAGTGATCTACCTGCCTCTGCCTCCCGAATGCTGGGATTAAAGGCATGCACCACCATGTTCAGCTTCAGTGTTTTCATATATATGATACTTCAATAATTTGCATCATAGTTACAAACACCATTAGAGTAGTGTTCTTTATTATGAGTCACCAATTTCTTTTTAATCTTCTTATTGGTTTTATTTTAAGTTGGGTTTTGAATATTTAATCAAATCTGATAACAGTTGAGTTGGATTATTTTATTTGGATACAGTCACATTTCTAATTTTTTCCAACTTTTATTTGCTTCAGAAAGATTTGTATGTTCTGCTTTACCATGTCATGGTAATAATTTAAAGCCATCAGTTTTATCTGTATTGTGCTTTACTTATTTTGTTTTTTCTTATCTCTTTTATTCACACATGCCTTGGTCCCCAAAATATATATGTGTATAATATATACAGTAATAAATGTTACATACATATAAATATACTATACTTATTAGTAAATACATATACATGCATATAAATATGTAGAAGCATATTAATTTTTCTAATTGCCTGCCAAACACAAAAACAGATAACAGTATTTTGGATGATTTTTTTCCGGGGTGTAGAGATGGCCCAGTGGTTAAGAAGGCAAACCCATCCTACAGATGACCTGGATTTGGTTCCCATTACTCATGTCAGTCAGTTCACTAGCCTATGCCTCCAGCTCCAGGGGCACCCAACCCTTCTGAACTTTTACATGCATATACTGTGCCCCACCACAAGTACATATAATTAAGAATAATGATAAATATAACTCTTTAAATTAAAAAAAATTCCTTGTTTGTTGGTTTGCTTCTGGTAGGGGCTACCCAATATACAAAAATTGTATTTAGTATCCAAAATCCAAACACTTTGTTGCTATAGTTTTGTGGGAGGAGGGCAGTTTCAAAAGTTCCGTGTGATCTTATTACATTACTTACCTTTGTAATAAAGTGGGTGTGTTTGTTAAAATTATGGATGAGTAGATGAGAGAATGGATGGATGTGGAACATGGATACGAACATGGCATATCCATGGGAGCCGTTGACAGTCCTTATTCTGGGCATAGCATGCAGTACTAAATATCAAAATAGTTAAGATGATTAATTTTCTAGTATTTAACTTACTTATGTCTGGATGATACAATATAATACATAAATTTTTTTTCCTGCTTATGAATGGACATAGATTTCATGATGTAGAAAACACAAACGAGAGGTACCACAGCTGCACTAACTCAAGAAACATCCCCACAGGCACGGTTGACTTCCATATGTACAGTACTAGAGGGCTTTGCCTGCTAACTGTCACAGCCAGCCCCCCATGTCTGCGCAGTACAATCTTATGGACGGTCTGTATCCCCCATAATGTCTCTCTGCAAGTGTATTTAACATTCCAAGCTCTGTCTTTCTATTGTCTGTCTAGCAAGGCTTGTGATGCCTCCTCTCCATCCAAAGCTTCCACAACCCAGGCAGAGACCAAATGCGAGTTGCTTCCCTCTGCAGGACCAGATGCTGTAGGCATCGCTGCCTCTCTCTCTCTTGCTACTCATTTGGTTTAGTTTTAGTTTTAGTTGCACTCAAAGCTCACTTCCTACTAGAGAAGCAGTACAGTTTCTGTCCTTCTTCCTCCTTTCAAGCCTGTCATTTGTGCACCAGACCATTTGAGACGATGACAGTATCTTGTCTCCCAAGACTCTCACATGTTGTTGTCTTCCACCTCTTTTCCTCCCCTTTTCCCTCTGTGACCATGCTAAAACATGCTATGTTTTCCAGAAAGCTAAGCCAACCCTCAGACTTTTGAGTATGATGTAATGTGGCTAAGCCAGCATCAGAGTTGGAGTGCTTTTCACAGCTCTTAGATTTAACTGTGTTGAATGTGAGACTGGTATATATTGGAGGAAAGACCCCAAGGGGGGAAACAGGGACATGAAGGACAATATGTTTTCAGAAAAAAATGTGTCAGAAGTGGCTTTATCTTACTTGAAAAAGTGAAACACATCTAATGTTTGTGTAAGCTGGGAGAGTGGGTCATGCACTTAGAAGGCTGTAGGAGGATAGCTACAAATTAGGGTCCAACCTGAGCTACAAGTGAAATCACTTATGTTTAAGGCCATGTAAACCTATATCAGTTAACATCATTCTTAAATTGTAATAAATTCTTTTCTGTACACTATTGTTAATTCACTAGGTGGAATTGGAGCCCCTGGTCAAAAATGATACTCTTTATGTAGTCATTGCTGTTTCTTGTGTTTGGAAAAAGGTCTTGGTATGTAGTCTACACTTGTCTTGAATGCCCAATTCGCCTACATTCATCTCCTACATCTTGGGATAACAGATTGTGACGTTTGCCTGGCTTGAAGTCGGCTTGTTGCTCTGCTGTTTCTGTCTCTGTGGCTGTCCAGGTGGATGCAGGCAAAATGATTACACATCCATTAACTAAAAATGATGTGGTGAAGGCTGAGAATTGAAGAAAGTCTTTCATAAATTTGTGGCATTGAGGAAAAAATAGATGCACAAATGTCCTGAAAGTGCTTTCAGGTATATGTTTTAACTTAAAATAGAGATTTTTTTGGGTTGTTTTCGAGCAGTTGAAGTTTACATCAAAACTGAGCAGAGGACACAGAATCTCTCTGTGTGCTTCTTGCAGTCACTCTTGCATATGTACCCAGTTACCAACACCCTCATCATGACCAGCCATTTCTTACATTGAAAGAAGACATATTGACATGTCACGACCATCCGAAGACCATGCTGTATCAGGGTCACTTTGGCTGTTGTATATCTTGTTGTTTTGTTTTTGCCATGTGTCTAATTTTTTACACTCGCATGTGGAATAGCTTCTTTGTCTTAAGTCCTCTGAGCCCTACTGATTTCTCCCTATCCCCGACACCAGGCAACCACTGACCTTTTTACTATCTCCTCAGTTTTGTCCTCTTGGGAATATCTCAGCTGAAAGCCTACAATATGCTACCCTTTCCAATGAGCGTATTTTACTTATTGATATGTACTTACAGGGCCTTCATACCTTTTCAGTGGCCCAGTGGCTCAATTGTTTTTAGCAGGGAATAGGAACCCATTGTGTGGATAAGCTACAGTGCATGCATTCCCCTTCTGTACAGTAGATTCCTTTCTTGTCTGATAGTTATGAACACAGGCACTGTAAATATCCATGAGAGGATTTCAGGCAGATATATGAGTACATACCAAAAAAATTGATTTCTAGGTCATATGATGTGTTTCACCTTTCAGTTTCATGTTGTTTTCATTGACAAGAGAGATGTCCCCAGGATATGAATTCTGCACAGACTGCAGGAAGCCTGCAGGATCTCCTTCATGTTAACACTCATTCCTGTAGTGCAGAGGACAACCTTGATGGTTATAGTTCAAAATAACTGAGAAACAGGTGTTCAGAAATGAGGCAACGCTGGCCTGAATGTCCAGTGATGCCGTGATTCCACTAAGCATCTCACAGTGAAGGAAATTAGCATTGGTCAGGCCTGAATTGCTTCAACAACCTAAGAGTCTTTCTGAAGCTTAAGAAGTTACAAATAAATCTAGAATGTTTGATATCCTGGCCTTTTAATTATTGTATGCAGATATTAAATGTAACAATGTGTTGTTTGAATAAGGAAAAAGATTTCCATATGAATGTGTATAGAAGAAACAAACATTTTTTGAATGTGATCCCTTAAACATTCATTGATCTTATTAAAGCTTATTGACACAAGTAATTTAAACCCTTTTCTAGTGAGATTTTATAAATATAAAGCTCATTAAAAATCATTTATGTGTCCTTCTGGCCCCTGCTAAGTATGCACCCTTCTTTGATTCTGAGTTGACTATATGGAATTTAGCAACGAACGTGCCCAAATGCGTCAGACATCTTTCTAGGAGGAGGTCTGGAGTAACTCTTAGATTTTCTGGATATTGTCACTCCTCTTTTCTTTTATCTTTCTTTCCTCTTCACACATAAGAAGTACTTTGGAATAAATTGATTTTTTTTTAGGTAGAGAACTGGTCATAGTCTAGTCTGAGGGGAGTGCGTAGCTTCATGGACAATAATGACCAAGACAGGCATCTAATTCTACAGAAACAGAAGTGAAATTGTACACTGAACAAAATCATCGCAGAGACGACTTTAGGTATATTTGTACTTCTGTTTTATTCTCTATGACACACTAATCTACTAAATGTTCCTCTCTCGATTTTTCTCTTTGCAATCTGGAAGAACAGCTTTGGCAATGACTGGGTTCATTTATAAAAAGCATCCCAAACAAAATTGAACCCCAAGGCTGATAAACCATAAAGATTCTGATCAGATCCTACCAGAATGGACCATGCTCTGGGGCTTTCTCAGCTGAACACGGTTCCAGAAGACTGATGGCTTCATCGACACAATTATAAGCACTACAGCTCTGTCAGATGAATGGGCACTCATGAAATATGGGGATGGTCCTTTATTAAGGAAAGGAATGCATTTTGTAGAATGCTTCTGGGGATTCAGTAATTCTTGGAGGTAATTAGATTCCATACATTCTTCAGCATAGGTCATAATCAAATAATCTTATAAGCAAAAACCAATTCAATAAGATATACACCAGATAGTTCTACAAAACAACGAATAATTGATTTTTGATGGGGAAAATGGAAAGAGATGAACCCTGTCAAATTTATTCAATGGTTATCCATGCCAGTGGAAGTGATAATCAATGAGCAAATTGGAGTGTAGTCTTTGCAGAATAATGAGAGAGAAAGTGGAAGTTTTCAATTTAGATTTTTTTCCTTGTTCAAATGGATTAAACTGAGATATTACACTAAAAGCAAGTTGGTCCTCAGTAGGAGACTAGTGCATATTTATTAGGGAAGGTATGAGTCCATGAGAGAGCTTGGCTGGATCTTCTCTTGGTCACTATGCCTTAGAAAGCCTCATGGGCCTTTAGACTCAGTATATTACATCACTTCAGTTATTTTATTTTAAATTGTTTTACCTTTTGTAAACAGGATCCCTTTTTATTAGTGCTTGTACTTATGCTCCTGGAAATATTTCACATCAAATTAAGATTTAGTGGGTTGACCAAATACAGGAATAATATCTGAAGTGTCCTAAATTCTGCAGGTTTTATTTAACAGGTCTTCCATTGAAATCGAGTGAGTGGACCTGCTCACCCTTCCTGCTTGTAGCTTTTCCATGAAGACCCTTCATGCCTAACTCATCCGTAGTCCTCAGAACTCTACTGGTTCGTCCTAATTTTCCATCATCATCACACTACCTTGAATTCTCTCTTACATAAATACACTTGAATAACAACTTCTTGCCATATATGGTGGTATATGCTGAAAAATCCCAGTATTTGGGAGGCTGAGGCAGAAGAATTGCTGTGACTAGGGCCAGTGTGGACTAAACCATGAATTCAAGCCAGTCTGAAGTATATAGTAAGACTATGTCACAACCAACCAACCAACCAACCAAAACCTACTTTCATATAGTAAAAAAAAAATAGTGAAGTTATGACATTCAAGTATTCTAAATATTAAACCACCAAATTTTGGTAGGCTTAGAAAGTAATTTGAATTTTAAAAAAGAAAATGAGATATATTTAGTGCATGTCAGAAAACTGACTTTTTTTTGAAAGATTAGCTTGTTTTTGAGATGTACAAAGTTGATTTGAATTTTAGAATATCTAGAGCAGTTGGGTTTCAGATATTTTAAGGTTTCACGGATACCCACATCTACTGTGTGTAAACATTTGAAGTTAAATACAGTCTAATCGGATGAATGCGTTTGGATGAGGGGGCACAAGCGAGTTGAAATGCTCTCAAGTCTTCTCCCTGTCTGCTTTGCATATGTGTATACCAATCTGGAAGGATGAATACCAATCTGAATTTTAAAACTCCGAGATCTGTGTTGCACTGCAATGCCTAACCTCTGAGGGTTATAACTTAGCCTCTGGCTGTGTTCACTTTCTCATCTCTGTCTTCTTGCTCACTAAAAGAAGCCTTGGGTGCTCAGGTGCCTGTGTGGAGATGGCAGCCTGGATCCTTCCTTCATATCTCTCTCTCTCTCTCTCTCTCTCTCTCTCTCTCTCTCTCTCTCTCTCTCTCAGTACTGTCAGGAACAAAAAATTACAATAAATCTGTAGTTGAGATTTGAATTTTGTGGTAGGAAGATTGATGGCATTTTCTTCACTGAGAGTAAGGTCCTAATCCCTTGTGTCTGTGAATCCGTTATATCACATGACACGGTAAAGAGAAATTGTTGCCATTCACAACTAAGGTTGCTCATTACTGGTCTCAGAATAAGGAAAGGATCCCGCATTATCCAAGCAGGCAGGGAGAATCACAGAGATGATGAACTGTGGAGAAGGAGGCAGTTGAGAGCGAAGTGATGTGCGCAGGCTCTCAAGCCCGCACTTGTGGGTTTGAAGGCATGGACAAAGCATGAAACTTCGGCATTTGTGACAACGCGGATGGTTCTGGAGGTCATTATGTAAAGTGATGCAGCTCAGACTCAAAAGAAAAAAAAAGTACCTTATGATCGTCTTCTTACGCAGGGTCTAATGAAGTTGGTTGTATAGAAGTTGAGAGTAGAATGTTAGTTTCCAGAAACTGGGTAGGGTAGAGGCAAGAAAGATGGCAAGAAGTGGTTCAGTGGGCACAGTGTTAGGATTAGGAGAAAAGTAAATCCTGGAGAATATAGTGAGCGGTGAGAAGGGCATTGGGATGAGAAGAGTTGTGTTCAAGTGGAGCCAAACTAAGGGAAAAGGAAAGCGGAAAGTGATCCGTATGCTAATAGCCCCACTTTGCAGCCCATAAATATGTAAAATGCTGTGCCAATAGGAAATTACATTAATTTAAAAAAACATATATGGGGATTCTCCAAGCCAACTCTCAAGGAAGATAGCAATTCCTAACTAGTGGAAGAGCAGAGACACTGATCTTTCATTCCCATGCCCAGGAAGGATCACTGAGTCCAGCAAAAACTTCACTTTTCTGTTTGAATACTTCCAGATACCCAGGATTTAAGACAAAGCGTTTACGGCAGTTTGTTCTACTAACAAAGGAAAACTAGCAGTGCCTGCTGTGCTTCTGAAAGCCGAAGGTGTTCCCGAAAGCTTCTAGGGATGCAGAATGCTCCCAGACTTTAGATAACATTCATTGGAGTGTAAATTCACAATTGGGATAAAATGTCAGCTACTAGTAGAAAATTATGTTATGATGTATGTTATGTGAAGATAATATATTTACATACGCAAATATAAGCCTGTGTATGTGACATCTATTTAGCTGGTGGACATATCAGTCATATTATTTACAGGGATTGTTTCTTAATACAATTTGATTTAAATTTATCTGTTTAATTTACTTAATAGCTTGTCTTGGTGATGCTTGGTAAGATGTGAGACTAGAGATTGCACTCAGAGGTGTTTTTTCTTTCCTTTCTTGTTTTTAATAATGATAAAAAAATGATTCACATCTAATTTGAATCATGATTGAAGAAGGAAGTTACCTGGAGTCCATAATGAATATATTGCATAGTTTATTAATTAAAAGGTTATGTTCCTGAAGGATGTTCACTTTCCCTGAAAGCATGTATGCATAAGTTTGTGTTTACACAATGATTCAATTATATCGAGAGCGGTAGTGTTCAAAGAAAAAAGAAGAAAAAATACCCCAAAATCTAGTTTCTGCTTCATCACTTTTATAAGGAGTTTGGTGAAGAAAATATAACACTCAGACAAAAAAATGGAAAACAAAGAGGTCAAACAGATATTAGAACCTCAGTCTCTTTTGAATTACCTCGTAAAATTAGACGATTTAAATCTCAACGAGCACACCGCTCACCATCAGTGACAGTTCTCCAACAGATTTTTCCAAACACTGCCAACTTTTCCTTTCCCCCTCCCACTTTCTTTTCCTTTCTTCCTTCTTTTTTTTTTTTTAATCAAGTCTAAGGAAAGTGATGTGAAGTTCTCTAATAGCAAAGTATAATGGGGCCTCCGACATTGCGGGATGGAGAGGGCTGTCTCGTCTATTTTTAACGTCTCCGGGGAAGGAATCTACAACTTCCTTGTGAAGCGCTGAATCTACACCTGGCAATCTTCCCCTCTCCAGGTCCCCAGGCTGGCCTTCCTCCCTTGCTTAAGAATTTATTATAGATCAAATTATTTTAGGGTTCTGAATATATTGTTATATTTAAACGATACATTCCCCCAAAGGGGCTCAATTAAAAGAGTGCAGGATGTCTGTGCAGAGCATGCTGTCCTTAAAGACAGGTGTTCAATTAGTACATGGGGGTGAGATTCAGGTGACAAACACAAGTCAGCTCCTTCCTCACTGACATCTCCTGACAATTTAGAAGCCCATGGGATGGAGGTTTACTATCTCTCTTTTATTTCTGGAGCTATGTGCTTTGATCCCAACCCAAAGTCCATGGAACAGAACCTTGGACATAGCAAGCACTCTTTGGACAGAGGTGATGTTGCCAGCAGCCCATCTCATATCCTATGGGGGATAAGTAGTATTCCATGCCATTTTAAATTATGTGGACCCTTATTTACGTACCACAAGGGCGTGGTGCTGCTAAGGTATTTGCGGTTATGGTGATTGAAGCCTTGACCTTAAGCATGCTAGCACTAAACTGCATTCCCATCACTCCTGTTGCCTGTTCTTAAGGTGGTATCTCTACTGTTTATCAACTATTGCACAAAACTGCTGAAGACATAATGGGGGCGTTTAATCATGGTTGACATTCAGATGGAGAAAGTAATCTACTTTTAAGCTTTCCATGTCTATTGTTCCATGTTTCTTTTATGCTGCTTTATTCCTTTTCAGAAGTAAAAGGTATTACAATACAACTAAAAGCATCAGTTGTATTCGCAGTGGTATTCAATAATATCATTGTAATATCATTATACTAACTTTCTAAATAAACATTGGTGACGTTTTCTAAATTAAACAGCTTATGTACTTAGGTTAGTTATTTTGTTATTTGGTTAATTTAATGTCAGGTAGGGATACACTCTTTATGTCTCTTAAGCATTTATAATTGAGTTGTTATTTTTATTAGAGATAACCAATTTGACGTGTGTGTGTGTGTGTGTGTGTGTGTGTGTGTGTGTGTGTGTGTGTTTCAACTTCTTTCTTAGAATGAAAAAATATGTGAAATGATTACCCTGCAAAGTTTCTCTCCCTTCCTCTAAAGGATAGAAGAAAAACTGTCTTTTTGAAGAGAAGCTTATTTTGTGTGTTGATACATTGTGGATGAAGCAATAGTTAACTTCTGCATGTTTAAAGTTGCCTTTCCCGCCCCTCCGTTTCTCACTCCCACAGGACAGGGGTGTGGAGGCCTGAGTGACTACACAGAATGGTAGGTGAGCTCTGGTGCATGGTTAGTTTTCACCTTCTGACACTGGCTGAAGTGTTCCATCCTGGCTAGAAGAAACGCCCTCATCCTGTGATGCTTACAGGCGTGAAACAGACGCAACAGTTGTCCCCTCTTGTCCTGTCTTCAACCCATACTTTCCAAGAAACCCAGTCAACGTTTAAAGCTGTAGACAGCACCAAACTCTACCAATGCTATGCTGTGTTCTCTCTCACAACGCAGCTGTAGCAAATCTAATGTCCAAACCAGGCAACACAACAGAATAACAACTGACAGGACGAAGGAAAGAACGCAGCAATCTATCGTATTGAAAGTCATGTAAATGAACACAACACTGCTTCAGCTGAAAGACGAGAGCTAATAAGAGGCGGATGGACAGGTGACGTACACAGCACGGACACACTGAACAAAAGAAATGATTCATGTCCTGAACCGGATATAACAAGATCCCATCACAGGGAACTCTCCAGAATTTAAACCTTATGAACTGTTTGTTTCTGGAAACTTCCATGTCATGTTTTTTTAGAACGTGATTTCTCTGAGGTAAACTAAAACTGCGGAAATAGAGCTTTTGTTCCAGTTCTTTGCCAGCTCTAGATTAAGATCATGGCAGAGCAATGATTCTGGTCCACGAAGAAAAGGTTATCTAGATAATTGTTTCTGTTCTCCCTTTATCTGCAGAGTGGCTCCAGCCTCGGCCTCGCTGGCTGCACTTACTACAGTTTCCGAGATATCTGGAGCTGTCTGCCTGTCCTTCTCACCCTCCTCTGCTATAGGAGGGTGGAGTGGAGAACAGGAGCGACCCAGTCCTCCTGTTTTGAGTTTTAGGTGTCTAGGCATGGGAGGCTGTTAGCACTAATATTATAATGCGCGAGGAGAACGGAAGTGTTCATTGCCCCAAGAAAACATTTTGCCACACAAAGCTTCATATAACAGTAAGTAGCAAACACAAAGTTTCTTGTATACTGTTCTCTAACCTGGGAGAGGATCTAATGTGGCTCCCATTTTCTTTAACAAAGGACATTTCTGAATATTTGAAATGATTTGCTTTTTTTACATATACACCTACGTTATTTATACATATATACAATAAACTACCTATAGCAAGAAGAACCGTGAAGCAATCTGCAATTATATAAATGTTATATTCATAGTGTTTTGGCTATTTGTATTTGACAACCTTGAAGAGAACATCTTTCCTTTCTTGGTGCATCTAAAATTCTGAATGTAAATCAATATCTATCATATCCCATCATTATCAACGTAAAACTTTTATCTAGACCTAAAAGCGTCTTAAGCCCTAAATAACTAAAGTGTTACTTTTGTACAAAAGCTCTTCTTGCTGTTCATCATGCCCAGGCACAGCTTGTTTTGGGTTTTCTTTTAGTAACAGTTGGTCCATCTTTTTTAAATGGAGATTTTAAGGAACAATCAGTGCGAGGTGGTAGTAGAAAAGTTTATGTCGTCCTTTATTCTGTTCAGTATGATTTGCTTATGTGGTAGATGTGCACTTGTGCATATATGTCTTTCTCTGTATATATGCATATATCTACATGTTTCTCTCTGTGTGTATCTTCCCCCTGTCTCTCTATCTCTGTCTGTCTGTTGGTCTGTCTCTCTGTGTCTATCTGTCTCTCTGTGTCTGTCTGTCTCTCTCTGCATGTCTATCTTGGACGTATGCTATTTATATTACATTCCTAACTCCACGCGGAAGCCACAGGTCTCAGTTAATGATTAATTGAACAGAGAACAAGAGATCATCTCATTTTGCCTTATCATCAAGATATCATCCTAGTTTCCATACTTTTGGAATATTTTATTTTGATGATTTTATTCACAGTCACATCGCTAATCTTTGTCACGACCCTCTTACCAGGTGCGGTCTTTGTTGCCGTAGGATCAGGACCCAGAGAACATTTTGAACACAGGGAAGAAATCCCTCATAATCTTTATTATGAGTCGAACTCATTTTAAATCTCCTTTCCTTTTGTGTAAATTAAATAGACACGAAGAGTGCAGATTCAGAACAAAAAACTCGAGCTTGCTTTGGGAAACGTCACGAGGTGTGTGAGGGAAGGACATGGCTGGTTCTCTTTGAGGTGAGCAGAAGGGAGGCTGCTGCTCTGGATACTTCGTGGAGTCATCTTGAGGGAACCGGTGGAAACACTGCTCCTTAACAGAAAGTGGCTTTTCAATGTGGGGGTTAGAAAACCCACTCAACATTTTTAACTGCTCTAGCTCTAATTCATAATTACAAGCTTATTCCAGCCTCTGCATAATGAAGCCACATTTTAGACCAACAGCTGCTATCTACTTTTGCTCTAGCCTTGGGGTATGAATATTTTAATATTCATTTTCTATGTGCAGATAAACTAAATACTTCCTACTGGAAGTCTATCAAATTAATCACAAAAATCTTAGTTGCTGTTCTTTCTTCCATGTGACTCATTTTAAAAACACTGCTCACTTTATGCTCCACTTTCCAGAAAGGAGACCGTGGGGGCTGGGCACGCTGGTGATGAGGTAGGTCATGCAGAGGACGAGAGCGGCCATGTTGAGCCATCTGCCTTCAGTCTATTCCTAGTCTACACAAAGTCAGTTTAAACCTTAGTATTTGCTCGTGGCAATGTTTTAATAGCTGCTTTTTTCTCCTTTCTTTCTTTCTTTCTTTCTTTCTTTCTTTCTTTCTTTCTTTCTTTCCTGTGATTTTCACTTACTTAATCAGCATTAGGTCCTCATATACAAATGATATGGACCAAAGGTTACTTCCTCTAATCTTCCAAGTACAATGCCACAAACACCATTGTGACGTACCATAAGACACGTGGGCAAATTCCTATGTGGGTGGCAAAGAACGGACAGAAAATACAGTTCTGTTGTCCAGTAAAATCCAACAGTGTTTACTGTGAAGTAGATAGGGAGGCAATAGAAACTGCCGCAAATTACATGCAAACAGGTGAGCTTTTAGTTAAGATTTATGGATTCAGTGCTGGGCAAAGGTCCACATGGATCCCTCACACTTTAGGGATTCTATGGGAAGATGACTGTCTCTGCTCCGCAGAGTAATACTATGTAAACTACACACAACATTGGCATTTTCATAACCAATGATCAGTGTGAACATTTTATGCAACGAGCAACAGCTGAAATACTAATATTCAGTACTAATAGTCAATATAATCATCGAGACCTCTGGTAGGTGGTGGCTAATTTTCTCATTGAGGACAATGAGATCAAAGTCTCGCTGACTACTTAGACATGTGTGGTAGACATGAGCCTGATGGTGGAAAGCATGGACAGGAGGACCATATATGTGGAAAACACTGACAGGAGGACCATATATGTGCATACAGTAGTCAACACGGTGCGTTCTAGTTGTGAGAGTCAGATTTCTGCAAAGGCTTCTCTGGCCCTGGTGAGCTTACCTGGCAGGGTCTTTTGATCTGCCTGTGTTCTTCATCTCGATGCGGGTGAGAGCAAACCACAGCACTAAGCACCCGGGATTTTGAGAAATGGATGGTATTCCGTTTGGTGGAGGGGACATGGTGCATGGATCAGGATGGTGAAAGCAGACAGAAACACCCAGCTCTTCTGATTGCCAGGGACAGCTGAGACATCATGCTTATCTCTTTGTGAATTCGCCGCCTTTTTGCACTTCTCCCTTTGTTTCTACTCCTTCTTTTGAGTGTGACTCATGACATCCATGTTTGATACTGAGGAAGTCCCATTTCTCTTAAAATCATTTCTCTTTTTATTTTTCTCTTTGCCTTCATGTATTTTTATAAACTGTTTTCAAAAGTGAAATAGAGTCACATCACTTTCTCCGTTTGTTTTCCTCCATTTAGCTCTTTCCAGCTACACCCTTGAACTCTTCCTATGCCCCCTACTCTTAAGTTGATAGCCTTTTCCCTTTTATTATTATTGTAACATACATATGTATATGCATGCAGGTATTCACAAACATATGTAAGTACAACCCACTCATTCTGTGTCTGTTGTTTATGTGCATATGATTTTAGATGTCCTCGTACCTTAAAAAACACTTGATTTTCCACTAGACTTCCAAGCCTGCATTGTCACATTTGCTATTTCTGTAATGCTGACAACCTTCCCCATTTCTTTCCTTTCAGAGCCTCTCCCTAGGAGCAACTTTTTAAAATGCTGCCTTTTAAAATTCTGTCTGCTACCCAGGGTTGCTTCTTACATATGGCTTTTAGAATCCTGAGAATATTTCATTGTGGTTACTGGGACACTCTTTAATGTCATTTCTGTGTTTAGCACTCTGTATGGTTTTCTTCATGTATTTGTTAGACTCTTCATAGAAGTGCCCCCATGATGCTTCTGTTCATGAGTAGATCATTATTTTAATGCCATGTACTTCAAATTTATATAAATTTTCTGTGTAAATTTCTGGAAATGTACATAGCATTTATAGAAAGTTTACTCATTCATTAAATATATTGTTTGATCCTTGTAATTTATAGTATTTCCTGTTATCACTATTATAAACTGGGAAACTGAGGCTTACCATGATCCAGCCAGAGCTGCCAACAGCTAACAACTGAATTAGGATGGCAGCCAAGTTCACTGACTTCTGTTGGATTCTTTAAAAAAAAAATTATGTGTACGAGACAACACCAGTTTGCTTCTTTGGAGTGATACTGGGTGTCAATTGTGCTCCAGAACAGGCCCCATGCTCAGTAATGATTGGTCAAAAAATTGAATTTTATGTTTTATTTCTTTGTATATATTTTTAAGAGGGAGAATAAACATGAAGTTGGAAAGGAAATAGAGGAGGCTCTGAGTAGTTAGGGAAAGAGAGAATATGATTAAATACATTGATGAAATTCTCAAAAAATAATTAAGAGCAAAAAATGTAAAATAAAATCACCTCTGTTCTCAGACTCTGCCAGTTTGCTTTTGTGGCTTGTTTTCCTGTAACAAGCAACAATGTGCTAGGTCAGGTAGATTTTGTGAATTTAAAATAAGATTTTCCATAATTTTCCTGATGATACATTTCTAATTTGGTTTCTTGAGTCCCCCAACCCACCACTTTACTCGAAATAGTTTACCATAGACATTTAATCTTCTTTCCCCACCATTTTTCCTCATTCACCTACATATTCACAATGTGAATGAAATTCTAACTAGTCCACAAGTTTCAAAAACAAAATGAAACCAAACCAAATCACCACCGCGCACCCCCCTATGCCCTGCTTACTTGAAGCCACTCTGTTATTTAATGTGTGCATGCATGTTTGTGCTTAGGTCAATGTTGTGAATCATCCTTCAATGATTCCTCCAGTTTTTTAGACCGGCAGTCACACTGAGCATGGAACTCCTCAGTTTGGTGAGGGCCCTGACTAGTGAGCTCCCAGACACTCAGATGTGCTCCTTGGTGCTAGGGTTCCAGCATGTGTGAATGTGCTTGGTGTTTCTATGAGGCGGAGGGTTGTACGGTCCTCATGTTGCAGCTTGTGTTTTCTTTGGGACTGTGGGTTACCGATCACAGATTACAGGTTTTCAAACTTCAAGTCTATGATCCGTCTCATGATATGGACTATTACCCACTGACAAGGCTCTCCAAAATGATATTACTGTGGCCTCATTGAACTCAAAGATCGATGTATATCTTATTCATGCCTGCAAAGGTCTTTTAAATTCTACAAAAGTTTTGAAGATGTGGTGACAACTAAGTTCCCTAGCTCTTCCATTGGATGAAGCCTTGGGATAGCGATGTGCACACAAATAGCCCAAGCTCATCTGCCATCAACATTCCTCTCTCATCTGGAGAGAACTCAGCCTTTTGACTGGCACATTCAGTCTCTTGGACCCGTTCCCCAGTTCAATTATACTTCCCTTCAAATTTTCACAGCAGTTGATTCACTCTCTTATGGACCAAAGCCAAGAGAGAGAGACGATCTTAATTTTAAAGTCTCAGCCTATATTTAGCCTCAGTGTACAATGGTGTGAAGTGAACCTGTGGCTTTTTGTCTCTTAATACTTTCCTTTTTGTTTGTTTGTTTTTTGTTATCATCATATTTTCTTCTTTTTATTATTATTTTTTTACGTATACACTTATATTATTATACATATATACAACAAAGTGCCTACAGCAAGAAGAACCACAAAACAATCAGGAATTATATAAAGGTTACATTCATAGTGTTTTGGCTATTTGTATTTGACAACCTTGAAGAGAACATCTTTCCTATCTCAGTGCATCTAAAAATCTGAATGTAAAACAATATCTATCATATCTCATCTTTATCAACTTAAAACTTCTATCTAGACCTAAAAACATTTTAACCCCTAAACAACTAAGCTTAATTGTAAAACTAAACTATCTGGTCTTCAACTCCATCAGAGACCTGAGACGAAATAAAATTAATTATCTGAGTAGACAAGGAGTGCAGGTAGCAGCTTCTAAAGTGAAAAAAAAAATAACAATTTGCTGCCTGAACAGTCACCCAAAACTTTTATAACACTGGAACCTTCTGGGCCAATATATCTGATAGACGTATTTGTGAGGCAAGAAGTATTGAAGACTTGCTTACCCTGTCTTGCCAAAGTTTAGCAGTCTACTTTGCCTGCATCCAAGCTTGCCCATTTTTAGGCAAAATTCTGTCTGTGGCCAAAGCAAGGACATTTTCCCAGTGTCTGGTTTGCTACATTTGAATCCATTTCCATAAAGAGGTTCACTGATGCTCATCAGCCTCTTTGAGTTAGGCTGGGTGTTGCCAGGAGTTAACCTGTATTATTCTCAAAGAATCTTTAAAATAATAAAAAAGTCTTTAAATGCCATATTCTGTAGGTCTCTGAAGTTTTTGAAGACTTCATCTAAATATTTTACCTTATCTATATACAGAAACATATCAAACTGTTAAACCTAGGATGTATATGTTCTTGTGATAAAAATAGGCTAGTTATTGATATGATCATGATTTAATCAACTAAAAGTTAACTTGTATTACTTAATTATCCTAAGCAGCCTGCAATAGCACTTTCAAAGTATCAGAGGTAAATCTTTTATTATAATTGAGTTGTATGGGTACAATACTTCACATTAGAGTAGAATATATATATAGTGTGTGTGTGTGAAGAATAATATTAAATTTGAATTCTATACCAATGCACTAAAATTAAACTTATTTTGCATCAATATACAAAATTCTATACCAGTGAATCAAAAATAACCGTGTGAGTAAGAATTAAGGCAATAAGTCGAGGAGCAAATTCAATAATCTTGTTTTTGTCCTATCATCCCTGCATATTTCTATATTCCCCCATTTTTCTTTTCAAACCCTATCTCTAAACCTAAGAAAAAAGATAAAGGAAAAGAGAGACATCCCTGAGTCCAATCTTGTTTTCTCTCTGAATAAGGTCAATAATAACTTATAACCAAATCCCAATAAAAATAAACATCTATAGCCCAAGAAAGCAACCAAAAACATACCCAACACTCCTTAAGGGAAATGGGGTGTCATTCTCTTAAGGGTTCTTACAGCTGATTTGGGATAAATATACCTTTGTAGAGGGGCAAATAAAATTGAGGAAAATTGTTAAACAAGCTAGGAATAGCATTTGTGGTTCAGTTTCTAAGTGTTGAGAAATTCCAGGCTTAATAGAAATCCTGTGTGGCACAGTGTGAAGTGATGGCCAATTGGGATCAGTAGCTTTCTTTGAAGCAATCCTGGGTGCTGTCCTGTTCTGATGGAGAACAGCAACTGAAACACTTGGAGCTGGAACATGAAGGATGCAGGATGTCAGTGTCCAGCGTGCTGAGAGGAATGAGTCCTGTCAGGTCTGATCCAGTGTCACTGTCCAATTCTTTTGTTCTGAAAACATAATTTCTCATAAACATCATACCATCCAAAAATTAGAAATGAATGAGGTGTGTGGGATTCTATATGTTTTCAAATTCAAAAGAAACATCAAGGTGGCTTCTAGAACAGAATGAGAAAAGCAATTCAAATGTGTATTATACAACATGTAGTAAAAAAGGACAGTGTTGATTGATATAGGGTAAAGTGGCTTAGCAACCCACCCTTCTTAACTATAAAAGTTATTTTCCTGATATCACACCACAAGAATAACTAATCCCCCAAACCAAGACAATGTACATTTCTCACCTCATCATATGTGAGGTTGCACTGGCTGGTCCTATAGCTTTAAGTTGCAAAATTTACTTCCACAAATAAATGCTGCTGATCATGGCAATCAGTAGCATAAAAAAAAAACAAATGCCACATATTTGTATTTAAGAGTATACATATACTGACTGTATTAAGTATTTTTCTAACTTTGTATTTCAAAATTCTATTTGAAAATATTTGAAAATCACATATTGAGATACTTTGCTGTTATTTCTACAGAGCGGTCATAAGAAATGTTTAAATTCATTTTTCTGCATGAAAATTGATGGTGGTGAGGGTTCACTAGGACCAGTTAGTAACCCAGTCTCTTAAAAGTATCACAACTATAGGAGATTAGCATTGGTTGCCTTTCAGAAATTTGGGCGATGATTTGGCTTATAGGATCTTGCTCCCCTTCAGACTCCCACTTGAGTATCTTTCTTAATTCCTTTTGTGTGCTTTCGTCACCTCCCTGACTAATGACTGATACCCACTGGACAATGGCAGAGGAATTGAGGATTGGAGGGTTAGTTGGGATGATGGACAACAAAGAAGCAGAACGGTGGCTAGGAAAGGGTAGGGACAAGAGACACAGCATTGCAAAGCCTTCTGGAAAATGAGAACCAAGTAGTGGAGAGCAGCACAGTTGCAGACTTAATGTGGATGAGCAGACGTCTGAAGTGAACGTCACAGCTAAGGACTATAATGATAGTCAGAGGGTCCGTTCCCATGAGGGTGCAGGCATTCTTGACTTGCCTTTACTCGAAAGGCATGCTTATCTCAGCCAAGGTTTGGACTCACTCACCAACTCTAGAAGCAATGCTGTGCTCAGGCCTTAAGATCCGGCTGCCTCCATTTCTTGTCTTCAGGCTTTATCATTTAAATCCACTTACCATACTGAGAAGAGGCCATAGGATTCTTTTCCAGAGGGCCAGCTGCAATTCCAGCTGACAGTGTAAACCACCAGGTATATGTGGGAACGAGATAGCATGTAATGTAATTTCAGTCACCATCTGGTTGGATGATTTCTTTTTTTGGCTCCTGCATATCATCTTAAAGTTCCATAAGCTAAAAGATTATCACTTGGGGGGGGAGCATTATTGATATTTTGTAGAGTGTTTATGAGATGGGATCTTCTGGGAGGTCTTTGAGTGTTTATGGACACACCCTTAAAGTGATTTAGAGAGACAGATTAGCCAGGTCCTCCTTTCTCTCTGCCTTTGTAGTTTGTCTCTCTCTGTGCTTCTGTGTCTCTCTCTCTATGTGTCTCTGTCTCTGTCTTTCTCTCTGTCTCTATCTCTCTCTGTGTATCTGTCTCTCTGTCTCTGTCTCTCCACACCCCCTGTCTCTCCTCACCCCCTCTTTCCCCCTCTCATGCTTTCTAGCCTTGAAGCAAGTGGCTTTCCTACCACATGTTTTCACCATGACTGCCTTGCCAAAGCACAAAAACAATGGGGTCAAAATCACTCATGGACTAAAACTTATGGGCGATAAGATCCAAACAAAGCTCTTCGAGATTTTTGTTTTGTTTTGTGACAGAATTTCTATGTGTAGCCTTGACTGTCCTAGACTCACTTTGTAGATGAGGCTGGCCTCAAACTCACAGTGATCTGCCTGCCTCTGCCTCCCGAGTGCTGGGATTAAAGGCGTGCGCCACCACCATCCGGCAAAGCTCTTATAGTTTTAAGTTGATTATCTCAGACATTTTTGCAGAGTGATAAAACCTTGGCTAATGCATCTGAAGTGTTAAATCTCCTAGGTAGACAAAGTGGATATTTTATTTGTTAAGCAGGGAGTGGTGTGTGTGTGTGTGTGTGTGTGTGTGTGTGTGTGTGTGTGTGTGTGTGTAAAATAACTAGGAACCTATTATCAGGCGCAACTATATCACAGCACGATGAAAATAAGACTGCTTTTTTAAAGTGATATTTATCATGAGTGAGTATACAGCTATATACTGGAAAGAATAGCTTGAGGTTTTGGACAAAGGTAAACTCCCTTTGGATTACAAAACAACTGTCCTAAAAACCAAAATATATTTTATTTTCATCCTTTGCAAACAAACATGGAAATACTTTGCTGATGTGGGTGGGTTTTTCTGATAGTACCCTGTGACTTTCGCAGCTTGGATCACACATTCTGCATTCGTAAACACGCTTGATAAGAGGACTTGTCAAAATCAGTGCACTGCAGCTTGTGGCTGAGGCCTCTAGATAGCTTCGCTGGCCGGCTTTGAACTCTTTTAGTATTGCAAAGTTGAAAGAAGTTGCTCAGCTTCCTACCAGTAAGGTCTTCTGCCAAATTTAACTTGTACTTTTCTAAATCACTTACATATTTGAAAGGATTAAAATTAAAGATCAGATTAAAAACTTTCCTCTTAGCTTCAAAGAGAATCAAAACCTCCACAGAGCCTTAATGACAGCCTTCTTTGCTGTTTGGAAAAAGGAAGGGGGAAAATAGCTTGGAGTATTTCTTTAGTTCTTATTACCTTTATTTCCAATTCATGTTGTTCTGAGGTAAACACGGGACTGTTGAGATAAACTGTGTTGTTTACCTTGGCTCTACTCAGAACTACGGTGTTAGTTCAGAAACTGGTTCTCAATACTTGTTCGTTTCTGAACTTGGCTTGGAACCCGCTCCTAAGGAAGGTTGTTAATTGGACATGTTATGGCAGAATTAACTCTGTTGCCACAACAGTAACTTCTCTCTAATAAATTCCCCTCTGTGCAGATTTCAACACGTCAAAAGACGATACAGCATACCTTTTGCAAACCAGAAAATGATAAGGTTTCACTCAGGTCACTGAGGCAATGATTAGCACTGTACCCCAACATGTAATTACAGAGGCAGGACGAAGAAGCTTTTAATGCACTGGCTGGTGGCAGCCCTGAGTGTGGGGAGAAATGTCAAGCTGGGGTTGAGGTTCAAAGTTAGGAGCAGGTTTTTTTTTTTTTTTTTTTTTAGTTCCGCAGCTGCTATAATTACACAGCACTGTACATTGCAGCCGTTTATCTTCTGCCAACCTTGGTAATTAATTTTGTCTTCAGTCAGTGGAAGGGGGGATTGATCTCCTCTTTATGAAGAAGTTTCTCACGCAAATGTTTTTCACTGGTTGAAACGCCTAGTGGCTTTTCTTTTTCCTGTTTTGCAGGTATTTACTGCAATCCGAGTTCATGATTCTTGGACTCCACAACCAATACAAGTCAGAACTAAATTTATTGGTGACTTCCATTTTCTTCCTTGGATCAAAGTTTTCTCAAAATACATACTGATCAGAGCTCTTAAATTATCGGCGAGCCCATTTGCATGTAATGAAACTAAAGCCACCCATGAAGGTGAGCACCTGCTAATTCCATCAAGGGGTACACACCTACGACTTAAATGTTCAAAGCTTAAGTCTGTCAGAGTTCTTTGACCAAATATAGCCTAGTAGGCTTGCAAATTTAAGTTACTATTTTGAGGTTTGTCACTAATCAGTTCTACAGTCATTTCCAGAAAATGTGGGCCATGCCTTTCACCATTTTCTAGGTTGAAGCTATTTACTTTGATTTACTATGAATGCCTTTGGATGGAATCATTTCTTTCTAGGGTTTAGAGACATCATACCATTTAAAAGATTTCTTAGTTTTTAAAATTTATGTGTGTGCTTGTGTGTAAGTGCACGCATGTGCACCACATGTGTTCAGGTACCCATGGAGGCCAGAAGAAGGCAGAAGGTCCCCTGAGACTGGAGTTATTGGGTGCTGTGTGCAGCCATATGTGGGTGCTGGGAGTAGAAACCGAGTGCTCTGAGTCATTTCTATATCCCCGCTTTGTGCTCTTTCAAAGAGGACATTTTCATAAGATATGAGAAAAATGTCAAGGAACCAAGTCAGAATCTATAGTTTGGTTTCTATAGTGATTTAAAGATAACAAGTAATTCTTATTTAATTTACTTCTTGTATCCTCAAAGCCCTTGGTTTTTTATTGTTGTTGATGATGTTATAAAAGAGCAGAGACTGAGTGGTTAACAAACTGTAAGCAGTAGATGGAGCCTGGGAAGGTCAGCATCAATAGGTGAACACCTTATACTGAGTCAGGGCTTCTTCCCATTTATTCCCAGGTACTGGACAGGACAAAGTCTTTGGGACCTATTTTAGAAGGTCGCTGCTCCCAGGTCACCTTCCAAAGGTTCCATTAAGTCCCACAGAGGAGAAGACTCAAGTGTATAAATTCGTGAGGGCTTGGGGAAACATAAACATTTACACTCCAACAACTCATGAGGAATCACAGTGATTGAACAACACTATGATTTACCAGTGAATGTATTGGAGGAAATTACATAAGCACCATGTGTGATGTGATTGGGACAATGTTCCCGCCATGTTCAAAGGGACATTGAGGGGATTCAGTGAGCGTGAGAATCTGGACCTTCTAGATACTGAACACCCAGTGGCATCCTTTTATCATCATCTGGACCATCCAGATACTAGATGCCAGCTGTATACTGTTAACATAATCTGGACCTTCTAGATACTGAACACCCAGTGGCATCCTTTTATCATCATGTGGACCATAATGATTATAACCCATCTCTTGATTCTCCGTTAATGTGCACTGCCTTAGGTCAACAGAAGAGTTATGAATCTATCTAGAAATGTCTCATCGAACCAAGAAATATATAGTTGCGTATATATCTGAAAAGCACATTCACAAATCCCACGGCTCTTGAATATTCTTAGAAATGGATACTCTGAATTTAAAACCATTTTACGTTTTTTTTAAATACACAAGGCATTTGTTTCTAGAGACTCTTGCTATGGGTTATTTTAATATGCTAGACAACTCCCCTTGTACTGCAAGTTAGTAAAATGTCAACACAACAAATAGAGTTAAACTAAATTTAACAGAAAACATAATGCATATTTAAAACTGTCTGAGGGCCAAAGTTAATAACATTATACATTTATTTGGTACGGACTTCATATGGTGAATCATAACACATCTCAAGTCATTAATCTTGTCCATTTGTATTTATTTAACTACAATATATAGTTTTCCTGTATCCAGTGTTTATGCTGGTTATAGTAGATGCTATTTTGTATATGTCTAAAATTGGTTTACATATCAGGATGATTTATTTGAACTAGATCAAAAACCAAATTCATATGTGCTATGGAAATCAGATCTGATTTTCTTTGTGGCTAAGTTGGAAAAAATTCTGGTGAAATCCTTTAGTCTCAGAATGTGCTTTATGAGCGATTTTCTCTGGGAAAAGAAGAGGACTTTCTGCTAAATTGGGGACCCAAGTAACCAAGCATCTCTGGGAGGAACAAAGGAAAAGAACAGAGGGGCTAATTGTTTAATTAGTAAGTGTCTGCTTGGTTAATGACATATTAATGAGTTTTTAAGACCGTCATATCATTTACCATAGAAGACCCATGTGCCTATCCCTGGATGTACTGTATAATTAAGTAATGTGGCCCAGAGGAGTTCATCGTTTAAAACCCTGTCATCTTTCTCAAGTTTGCACATGGAAAAGCCAGCACAGGCGGCACCTGCCAGGTACGGTCAGGGTGCACATCATTCTGAACTAAATTGTCTCTCTGCAACGGTTGCACAGTCAGGTGTCTGCCTGGAAGCAGGGGATTTTTTTTTCTTTTGACAGCTGATGGGGTTGCTGAGATGCCACCGTTTGTGCTTTCGCAGTCAGTTAGCTACAAGCAAAAGGGTGTGAATTTGCAGAACGGGGCCCAGAAGCTGCTTTCGAGTACTTAAAAGAGTGTGGCAGGATTCTAGAATTGTGCTAAGAAATCCGGCAGTCACTTTCCATGTGTAACTGTTTAAATTAATTAAAATTAAATACAATTAACAGCTGAGTTTTTTTTCTTTCTTTCTTTTTTTACTTACACTAACCATGTGTCAGGTGCTCAGCGGCCGTGCCTGGCTAGTGAGCATCTTTCTGGCAGGAGGGGTCGAAGTAAAGAACTGTCCTGGCTCAGGCTGTAGTCAGTGGAGATACCTAGTCACCTGCTTGTTTCAGCCTCTGCCCTGCAAAGGTCAAAGAGAGAAAACATGCCAAGTCTTAGATCAACCCCGTTCTGTCAGTGAAACACATATCGACGTTTAACATAGGCCAAGATGCACACCAGAGTGTTGGCAATTGATTGTTTAGACTGGAGGAAACTCACCCTACCACATAGAACACAATTAGTGGACAAATTACATTTTTATTGATGAACTAATGGGAGTGACACCACAATTGACACTATGGACTTTTGAAGCCCAGCTCCTTGCTATGCCTTGCTTCATCTAAACTCTTTCCATATGGTTCCTGACTCACAGGTCTGAATTAGACACAGCTCCTGTGTGCATCAGTCCAGCTATGTTTCCACTGAGGTAAATTCTGTGTCCAAAACCTTAAATGCTTTCCTACTCTTAGAAGGTCTGCCAGAGTAGGCTATGTAAGTGGGTTATTTTATTTTATTATTATTTTTTTGTTCTGTTTTTGGTCTGGTCTTTTGAGACAGGGTTTCTCTGTGTAGCCTTGGTTGTCCTGTACTCACTATGTAGACTAGGCTGGCCTCAAACTCATGGCGACCCACCTGCCTCTGCCTCCCAAGTGCTGGGATTAAAGGTGTGCACCACAATGCCTGGCTAAAATAAGTGGGTTATTTTAAATATGCACTTCCTTCTTCTTGTTCCTCAGCTCTGCTCTACAGTCTGGTGGATTTAATGTTTCCCGTGGCTTCTGGTATTCTCATCTCTCTGGACCCTCATGATGGCTAGTTTTCCTTGTGAACTTGACATACTTGGGCAAAGGGAACATCAACCGAAAAAAATGCTTCCATCAGATTGGCCTCTGTGTATGTCTTTGAGGAGTCTTCTTAATGATTGGTTGTTGTGGGAAGGGCAGTTAGATCACTTTCCACAAGGGTTCAGTTTGTCTTACTCATGAGGTCTAGCTCCGTGCTGTGAGGCTAAGACTTGCCGCAGAATGGGGTGTGTTCTTTCTCACTTTGATCCAGGGCTTGGGTCTGGGTTTTATTTTGGTCAAGTGGCATCTAGCAGATGCAATTCAGAGGGATCGACTGTGCTTGCCCCGCTGGCCTCTCATGTTTTGCTTCTGCTTTATAATCCTGAGAGGAGTACACCTTATGTTGCTATTTCCTGAGGTTGAGACAAACGAGGTATAATGCCATGCCCCAAACCCAACAGGGGACAGCTAAAAGCTAGAAGCTGTGTCAGAAATCATGTTCATTTTTGTGTGAAACTGAGATGTTTTAGATCTGTTTTTTTTTTCTGAGGTATCAGCTGTTAGAAATAAAATCTGATGGTTCATTTCCAAAGGTGCCTCAAGCCAGCTTAGGTTGAGCTACAAGTGAACTCAGAACACTACAGCCCTGTTGATGCAGAGAGTCTAGCTATACAACTGTGCCAAGCTATAATGCAAAACTAAAAATTTAAGAGTAGAAATTTACTAGCAGTCGAGCTTGCTGTAAGGCGATAAGCCTGTTAAGCTTGAACATAAACCAGATGTAAAGTGGATTTTTTTGGGAAAAAATGTAAGTGACAAGAAAATGTAGGAACTATATGTCATGACAGAGTGCCCTTCCTGGTTACTCAGATGATGAGGAAATGGAGAAAGGGTTGTGAGTTCAAGGTTGTAAAGACTGTCCTCTGCTTCAATTAGCACACCATTCATTGACACCCAACATTGCAAGGTCAAAACAAACCACTCCACTTTTGCTCCTTTGAGCCTTTAGTGCTCTTATTTTGAAGGGCCACTGTTTCTCACCTCAGCCAAACCCTTCCGATGACTCCTTAGCACAGCAGCATCAGTTGCATTACGGCACATGCATATGGTAGCCATTCAGTCTGAACTGACAATGCTTTCTGTTCTCTTTGGATTTAGTCACCAATGGATATGTGACATCTAGAGCCAGAGGAATAGAAGAGTTTGCCTCTTCTGTCCTATATGAGGGCATGACCTAGTGGATCATGTCTGAAATATATGATACATAAGAAAGTGGTAGGTCAGATGACAGGTGATAGTCATGGAGAATCCTGTAAACATCCTGTTCCTTCTCATTCCAGAATAGTGGTGCTTGGAATGTCCCCACTCTTCCTGTGGCTGTCCTTGACCAGTCACTTGCTTCAGATGGGGAAGAACAACCACAAGTGATGGGCTAGGTGTTGTTTCTGGATGGAAGTCTTAAACGCTTCGACTTGTCACTTTATTACCCTGATGTTGATTCTGGCCATTTTCTGGATGGCAAATGTTCATGCTAAAGATCCAAGCCCCTGTGGTATGGACTGAAATACACATTTGCCATCTGAAGACTATTTTAGTGCACCATTCCTACCCTAGCCTGACTCTTACAATGCTCCATGTGCAAGAAGATTGAACTAGAGGAAAAGATGCCAGCCAGACCCAAGGCAACATGAGGATAGCACCAAACAGAGGATGAAAACTCAGCTTTATCTGAATCCTGATAAGAGGGAACATTGCTTTTGACCAAGGTGAGCTAAAAAAAAAAGGTGCCAGCATGGATGAATAATATAATAATTGTCTAAATAGGAAAGATCTGAATGGACAGGTGATTGAGGAAGAAATGAGAGGCAAATGCAGATGAGACTGTCAAACATGTTTCAGAAACGGAACATGGGCAGACTGACGAGCAGATGGCCTTGCTGAAGTACGATCATTTCAGTGAAGCACGTTAAGCTACGGGATGGTAAAAGCCAACAGGCAGAAATAAGACTGGCCAAGAGCCTTAAGGATTAACAGGATTTGACCAGTGATATCTGGACAAGGGAAGTCATTAGCGTTTTGTTTACAAAACAAGTGTCAGATGAAAGCAGTGCTGTCCAATTGTGGTGGCACACACCTGTCACCTCAGAGTATGGGAGGTGACACCAAAAAGATAATTTTGACCTATGGAGCTAGTGAGGCTATCCTAGGATATATGAGACTCTATCTCATAAAGCTAAAAACATCAAAGTGGTGTGGGGGACAGGTAGAGGAGGGGAAAACGGAGAAAGAGGAGGAAAAGGGGAGGTTATTCTAGAAGGGCCTATGTCATGAACAAGGATGGCCAAAAGCTATTTCTAAATTCTAGAGTTTTCCTTCTTGAGGATCTGAAGTAAGAATTAGGAGCTGAAAATTTAAAAAAATAAATTAAAAAGAAGTTATTGCTAGAAGGAACTGGGTGTCTTGTGGTCATCAGCCTCGTGTAACGCTAGGAAACGGCCACAGAGCCACCCAGAGCCTCCCATTCCTTATCAACAGCATAGTGATATCACCAGACATTGTTCCTAGCCATCTGGAGGGGTGGAGATGACAGCCCACTCATTCCCTCATCTGCCTAACCTGTATAGAACACCAGTAAATAAACAGTCATTTGTCTTCACCCAAGGATGTGGCTACTCTTAGCTTCTACACTGCATTCAGTTTCTGTGCACAGCTTTCATGTGGAAGGCAGCCATTGCCCAATGCTAAGCTGTCAAAATAAAAAAGAGGAAACCGTGTATTCATCTCTCATTTCAACCTTTCTCTTCCGTTAGGACAGAGCCCCCAAGGAGGTGCAGCTGTCGTGGCCCACTTTGAGCTGTTTGCCCTCCTCCTTATGGTCTCGAAGAAGATTGGCAAGTTTAGTGAGGACACACCCAAGATCTCACTGTGGGGATTCACAGAACTGTGTTTGTTTGAAGAAGCAATGCTTTTTGCAAAAGTGTGTTAACTCCAAACTCAATTAATTATTCTTGAGCTCCTCTCCTAAAAGGGGAAACAAATCTTTAAAAAGGCAAGGAGATGTTTTAAATGTGAAGGGGAACTGACTGTCAGCACACACAAGAAAGCTGTTCCTAGAGTAAATAAATACTAGCATGCTATTGTGTGATAGCTATACCTCTGTGCCTCTCTCCTACAGGATCCATCATGTAATCACATACTCACATTATCAAAGTCAGTAAGACAGTTATGACCTATTCTTGCAAATAAAGAAGAATGACTGCACAAATCAACAACCCTGAAATAAAAATGTGATAATTCAGCTATTAAGCACAGATTGAAAGGCACTCACTGTGTGGCAGTGACTGTTCAAAACATGACTGTAACCTTGACCAAGGAATATACTCTAGTTTAAAGCAGCTGGAAAACCCTAATGTTGAGAAAAGACCTGGTCAATAAAGAAAGAGCACAAGGAAGGTGTGGTGTACCATCCTTCCAACAGACAGAACTCAAGCCTGAGGTTCACCGTCCACTAGGAAGACTGGACAGGACATCAGGGGAGAAAACCTGGCGAGGCCAGATGGATTACAGCTTGAAAAGTGAAGTGCAAACAGATCTTGGGGGTCTTGGGGACTAGATTAACCTATATCAGGGACTGGATATTGACTTTGCTCTGTCAGTTTTGTCTGAATCTAACAAGTCCTTGAACATTCTAAGGCTGCCACCTGATGGAAACCACTCCCATTCACGACGCAGGCTATGGCCAGTCTTGTGTGGTGTTAGAGACCTTCTGCCTTCCTCTGCCACTTTTCTCTTGGCACCACCAATCCTTTGATCTCACTTGTACTTGTTCTTGGCCTCTGTTCTGAGACTCCGAGAGCTTGCTATCCCCACAGAAACTTGACAGCTGTGGGGATCTCTGATTATCTTGGCCTTCTCTCTGCCTTTCTTAATGTTTGTACTTAATGAGGCTCCTTGATGAAGCTCCCTCAGCAGCCTCTTATCCAAAGTTGTAACCCTACCACCACCATCTTTAATTCCATTTTTGCTCTCACCTTCTACAAATACAGACTCTATATGCCCTTCTTACCTGTTATCTGTCTTTGTCCTGTAGCACATAAATTCCACAATGGAGCCTGTTTACTGGCCCACTTCTGCATCTCTGATAGCAATTACAGTGCCTGCCACACAGTAGCTTCCTACTAGTGTTCCTTGACTCTATGGCAGAATGCATACAAATACAGCTGGACCAGCTCTATATGCCTTTACAGGTGAGCTTGCATTTCCTTGAATGTAAAACAAAGAGAAGACTTTGAACTTCTTGGCAACATTTTGTGGGTGACTACCACAAGGCAAACACCAAGTAATATTAAGTATTATAATCTAGGGAGAATCCAGGAAAAAGTGAAGCAAGATCATCCATTACCATAAAGAATAGAAATAGAGGTAAAATACTAAGTCACAGTCTAGACAGGCAAGATATTTTAGTAAATATAAAATGATGGGCTCTTGGTAGAGGTTTTATTCTTCTTAGTTTCTTCGCTTCCTCCCAATGACATAAACATTTAGTCTCATCAGTAAAACACTAACAACTCTCTCAGTGAAGCTCTGATACTTTTTGAAAATTGTACTAGCTAAAACTCTTCTTAGTAATCTACCCAATGGCTTAAGAAAAATGTCAGTCATTTGGGTGATTGTCTATACCACCATATTTCTTGTCAGTGTGACAGAATGCCTGGCATCAACAGCTTAAAGGATGAAAGATTCACTTTGGTTCCCTGTTGCAGAGGACACAAGCTATGGTCCCTTAGCTCATGCTTTGGGGAGAGCATCATGACAACAGGAATATATGATAGAGGAGGGCCTCATCATCAGAGAAAGGAAGTTCATCAATTTCTCCTTTCCTCTATTTATTGTGTGGCACCCAGGACATTTTATGGTATTGCCTGACTGTGAGGCAGGTTTCCTTCCTCAGTTGACTCTTTCTGTTAATTCCCTCCCTCCTTGCCCCATAGGCAGGTGTGCCTCACCAATCTGTTAGACTATTCTAAGTCCAGGAAACCTGGTGAAGATGTACCATCACACTCATATTGCAGCGAGGCTTATACAGTCACGATCTGATCCAGCTCTTCAAATGATGCCAGCATCATTTACATTTTTCTTTTTCTCCCAGCTTTGTCTTTCTCATGGTCTGGCTTCAGTTGCATACTTCCTCATGGTACCGAGATAGCTGCTGAATAGACCTTGCTACAGCAAAGAGGTACAGGGGCTTCCTGAGACATGGCTTAAAGTCCCTTGATTAGCTTGAGTAGTTTGCAAGATTCGGCTGGGATTGGTTCATCCCTTTGTAGCAAATGGAGATGCCTGGCAAAGATCAGCAGGATGCTGTGTGGGTAGCTCATGAATTTATCATCTATAGTTTGATGCTTTGTTGTTGGTTTTTTTTCTACCCACAGCATGTAGAAACATCATAGTAGAAGGACATGGCAAAGGAAAGAGACTTCATGGTGACCAGGAAGCATATAGGGTAGGGAGACTGAGGACAATCTTTGAGTACCTGCCCCAGTTCCTAGTGCACTATTTTTCCAACTAGGCCACACCTCCTAGTTTATTGCACACACCCCAAATGCCATCAGACTTCATAGGTTACCCTAGCACCCAGGACCCAGCCCTTCCTCTAAACCCTATGTCTGAACACTCATTGATCTCAAAGCTTTCTAACACATGGCTTTCCTGAGATATTTTATATCCAATGCATCATAGTGGGTGACCTGCATCATACAAGTTCTAGTTTTCTCTGGGAACTTTCTTGAAGTGGTGAGATGGCTCAGTGGGTAAAGACAGTTACTACCCAGTCTGGTGATCTGAGTTTGATCCCCCAGATCAACATGGTAGTGCATGAGAACTGAATCCCCAAGTCATTCTCTAGTCTTCATGTGCATGTTATATCACCCAACCCCAATTAATAAAATAAGCTTAAATTTTTATTTAAAAATAATGTTTGGAGTTTATATTTCTTAGCTATGTGTTAGAAAACAGGTAACTTCATATTAAAAATAGATGAAGCAACAGCACCCACGATGGCCCATTTACACTGAGTTCTGCCAGATTTTAAGAAAACTGGTAAAATTTGGACATTCAGAATTGTTGAGCGCATCTATGTGGAATCCCAGCACCCAAAGTCCAAGTCCCAGTCCAGCCTGGTCTACATACAAGACCCTGTCTCAACAAATGAATAAACACATTTCTGAGCACATCATTTAGGATTATTACTACACAGGAAATTAAATTGACATTTTCCTCAAAGGCAATAACAATGATGATGATGATTATGTTGATGATGTTGTTGTTGATGATGATGATGACGACGATGATGTTAAGATGATGTCGATGACAGATAACACTCAGAAAGTAGAGTTTAAAGCAGATCTATTTGAGGCTTTCTGAGAGTGTGGATTTTTTTTCTCTTGGAAAGGAAATTAGGAAGGTGAGCAAAATATGTAAGAAATTAACAAAAAGAACAAGACTCTCTTGTACGTCATTCAAGAAATAGTGACATTTTGTATATTGGGCAGAATATTTTACTATCATTGCCTCTTCTCTCCACAGTATCAAATCATGAAAAGGAAGTTTTAAGAATATTCCTAAGCTGTAAAATCAAGTAGATAATTTCATCAGAAGCAATGATTGTCCCTTCTAGGAGCCGGCGCAGCATTTTTTTGGTTGTCACACAAAGGGAGTATATTTTTGCATAACTTGTCTTTCATGCAGTTTCTATCCTTTGCAGGCACCATGGGCTCCCAAGTGGTCCTGCTGATTAGAGCTTTGGGTGAAATCTGTGCTGGTTGATAACCTGCCTACCTTGGCTTTCGGCTGCATTAAGCCCCTTTGGTTGGCTTTCCTGGGGCTGCTCTCATGCCAGTACACTTCCTGCGTTCAGAAGCCAAGTTTCCTCGCCAAAAGTGTGTTTCAGCTGATCATCAGAAAGCACATAGCATGCATTGGCAGTCATAAAACCTGAATGTGCTTTTTGAGACTGCAAATTTTCATTAAACCGTCTCACACTGCATGCTTTTGACGTTAAATTTCCCAATACTTTATTAGTGAGTATTTAAGAAACATGTCATCATGATCTTAACATGATCAAGGTGGCATACTCCATTATTTCCAAGACATGAATGACATTTTCCTATATCCTTTAATATTAGAAAAAGGGTAGACTATAAACATCCTAGTGTGAAACATGTTTGAGAGATGCTTGTAGATTCATGATTCACCTTTGCACATCAAAGCCTTAAAACATCATCCAACATCTCTCAGTTATCATTTGCCCACGATGACACTTGGCCTTCCTCAAACTTAATTTCCACACAACACATGTTGCAAAATGCTAATGCAGTCGATGCGTATATGAGGCAGTGCTAGTCCTACTATGGGGTACTGTGTCTATCACAGTACAGTGCATGTATAGGTTTGTAATGAGCAGCAATGAAGGGTCCTTAAGTCAATAAAAATGTATACTTTTGATCTTCTGCTTAAGGAGAGTCAGGAATGTTCTGTGATAGTAAACAATTTGGACATTATAAGCCTTACTGTCATTGTCAAAGTGATCAATTTTGTCCTTGTGACATGAGAGCAGGCACAGACAATGCAGGAAGAAAAGTATGACTAAGTTTTAACAAAACTCTCTATTGCTAATAAAATTGCCAAGATGTAAATCAGGGCTGGTAAGATCTTCAAAGGGTAGTTGTGTCCGCATCACCAGTCTGATGACTGGAGTTTGATTCCTGGCACCCTCACTGGAAAGAGAGAACTGACTCTTGAAAGTTGGCACCTGACCTTCACATGCACGCTGTGGCATTCTCACATATACATATTACACACACACACACACACACACACACACACACACACACACACATACACACACACACACCCCACATGCATGCATGCACGCATACACATGCATACATGCACATGCACGCACACACGTACAGGCACGCACACACACAGTTTGTTGAAAAATAAGTCAAATAAAAGTAGGAAAAAGGAAAATAAACAACACAACTATCCAAGCAGTTGACTGTCTTTGTTTCATGGACCACAGTTGGCCAAGCCTGGCTCTAATGAAGGTTGCTAAACTCAATAGTGCTCATGGCTACATCTGTGCTAGATGTAGGCACATTCTGACTTATCTTTTGTGATTTTGTGAAAATTCTGAAAAAGAAACACCTAGTTTTCCCATTCCTCAACATAGGTTTATGATGAATAGACTTTTTTTCAGCCTTCATTTCTGATTATGAAGTCTTCCAACCCTTTTAGAACAGTGAGTACCTAAATCACATCAGTGATATTTATTCTTTGATGTTTGCTAAAGGGTTGTTTTCTGTCTTGTGGTCTTGTCTTGTTTTCTAGATGTATTTCTAAAAGCAACATGTTGTAGTTCCCAGATTTTTAAAATAGTTTTTATATTTTGAGATTATAATACAATTATATTATTTCTCCCCTTCTTGCTTTTCCTCACTCCAAGTGCTCTCAATGTACTCCATGCATTCCTTATCTCCAAATTCATGGCCTCTTCCTCTTTATTATGTATTTATGAATATATATGCATGTATCCTATATATGATATATTTATGAATGTATTTGTGTTATATTCATAAATACATAAACATCTTCCTCATTCTGTATAATGCTAGTGCGTGTTTGTTTTCAGGGCTGGCCTTTTGGCATTGGATAATCACTTTGTGCTCTTCCGTGACGAAGACTGCTGCCTAACCCTGACCTGAACAAGCATGACACCAAAAGACAAGCTCTGTGTGTGCGTGTGTGTGTGTGTGTGTGTGTGTGTGTGTGTGTGTGTGTGTGTGTGTGCATGTGTGTGATGCCATATGTGTCAGAGAACAACTTGTGGGAATTCTCCCTTTCTACCATGAGAGCCCTCAGGACTGGCCAGGGTCCTCGCACTGGCAGCAATTGCTTTTATGCACTGACCTGTGTTGTTGGCCTGAAACTTCTTCGTTAAGCTTAACAATTATTCCCTTAGATTTACTAGGAATAAGAAAACCTTGATTAAAACTTTTTAAAAAACTTACTTCACAATTTCTTTGAGTCTTTTTTTCTGTTTTCCCCTCATAAAGATAAATAGCATCTCTTATAGAAGTGTTATCCTGGGCCATTTGCTAAGTGCGCTAGTGGATACGATTCTCATAGCAAATTTTGATCAGTTTCTCAGGACTTAAAACAGATCTTCTTTTGAGGAGAAATATCATTTTGATAAACAGCACCTTTTAGACACAAAGGGAGTTGAGAGCACTCTTATCAGATCCTCATGTTTTGAGCTATTGTCTCCCAGAGCCACCTGTGCTAAAGACAAGTGCCCGAGGGTGACTCTGTTCAGAAGTGATGGAAACATTAGGAGGTGAGGCCCAGCCGATGATCCTTAGGTCATTGTGAGTGGCATCCTTGATGGGTATTGAGGACCCCAGTCCTTTCTTCTTTCTCCCCTTCGGTCCCTGGGAGCAGCCATGCAGTTTCCATGATGCCTTATTTAACAAAGGCTCAAAATAGCACCTTATTAGATACACTTATTTATGCCACTTATTTTCATGAGAAGGTCTCCAAAGAAAACTCTTAACATATCCAGTAAGGGCCTTTCTGCTTGAAAAAGTGCCAAACATTTAACCTGACTGAAAATGTATCACTGTAGTGCTTGCCTCTGGCACAAAGCAGGAACTTTGTATAAACACATCATAAAAACAGATAAAACAAGAAGAGAGAGCCCAGAAGGGTAACGTTGTCTTTTACATACTGCCATGATGGTGACCCGAGCAGTGTCAGAGGACATAGCAGACTGAACCAGACTTCAAGTCAACAGACATTAATTTCTCTCCAGTTCTGCACCAGGCACTGGGATGGTTGCTTTGGGGGGATACAAAGGTGAGTGAGGCATTGCATCTTGCCCTCGAGGAATTGATGAGAGGAGACAGAGACTCACAGGGCTGGTCCACAAGGCAGGATGTGTTATGTTCTCAAAGAGAGGTGCAAGACAACTTCTTAAGGAGGTCAAGGAAGAAAGTGGCCAAGTTGGACCGCAACTATCAGGGAAAGCTATATGCAAAGGGTGTGGCTTGGAGTACTCGTGCCGGCTGGGAGAAGCAAGTGAGAGGGAGACATAAGGGGCAGGAAAGAGAGAACGTCATACAGGAACAATCATGAAGAGAACTTCAGTGCATGTAGCATTCAGACATTTGGTCAATAAAGCAGACTAGCCAGGAATTCTTGTCACTGAAGAGTGAATCTCCTCATCTCACAGAGCTCACAGATGCACGTCCTCATCTCTAGTGTGACTGGGTCTGGAAGCTGGGCCTTAGGGAGATATTGTTTTTTGAATGGGGCTGGGAGGGTGAGGGCCTCATAATGAGTTAAGACTGGCATTCTTCCAAGGACATGAAGATAGCAGAGCTCTTTCTCTTTGCCTTGTAAGGTATCCCAAGGTAGGCAAGGAAGAGGGTTCTCATTAGAAACTCTCTATGCTGTGTATTTCCTGTGGACATTTGAGAAAGCCTCTCTTCACTCCAGGTACACCCAAGAAATGTGTTTATTCAAGTCTAGTGTGACAGACTCATCAGTTTATTGGGATGTCTACAGGATCATGGGTGACTCAGACAGTTGCAACGCTGAAAAGTCCACCCCTGATGGATGAGTACATCATGGGAGCTCCCTGAAGAGTCTCTCCTCTCCCAGAAATTCTTTACTGCCCATATCACAGGAACACTGGGAATCTCATGATTTCTACCAGCCCCTGGGAGGGAATGTTGCAGTTTGGACCAAATAGATTCCTGTTACTCCAGCAGCTGATCTATGATCTTTGCTAAAGTAGCTCGAGACAAGAGCCTGTGTTCACCAGGGCATGTGAGGATCTTGGTTTAGTGTGAGACGCTCCAGCCTGAAGTTTATAAAGCAGGCAGTCTAGAAGGAAAGAAGATAAGAAATAGATTGTGGACAAATGTCCACAGAACTGGTTTCCTAAAGGAATGGGCTGGAAGTTACTGCTTTTCCCACTATCTTTTAGCTTCCATCTTTGATGGGGAGTACCACTTGAGGGGAGTACTTCCTGATGGAGCTAAATATACAGATATCTGAAAGAAGTTGAAGGGGAATGAAAGGAAATTGAAAAGCTCTATTGAGCCACTAAGTCTATTAGACAACAGGGCCGCATAAAATCCAAACAAACAAACACAAGTCTCCAAAACACAAGCTTTTGTTTGGGACTAAAGAATAAGATTGGAATTTGGGATATGCATACCAGGTGGCCTCTCCCGTGTGTCCAGAGAACAAAGGGAGGGCTGAATGATTTATTAGCACCAAAAAATGTGAACAAGACATGACAGAGTTCATTGATGCTTTGGAGCTCTCTGGGAGCTGACCTACTCTGAAGAGGTGGCAGCCTTTATGTAAAGTTTGTCTTCTGGTCACAGCTGGAAGTCCTGTGGCAGTTGCTAAGAATAAGAGTGTAGTCTTGCCAGGCATCGAGGCACACATCTGTAATCCCAGCGCTGGGGAGCTGAGGCAGGAGGACCAGGAGTTCCGGGTCATCTTGGTCACAGGGTGAGTGAGTGGTTGCCAATTAACTGACAAACAAATGAACAGGAAACAGTCCCAAAGGGCAAGGCAGACTCATTCAATGGGTTGGTCTGACGGAGTAGTTTCTTGGATAATCTTGGAGATGGAGGTTTTTCTCTGCATGCCTGCTTACCTCTATTTCAGGTAGGCATGACAAGGCTTTTATTTGCAGGCTCCATCTCTACAGCTGCCACAGTACTAACCAGCATTATCTAGAATGAAAAAAACGTAGTGCACGCATAAACCTTCATAGTTTGCACAGACCACAGCTGCCGTTCCATGTTCTCCTTCCAAACCTTGTGCCAGCTGTCTGCTACACTCCACCCTTAAACTACAGATTAGGGAATTCTGGTGGGGGGCGGGGGCGTTCCAGTGTGCCTAGTTCAGCACATGGCCAAGATGGCATGCCTTACCTACAGCATGCCACGTCGGATTAAATATCTGTTCATGTATTTCCCCCCAGTACCTTTATGTTTTAGCAAGCTGTGTGATCACCTTCAAAACATTAGAGTGATTGGAGCACTTGACACATTCAGCTGACTACATCTTACAGTTAGGACACAAGCCTCATATGATGACAGGTGGGTCTGACATGAAAGTCTCTTTGCCATCTGGCTTCCTTATTTCCAGAAAATGTGTGCAAGCTGCCAAGGGAGGGAAGCAGTTAAACATCCCTACCCTCCTGCAACACCCATGAAAGCATGACAATTACCAGCATGGCATGATATGCACAAAGGAGCAGTAAGTGGCACCTCCATGTCGGTGGCAACCAACAGCTGCCTGATTGACCTTAAGACCCACTCAATAGAAGGGAAAGCATGAGTGGCTCTGGAAACCTATCCCAGGGCTAGTGAGGTCACGGACCTAAGAAAAGAATCTATTTCCAATTGGTTAGACCAGTATAAATTCCTTATTACATCCTAAACGTTCATATCGACAGATGACTGTAGGTACCACACCTCAGCAAAGAAGTCTCTCTTGACAACAAATGGAGACTGTCACTGGACACAACGCAGATATCAGCAGATTATGAGAACCCCAGACCCAGTGGATATATCTACTTCACGCCTCATATATCCGTGCTTTAGGGAACAGATCACAAAAGGGGGTGGTGAGATTTTAAGAGCCAGAATACCCAGGAAGTCTTCTGTAAAAAAGGTTCTTTTAAAGATGCCTGCACAAACAGGACTGGAACGGTGCTAATATGCATAGCCATGAGAACATGGATGGAGGACAGTTTTGCAGGGTCCCACCCCTAGACAAAGCACTACAGGCAACAGATGGCTACTGAGTGAGGACAAGTTAGCATCTCCCAAGGACGAGCCCGTTATTGGTTGTCCAGTGTTGAGATGTCAGTTTGGAGCCATACACATCACCAACAAAAATGTACACCCACATGTAATAATAACCAAAGAAAAATCAGCTATCAACTTGAAATTGTGTGTGTGTGTGGGGTGATGGGAGGGATTTAATGGAGGGTACCCAGGAGAGGGTAGAGAAAAGAAGAGGACGGAAAAGTGATAGAATTCTATTAAGGTAAAAATATAAAATACCCCCACAAACTACATTTTTAAACAGGAAAAATGGATGGGGAACCCATTCTTTTATCTCTTTCATGGAAAATGAGAAATTATAGACACAATAGAACTATTAAATTCAGACACAATATTGCCTGACTTTGGTTCCTTGACACAAGCAAACCAAACCATGAGTCAAGTGATTCAGTTTTGGTGGTGAAAAGTCATCCTAACAGCATTTCAGTCCTCCAGAACTGTATGTGCGTTCACACAAGTGCCATCCTAGAGCTCAAACTAATGGTGAGAAGAGGCATTCCTTCCAATAAAACTTTAAAATCAGAAGACACTAAAGTCGGCGTGAAGTTTTGGGACAAAATTCAGCTCAGACTTCTTAAGAGGTTCATACCAGATGTTCAATCTGAGGCAAGTCTTTGCTTTTCTTACATGCTGTTCCTTTCAAAAAGGAAATTGGAAGGCAGGAGCAGTGGGTGGTAGATCCCTATAGTACTAGTGCAGAGGCGGTGGCGGAGGCAGGAGGATTGCTTCATAGGGAGATCCACCCTAGTCTATCTTGCAGAGTTGAGTTGTGTCTCAAACAAAACAAACAAACAGAAACCAAAAAGACTAGGAAGGAATTGTTAAAGGCCATCAAAAACAAAACTATGCCTAGAGATGGTTGAGTGGTTTAAGAGTGCAAGCCACTCTTAGCTTACCTATTCTGTGGTATCCTAGGCTCTCTTCTGTGCCTGAGCTCCCCTGAGCTTTTTGTGTGGTTCCTGCCAGGCATCTCCAAACATTCCTGACTCTGTTGGCACTGGTGACCTCCCTTTAATGTTAGTTGCATAGTTTTAGAGGCATTAGTGTTTCTGAATCCATTTTCCTTCCCCATCAACCTAAGATGACTCGTGAACTAATTGTTTATCAGAAGAAAACAGTTTTCTTCTAATCTTTCTTAAAACAAATAGCTAAGCTTAGTTTGCCTCAGTGTAGATACTGATCTTGGGATGCATTTAGAAAAATCAAAATTATCATGGAGGGAGTGTACCGAGAGCAGAAATGGGAACCCAGATACAGGCTAACCTATGGCTTGTGTTTATTAAACTATGGGTGTCATATAAACCAAGGTTGAAATTCAAGAGAACCTGGGTTTGGCTTAATGGGGCAGATCTGTTCAGTGGTGACCCTAGTGCCAAAAGAGAAGTAACAGGCCAGTGGCTATGTATACACTGCAGTGGTGTCTGTGGTCCTCCTTCCCAGACGTGTGTGCTAACCACAAACACACACACACACACACACACACACACACACACACACACACACACACACACAATATACATAACATGGTGGTTCCACAGATGTGTGCATTGTGGCATTGCTAAATTAAGCTAGTCAACCTGTAATTTGCACCACCTAACTCAGCTAATACTTTTTATGTGGGGAACATACTTGAAGTCTACACGCCACAGTTTGCAAGTTTATATTCTTTGGCTGTAGTCACCACACTATACATAGATTCCTTGAATTTATTATTCCCCTGGAAACTAGTACTGTCAATGACGGGAATTTTTTCTTTCTAAGGCTGAAGAAATGGTATTCCATCCTTATACATGTAATAGCACTTTCCTTATAATTCATTTACTATGGATACCTAGCGTGTTTTTATACCTTTAAGTATATCATTTCTTTATATCAGTTAAGTATATTGTATACCAGACACTACAGAATAATCTAAAATTATAAATGTGACTAAATTAGGACTGATTTATGTCTATTACTAAGTTTACATTGAAACAATCCAAAGCATATACATTGAATATTGTTATAGATTTTCTAGAGTAATATTGATAAATATGTTTTAGCCAAATTATATTATTTTTATTAACAAAATATGTTATTGATAATTTACTAATTAATTCACTCAATGAATATTCTTTTTCTTTTTAATTAAAAATTGTTGCCATAATTTTCTGAAACAGAGTTTCTCCGTGTAGCCGTGGCTGTCCTGGAACTCACCCTGTAGCTTCAAACTCAGACGTCTGTCTGCCTCTGCCTCCCAGGTGCTGAAATTAAAGGCATATGTCATTGCATCCAGCTCAACAAGTATTTCTTGCAATCTGTCTGCCTTTAGACACTGTGAAAGGCCCTGAACACAGACTTTTCAATAAAATGTCCAAAACTTATGATCATAGAACTCCAATGAAACACTTCAAATAGTACTAGTATGAAAAAATAAATAAGTAAATAATAGTATTAATACTTCAAAAAATACTAGTCATTCATATTTTCACTTTTGGAATATTTTGTGGGTGAGGGAATCACTGTTTCAGGATTTCATATATTATATATTATTGTGATATTTGATTTTGAAAAACATTTTTTCTCTAAAATAACATATTAGATTATTTCTCTTACTTATTTCTGATAGTCTTTGCCTTACGACATGTAAATTTAGACACTTTTATTTTTGAATTATGCTTTTTCTTCCTTAGTCATCCTGATATATACTTCTGAAAATATTTAATTTGTGCTAACTTTTACAATGACCAAAGATACTTCAGAAGATGAAACAAATATGGTCATTCATACAAATTGGAGAGACTAATTTCTGATCAAAGGTGGAATCCAGAGGAGTTAACAGTGAGTCAGTGGGAAAGGTGTGCTGAGTTCAAAGCTGCTTTTCTGACTTTCCTATATTATCTGAAGCAAGAATACATGCAGCAATGTTTTTTTTTCTGATTTCATTCTATCATTTTTTATTTTTTTATCCACCTGCGTTTTCTTCTTCCTTTTTCTATGATCTTCCTCCCCCTTCTCTTTCTTTCTTTTCTGAGACAAAGTGCCCTGTAGCTTGAAGTTGGCCTGGAGCTTACTCAAGGACAACCTTGAGTAATTCATGAAAATCTAGGGATTGAACCCAGGGACTTATGTAAGCTAGGTAAGCACCTACCAACCAAACCATATGCCAGCCCCTATTTTCATCTTTTTGAAGAAATTGCTAAAATGTAACTTAGTTGTCAAGATGGGTAACGAAATTATAGCTTTTAGCTCCCTCTTTGGGGAGTTGAAGAAACAAATGTTTTTATTTTTCCTTCCTCTCATTTCATTCAGGTCTTGATTAAAATACTGACTTCAGGGTATATTCATGTATCTAGACTATGTGTGCTGTTTCAAAAGACCAATATAGGTCCAGGGCAGGCAACTTTGTTAAAATCGTGGCCCACCGAGAGCTTTGTTTGACTGAGCTTTAGAATTCTCCCTGTGTTTCCTGCTGCCTCTGAACTCAGTCATCAGTTTGTGACAACAAAGCAGCAGCTTGGGCGATTTCACTTAAAATTCACATCAGTTCCAACGTGTATCAAATCATGCAAGATGCTTTGATGTCTCTCAATCAATAAACCAACCTGACAGGATTGGCTTTGTCTCCCAACATCAACCATCCAGACTGCTTTTGACCAGCTACAAATTCAGTTTCCAAAAGGAGTCCCTGTGATCACACATGCCAAGCACTCTACAACATTTAAGCGATGTTTATCCCTTTAAACAGACACGTGCCTGAGGTCATCTCAGGGGTAGCTTTCCCACATTGAACATGTTCATTCTTCTTTGTGGGGTGACAATACTTATTATTAATATTAGACCTGAGAACATCCCAGAAAGGCATTTACCTGCCCTAATGACATCTCTAGTATAAAACTTTTACTTTCCCACTGCAAGATAAACAATCAAAACCTTTAACTGACTGGGGTAGTGCTCTGGAAAATGGCCAGATCAATGCATTTATCATATACAATATGCACACATGTAATATGTTCTTGTGCTGAATATTCAAAATTCTATACTCTTCACTGTTTTAAGGTATGTAGTCTATTAACTATAGTCTTTATATTGTACCCTGGGTCTCTTGAGTTTTCTTCCTGCTTGAGTGAACCTTTGTGACCTTTGACCCGTGTCTATATCTGTATCCCTCCTCCTTGCTGAACCGAGGACCATGAACAATAACGACTTTCAATAAGTCGTACATCATACATAAGTAGAATATATGATGGTATAGTGTCCAGCTATTGGTGTAGTCGTCCTTTCCCCAAGTACAGGCAAAGCATGTTATCTCACGGGGAAACATTTCTCAAAATAAAGTAGAGAAACCTTGGCAGCTCTTTTCTTACAAAAAGTCTTATTGAAAATATTAGCTCTGTTAAGAAAGCCATTTGCTATTGGCTCCCAGTAGTAGTTTGAAGAGTTACTCATATGCCATGATGGCTTTCTCCGTTTCTTCAGGAATGCCAGGATTATTAACTATTAGATATCATTAGAGTAATTACTTGTATTCTTTCAGTAGAAGGCAGCCTATGGATAGGGCTTTGTTTGTGAAACAACATGTTTGTTGTACAATGGATTCAATTACACTTATTAAATTGTTCCAAAATACTCCTGTGTCACTATCAATTAGAAGCCATCCTGCAATGGTGCAGTCCAGCTGTCAGGAAAAGAACTGTTGTAGTACATGAGACAGCACATCGCTCGGCAATCCTTGGCCAAGGTGAATAACTCACAAGGGAGAGTGGGTCCCAGAAAGAGCTACCAAAAGAGAATTGAAATCTGGGAGATCCTTTTTATTTAATTCCAGAAATAATAGCTTTAGTGAATTGAAAGAAAGCAAATCTCATGAGCCATGGGAGGTTTGTAAATAAAGTAAGCAGCCTTCCCATGTGACTAAGGATAGGACCTAGCTTCACATTGAGAGGGACCCAGGTCATAAACTTCTAAGTGCAACGTTTGCCATGTTTGGAATTGTTGCACTCTATTATTCTTCAAAGTGGTCACCAGGCAGTGCTTGAAATACCTCATTGGTGACAACATATTCCATTGGATGTTTATTCGAATCTCCAAGCAAACATGACCTAAGGATTTAGGGATAGATAAGTGCATCATTTACCTTAATGGGAATAAATCTATTATATTCTGATGCTATCTAGCTAAGCCACATTAAAAAAAAAAAAGGAATGGAAGTTATCTGGGGGAGTAATAAGAAGAGTGAAGAAGTAGAAAACAGATAAGTAAATCCTCATAGTTTTGCCCTAAGATGACTGGGGAAACTGGGAGATTTAGAAGAGATCCAAGAAATGGAAAGTGGATGAGTCTATGTTAACTAGTGTGTTATCTGCTGGAACCTGTGTGCATGGGAACCATCCCAAGATTTCCTCTGTGGAAGACTCAGTATTCAGTGCAGCAGTATGTGGAGAGAGGTTTTTAGGTCTTGATGGATTAGTCCTCAAGAATAGAATTAGCATTTTTGTCAGAAGACACATGCACCTGAAATGAGATTCTTCTCTTTACCCTGTGAAGCCACAGCAAGGTTAAAACCATCTGTGGACAAAAGTGTGAATCATTCACAGAATCCCACCACTCTGATATCCTTGCCTTGATTTCATCATTTCCAGAACTTAGGGAAATTTATTTTTGCTGTTTAAGCAACTCACCCCATGATATTCTGTTATAGATAACCTGTATCAACTAAGAGTCCATCCAGCGGTAGCAATGCTTACATTCTTTCTTTGTTCTCTACTCTGACCCCTCTTTCATACTCATTTCCCCCCATATAGTGGTGAAACTTCATGTTTATTAATAGTTCAGGCATGGAAGATATGGTGACTAATTTTGATTGTCAGCGTGAAACAGAATAGAATAAGCTAGAAAGTATCTCAATGAAAGTCTAGATCAGATTGGCTAGTGGGGAAGTCTGCAGGGGATTATCTTTATTGCACTAACTGAAGTGAGAAGACCTGTCTACTGTGGGTGGCACTATTCCCTATGCCAACAATCCTGAATTTATGGGTGGAGAAAGTAATCTGAGCACGAGCATAATTAAGCCCTAGCCACACCCCAACTACTTTGGACATAATAAGACTGGTTGCTTTAAGTTCGTGCTGCCTTGAGCTCTCTACAATGATGCACTCTACTTGGAATTATAAAGAAAATAAAGCTTTTCTCCCTGAGAGTACTTTTGCCAGCACAGATTATTGAAATAATATGAAACAAGACTGTAGTCTTTTGACTATAGTCATGAAATGCAATAAATACAAGCAATGTGTTGAGAGATTCTATGCCTCATTGACTATAGATGTGGTGCTAGTTTGTTCTTATTTAATGAATACCTGAACATGATGCTTTGTGACTAATGGAGTGTTATTTAGGTAAAATCATGTGGGCCATTGATCCATGACCCATATTCTTAATATTTTGTCCTCTAATGATGGCCACATTGTATAAGGCATACAGTGAGGGCAAGCGTGAAAAAGTCAATGGTTTCACTCTTCCACTCAAGGTCATATTCTTAGTTGACCAAAGGACCTCACGCCATGTCTCGTCTCTTGAAAATTTCAGATCATCCCAGCACTACCTCCTTGGGGCCCAAGATTACAGGACATAAATCTGTGTGGGATAAACCATAGCAGATCTTTCTCACTGTTCATAAAACACTATTGGTCTTCTGGGTACTCAGTTATCTAGAGTAGAAACAAAAAATCTATTTTCAACAGTGAAAACCTCAGTTTTATTGACAAAGTACAAATGCCATGCCTGACAAAAAGACGTCTTCGAACTAAGCCAAGGAAGCTCCTACAAGGGTGGCATGGCACTTGATGTGTATGTGTAGAGGGTTGTTAGATAATAGTAACAATTCCAGTTGTGAACACCAAACCTCTAACAAATAGGGTCCTACCCACTTGATAGATTAAAATGTAGTACTTTTTTTTGCAGCACTCTAAATAGGAAAGGAAGTCAAGATTCAGAGTATAGAAACTTGTCCAAAAATCTAACATTGAACTGGAATCTAGGATGCTCAATTTGCAATCTTCCTGGTAAAAGTTGTAAAAGAATATCCAATGTTCAGAATTGTGAGGAACTTACTATGACTGAAGGACAATGGAAATTGGGTTACAGAGGAAAGTGTTTTAATTAATATTTATTAAAATGCAGATCTATCAAGATATCCCATTATTTTCTTTAAAACTATGTATTATAAGTTTGGGTGATTTCTTGTTTCTCATGATCATGTTTTAAGATATGATTAATTCAGAAACAAAGTGAATCCCTTTAAAAAACAGTTGATTTCCGTTTTTCCTTTTGTTCATACAGAGGTATTAGAGGAACAAAGCATTGTCTGTGCTTCGAAAACTGATTTTATTCGCTTCCAGCACAGGACCAAAACCACGGGAAGAACAATGCCAGCCTCTAGTATTAAATCTTAAGTGTAAAATGTCCAATTAACCATGACGCATTTTCCCCTCTCTAAACTTTCAGTTATCATTTTTGGACAAGTTACAATATGTGGGAATTTAGCAATGTGTAAATAATGTAAGAACCATGAATGATGTCTTACAGGGCACGTAATATACTTCTACCTTTAAGTTTTCCATGAATCAGGATAATCACAAAATCAAACACATGAAACCAAGATTCTGTTTTACTGTTTAGGCAATTACGGTGAACAGAGCACAAAAGGGAAAGTAGAGACCTATTGGAGAAAGCACATTCCGACAATGCCCCATTTATGAATCCCCTTGTCCTCTTGACACTGGCAGTTGGAGCTTCCTGATATGGTCACTGATGTTAAAATGGATGGGGAAATCCCACATTTTATTGCCGTAACTTGTTTTAGTTGGAAGTTCTCTTCTTTCAACGGATCACCGGGTATTGTTAAATAAAAGTCTTCCTGTCCTACCTATTCTTGGATTAATTCTTGGAAGGAAAATGAATTTGTAACTGCTGCCCAATGGTGTACCATGCTGCCTTAGAATGTCTTTCGCCACTTAGACTACAGCCAGGACAATGGAATCCGATGAATACTTTCTTTGTTATTTCTCAAATGAGTAAGAAATACTCACCTTCAAGAAATGTACATGCCTGAGGGGTGCTGATGAGACAGAGTGGTGTGACCCAAGGTTAGGGAGACAGGTATGGCCCCCAACTAGCTCATGCCTCTGGAAAGGAATCTCATCATCTTTATTGTCCCCAAAGTAATTTCCTTACACAAAATGAGAGAGAAAGTAAGAAATTAAGTTTTCTTTTTCTAGTCCAAAGATCTGAGAGTCTTAGAAGACAGTATAAGGGAAGTGATTTTTTAACCTCTGACTGAGCTTGCTAAGAATTTAGATCAAAGTTGAGAAGCAGCAATATGATAAGGGATCATATTTATTCTTTACGACAGACAGATGACTATCTGTCCTTTCATTATTAATTTTACTAGTAATTACTATGAATTGGAACTTGTGTTTCCAGGTGGAGAAGTTGATGTTTAAATAAGAGCCAGTGTTGTGTGGTGGTCTTAAGTGTGGGCACAGGGGTGAAGATTACTGCACTTTACATGCCAACTTCTCTTTTCTGTGAGATTGTCCTGTGACCATTAGCCCTTGTGGTCCCACAAGGGACAAGCACTACAAATATAAAAGATTTCTTTATCCTGGAGAGGATTTTTAGCTTGAGGACAGAAACAAATTCACAAAGAAGGAGATTCCAGTTCTTTCTGTGTTCTGAAACTAAGGAAGACATGATCTCACCTGATTTGGTCCCAGCTACAATTTAAGGTGTTTGATAAATCACTCCACAGTATCAATAGTGAGAAATACGATGTCATCCAAACACAAATACATGCACCACCCACTTTTTACATACCTTCTTGGCATTTGTGTTGCTTTCTCAGCTTGATGTTTTTAAGGACTGACACTGTAGAAATGGGTTCACAGCAGCCATGCAATTAGCAAGCTTTCTGAAAAACTACTTCCATTTGTGACTGCTAATGTATTTGCTATAGATTTTAGTGACAGAAATAGTGATATTAATGTTGTCAACATCTATGTCACTGCTTGCAGGCATCATGTAAAGCAAAAGGTTACATTTTAAATTATGAAAGGCTAGGTTTAAAAAAAAAGTCCTTCATTTTTCTGACTTGTCACATTAGAGTTTAAGATTATATTATAGGTACTCAGAATTAATCATAACATGTTAGGCTTGGTGGAAATAAAATATACTCTGAGAGGACTATGCAGTGCATTTGAAGTATTTCCACTTGTTATACTATCCGTTTTTTTAAAATCACATTTTATGAGTAGTCCCAACATTTAGCCATATAGTGTTTGCCTTTCCTATCATGTGTATCTAATTTCTCTGCACAGTTCTCTGTTTTGAAAAAATCTATATTAAATCAGAAGGAAAGCGACATGGTAAATTATGATTTTTTCTAATTGCTGATAGCCACACACACTGCATGAGAAAAGTATTTTATACTGTTAGGAGCTTGGATATTTTACACTGCCCAATATCTAGAGCTGCAGAGCAGAGGCACCAGGGTGGTATGAAGTGGTCGTGGCTTTTAAGATCAATATTTTACCTATCATTTACACTGCATCTATGGCCATATCTACTGCTGTAAACTGTAACTACTATTTCTTTGGTTTGGACACCAATTGTCTTAAGAGAAAAATACTGGTAGTTTTCCCATCCTTTTTTCTGGAGAGGAGAATAGACCAGTGGGTGCTCTGTGACCTAGGAGAGCAGTAGCCACAATTTACTCTTGGAACTGACAGGCTGAACTCTTCTCTTGGCTGGAGAGATGTGGTGCTTTCAATAGGCTAAAACTTGCATCTCAATGCTTTTCTCAATGGGAAAAATTTAAAACTTATGTCAGAAGTCTGGACCCAGCTGGGGCTGCTGCCTGAGATGCTTTCTTTCATGCATTCCTTTGTTCAATGAGCTTCCTTTCCTGCCTCCAACTTGGATATGCATTGGGAGAACATATTTTTAATAATTATTTTTTATTTTTTATATATACATTTATATTATTACACACATATGAAATAAACTACATACAGCAAGAAGAACCATGAAACAATCAGGAATTATATAAATATTACATTCATAGTGTTTTGGCTATTTGTGTTTGACAGCCTTGAAGAGAGCATCTTTCCTATCTTGGTGCATCTAAAATTCTGAATGTAAATCAATATCTATTATATCTCATCTCTATCAACTTAAAACATCTATCTGGACCTAAAAACATCTTAACCCCTAACAACTAAGCTTAACTGTAAAACCAAACTCTCTGGTCTTCAACTTCATCAGAAACTTGAGAAGGAATAAAATTGATTCCCTGAGTAAACAGGAAGTGCAGGTTAGCAGCTTCCCAAGTGAAGAGAATGACAGAGACAGTTTTCTGCCTGGACAGTTACCCAAAACCCTTTATAACGCTGCAGCAGCATCTTCGGCTTTCTGGTCCAGCATATCTTCCAGACATATTTGTGAGGCAGAAACTATTGAAGACTTACTCTGTCTTGGCAAAGTTTGGCTGTTGACTCTGCCTGCACCTAAGCTTGCCCATTTTTAGGCAGAATTCTGTCTGTGGCTGAGGACATTTTGCTCAGTGTCTGGTTTGCCACATTTGGATCCATCTCCATAAGGAGGTTTTTTGATGCTCATTATCTTCTTTGAGGTAGGCTGGGTGTTGCCAGGAGTTAACATGTCTTATTGTCAATGAATCTTTTTTTAAATTTTTTTTATTTTTTGGGTTTTTTTTGTCAATGAATCTTTAAAATAGTAAAAACATCTTTAAATGCCATATTCTGTAGGTCTCTGAGATTTTTAAAGCCTCTATCTATTTTACCTTATTTATCAATAGAATCATATCTATTTGTTAAATCTAGGATGCATATCCTTGTAATATAAATAGACTAGTAATTGATATAACCATGATTTAATCAATTAACAATTAACTTGTATTACTTACTTATCCTAAACAGTCAGCAATAGCATTTTCAAAGTATTGGAGGTAAATCTTGTATTCTACTTGATTTGTTTGGGTACAATACCTAATATTAGAGTCGAAATATATATAATGTTTGTGTGTGAAGAATAATCTTAAATTTGAATTCTATAGGAATGTATCAAAATTAAACTTATTTTGTATCAATATACAAAATGCTATGCCTAGGAATTAAAAATAACCTTGTGAGTAAGAATTAAGGCCTTAAGTTGTGGAGAACATCTTTAGAAGGGAAAGGATTTTGAAAAAGCCACCCATCCCTTTGGGATGAGGAAGGCTAACTAAAATGTTTGCATCAGTGGTTTGCTTTGTATGCTTATGCAAATAATCAGATACCTCCCATGTGAACCAGTCTTACCGCCAAAGAATAAAAGCAAACAGTACAACAAAGGCATTCAGAGAGCCACCTTGGTGCCTCGTGCTACTTGGGAGTGTAGTACTGACTTCTGTGATGATTCACACAGAAGAAGGGTGTCTTTATCTTCGAGTTGAAAGCCAGAACACGTGAAAGCATGTGTTCTGACACATCATGACACTGCTATTCAGTTTCTTCTGATAGGACAGCCAGTCACCACATTATAGAAGCTGGAAGGATTCAGTCTCTTAGGAAGTAAGAACTGCTTATACTTGCCTTCCAAGTTCTGGCTAAGTTCTTTTGTTGTAATGTTGTAAGCTCAGGCCAAAGATGATTTTATGACTATCCATGAGAAATCAGAAATGCTTTTGTTGTTTAGGGTGGTTACACTGTGTATTCTTTTCAAGTAAAGCTTACTGAACAAGGAACACAAGCTATTTAAGGGTCCTGTTGGTTCGTACACTGAATGCTATTTATTCTTGGTGAGGTTGTGGCTTTGAATGAGGAGAACTTGGACTTTAGAGGCTGACATGTTTTCATTCTGCTTAGCCTATTGTTATATTCAGGGGGTCAGCTATTAAAAGATCGCATGAAACTTTGCACTGTAATCAGTCCATATTGGGAGAACATTCATTTGCAGAGCAGTTTAAATGCCAGTGCCATTTGTATTTTACAGCCTCACTGAAGGCGAGTATCACAAAATGAGTGCCATTACGTCAGTAGACGGAACTCTAACATTGCTGAGAATTGAACAAGAGATCAGCGATATATAATGATATATAATAGGTTACATTCTGAAGTCAATCAAACAATAATGGTGATTGTACCATCCAATACCAGAATGGTACTAACTTCTGGCCGTTGCACCGATTTCCTCAAAGTGAAGAATTTTGTTGTTGTTATTGTTGTTGTTGTTTTATTTTTATTTTGTTGTTGTTTTTATAAGTAACTCATCAAAGAAAATTTGCATAGTAGAAAAAAAATCAGTCACGGAATGTATTTACTATTGTTTCATTCCTTTTGGCCATGGTGGAGTAAGTCTATAATGCAAAGGTTTGGTTATGGATGGAATTCATTTGAGCATGTCACCTGGAAACCTGAATTTGGAAGAACTCAGTCTCATTGATGATCATTGTTCTTTGTTGAGGATTTGGTGATCTGAAAAGCCAGATAAAGAATTCCACCTCACCAATTACCCGAGGCTATTAATGTCATGGATCTTGGAGGAGAACCTACATCTGCCACTTTCCTAAACAAGCTTGATTCTTAACTGCATTTTAATGCTTCATCCTTATGCCCACAGATAAGTGTGGTTCTGACCCCCTTAACAAAGAAACTTCTCTTTGCAACAGACAGAGACCATTACAGAAATCCTCAACTAATCAAAGTATAGAGAACACACACGATCCTGTGGTGCTCAGCTCCCACTGATGTATCTACAACACAACTTCTGCACCCAAGGTTCAGTGAACATCGCAGAAGGAAGGGCTCGTTGGAAGAGCCAGAGGCACAGGAAATCAGCCATGAGATTGCATTTCCTAGGAGAGCCATCTTATGAAGTCTCAACAACATGGCTGCCTAAACAAGACCTGAAGAAAGATGACGCCAACAGACACAGGCAACACGGAAGTGGGGAATCTCACAGGACCATAACCCCAGACAAATAATTGCAGGCAACTAAGGAATGCTGAGGGATGGAGAAATAGTCTTCCCCACTGATTAGTTATCTAATACCAAACAGTGAGACCTGAAAACATGTGTACAAATAACAATATACAGACCAAGCAGGCTGTATTTTGTATTTAGGAATCTCTCTCTATATATAGATGTATATAGATATGTGTTTACATATATATATAAAACAACAATTAATAAAAATGATGTCATACATTTGAAAGAGAGCAAGGGAAGGTACGTGGGAAGGTTTAGAGGAGGGAAAGGGAATGAGTAATTGATAGATGATATAATTACATTATAAACTCAAAAATAAAAGAGACAATTTTTCAAAAAGAACTCCACATTTCAAGGACTTTGAAGTTCCTAAAGTTCAGATAAGCCTAATCCACTTGGAAGCTACCATGTAGTCTTATAAGTACTGGGGATTTTTGTTTTACTCTTCCCTGTTTAATTTTTAATTTTAAAGTTCATGATTAATTTAAAAATAATCTTCGTGGTTATTGCCTTTCACTCTAACCAAATCCCTTACCTTGACACCTGTGTTAAGAATAAAGGCAGGTATGATCTTGACTTTGAATTTTACAGGTTAAAATGTGTCTTAAGCAAAAAATCAAACCAAACCAAAAACAAAACAAGCAAATGAACAATATTTTTGTTAGATTACACTGACTGACCCTTAAGTTATTTTTAAAAATGCTTTTCTTCTATGTGATTTCAGAAGTAGCCTACAAGAAAAATCCTAAGATATTGGTGTGTGTGCTTGTCTGTGTGTGTGTGTGCGCGCGTGCATGTGCACGTGTGCCTGTGCGTGCGTGCGTGCGTGCGTGCGTGCGTGCCTGTGTGTGTGTGCATGCAGGTGTGTTTGTCCAGGGAAGCTAGAGGCTGGCATTGGGATGTCTACTTCAGTTTCTTTCTTTTTTTTTTAAACACTGATTTTTTTTTTAATTTGGTGGCAACATTTAGCTTTCTTTTTTTTAATTTTAATTTTTTAAATTAATTTATTCATATTACATCTCAGTTGTTAGCCCATCCCTTGTATCCTCCCATTCCTCCCTTCCTTCCACTTTCCCCCTAATCCCCTCCCCTATGTCTGTGTCTGAGGGGGACCTCCTCCCCCTGTATATGCTCATAGGGTATCAAGTCTCTCCTTGGTGACCTATTATCCTTCCTCTGAGTGCCACCAGGCATCTCCATCCAAGGGACACGTTTGCTGGTGGGAATGCAAACTAGTACAACCATTTTGGAAAGCTATCTGGCGCATTCTCAGAAAAATGGGAATAGGGCTTCCTCAAGACCCAGCTATCCCACTCCTTGGAATATACCCAGATGATGCACTACCACACAACAGGGACATATGCTCAACCATGTTCATAGCTGCCTTATTCATAATAGCCAGAACTTGGAAACAACCTATGTGTCCCTCAGTAGAAGAATGGATAAAGAAACTATGGTACATCTACACTATGGAATACTACTCAGCTATTAAAAACAAGGAATTTCCAAAATTTGTGGACAAATGGATTGAACTAGAAATTGTCATGAGTGAGTTCACACAGAAGCAAAAAGAGCTAAATGGTATATACTCACTTATATCGAGACACTAGTCCAAGGTGTACGTCCCCATGAATAACTGTACCTACCAGGAAAGTAGGTAAGAGGGGAGGACATCCTATTGAGACTTTAGGTGTGAGAAGCCTGGGAGAATGAGGAAATAGAAGGATCCAGCAGGTCCCGGAAAACTACAGGCGAGTCTGGGCCCTGGGGTCCTCCGCAAACTATGGCAACAGCCAAGGAAAAAATAGGCAGTAAACCTTGAACCCCTACCCAGACTAGCCGATGGACAGAACATTCTCCTCTGTTGAGTGGAGAAGGAGATCTAACTTTCAGTTTCTTTCTATCTAATTTTTTTGCATCAGAGCCTTTGATGGATCTGGTGCTCACAGTCTGTTTAGCTTAGCTGTGTAGTGAGAAGCAGGGGTTTGTCTCTGGACCTGCAGTACGAGAGTTACAGCTATTTGTGGCCAAGTTCAGAATTTACGTACAGTCTGGGGACCTGAACTCAAGTTCAATGCTTCAACAGCAAGTGCCTTAACTACTGAGACATCTATCCAGCCCATACTTTTCAAAACTTTTTTTTTGGTAATTTCCTACTTTCATTAGATTTGTCATTTTGTTATTCTGCTTGGATCTTGCTGTGAGCAAAGGAGGGAGACTTGTTTGTCACCAAATTCAATTTTATTTCTTTTATTCTTAATATTATGTGGACAGTGGGGTTTGAACTTGGGGCCTTCCCATTGCTAAGCACATGCCCTACCACTGAGCTACACTCGAGCTCACATGCATTTTAGAGAGAGGGAAGTAGGCAGCACAGTCAGTCAAGTCAACCCAGTCGTTCATTTCACAAAATGGACTGGCGGAGAGTTACAACACACAGAGGTTGAGTCCATCAGGATCTTGGAGGCTACTGAGTCCACACAGGATTAGAGAAAAGAGGAAATCAAAGCGGCTTCAGAACGAAGAGAAAGGTTGGTGGCCATAGAATGAACGTCATCTTGTCAGAACGGAAGGAAAGGAGAGTCTGTGACTTCAGGGAGAATCAAAAGGCAGACTGACAGGCAGGGGCCACGAGGCTTACATCATTCCAGTCTGGAGGGTTAACTCCCAAGCTCTACCTGGTGTGTTTTCTGCCTTTACCAACACAGTTATTAGGAACTGGAAAAAGAAGCAAAGGCTAAAGGCAGGCCTGAAACTCTATCAAGCGTGGAAGAGCAGTCGGGTTTGCAAAGTCCTGGTTGTGAACAAAACTGAATGGCCAAGCATCACTCTTCTTTTTGTTTCTGTAGCTGACAACAGCCGTGCTCATTTGAGCAGGAGCCATGTGTGATGACTTCCGAGGGCCTGGGAATTCTCAGGGTATACTGGTTGTGCTCCGGATTTCAGTGAGGCAGAACTCCAGTGTGCTGTTCTCAATCCCCTTACCCTCAATTTGTCTTCCAATAATAAATAATGTAAATAATGCTAAAATTAAATGAAACACCATTTCACAAGAAAATAAACAAATCCCTAAACATTAAAATGACAGAAGAGTCCCTGAGCAGAGCAGGAAGCCCTGGAGTGGTGGCCTTACTGCTGTGGTACAACTAAATCATGAAGACCAAAGGGGTCTTATAAACCATTCAGTGTGATGAAAGGGCAGTATTATGCTACGAAGCCCAGAAGGCTCTGCTTCTGCTAATACCACGGAGAGAATAGGTTAAAAGACTTTAAATGGGATTGCCAGGCCCTTTTGCAGCAAAAAAAATTAAAAAATAATATATATATATATATCAGACTACAGGCAGATGATACGTCTGTATGGGTGTATACAACGTGACACTAGTAAAAATGAGAAGTTCCTGTGATTTTAGATAACCGAGTTTGATTAGTTTAAGCATTAGGAGGCCGAGGCTAGCAAGAAGACAAATTTTTGGAAAAGATTTTGAAATTACTGTATCGCATGAAAGCGTCTAAATCAGTGGTTCTCAACCTTCCTAACGCTGCAACCCCTTAACACAGCTCCTCACGCTGTGGGGTGACTCCCAGCCATAAAATTATTTTTGTTGCTACTTCATAATTTTAATTTTGTTGCTCTCATGAATTGTAATGTAAATAGATGAAGTGTAGGAGATCTGACCCCAAAAGGGTCTCGATCTACAAGCTGAGAGCCTTTGTTCGAAATAAAAGGACTCCGACCCACTAATGCATGCTTAATACAAGTTTTAAACTAATAATGAGTTAGACACAGAGAAGATTCATGTCCTTCTCTCTGTTTATGATGTAGGGTGCTATATATCTTGTACAGTTACGGGAAGATTGATATCATATTGTTCATGTTATTGGCATAAAATCCATGGAACCCCTTATGGTAAAAATGTTACTCTTTCAGTATTTTGACATGGGTCTCCCTGTATGATTCTAAACCTTCTTTGACTTTTCTCTCAGAAATGTCCAACAAAAATGAACTGAAATTCAAAACACAAAAACATTTTTAAGTTCTGGACTTCACTCTTATCAGAGTACATGAGAGACTGGCCATTCATTAGTTATTGCTACGCTCAGCTGTTCTGAGCCAGGTGTGCTGGCTATACATCTGCAATCCCAGCGTTCAGGCCCAAGACAGAGGAAGAGCAGGACCTTGAGGCTAGCCTGGACTACGTTAGGCCCAGTCTTCAAAAAATCAGAAACAAGATCAAAGATACTTATGCTGCAAATATTACCTAACGACCCAACATAGGATTTAATGATGATATTTGAAAATGATTTTTTTAAAGATGTGAAATTCAGGCGGTAAACCTTAAACCCCTACCCAGATCTAGACAATGGACAGAACACTCTCCACAGTAAAGTGGAGAGTGGGATATTACGTTCTCACACACTCTGGTGCCTCACCTCTGACCATGTCCCCTGGATGGGGAGACCTGATGGCACTCAGAGGAAGGACAGCAGGTTACCAAGAAGAGACTTGATACCCTATGATCATATAGAAGGGGAGGTAATCCCCCTCAGGAACTGTCATAGGGGAGGGGAATAAGGGGAAAATGGGAGGGAGGGAAGAATGGGAGGATACAAGGGATGGGATAACCATTGAGATGTAACAAGAATAAATCAATAATAATAAAAAAATGGAAAAAGAAAGGAAAAAAAAAAGAAAAAAAAAGATGTGAAATTCTCTACTTTTAAATATAATCTTTTGGCAATAGCCCCCTGCCACTGTGCCCTGGCATGTTTTCAATTACATTTAATTAGATTTAATGGAAAATGATCCCTTATTTCCATGGTACTCTCTTCTATTGTTTCTTAACTAGTGTTCAAGAATGAAGATGCAGCGTTGAATGGAAAAAAAAGTTATTTATGGTATTGTCCTCTTTTCTCTGTGCCTTCTTAAGTAGTACGAAGATAAATGCTGCGGGTCCTCCATCTGGGCTTGCTTTAGTGGCCGAGGAGCACTTAATCACAATGACAGACTTTCCTGGTGTGACTCCAAATACTGCCAAGGTTCTTCCTATGGCAAAAGTTGATGCAATTTGCTACTCTCGTGGAGGGCATTGTGACATTTATTCTCCTGGGGCATCCTAAAGGGCTTGGGTTTTTGCAATGGATCGAAGGTGTTAATGATCCTGGCTTCATTTGCTGAAACTGTGATTAACTCTATGCTAACTTGTTTTCTCAAATGACAGCATCTCTGTGCACATGTGGGTAGCTCCATGTATGCACTCTTATTGGAGTGTAGGAGTACTCATCCAATTCTCAATCCTTTCTCAGAACAGGAAATCGTTGGTGTTGCTGATATGAGGTGATAGTCAAGAGCTCATCTCAAATCCACATGAAGAAAAGTCCCAGGGAGAAAAATAGTTCTATTCCCTTAGTCAGGAGCCTTAGCTTTATGGGTCTGACTGAGTGTTGAAAGAGAGAACTGCAGCTCTCAGCCCTAATTCTGCCCATGACAACAGCAATTGTATCAGTTTCTGCCGAATGCTGGCATATCTGTCATCACAGCACATTTTTTTCAGTTTTATGAGCTGAATCCAGAACGGAAAGCTTTTCATGTGCAATTGGACACTTGTGGGATGTGAGAATGACTCTATGTAATGAGCCCAATAAGGTCCTTGATGCTGAAGACAACAGTAGGTCAGCCACAGCTTTTTGACATGACGATAACCTGTCTCAACATTGGTGCATGTGGCCATGACATCTTACTTTTGCAAAAATGGCTCGTCTTTGGGGTTTTAAGGTATATAAACTCCTGTTGATCAAAATGTTGTGTTTCCATGGATTGTGAGAGCATCAAACAAAAGGACGTTGTACCCAGCATGTACATGTCATAGACTTGTATTTGATATCTAGATGAATGTTTGGGGCTTGATGGTTGCGTCCTTTCAACAAGAAAATGTTGAATTCTGAATCCCCAAGAGATAGGCGCTGTGAGGAGATGACAAAGTTCAAATAAAATCATTGGGGAAGAGGCTTTAACCTGTTAAAGCTGATGTCCACATAAGAAGAAAAGTGAAGTTTAAAACAATATGTTGTATTACACACACACACACACACACACACACACACACACACACACACACACACACACACACCTATCTATCATATATATATATCGTTCATCTTGATAGTATTCATAATAGTTAAGAAATGGGTACAACTCAGGTGTCTATAAGCTAATAAGTGGATAAAAATATGTGGCTCATATTCACTATGGAATATTAATCAGTGAAGGAAGCCCTGTTACTACTAACAAAATGGGTTGAATTAGAGACTGTATATTAAGTGAAATAGACCTAACAGAAAGATAAGCAGTTCATGATTCTCCCAGTATAGAATCTAAACTCCTTGATCTAGAACTTGGAAAAAGAACAGTGGTTACCAGGGCCTGGAGACAGCAGCAGGAGGGAAGGGCAAGGAAGGTTGGTCAGTAGCTCTTCAGTTACAGTAGGACAGAAGCAAGGGATCTGGATGTGGTACAACACAGGAGAACTACTGGAGGGGACAGTAGTGCATTGTATGCCATATGTAACTAAGTAAAAGGATTTTGTCATAAAGAAATTGATAAATGTTTGAGGAGATGAATATGTTTAACCAGACTGAAATATTATATGATGTATATATGTGTTAAACGTCCCATTAATGTGTGTAATTTTTGTGTTTTTTCTCTCAGTTAAAATAAAAACAAAGCCGGGCGTGGTGGCACACAACTTTAATCCCAGTGCTCAGGAGGCAGAGGCAGGCAGATCGCTGTGAGTTTGAGGCCAGCCTGATCTACAGATCAAGTCCAGGACAGCCAAGGTTAACACAGAGAGACCCTGTCACCAAAACCAACAAATAAGTAAATAAATAAATAAATTTGATAAATAAAATAAAAAATAAAAGCAAAATATAGGTGAGTGTTGTAGTTCATTCTTGTAATCACAGCCCTTGACAGGCTAAGGCATCTGGGTTACGCTGTGTGCTCAAAGATAGCCTGGGCTGTTAATAAATAAATATTTTTTTTTCCAAAAAGAGAGGAAGACACATGAAGTGTATGCTAGAGCCCTGAGCGCACACCCTGAAAAGGTCACAAGAGACCCTCAGAATAAGGGCTCCTTCTGAAAGCCAGGGTCAGACTCTCATCAGCATTTTAACTGTGGACATCTGTCCTTTGGAACTGTCAGTGAGTCCATTTCTATTGTTTAAGACATACGGCCTATGGTGTTTTGTCAAGGCAGCCTGAGCAGACTATGACCATCATTAAGAGCATTAGCAATGTCAACTTCCTCTGCCTCAGATATTTCTATAAATGTCAAGACACATGTCCTACATATGATCTCTAGCTCAGCATCTATGTTTGGAGCATGTTCTGATGTGCTGTATACCATTCCATAAATTATGACACAGTGTATAGTTAACAAAGTGTGCAAAAGAGTAGAGTGGAGGTGCTTGGCATACAACCCCAGGCTCACTTCTCTCTCACTTTGCAATGCTGAGTCCCTTTTCTTGGATTCTTATTCTCGATGACAGCTGTGATTTTTTTCCTCTTACAGGCATCTTAGGAGGATCAAATGAGTTCTTGTGCTTGGACCTGTTTTGCAGACCCTGGATTCTGTTTACATTTTGTATAAAGGGTATAGAACATGTTACTTAGGTCTGGAAAAGGAAGGTATCAACTAAGCTGACAGTTTTCAGAAGGTTTGGATTAGCTATTTGGTTGTGTCCCCCAGCACTGTGCAGAACCTCTGAGAGAGAGGAGAATGCTTACCACAGTCCAAGTTCCATCTTTGGTACCTGTGACCTTCAGTCCAAAGAGTTGGGGTCTCCTTCCAGGTCCTGTGTGGCCTACAGCCCCAGACCCATTTGGAGCTCACCATTCAAAATCATGAGAGGACGAGGGAGCACAGTGGCACAGCAGTGTCAAGGTTGTGCTATGGATGTGTGACGTCAGGTGTGATGTCCTTTGTCCTCCTTGCCAAGCCTCTACAAACGTAATATCAGGCCTGCATACGAAGCCGGATAGAACCAACTTATCACTGAGGCTATCTGGGCCTCAGTTTCCTCAAATGAGGCTGTGAAAAAAGATTCTATGGATGCTGGAAAGATGTCTCTGCAGTAGAGAGCCTGGGCTGCTCTTACAGGAGACTGGAGTTTGATTTTCAGCTTATATGGGGCACATCATAGCTCCAGGAGATGCTATGTCCTCTTCTCGCTTCCATGGTTACCTTCACTCCCCTATATAATCCCAAACACAGGCATGTAAACACACACAGTTCAAAAATGAAGCAACTCTTAAAAAAAAAAAAAAAGATTGTACGATTTGAAGTTCCATATAGATTTGAGTGATAAAACCTACTTAGGAAGATTTGTCTTAATTGTATTTCTGCTGAAACCCTCTTCTAATTATTAATTTTTAAAGTCTCATTTATAAAATTCTTCCACATACCAATTATATTGGCTTTCCAAGATCCCCTCATTATTCATGTTTAGAAACCACCTTTTCTGCTTCTAAAGGTCTTCAGTGGACTTCATTACCGATTATCTTTCCCCTGTGCTTAATATAATCTCCCTCTTATTTTCATTTCCAGATTGGATAATTAGTATTATAACGTTTATTTTACACCCTTTCATGCTTATCAGATGTCCTTCTACCTATTTCTTCTGTAACTTTAAAGATAAAATGACCTTTTGATATCTCTGCTTAATTTACATTTTCCTTTTCATGATATATTTACTAGGATTTATGCTCATGTTTTAATGTACTTTATACTATAGTTTTTGTGGGACAGATTATTGTAACTCATTCAAAACCTGAGATTTCAGTGGGTGAGCCTGAATGTTCCAACTTAATTTGGCTACTAGGATTGAGGACATTTTATGAATAAAATTATCACATAATCAAAACATGTTTTAAGCAGATAACTTTGTTTTAACTTAAACTGACATAAGGGAGTCTGCATGCTGGACTACCAGTCGCTGCATATTTTTTTTCCTTCTAAGAAAATCCCAAGAGGTCACTTCATAAACAAGTAATTATTGAACACACCCAAGAGGATCTGGGTCCTATTCCCAGATCTGCCATTAGGCAAATTGCTCAATATCCTTGTCTTCCTTGGCACAAGGTTGTGCTGCCATAGTTAGAGAGAATAGATGCACAATACCCTCAACAGCCAGCATGCTCTGTGGTGTCAGTTCCTCATCAGTATCAGCAACACGAGTATTACATAATGCCTACAATGCCTGCTACTTATAGCACAAAGCGAAATCATGCGTCCATTGTGGAAAATCAGTATGAGGCCAAAGCCACATTGTTTGACATATAATGGAGGTTTTATAATTCAGTAACCAGCCTAATAATACAGTCAGTTTATTTTTAGGTAAAATTGGGTTTAAAGAAACCACCCTGTCTCCCTCTCATATGACAAATGAAGGCTACCCCATCACATTGCAGTGGTTTGCTTTGCTTTGGTTTTGATGGAATTACAGATTAGAAGACAAAAGCGAGAATGGTATCACAGTTAGCAACTGTGTGGTCTTAGGTGACGGTCATGTCGACTCAGGTGAGCAGTGCCATGCGTGTCTTCCCAGCTCCTGGCCTCCTCACTGGCCCATTGAGCACCAAGGCTGCGCTTCTGGCCTTGTAGTCCAGATTTCTTGGGTCTGGTCTCACCTCCCTAGCTTTCCCTCATTTCTTCTCCCAGCAAACATTCTCCTCTGGCAGATGGGGAGACGTGTCCACTGTCCCCTAGATAGTCTACTTACTGTTATCTTATGCATTACTAAGAGGTTGTGAGAATGTTACCAAGTAGTGCCTTGATTCTAAAGAAAACTCATGATTCACAGCTGGTGCGAGATCTGTCAGGTTTCAGGGATGGACACATAGGAGATAGTGCTGCCAGAGGCCGTGTGAGAGCCACGCTGCTCAGGGAAACACTACTCCTCACTAAAGAACACAATTTTTACTTACACACACACACACACACACATGCGAAATCACACACATCTCTCTCTCTCTCTCTTTCTCTCTCTCTCTCTCTCTCTTTTTCTTTCTCTCTCTCTCTCCCAATATAGAAGAACTTGAAAAGTCTTGGCAATCCATTCTGGTATCATTGTTCATCCAATTACTCATCTTTATGATACTTTCAAAATGTAGGCTGATCTGGGTTGGTAGATGTATTTTCCAAATGGATTGTCATTTGTGCATGAGCCTCAGGACACAGGTTTCCAAGTACATGTGTGAGTCTCTAGGACTCTACAACTGCCCCATCTGTTTGCTTAGAAAATTCTGGGCACACTCTCTCCATTGACTAGGAAAGTTAAAAGTGAAACGAGCAAATGCATTACATGGAACATTCTGGGTAAATCATAGACGGGATGCAAATGGTGCCTTTTGGTAATGAGGTAGTATTATCAGAAGAATCTGCAAGCTTTAATTTTTCTCCTAAAATGTCACTATTTTTTTTCATGAAAAATACTGTGTCTACACTTTTCCTTGATTTGTGGCTTAAGATAAAATATTCAGAAGCAGTTTTGAGTCAGTTTTATAGCACGGTAAGTTCAGGAAAACATTTAGACATGGAGCCTTAAGGTGGTTAATAGGAGACAGTGAAGAGATCCTGGAAGGAATTTAATCTGTGACCAGAAAAGTGAATACATGAAAAGAAAAAGAGGAGGGAGTATTTCAGGCAGATAGAAGCTTTCCTAGAAGATTGAAAAGACCAGAACAAGCATGACACATGGAGAAATTTGAAAAGTGCCTTATAAGTGAACATCAAGTTCACAGGAATATAAGAGGCGAGGCTGAAACGGTGGTTCTAGAATATGCCTGAAGAATACTGATACATACACAGTGGATACGTAGTGTGGCACTTGTGCCCTAGTGAGAATGTTCTTGTGATAGCACAGTGCATATGCAGAAATGGGCAACAAGATGAAGCCAGGAAGATAAGTTGAAAACCCGGCAGCCATTCAGGGGGGAGGTAATGCCCACCTGAGCTCGGAAGGGGCAGAGGAAGTGAACACCGATGGACAAGTTGATAAAGCCCAATTTTACTGTGTAACTGTGTATAAAGAAGTGAGTGAGAATACTGAAGGAGAGCCAGTCGTTTCCTGATAGAATTCGTTTGGCCAAATGCAGGCAACACTTTGGAAAATAAGATATACATATGAAAGAGTAAGTCTAGAGCCAGGGAAAACAGGCCTGCAAGCTCAGCTCCACACTCCATGGCTTTGGGTCACACATGGGAAGCCCAACAGGGATTTCAAAGAGGCTGCTTACAAAGCAGCTTGGAGGCTCAGTGGGTGGATTTGATCTAGAGTGTAACCCATGGATTTCTGTAGCCTGCACACGGAAGTCTTCTGAGTGGTGAGATGCCCAAGGAGAATGGGTTAAATTAGAACGTGGTGCAGGAAAGGCTCTGCGCAGCTGAAGGAGTGTCTTTCTATCAAAGAAAGACCCAGAAGAAACAGTCACTAACTTCAAAACATGTTGCCTCATCAAATGCTCTATGAGGCTTTATTTCACAGAGCGAATACAGCATCCACAGGTCTTAGAGAAGAGATGCTTAGAAGTCAGAGAGTGGTGGTGTTGGAACTGAGATTTGTGTCTCACTAACTTTGCTCTTTGAATTCAAACAAGGAAGCCCACTGTAGACTTCTTAGATTCTGCGTCATCAAGATCCATAATGGACTATGTTATAAATAGTGAACGTCGGGTAGAGACTCAGTCACTAAGGGACAAGTGCTCACAAAATAGGCACTATCACTGCTGGATACAAGGTACAGCAGAATCTGGCTTCTCTCCATGAGTCAAGGAAGGAATATACTCATTAGCCTTGATTTTTAAAAGCCTTTAATAGGCTTCTATTCACTTAACAAATGCAACCTGCGTTTGTTTAGAGAATCACTGTTCATCACTCTGAGACTGAGAGTGCTGGATGCAAGATTCATCTCTCAGTAACATGTCCCTTTGAGTACAACAGGGAAAACCCACTGCAGGCTTCCCACACAGGAAGCCCCTTTAGACATGTGGGTATCCCACATGAGGGTCAGATCAGCTCTTCCAGCAAGCAGTCACAGAACGCCATCCCACTTTTCTGCAGCCATATTCTGTTTCCCCAACAACTGAAGCCTATGGCTTTGACCATTCACGGCACCTGCAGTCACACAATTGCTTCTTACTTTTTAATGAAATGAGGTTGGCAGACCTCATCTGGATCCTTCTTATTGCATAGTTCCAACAACATCACAAAGACTCTATTTCTTCATCATGTTTTAGAAGCAGGTCTGCATCATTTGAAAGCACGTCCTTTTCAACTCTTGACAGACATAGATAAGTGGAAATTGATGCCTATACAGTATTGTACCTCTGCTGGCTTCTTCCTTGAGCAATATTAAATGTAAAAACCATAGTGTCTTACAATTTTATATTTGAAATTAAATTTTCTAGAGATTTCAACCTCTCTCAACTAAATTCCTATGAAAACATAGAAATTTATGAAGATTAACTTATGAGAATACATGAAGATGATCTTACTAATTTTACACACACACACACACACACACACACACACACACATGCATATCATCTGTTCATTGGTAGTCCATTTTCACACAATCAGGTACTTACTCTTCCCACACATTCTATCTTGAGTTCACAGATTCAGAAAGAATGAGAGAGAGAGAGAGAAAGGCCAAAGGTACATGCAACAGCCACAGAGCATAGTAGTTTTAACCCATGCAAAAGGAACGCAGGTCTGGGCTGAGTGCTACACTCACGGCACAATAGTCTGAGGACATCTAGACTGGCATGACGGGAGCCTCAGGGCACGCTTTCCATTAGAGCAGAAACAGCCAGCTGTGGCAGCTGTGTTCTGCTCAGCACTGGCTGCAGCCATGTGGAGAATTTAGCCTGTAGGTGGAGCCCCCAGTGAATCACTAAGGCCCGGCTGTAAGAGGTTGTCAGCTAACTAGCCTTGGCTGCAGTTCTCCCTTCACCCACGTCACTGCCACACAGCTGGAAGGTGCTCCCACTCCACATTTTACCCGTTTCCCTTTGCACCGCGATATTCCGACTATGGAGAGTGTCCAGATTCCTTACTGCCAGAGGACGCTGCACAATGCTTTATGACTGGTGATGGGACCTGTATGCATTTGAGAAGTCCTATTTGAACATCTATTGTGTTTCATATGGAAAACCTACTGTATGTGATGGGAATTAGAGATATAAACCAAGCATTGTCATCACTCGTATGCAATTTACAGTCCAGTGCAGGACACAGACCATATACAATTAAATAAAATATCTCAGAGACATTTCTAAGATGAATTATCACATTGATTACAAAGAAAACATACAATTGTTTAAAAAGTAGGGATTATAGATATAAACTTTATCATGACTGATTTACTACAACATAATAAATTAATTATTGACATATGCCCTGAGTTTTTGAGGCATCCACATCTGCTGATTTAGTTAACCTACGACTGGAAACACTTCTTGCAGATGTGCCTATACTCAATATGTTTAGCTCTTGCTATTATCTCCAAAAGACTGAATTTATATTGTAGTAAGCATCATGAGTGGGGTAAATATGACTTTAAGTGCATGAATGTACATATGCTATGTGTAAATATTGTGCTATTTCATATAAGGGCGTTGAAGGCTCCTGGAACAAATCATCCATGGATACCAAGAGATGGCCACGCATAATTCTCGTTACTTTCTATAAGCCTGCTTTGTTAGCTGCCTGTGAAGGAAAGGCTGTGGATAGCTTCAAAATGACTGTGTTTGAGACACAGACTGAGAGAAGTTGAATGCTTTGCTGGGTGCTGCACAGCTGACCAACTGTGATTCCACTCCTGCAGCTTGACTCCAGAGCCTTCTTCCTCAGCATGCATGGTAAACTGCTCCTCTGTCTTGCCGTCCACATGCGTGCATTTATATTGGAATCAAAGTGAAGAACTGGTTTCTGGAGAGAGAATGAATGATACCAAGTAGCATTCCCCTGTGGCCTAAAGATGAGGGGAGGCATCCATGCAAACCCACTGGCACAGACAGTCCAGGGACTGGAGCCGCAGGGGCAAGGAAAGCAGAGCTACTCACAGGAGAGATGCTAAATTGATCTGTTCTTTCACTATTCCAGTACAAGGGGAACTTCTGTATTCAACGAAGGTGTAATTTCTTATTTGAGCTGTTGGTTGACCTAAAACTCCTTTCACGCCTCTCTCAGAGGAGAGCCCCCAAATCTTTGATAACAATGCTCCATTCTATTGCTTTTGTTTCCTATCCTGGTCTAGTACCCCTTTCCTATACTTGTCGACATGGCACACTGATCCTTTCCATCATAATTCTTCTTGGGCCACGCGTCCACTTATAAATGTCCCTGTTAAGACAGCCACCCGAAATTGGATATATATGCACAACTCATTGTTCTGCCCAGTGAAGAATTTTTTTCGAAGTAGGTGTGATGTCTGTTATAATTTTAAAACCAAAACAGAGAAGTTCTTTCTTTCTTTCTTGGCAGACCACCTCACTAAGCATCCACTGATACAGAGACACATGCGTCACTGGATGCCTCCGTGGTGTGGACCGTTCTCTGATAAGATCCGTAAGCCTTCAGTCTTTGGGGTCTTATATCCTTATAGATGGGACAGATGACTGGGAAAATTCATTACTTGTATAGATGATAAAGAAGTGTAGGTGAGCGACAGAACCATGTGTGGGGGCACGAGACCTACTGAAATAGAGTGGTCCCCCTTTGGGGAGGAGAGAAGCAGTTGAAAATGAATCTGGGGGGATTGAAGTCTGGATGTGTGGATGAACAGAGTGCATGGCTCTTCCTTGTCTGAGACAGCTCTGCAGACCACGCTGTATATTGCCACTGTCAGACTCCCTTTGGAGGATTGTCCTCCAAATGCATACAGTAACAAAGCATACTGCCAACGAGGCCTCATTCCATTTCCTCACCTAAGTAAAATGTTTCTTAAATCCCTACCTTTAGACTTTGGATGCATATGGGGAGTGGAGGCAATTTAAAATAGCAGTAGTGACATCTAAAAAGCTCATGACCACTTCATGCTATCTTTCAAAGTGTTTCCCACATTCACTAGGTCCTCTGTAATTTTCTTGATGGGAGAATACTCATCCAAGTAGCTCAAAGTTTCAGAGCTGAAAAACATGAAGCCCTCTCCTGGGCTGAATGATTCCACCCATTCAGTCTACTGACTAGATTTTTTAAAAATGGAAGCTTGTTTGGCCATCTTTGCTTAGAAGGAGGGACATTTCCCTCCTCAACATTTCAAGGTGATAAAGCACGGAACACTCAACACCAGATAGATGAGATTAACATAGTCTCGTTAGCTGTATCTTCTCAGAGTTTACAAAAAGGAGTGGAGGCCATGACAATCATATCAGGTCAAGCTCAGAAGCTTTTCTAGAAGCCAGGCCGTGATTAGTCCCTGGTTCTTTTGGAAGGAAGTGATTGGCTTGTTTCAGTGCCTTAGCAGGCTGACAGGGAAGCAAAGCCTGGTTGATTGAGGACCAGATGAGGTATAGCAGGTCCCTTGGCAGGAGAACTAGGCAGGAAATGATTCCTCACCATTGTAGGTGAGGTTGGCACATGTAACGAAAGCCACAAAATCCATGTGAGGTTTCTGCACCCTGGAGAGCCTTAGATGTGTCAAGGTAAGTGCAGGACGTTTTCAGAGCCATTAAAAGGTTAAGCTGTAAATTAATAAAAGCAAATAATAGCTGTGCTAATACTAGCTAAAAAAGTAGCCGTGTGGCTTCAGAAGCTTATGTGAAAAATTAAATATTCTACCCAAAATCTTTTAGAAGGTGGTTGATCACCTCTGTAGCATTTTTATGTATAGAAAATGGGGTTTACTTAAATGTGTAAATATTTCATATTGTAGGTAATCATGATACTCTGTGTGTTCTAATTTTAGACTTCCATTCCATAAAGAGTAGATCCTATGACACTAAGAAACAGGAAGGGCCTCCAGCGATGTTTCAGATATCTGGGAGAGGAGTGTTTGAGCATGTCTTTACCTCAACTTGGCTTCCTGTTCAGAAACGGAAGCCATCAGCAGATACAATGCCACAATTTCTGATGAGAAGGGGAGGGAACATAACAAATCCCATTGATGTTTGGCTGTGTTGATTTTTAGTTATATATGTAACAATTATGTGGGTGGTCCAATAGCCTATATCTAGAGAAATGAATCCCATCCTGTTGTTGTCCTGGTTATACTAGATAGTTCATTTGCATCAATAATTTTTATCAGTAAAATGACATGTTTTCAGAAAAATCAGCCATAACTTCAAAGTCTTTATCTTGTTCTTACAATCAGAAGAAATTGGGCCTTTTAAAATTGTGTAAAGAGGTCTCAGAACATATTGCTGCTGGGTTTAATAACATACACCTCTCAGTTTTGGCACAGTAATAACTGATACGTTAGCAACCTTAAGACCTAGTATAGTAAATTCTCATGGAATAATAGTCTCTCTCTCTCTCTCTCTCTCTCTCTCTCTCTCTCTCTCTCTCTCTCTCTCACTCATAGTAGGCTTTGACTCCAAGCTCACACCCTAGTTGCAGGAATCATACAGCAGCTTTATAATATTTGTATGAATTTTAGTTTTCACAGATTGCATGTGGCCTCACTTTCAATGTATAGGAGAACTTTACTCAGCCTTGAATTGAATGATATTTGAAAAGCAGCCAGGGAACAATGCTTTGAAAACACGCGGTAGTGAAGGCTTTTCAGTCCAAGAGGTATGCAAGCTGTGTTACCGTGGATTGGGTTTTATTAAATGGAGCCTTTGTACAGAGAGAAACGACTCCCATTATGCTAACAATGTCCAGTGGAAACAACTGAAATGCATATTATATAAATACAGAAAGGAAAGTGTCACCTTTTAAAGATATTTAAACATCTGGGTGTTTTAAGAAAATTTGAAGTGGAGTTTGGGTCTATACTCTTCTTTCTGATTTTGAAAATTTATCTTTCCTGTTTTCCTTATGTACTTTCCAGGCAGGCAGATTGCTTAAATGATTTTTTAAAAAAGAGTTTTATACTTTATTTTATATTATTTCAGACAAAAGAATTTTTCGGGTCTTCTTTTCACAGAAGACACAAAGCCATGTACCAACCTCTGAGATGGCATCTAAAATAGAAAATAGAGGAGAAAATAAAAAGAATCATTTCAAGGATATTGTTTGCATAATTCTTATTTCACCCCATTTTACTGACTAAATTTATGTTTTGTTGCAAGTAGATTGCAAAATTCTCTACAAGCACGTAATTGTTTTTCAGAACTTGGCAACAAAAGACTGATAATAATTAACACACATGAGCAAAACCACCATGAGAGTCAGCCAGCTGGGTCAGGGAAGGCGAACCTAAAGCTCAGCTTTTAGATTTGTCCACATGTGTCTTATTCATAAGATGTGACAGACCTGCACATGTTAAGATCAGACAAAATCTCAGCACCGAGAAGAGGAAGTGGACATGAAGTCCCACTCTTAACCTAGAAGCTACTTGTAGCTGGTTCTTTCTGGAAAAGGAAAATTCGCCTTCTCTAAGGTAGTGTCACTAGGTCTGCCAACCACAGTCCAGGGAAGGTGCCTTGCCCAGGACTCTGTGGTCTTTTTTTCTTTTGATATTTTTTGTCTTGTCTTTTTTGTTGTTTGTTTTTGTTTTGATTTTCATTTTGAGACAGAGGAAAAAAATTAATTGAGTGAGTAGGGACATGGGGGACAGCTAGGGGGGACTTGGGGAACATGGGGGACAGATAGGGGGACTTGGGGAAAATGGGGGATCAATGGGGGGACTTGGGAAACATGGGGGACAGCTAGGGGGGACACAGGGAAGAGGAAAGATTATGATCAAAATATATTGCATGAAAAATACTTTTTAATTAAAATATATGACAACAAGCAAATTAAAATGCCAAATTAGGCTGGTGAGATGGTTCCATACTTAGAGATACTTGCTGCCAAGTCTGATGACCAGAGTTCGATCCTGGGTTTGCATACAGTAGAAAAAGAGAACTGACTTCCTCAAGTTGTTCCGTGGCCCCAACACATGTGCAAGCTCTCACCTACATGCATGAGTGTGTAGCTACATGCATACATACATACACACAGAGGGTGATTAAATAAAGAAATGTAATATCCTACATCTGAGCATTTGATCTTATTTGTATATTTGATATGGTCTCATATGTAATTGCCAGTGTTTTTAGTGATCTCTAACTTAAAACTTTATTTTCTTAGCATATATTTTTCAGAGAAGACTCTACTTTTGGTGAAGTCTAATTTGTCAGGTTTTTAAAAACTTTCTGCTTGTGTATCTTTGTAGCATAATCAGTCAGACACCATGTATTTGGGCATCTCTGTTCCACTCATTTATCTCTTTATTATACTGAAATATCACCGCAGCCTTGCTCTTTTGGCTTTTCATATGCATTTAAATCAGCTATGGCTATAGATACAAACAGTGGTTCTAGGATTTCCTGAGGACTCTATGCATTTAGAGACAATAGACAACTTTGCTGTGGATCTTCCATTCCTTCAACATAGTATGCCATTTATTTCCTTTTTGTTTGTTTGTTTGTTTTCTTCAATTAGCTTCTCAGAGCTCCCAACACAAGTGCTGTCTGTCCATGTAGGACCAATGCCTAAGGAGTAATTTTCTTTTGGTGTTTTTAATGTTTGTTTTTACTGTTAGTGTGGAGACTAATAGACTTTCAGGTACTTGGCTTATATTCTGTAAACTTACTGAATATGTGCTAGAGTTGATGGCTTTGGGTTTGTAGAACCCTTGTGATTTTTTGTGTCAGGATATTTACAAATGGGGACAATTTTACTCTTCTCATTTCATTAGTATGCACTTTATTTACTTTGCATGCTTTATTGGGCTGTCCGAGACTTCTTCCACCATGTTGGAAGAGAGGGGACACATTTGCCTTGTCTGGAGGCATTTGCTTTAGAAAAATGTTAAATTAAAAATTCTATTTCCTTAGTTGCAAAAAAAAATTGCAAACTATTTCATGCTACGTGAGGTGTGGCTGTATGTTTTTTCTTTTCATTTTATTTAAGTAGCTTAATTTCTGTTCATGGTATTCCCCCTATTAACTTTATATATTTGTGGATCTCTAGTTGAATTTACTATTTAATTCCTGATGTTGGTGATTGTATTTTCTCATCCGTCTTTGTCAATCTTGCTATAAACTTGTCAATTTTATTAATCTTCATGTAGCATAAGGTTCTCTGAAAGCATTTTTGTAATAAATTAGAACAGATCCAGACCACATTTTCTTCAAGATGCTATGATGATGTGCGCATCAGTGTCTAGGTGCCGAGGTATAGTTTCTGAAAAGGCAGCATACAAAGTGGCCCTGTGGATGCTCAGCTGCCTCTCTTCTGCAATAGACCTACCATCAAGATATCTACCCTTGTGGCTATTCTGTGTGAGCCCAACATCAAATTACTCTCTCACATCAGATGGATTCAGTAGTTGTCATGCACAACTTTTCAACATCATAGAAGAGAATGACACTGAACTCTAAACACAAACCAGACTTCAGGTAGCAGTGACTTCATTGTGGGCCAGTTGCTGAAATCTTTCTTTCAGATTCATTTTTTTAATGAAGCCTGAACCAGCCATTTTCTGTAACTAGGCAAGGCTTCCAGTGGAAGGACTGGAACACCAATCCAGCCATAAAACCTTCAGCCTACTCTCTGTCCTGTCTGTAAGATGTGCTGGGACAAAGGTGGCATAGAATTTGTCATAGTGGCCAACCAATGAGTGGTCCAACTTGAGACTCACTCCATGAGAGGAAGCCCGTGCCTGACACTGCCTGGATGTCCAGAAACCAGAGCCTGGATAGCCCAGAGACCTAAGATAGAACCAAAGATGACTGGAAAAAACACTATGAAATGATTCCTAATGATATTCTGCTCTACTCTTAAACAATAGCCTAGCGTAATAATCAACAGAGAGGCTTCGCCCAGCAACTGATAGGAACAGATGCAGAGACTCACAGGCAAGCATTGGCAAGTTCAAGGAACGCTGTGGAAGAGAATCAGGAATGATTATAGTAGCCAGAGGTGTAAAGAACATCACAAGAACACGCCCACACAATCAACTAACTAGGGTACATTGGGCCCCACAGAGACTGAACCAACAGTCAAGGAGCCTGCATATGTCTGACTTCTGCATATATTAACATATGGTTGTGTAGCTTGGTGTTCTTGTGGGACTCCTAACGGTGAGAATGGGGGCTGTATCTGACTCTTCTTCCTGCTTTGGGGACCGTTCTCCTCCTACTGGGTTGCCTTTTCCATCCTCAATATGAGGATTTGCGCCTAGTTGTATTGCAACTTTAAATGCCATGATGGTTAATATTCTTTGGAGGCCTGCCCTTCTCTGAAGGGCAATGGAAAAAGAAGAGGAGGAGAAGAAAAAGAAAGAAGAGGGGAGATCTGGGAGAGAAAGACAGTGAGGCAGAGAAAATGGAGGTGAAACTATATGTGGCATATAATGTATGAGAGAAAAATAAATACATATTTAAAGAATTAGATTTTTAATACTTACCTGGCAGGGGAGATACCATGGTCATGAAGGTGGTTTTCCTAGGGTGAGGCTTATCCATTGCACTATGGATGTGCTGACTCCCGTGATTTCCCCAAATGCGGGAAACTAGATTGCATAATTTGTGGTAGTGGGGGATTGCGTTTGCGCTCTCCCCTGGGAAAAAAAAAGAACTAGTTTTCAAATTTACTTTAGTGTGTTGTGTGTGCATGTGCTTGTGGGTTCCTGCAGATGCCAAAAGAGAGTATCAGAGTCCCTGAAACTGGATTTATAGGAGGTTGTGAGATGCCAGACATGGGTTCTGGGGACCAAATCAAAGTCCTTTGAAAATGACACAAGTACTCTTATCCATGGGGCCAATTTTCCAGGTTCTCAAATCCCTTTAGATTGAGAAGAAAAGTGAATTTTTTTTTCTTTTGGGTGATAAAACTTGATATGTTTGCTTTTTCCTCCCAGCGTTCCTCTCAGCATTACTGCCTGTGATCTTTCAGCACACCTGATGCTTTGGGATAAGATACATCAAATGATGCCTCAGAATACTAGGTCCCTTTTATTGAACAGGGAATATGAAAATGGATGAAAAATAATGAGACAGAGTGAAGTAAGGACTTACTTGAGGAACAATAGCTTACTTGATTCCATTGATTTGGACATTATGACTACCCCCTTATACATCAAGTTTCTCATGAAGAGAAAGCAAAGAAAGAGTCTAGTTAACTGGTAAGACTAATTTATTTTTACTAGGAGGAAGAGCTAAAATTGATATCGTATCGCGGAGGCAGCAGAACATGTCTGAAAACATCTCCCACACCTCAACACTTCTGTGCTTGTTGAATGGCAAAGCACTGGCTGCAACATCTATGACTAAATAAATGACAATAGTAAGGGGCCGGGAAAGAAGAAGTCGCCTCAGAAAGTAACTTAGCTGAGTCCAAGCTCTGCTTCTGTTAAGGAAAATTGAGAAGGGTCATAGAAGAGGCCTAAAGTCAATAACAGGATGAAACGTTACAAGAGGTCATCGTCTTGTTCTCCCAGCTGTGTGCGGGTAATCCTCGTAGAGATTGGTCCTGGCCAGCATCACTACTGTGAGGGATATTGAAGTGACAGTGTTGTGGATGGATCTGAGTGGTAGATGATAGAGTGTGTTCAGTCCCGCCATGTTCTCCTAGATCTACATCTTAGTTTGACGAGGCTTTGGTTGCATCACTCAACTGCCCTCCCATCCCTTCTCGGGCTGTGATGGTCTATGGGGTCTTGGCAAGGCATATTTTAAGAGCTTGATGTATACATCCATTATGTTCCACACAGCAACAGGGAGTTATCCCCCTTAAGTTTCCTCGTCTCCTAGATTTTTTTTCAAAAGTTCTTTCATAAGATTCTGGGAGATAACCACTTTTTTCAAGCTTCCACATTTTTCAAGCAGACAAGTTACGCTTGCATTGAGTTCTCCCCTTTCTTCTCCCCGAGGTCACAGTCCGCCATAAGCAAAGCTTTGTCTTATGTCTTCCCCTGGGAACAATTCAAGCTCAGAAAGAAATGCTTTCTGAAGATGCCTGGAATTGAGCAATGGCATTGCAAAACAGAAACTTCATCTTTCAAAACTACAAACATCCATTTTAAGATTGTTACCAAAACCATGAAGAACCTCCCACGTGTCTGTGGACTGCAGTTTTAGAAACAATCGTGGAGAGGGATGGTTTAAAAGCCCGAAGACCAATTGCAAATGTCAGCATCAGTAGACTAGACAAATGGTTTCACTTCTCTGTCCCATCCTGGTGCTACAACCCTTTCAATTTGGTTTCGTGGCTGCTTTAAGAGCTGTCTGATTTACGTAGCCTTGGATTTTTTTTCCTAGCCTGTGACTTACTTTGTTCAAGAGAATGTAGATATGGCAGGTTGGCAAGTCCAATACAGAACATTAGGAGGCTTTGCTAAATGAACAGCGTCAGTGTTGTGTGAACAATCCAGTCATACATTACTACAAGTTGAGAGAAGATGGTAAGGTGAATTAAACTAATCCATAGCGATGCCATTTTTCATCAGAGATACATTATAGACCCCCAGTAGATTCCTGAAACACTGGATAATATCTAACACTCAGTACATGATATTATGTTCTATATATCTGTGTGTACATATATGCATGCTTCTAAGACCTAATGTATGTATAGGCACAGTAAGAGAATAATAGAAACACCTAAGATTAACTGAAACAATGGTCTAACAACATACTGAAATAAAAGTTGTATGAATTCTCCCTTTTCCATCTCTCTCAACCTGAAAGTTTCCATTTAATATTTTGGAACTGTCGTCAGTGAAATAACAGGGAAGTGGGGAGAGAAGGCACTGCCTTTTCAGAACTATTTCATACAATGCATTAACTTATGAATGCTATGTAAATATTACTTCTTTGGTCATATGTGATACTAAATCCACTTTAAAATGACACAATTCTATGTAACCTTGTCTCTACAGCCAAGAGTCCATTTTGTAAACACATAAATTTAAGTTTCTTCAAATGATGAGAAGGTATAAGGGCTTGGTATTTTTCTCGCTATATTAAATTAGGGTGGACACTCTCTCTGAAGCCCAGGGACTCCAGTCCCTTCCATCTTCCTGTATGTGCTTTCCATTTCACACAATGCATCACAGTCCCAAGTCACTGCAGGAGATACAACAACTGCATCTACCTTGAAGGCACATGGGAGGAAAACAGGGGCAAAACAAAGCAAGTAACAACACAAATCTAAGCCACCCTCTAACCGACTTGCCTCCTCCTTCTCTGTAGTCTCCCAGTGTCTCCAGAATTATCAACAATCCAAGCTACAGGTCAGGGACTAGGTATTTGTGCACATGTGTCTGAAAGAATACAGAAGGGCACAATGGCCTCAGGTTACTGAGAGATAATGTGAAGATGGCCATGGAGAAGGCAAATAGCATTTCTGACAACAGGGATGTGATTCATGTCTTTATTTTTACTTAAGAACAGACATGTATACCAACTGGCCCACGCTCTGTTAATAGCACATAGATTATGAATACAATTTAAAGTGAGATAAAAACATACGTTTCAAACCTCATCCAGTTCCCATATGTTCTAATTTGACTTTTGACAAAGATAACGCTGTCTCTTAGGTCTTAATGATTCTCTTGTGTTCAGTGCAGCAGCATGATGTTTCAATATTAGAAATTAGGAAAACATTAAAAGGCTTTTGTGTGTTTGTGGTTTGCATAAAATAAGCTCAGAATATATTTTCCATTGGTTATTGGCCATTGTCACGACAATTGAATTATTCCACACTTATCCATCATGTAACGTATTTGGATTTATAGGAGAGAATGAGCAGACAATGGATAAATATGAAATTTAAAAGATGAAGAAAATAACAATCACCTGATTGTTGTGGACATCTGAATAGAGTTTTCTAGAAATTGCTCAATCTGAAGAGACAAAAACAAACAAACAAACAAACAAACAAACAAAACCTCCCAAAACAAATAACTGCCACTTGGTAAGGAAAAAATGCAGGAAGCTCCCAATCTTAATCAAATGTTGCTCAGATCTCTGTGGCTGGGGGCTGCTTTCACGGGAACACTTAGATTTTTTTAAATTCCAGGTCTTAAGAACTCCACGCAAGCTACAATTATACTTCATAATTTCATATTGTTTAAGTACAAATTCAAAGCCAGAAACACATATTTTTGTCTTCTTTCTAAATAAATAGTAATATATTCACAAACTGACAGAGGAATTTTTCTGAGCTTGGGCTGTGTGCCTTCAGGCCCCAACACGGTGCCTTTCAGCATCTACATGCAAACTTTAGTTGAAATTATGACCCTAATTGACAGGATTTTTAAATTGAGCACCCACAGGCCACATCACTACATGGCACACCATCATTTTCTTCTCCGTTGAATTAATTTTCAATCAACATTGTTAGGAAAAAAATGAGCCAGAGTGAAGCTGGCTACCGATACTCAGAAGCTATCTCAAATCCCGAAGCACAAGGATTAATTAAGAACCAATTAATACGGAAGGTATACGTCAAACGAAGAGAGCGAAGATATGATGAGGTCAGGGCAAAAGGCATTGCTGTTCTCTTCCTTTGCTGCTTTTGATGTTTCAGACTGTGAAATAGAAAAGAAAAAGAGGCTTGCAAGGTGGCAGGCAGAGTGTGTATTACTTAAGAAAAGCGCACAGGTATGTGTTACAGATTAGTCAATAACCTTATTACAAAAGAGAAAGCACCTCAAACAGCAGGGTCATGTCTGTCTTAGTTTCTAAAGAAAATAGGATGGTAGGAGAGAGGGTAAGGCTTGGAGAGAATTCTCTCAATTCCAAGACTGGCTCTCTCTGTGTGGTTCAGAACAGACACGTTTGTCCTTTGTGCCCTAGGTTGCTGCTGCTGCTATATCTCTTCCTCCTCCTCCTCCTCCTCCTCCTCTTCCTCCTCCTCCTTCTCCTCCTCCTTTTCCTCCTCCTCCTCCTTCTCCTCTTTTTCCTCCTGTTCTCTTCATTTTCAAAAAAATGTGATCAAATGCATTCTTAGTAAATACAAGTTCCACTAGAAACTAACAAAATGCCATTCTTTCCAAAAGAGAAGTTTTAAAAATTCTCAATATCACGTCTGTTTTTGCTAAAATATATCTGAGAAGAGCTGTGTGAGGGTGGGTTCTTGAAGCAGGCTTTAGATGGCCTACATCTATACTGTCTTAAGTGTTAACTGTTCTAGGATATGGAGGAAAAGCATGCCTTCTTGCCATACTTAAGAAAATACGTAGGGAAATGGTGGAGGATTTAGTAAAGCCTCTTTTGTTCTTATGTGTCGAAGTAAAATTTCATAGGAACGGACAAATGTAGGAGCAGTACAGAAAAGACTGTATTGAAGAAATCTGGATGAAAATAAGAGTGTATAGTGAAAGAAAGCTTTCACTGATAGTTTGCTTTTGAATAAAAGGGATCACATATTTAAACATTAATGGCTACAGCAAGCATACAGGAGACTTCCTATCTTCATAAGAACTGACTCGGACCTGATTTTTTGTTGTTGAACTGGGATCTTGTAGAGAAGTATGCTGTGTGAACTTCAAAGTGTTTTCTTTCTAATCTGTAAATCAAGATTAACTCACATGGAAGTTCTATGTGAGAAGTTCTAAGTTAACATGGCAAAGGGAGAAAACCCACAGAGATGGTGATGTGCATCTGAGTCTCTCGCTTCTGCTCTTCTATAAAGGCAGAGAAGTCCTAAAGATGACTCGTTAAGAGTCTAGCATCACCAGTTACCTCTGAAGCTGTTGGGCAGTGAAGTCCTACGGGACATCAGCAGGCACACTGTTGAACTAAATCGCTGTGTGGGTACTCCACTTCTAGAGAGCCATAGCCTTGAGTTTAAGCTACAGCTGAAGCTAAGTGCAGCAGATAAGCCTTGTACCAGACTCACATGGCCACGCCCATAGGGAACGTGCTGGGGAGGGCTTTCTCTATCACTCGCTTTCATGCTAGTTCATTGTTTCTTAATTATAAACCACGCAGTTGCATATCAGAAGTACCACATTGTCAGGCTACGTTTGCTTCTCAATCTGCAATATCATTGGCTAGAGATATTAGAGAGAGGAGGGAGCCTCAAGTGAGAAATGTATCCATACAGTTTGGCTATAGGCAAGCCTGTAGGGCATTTTCTTGACTCTTGATAGATGGAGAAGGGCCCCGCCCACTGCTGCTGACCGAGCTGTCCTGAGTTCTCTGGGGAAGCAGGCTGTGTAAGGCATCAGCAGCAAGCCAGTAAGTATCACTCTTTTATGGCTTCTGAATCAGCGCATGCCTTCGGGCTCATGTTCTGTTGGATTTCTTGTCCCGACTTCTTTCCCTGCTGTATGTGGAAATAGAAGCCAAATAAACTCTTTCCTCTCCAAGTTCCTTTGGTCACAGTTTTTCATCACAGCAATTGACACCCTAACTAGGAGAACATATTTCTTATCTCTATATCTCTTTTCATCTTCCCTAAACCTTGGGGTAACCTAGTGGTAGAGATTTTGGTGAGAAATGTCCTTCATAGACTCATATATTTCAGTACTTTGTCCCCAGTTGGTAGTACTGTTTGGGAAAGTAGTCCATCTCTGCTGGAGTTTTGAAATATGTCTCTGGGGGGGGGTGTATTTTGAAAGTTCAAAGCCTCACCTCACTTTCACTCAGCTCTCTCTGTGCATGTGTTTGAAGATGTTATCTCTCAGCTTCTTGCTGCAGCTGCCTACTGCCACACCTCTGCAAACATTATGGACTCTCACTCCGTAACCATAGGTCAAAATAAACTCTTTTTCCCCCCATAAGTTTCTTTTGTCAAGGTAAAAAAAAACCCTCAAGTTAGAGAAGAAACTAAGATTTTTGTGCTGACTTATAACATTTAATAAAACCCAATTTTCTAGATAAAACTTAGAGTCTAAACTTGAATTTATCAAATATTGATTGTACAACTAATAGTCTATAAAATTTAGTTTGCAAAGGGTAGTTTCTATAAAGAGTGAACTCAAAGAGCCATCTTGTTTAGATTTTAATTGTGTGTTTTATTTGCTTAAAATTAGTGCATTGCTTTGTAGATAGTTGATAAAACACCCATTTTTATTATTAGTGTTATTCCCATTCTGACTCCTACAATTGATTTGAACATTTTAGGTAATTGTTCATAAATAAATTAAGATAGAATATTAACATTTCATTTTAATATATACCTCTCTATATCATATGTCTGTTTATCTATCTAAACTCAAATATAAATGACATTTTTTCCTGAGTTTACAAAGGGAATAAATAGGGTAGAAGATGCAAGACTGGGTGATGTGGTGCTTTTTCCTTTATTAGTATGGCATATAAAATAGTAAACATGTAAATCGATCAGTTTACTATACATGGGCCTTTATTATGATCTTATTGTATTTTTATAGAAAAATAGCAACCTCTCAAATAATTCAGGAACATTCTCTTATTGATTTAGTCTGTTTTCCATATAATAGAATTGTGTATACAAATTACAAAATTACTGTACTTATACTTGTTATGCTCCTATAGAAACATTAAAATTATTGACAATAAATTACAAAATTTATGAAACATTGTGTGTGTATGACTGAGTTAATATTAGAATTAATCATCATGGCACGTGATAAGTAAATAATACAAGGACATTGTACCAGGCCATTAAGCCAGTTTCAAAAAGTGAATTCTACTAGTTTGTCTTTCTGTTGCTGTGATAAAACACCATGACCCAAAGTGACTTATGGAAGACAGAGTTTATTTTAGTTTATGGTTCCAGACAGAAATCCTGCCTTGGTGGGGAGGCACAGCAACAGACAAGCTTCAGTAGTAAGCTGAGCAATCACATCTCCAACAGCAAACACGAAACAGAGAGCAAACTGCAAGCAGGAAGAGACCTTCAATTAGAAGACTTTGCTCTGGACATTGACAGTCCACCTGTGGCAACAGGGGGAAAACCAAGGGATGCATAAATGGATCTGAGTTGGTGGGTGATGTGCAAGCCGTCCTCGTCATCGCTTTCCTTTTACAGGGAAGTCTCACATTAAGTCCTAAAATGAGTGAATATTGGAGGAACTGCTGCGTCAGAATGCTGCAGGCCAAAGAGAAGATGCAATGGAGTTGTATAGGTGAGCCTGGGAACAAAGAAGCCAGATTGGGCATCTGGGTTGAAGGCTGGGGGGTATTAAAGGGCAAGTTATACCATGTAGTCCACTTGTGTTGTGAAGAACCATACAGAATTTGGTAAATACTATCAATCACAGGGTCTCTCATCTGGAAGAACCATTTACTACTAAAACCATATTGGGGTTCCTGGTCCCATGCTTCTGCATCTCGTTGCCTTCACCACACCATTTGCTTATGAATACTAACTATACTTAAATTACTTTTCTGTCTTCTCCAGCTCACTAGATTGTGAAGGGTATAGTCATGCTGAAAACTCCTGAATCAAAACTTTAAATGCTTCACCCTCTCTCTAAATAGATGTGGGCATTCTTAATCTGAAAGTTCCCAGCCCCAGATCCTCTACATCTGAAACTTCATAAACACCGTAAGTGGAAAATTGCACACCTGACTCCAGGTGAGGGGTCGCAGTCAAACACAGGTGCACTTAATGCATTTCATAACATTTCCTCCTGGCAGTGTCTATAAAATACACATAAAGACAAATGAATTTCTTCTTCAGATGTGGTCTCATCCCCAAGATACTTCATGATATATCTGCAGAAACTTAAAAAAACAAGCAACCTAAATCACTCAATCCCAATCATTAAATAAGATCAAATCATCAAATCAATCAAAATTCTCTGATAATTCTGGGTAGCAATTATTTAACATATATTCCACACACTTTTTTTAGCTAATAACCTGCCCAAAAAAAACTGGTCAAGTGCAATATGTGAGAGGTGAGGCAGGTGTTTGGGTAGTAACCTTCTTGGATCAGACTTCAACCTACAACTGTTTTCTCCCTGTTGGATCAGTTTGGATTATACTACAGTCTGCCTTTGATTTCAGTGTTGAATCAGTCTCCTGACTGGCTTTGTGAGTTTGATCCAGGGCAAAGCACAGGGCCTCAAGTCTAGTGGCATGGCTCCCAGAGCTTAGGAAGATGAGGGTTGGAACCCAACCAGCTGCCAATGGTGGACATGTGATGAAAACCATGGCTTCTGGTCTTAGAACGGAAATGAAAGTGGAGTGTGGATATCTGATAGTGTCATTGTATCACGAAATGAAGCAATCTGTGTAATATACACAGCAAGGCCATTGCCACGCCGATGCTAACAACCTGCTTTGCCCAGCTTTGAATTTTGTGCTTCTGAAAAATCCCTTCTACCAAAAGAACCCAGAATGATTTTTAGCAGATCTGATCATATTAACTCCCTGCTTGATAACCAACAATACTATCTTTATAATGGAAATAAATGTCTAATCTTACACTCTCTGGTGCTTGCATGGCATAAATCACTCTTTCTCTCACTTTATCCTGCCTTCTGTGGCTTCACCTCTGGCTCTCTTTCTGGCCTGTAGTCTTTCCCTCTTCTCTGCTTGGGATCCTTAGCTCCTAGCCCTTGCTCTCTGCCATCCCTTCTTCTCAATCAGATCTTGGATCAGATACCATCCTTGACGAGAGGAGTATTCTCTGCCAAAGAGCTCAACCACCTCTATCTTCCTGTTTATTTACCCACATCTGAAACTGCCATATATCTTTACCATTTTGTCTTTAAATTTAAAAAATGCCCCCCCCCTCTGAAGTTGGTGTAACCTGAAGGAGAATGTGGAGATTATGTTTTTCTCTGGTGGCGCACTGGTGCCTACAGTCACAGTGTAGGGGATGGCAAATCACATAACGACTAAGTAAGTCTATTTTCATCTTCTCATTTGGAAACACAGTTGATCATCATATCCTACGGCAAAGTGGAGTTACAATTTACAAATCATACAAAGATCTTGGGGACATCCCAACTTTTCATTGCTCTTTATCCTCCATTGAGTCAATCTTTACATTCCCTTTGCAGACACTGCTCGTGCATTCCTCTTTGTGTGTTTGTTTTTATGAGACAGGCTCTCACAATCAGAAAAAAAAATCAAGAAATCATGATTGTTACCAGAAATTCTTTCAAGTCTTACTTAAAACTCGAACATCTAAACAGTTACATGATACATCAGACACTGTTAATGATCAACTCAAACATATATCAAGTGTGCCTAAAGTTGGGGACAGTCTCTAATAAGTCAAGAGTTTGCCATATCAAGTGTTACTATCCTTTTTACATCCTCTCCTCACCTTCTTTCCTCCTCTTTCTTCCTCCCTCTCTCCTGGGAGCTATCTAGTACTCATTGAACCCTGGGTGCACCCTTAGAAACTGGGCTATAACATCGGTAGATAAATACTCCAGTCTTTCTTGCATTCTCAAAGCCACATTTTGAACCTCCCCAGCCTCACTGGGGTTATTATAGTCAAATGCCACTGGAGGCCAACGTTGCAATAAGTATAGTAAAGAGACAGCACGTGAAGATAAGGCCTGTTGTCTGTCCCCAGGAATAGTAATTAACCGAACATTTTTAGATCTTCATCTCTCACTTTTTCCACATGTATGATAAAGCCAACTTATTTAAATTATCCATCCCAATACCAAAGACGTTGTCTCAGGGTCCACTCTTGGGGACGTATGAACTAGGCAGCATGCCTACAACATGGACTTCATTTCCTTCTCCAGGCTCATTTTCCTCATCAACATCCCCTTTCTACTCATACCAACCTGTACGGGGACCACAGAGGTTCCCTGAGTACGTTGTGATATTTCTTACTTCATAACCCTGTATGTGCTTGCAGGTACTTTAAGCGTCACCTCCGTATCCTAGTGATCAACCACGTGTCTTGTTCTAACTGGTGGTCAATGAATGCCAGCTCAAATAGAGTCGGAAATGTATTATTGCACACGTAATTCCATTAAAAAGTAAAAAATATTTCAGTTTAATTTTAAAAAGAACCATATAAACATATTTCTGAAACCATGAGAAGATACATATGCATAAATGGCAACATACAATAAATTTCACAATTAGTATTTTATGTCTTTCTTCTTTATAATGAGTTTAAAGTTGCCCACTACTTAATAATTCTTATTCAGAAACAGTGAACATCGAGCTGCCCACAAATACAGAAATTTGTTTGAATCAGATGAGTTTACTACGCCAACAGAAACCTAAAGTCTTTTTTTTTATTTATAAAAGTCATGTTCTTTTTATGGCAGACTACCACAGTATCACTCTTCATAGTTTTCTCCTTGCCAAAAATCTTCAGGGAAAGTAGCATTAGTGTGGCTTTAAATAAACTTTTACGTTGTACCAGTGAGAGCTCAAGTGATGATAGAATTTAACTCATTATGCTTTTATTTTTTACCATAATACTCTTAGCAAAAGATAAATATCACCCCAAACATATAATTAAAGTATTTGCGTAATCCACACTTTAATATGATTTGAGGCAATAAATACCTTCTACAACAACCATCTTACTGCTCCTTTTAGTTTCATGGGTTTAATTTTCCACAATGTTTTAATTTTGATACAAATCAGCAAAAGTCCAGTGTTCCTATACATTAGCAAGATGCATCACCCTGAATATATTTAGAAAAACAGATGGTCTTCGTGCTCTGGAGTTGAGATCTAAGAGCTACATGATTTAATGCTGAGAATGCAGGGGTTTCATGTGGAGGTGTAATTTTTACTTTTGCAGTCAGGTCTATGCACATCTGGGTATTCTTTACTCATTGTCAGACCTCAGGGGTTGCCCCTATCCTGGCATCAAAGGCTGCCTGACCACAGCCTCAGAGCTTGCTTGTGCCATTGCATGCCCGTGTTTCCATGAAGTATCCATTTGGATGCTGGGCACTGTATCTTTAACCCATTTCTTCTGTACTTGCCTGCAGAATGAAGATGCTAACTGTTTCTATTTTTGCAATATTATACACCTAGCTCCCTATCGTTGTATTTAATGTAAAAGAGTACTGAAAAAAAAGCATGAAACATCCTCCAGGACATATTTCTTTTTTATTTTTTCATAATAAACCTTTAGTTGATGACTTCCTTCAAGTGTTTTGTGCATTTAAGCATATATTTAAGCATATATTTCATCCACAAACTTAGTTTTATCTCTTGGTATGTGCTGGTATGTCTTGGGCTAGTTATAAGGACCTGAGAATGCCTTTTTAAAAGAGTAAATAAACAGACTGGTGAAAATTAACATGCAATAAGGCTATTAAGAGACATAATATAAATTTTAACTTACTAACCTAAACGTCTTATTTACTCTTTGGCTTTTCCATAGATGTTGAATTTATTGTTTTTAATGCCGTTTATATAGTTCAAAAATAGACAATGACAGCAGCAACTAACAACTGCATCTGGTTGAAACAGGAAAAGAAAGAATGTGTCGCCAAGACACTTGAGAAAAATGTTTGGTGACACAGTCTAGTCTAGCTCTGGGGTTTTTAGAGTCACTTTATTTGCTCAGAGTCATGTCAAAGCATCCTTGAAGACATCTTCTTGGGAAATTTTGAGAAACATAAATCCTAGGCTTTCCCCAGACCTACTATGGTGGATAGTTTTATGTCAGCTTGACACAAGCTAATGCCGTTTGAGAGGAGTGAACTTCAATTAAGAAAATGCCACCATAAGATCTGACTGTAGGATGTTTTATTAATTAATAATTAATTACTGAAGGCACAGCCCACTGTGGGAGGTGCTATCTCCGGACTGGTGGTCCTGGGTTCTAGAAGAAACTAGGTGGAGCAAGCCATGGGGAGTAAGCCAGTAAGAAGCACCCCTCCATGGCCTCTGCATAAGCTCTTGCCTCCAGGTTCCTGCTTTGTCTGAGTTCCTGTTTAGGCTGCCTTTAATGACTAACACTGATGTGGAAGTATAAGCCAAACAAACCCTTTCTTCCCCTACTTGCCTTTGGTCATGATGTTTCATCGTACCATAGTAACCCTGACTAAGACACAGTAGGTTCAGAAATCAGACTCTAAACCAAGCCCGGCAGGAATCTGAAGGCCACACTCACGCCAGAGGTCATAAGTGTGGGTGTGCCCTATCTTATTTCCCAGTGTACATATCTTCCATATGAAGATATAGCTAAAGTCTGCAATGAAACCTAATTTGGCAATAGTTGTGAGACCTAGGAGCTGGTCTGATCCAGTTTGAGCAGCATGATTTAGAAGTCTTCTAGAATAAGCCTAACTCTCTGAGGCCTGGAGCCCTGTCCTGGTACTCCTGAGTCTTCTCTGTTTTGCCTCATTGGTAGATCTCATCATGTGAATTTCCTCCCATCGAGTGATTAGGAGAGTCTAGTCAACTAGTTTAGAGGGAAGACAATAGTAATTAATTAATTAAATTAGTGTTTAGTATTTTTTATCAAGAAACAAAGAGATGACAAGTCAAGGGCCTGAGTTTATACACAGTGGAGACCATTTCTCTATTTACTCCATTCCATGTTATTGACAATAAATACATTTGTTATATATATTTTAAAAACAGACCAAAAATAATCAACATGTGAATAGATGGACCTAGGTTCCTTCTGGAATATTCAACATGTTTGTCCATATTCACACTTACAACTATTTATCCCTTAAGACAGAGCATTCTTTTAAAATTTTAAAATTTTTTTGCATTGTGTTAAGTGGGATCAGAGTCTTAGCTTACAATGAGAGAAGTTCAGACTTTTTTCCCTTTTGCTTATTTTTTTTTTTAGAGAGGGTAGGCTTGCTGTCTTTCAACTCAAAACAAATGAATGCTTCATACTGCTCTATGTTTAATGCCTCCTCAAAACCACATTTGATAGTGGTTCAACTGCTCCTTGAAGATTTAAATAGTATTAAAAGTCCTGGTGGGAGTCATTTAAACCATTTTGGTGTGACCCTTTTGCGACTTGGCCATCATCTAAAGTAGAAAGTTAAGGCAACTACACCATAGAGAACACAGATGTTCCTGTGTAGATGGTCGGTGTTTTCCAGAAAATTTCAGAGACATTGATCTGTTGAGGTATCATTTACCAATAGCTTTAGAAGTGTTGACTGGGAAGGCAGCACAAGGTCACATTCTCCAGCAGAGGCTGAACTCCTAAATGATTTCCACATGTAATTATTCATGGGAGCTTCCTCATTTCTACGTTTATGTTGTTGTTGTTGTTGTTTTTCTGAGATGTATTTGAAAGTTTAAAACCTGGCCTACCTAATGCATACAATTTGAAATTGTGGCATCTGTGGTGGCATCATAAGAATGAAGCCAATTTGCTTGCTTATCTCTGCAGCAGTCACTGGATACTCTTGTCCTTTGTACATGTTTATTTTCTTTCCAGGGTGGAGGGCACTGCACAGTTTCAAACCATATTTCAGTCCTATTCATTCAACCTATGATATGAGAAAAGAAAGAATCATTATTTCCCTGTTCAAAAATGTGAAACTGACGCTTGGCTTCGCAGTCACCAAGCACTTCCTCCAAGCCATGAAGCCGTCTCTAGCTAACCAAAGCATTCCGAAGACCAGCTCGTTGGGATCCTAATGTAGAATTCACACTAGGATTTTCTGATGTCCTTACCAACCAGCCAAAAGAACAGACAACCTAACACACAGCTCAACTGTGGTGCTGAGCACACTTGTGAGTTGCACAGCTACATTAAAAAAAAAACCACTTCCTTGTGGTAGGGATGGGTAGGACTGTGCCCTGTGGAGGAGGGAATGAGGCATTCCATGTGGAGCTTACTTATTTGAACTGGAAAGGGCCTGGTTGTGGTGGGAATATACTCAACAATGAAGGGAGGAAGCAGGTATAGGGAGGTCCACAGCAGACGGATCTGTGGATGGACGGATGTACTCTTAGTCTTAAACAATCATCCTGATAGTGCCTAGTCCTGACTATTTGCTGAGATTCTGGTTAGTTGCCAAGGTACTCTGGTTAGAGCTTATAGGCCACACCAACACTGATGGAATCCACCTTCTTCAGGATAGCAGGGAGCTAAGGATTCTCAGACAAGATCTTTTGAGTCTGTTTTCCTTAAATGAGATTGGATGACTTTTAGGTCTTTGCCTGACTCTAATTCTTTTAAAGGAGGAATATATATATTTTTTTCAAGGAGAATTTACATGAGACATGGTTTTGTTCTATGTGTATCTTGTATGACTCCGCACACATAAAAAAGCATTGTTTGTGAATAGGACAACAGTCAGACCTCATTGTCAATTGGATTGTAAAGGAAAGTCCACAAAAAATGTCCAGGACTCCAAATGTGCTTGCTGGACAATTTCCATTTTTTTCTCAGAACAGTAGATGGCAGTGTGAGATGGGAAATTCAAGCCTTGGCTGTGATTTTTCTTGAAATACTTCTTTTTTTTTTTTTTTTTTTTAAACTTAGAAGCATTGAATTGAGTTTTCAGCAGAGTTTTGTCTGGGAGCCAAGATCCCACCCTGGAAGTCTCTGGCAACCTACAGGTGAGGCTGAGCAAGGCCTTTGTTTGAAGTGGGACTGTTGCCCTGCTCAGGAGCAAGGTGGGAAGTATGTGTGCACAGTTTATTGTCACCCAGCCAAGCCAACTGCCACTCAACGATCTTGGCAAGTCTGTACACCTCCCCAGGGAAGCCAACGCCCCTCCCCTTCACTGTCCTCAGAAACTCACACTGCTTAGACCTAATACATAGAAGCTTTGATCTACTCAAAGTATGAATGCAACTTCAGGGTTTTCCGTAATCCTCACTCTGCTAAACCCCTTACAAATCCAAGGCAGCAAGAGAGGGAATTTCCAAATTGAAATGCGAACTAAACTGCAAGAGAAACACTCACTGGGTTTGAAATGACCCTTTACCCGGTGGTCTCTCGGTCTCTCAAGCCATGGGTTCCATTCAGAATCTGTGAGAAATCATGACGAATATGAGCATGTTAAAACTCATTTTTTTTTAATCTCTCTTCCTCACAGTCTTAGTGTAGTTGCGGGATGTGGGATCTGTAGCCACTCAAACTACCGCAGACAATCTTATAGATATTCTGTGTTTTAAGCAGGAGAGGGAGAACTTGAACAACTTGATTTATTGAATGTTTTAATTAATAAAGAAGAGATTAATTTAATGAATCATTCTGATACTGCCCTGTACTGCACACAGTAATGGCAGGATTTGAATAGTGTACCTCTCCCATGTTCCCACGTTTAGCCCCATTGTTTTACATTTTATTCTTATGTTAAAACTATACTTAATTTTAGGTGTCTCCTAGTCGCATTAAATCTCCATGCTCATATGGCACAATATCTATTACTTAGCCAGTTTCCCCAACTGCACGTTTGAAATCATGTCACACTCACCCCACAGAACCTGGTCTAGAGTGCTAACCATTCCCATCCTATCTAGCTGTGCAATAAATATTACCCATTGGCATTATCTGTAGTTGGAAACATTCTCTCTCTCTCTCTCTCTCTGTCTGTCTTTCTCTGTCTGTCTGCCTCTGCCTCTGTCTCTGTCTCTGTCTCTGTCTCTGTCTCTGTCTCTCTGTCTCTCTGTCTCTCTCTCTCTCTCTCTCTCTCTCTCTCTCTCTCTCTCTCTCTCTCTCTCTCTAATATGGCAATTACTTAATTCTCTAGATCAAGAAAAGTCAGACAGGGTCATTTTGTACTTAAAATGTGATGCCGATGCCTGCAAGATGAAGTCAAGAGAAATCTGAGATTGCCTTGAGAACACTGTTTTTATTTAAGTGGGAGAATAGAATGTTGTGTCCAAATCTCGTCCGTGGCTGTGTGTGTTTGGATATGTGACATACTTTACTCAACCATTTCCACCAGTGCTTTGGTTAGTTAACAGGTGAGGGACAAGACTTCCATGATGAAAGGAAAGTGGGGGCAAGAGAATAAGCAGGGTCATAAGCCACATCTACCATTTCCTCTTGTTTGGTAGACACTTTTAAAACATGCGAGCCTGGGGGTCAGAGGCTGAAAAAGTAGGAAGTCTTGGGGTGGGCGAAGGCACTAATCACCAGCTGTGTAGCACAGTTCTGTAATCTGAGTGCCTGGGAAGCTGAGTCAGGAGGAATGCCAGGAGCTGAAGCCAGCCTGGAATACAAAGTGAGTTAGAGGCCACCCTGGCTTTCATAGAAGAGAAAGCTGCAGAAGAATATATCAACAAAACAATGCCCCTGGCAATCTAAATTTGTTTTCTTTTTTTGAAGTTGCCTACATGGGGTCTCTATGTTAACCTGGATGGAGGCCCCATGAGAGGTTGACACCTATGGTTGAGCATCAGGATGCTATTTCCTAAACACATAACGTTTTACACTTCTATATTCCCTTAAGATAGTCACCCATTGTTTTTATTAACATAAATAAAATGCTTTCTTCTTGTTCTGTGACTTTGGCAAGTTGCCATACAGTCCTGTATACTTCCCCGAGAGAATGAGGAGCAACGCTCAGAACACCTCAAGACTACTTAGCACTCAGAGAATCTACTAGCTCAGTAGCAGGTATATGATAGGTACTTGGTGAATAGAGCCAGGCATGAAAAGTACCTTTCTAGGTGGTAATTACAGAACCAGATAACTATAGAATTCTAGGATTGAAAGAATCCCATAGTTAACACAAATCTCTCTTTCTCATAAAAGCGGAAATTAATGATTAAAAAGGTTAAATGGGTATTGGTGACATGGGCTATATTTGACTCCTCAGCAAAACCAACCAGGAGAATGTGTATAAATGCAACACAAGATCTACTATCAAGATTCGGCTTGATAGCCGATCAAACCAGAAGCCAGTCAGGGTTGAGATCTGGGGAAAGCCAGTTCTTGGGCTGCCTCTGAGGCCAAGTAGAACTTGACAACTTAGCTCAAAACAGGCAGCCATGAAGAATATCTTGACTGACAAGAAACAGAGGTGGAAGGACATGTGTTTTTTTCTACCTGGGACTTCCACTTACTGGACAATCTGTTTTCTTGCTCCACTAATTCAAATAAGAATCATCTAGAAGTGTTCTCCCAGTAACATTCAGGGTAATATTTGATCAGATATTTGGACATCTTTGGATCAGCCTGGTAGACACAAGTATGTTACTTTTGCACTGAAGTTTGTAAAACTGTTGTCTTGGGAGGAAACAGAGCTGTGGATGTCCTGTGTGGTAATATTTAATGCCTCTGATTTGGCCCTAAATGAGTTCAGGATTTCCTTTCCTGTAGACAGATGCATGTTCTCAAGCTTTGGGAATTATGCTTTGGTAATAGCAATTTAGAATTTTGAGTTCATGGCCTTGAAGCAAAGCAGATGTATGTTTGAAGGGGTTCCCCTTAAAACTCACTATCTCTAGCATCCTGGTATTTTCTCTGCCTTTGAAACTGCATAAGGAGGAAACAGTGGGTTTGAAAACATTAGGAGAGTTGAGATTTAAATCTGTTTGAACAAATGTAAGAGAGAGAAAGTGGCTTACCGATTATTCAAGATGTTGATATAGTTGCCTATATGGGCAGCCAATAGTGCTTTAAGACTTGTTTATTATACAATAGCTAATCAATGGATTTGGAAGAGCAAGGGATAACAAGTTTATTAAAGGTAACAGCATACTCATATAAGTCTTGGTTTAATTTCTAACACTGCTCAATAGATTATCCTTCACACACTATTGATCTACTTGAGCTAATGTTTTAAAAAGGAAAAGAATGAATAAGAGCTCGGGCTTTTATCCATTTTGTTTATTCACTGCTCTATCTCCTGCTCCTAAAACAGCACCAAATCCCAAAATGCTGGGTCCCCAGAGTAACACAGACTTCCTGAGTGATGACGAAGTATCAGAAGTCTTCAATACTAGCCCATGGATGAAGAGACTGAAGTACTCACTATCGGAGGACTGGGTGACATGTCTGTGCATCTCTTATGTTAGTGTCAAAGGTCAGTTTGACAAGATCTAGAGTTGCCTAGGAGACAAGCTTCTGTGTGTGTCTGTAAAGGAGTTTCTGCATTGGTTAAATGACGAGGGAAGTCACAGTGTACATGTAGATGGCACCACACCATGACTCTGTGATGAGGACGAATAAAAAGGAGAAAATGTTCAGAGCACAGCTCTCATCTTCCTCTGCTTCCTGATTGCAGACATGGTGGGACTGTCTGCCTCATACTCCTACCAACAGGACGTCTAATTATGGGCTGCATCCTCTAACAGAGCTGAAAAAAATGTTTGCATCCTTAAGCTACTTCTTGCCATGCATTTGTTCATAGCAGCAAGACAAATAATGAATATTTTCATTGTTTTATAAATTACTGCTAGAATTAGTGAGAAAAAGTACTGTTCCAGGGAAGGATCCAGAGAATGTCTATGATCTATAATGACAAAACTGTGAGATGAAAGTTAGTTACAGAATTATTCTTGACTTCAAATATTAAATTAAAAAAAACCCCTATCATGTAAAAGATGTAGGTGCATTTTGAAGAATCATTTCCAAAGAATGCAGTTCAGGTCCACAGACAGGTATTGTATTTTTATTTAATATCTAAGTGTTTTTCCAGTTTATTTCTAATTTATTTAACTATACAACAGGCTAAATTGAAATAAAATAGCTCCTGTTTGCTCTCAGTATTCACTGAAGCATTTAAGGACGGTCTATCCTATGGAATAGAATCATTCTTTAAAGAACTATATGATGTAGAAGGCTCTGATTCTATTAGAAGTTGGGACACCCACCAGTTGTATTGTTCTAATTTAAGAGAAGAGCAGACGTGACTATGAACACTTACAATGAAAGCAGTTGGCCTGTTTGGAATCAGCTTAGAACATCAGTTAAAGATAAAGGCCCCTTGTCTTCCCTTCAACGTCCATTCAAAGTCAAAGAAGCTACTCATAGCTTTCACCAGTATATGTTCTCATGTCTACAAGGCATGAGTCAAGGACATTTTTCTTTAGTTTAAAATGAACAGAATGCTTGCATGCTGAAGTACCCAGCAGGACTCAGATGTTCCTGACAATGTTTACTGCTGGTAATGCAAGAGAAGGAAAAGAAGTGTTATGGCACTTCTACGATGATGCTGTGGGTGAAGTGTTTGCTGCTGAGGCATGAGGATTTGAGTTAGGACCGTCAACACTCAAAAAGGAAGCAATATGTGATTTGCCCTGAGAACGCCAGTACTGGCAAATAGAGATAGGTGAGTCCCAGGATCCGTTGGCTTGGCATTCTATCTCAAGTGGGAAGCTCCACACTTAATGTGAGACCTTGTCTCAAAATATAAAGGGTGAATGACAGAGGAACACACTTCATGTCCACCTGTCCTCTCCATCACATGCCTATGAACATGCATGAGTGGGTGTATCCATATATACATATGCACATACATACAATAAAATATCATTATTTTTTACAAAAGAGATAAAGGAGAGATATTTCAGCCCCCAGGATAAGCTCTACAAGAAGGTCCTGAATGATTTCTCCACACAGAAGTTCAGTTTTTGTGTGAGAAAAGTTTGAATTCGTCAATGTTTTCCTTTCTAAAATGTCAACAGGGAACATATGAAGAAGGAAGATTTACTTTCAGTTTTTAGAATTTCTAAGGGCATTGGACAAGACTTCTACTGTAATTCTGTTCGAAAATCAGAGTCTAAAAACTCGGTTATCAAAGCAGTGAATTCACAGCCATGGGACTGGGAGGATCTGAGGTGTGGCCAAGGGGGAGGAGCTTTGTTACATGCCAGGCTATAGATTCAATTCTTACAACTAAGGGCAGAACAAAAAGTTTTATGGATAGAGTTGTGCAAAGACTTACTATGGCACAGGACATTTTCTAGTATTTTAGATATCATGAGGGTGTCTGGAGGCTAAATTCTTACTTTCTACTCCAGAACTGGCTAATAAAAGTTCTATGTCCTGTTTTCCATGGATAGAGACCGTTCTTTCCTGCTAATGAGTTCTGTCTCTGCAGCTGTGAGCATAATCTCAGCACTCATGAGTTCCAATGTCCTCTTTGCCACTAACAGCCCAAGCGACAGCATAGAACTCACCATGTCTCTAGGCTAATTTTATTCTTTCATCAGTAAAAATCCAAAGGTGAGTGAGATGGCTTGTAATCTCTCTGCAAACATGACATCTAGCATATCTGCAAAAAATAGCTAGGATTTTTTATTAACAATATTTTCAGGGAGCCTACTCTGTATAAATGGAATGTATTATACATTATTTGGAGGGGAGAATAGAAAGTAGTGATACCTAATATTTAAACAAATAATGTATTTCTGAGTGTGGAAATGAGAGTCAAGGAGTTTATCTTAGGTAGTACGTTTTCATAGGCTTTTCTTTTGCTTATTTTGTGGGCTTTTAAAAAATCATCGCCAATACAAAACTCTGACAGAAAAGATGGAGAAAAGTTAATTTCTCCTTAAGAGCATGCTGTTTGTGAAAGCTAGGAAGGACAATCTCCTCACACTTCCTCCTTTAGCTGCTCCTAGAGAGCCTTGTTCTGTTGCTCAGGTAGGCTTGTCCTCCCAGACCTCTCATGTTGGAGAGAGAAAACATCCAAAGGTATAGATAAATATCTAGATGAATGACTTCCTTTGCTCTCGCAATGTAATAGGTTCTTGTATCCTCTTACTTTTTGAAATACATCCTTTCTTTTTATATCAGTGATCCATCCTAAACCTGGCTCTTCTTTTTCCAGGAGACTGAGAGTTCTCGCAGTAATTGCTTGGCATCTCTTACGATTCCATGATATCAACTGAGAGGGACCTATCTTACTGTCTCTTGGTGGAGGTCCCCATGAAAAGGTTCACATACCGAACGTCATCTCTCTCTCTCTCTCTCTCTCTCTCTCTCTCTCTCTCTCTCTCTCTCTCTCTCTCTCTCACATACACACACACACACACACACACACACCCCACCATCACCACACACAGCAGACATCATATCATACACACACTCTGCACATATCACACATACACACACACCACACATATTACATATATAGACACCACACATAACACACACACACACACACACACACACACACACACACACACACACACACCACATCATGCTTAGAAAGTGTGTGGCAAGTCCTCCTCCCTTCCAGTTTTTACCTTGAATCTGTATTGCCTTGTAGTCCTGTTTGCTCTTAAATTTCTATCAAAGTCTTTCTTGCAGAATCCCCATCCCTCCCGGGTAGTAAATTCTCACCCTGTTTGAAAACCTGGATCACCTGCACTTTGACGTGACGAGTCCTGTGACATTACTTCACAGTGGTACCAGCCCCCATTTCTCTGCCTGAACTCTCCTTCATTCACACGGAGCTCAAACTGTTCCTCACTTCATCACCCCACTACTCTAAAAAGAAAGAAGTAATAGTTCCAATCCCCACAGGGGTCAATTACCCTTTTGAGGTTCAACATTGCATATTTCACCCCCAACAAAACTGCCGTTATACATCTGGCTTGTTCAATTACATAAGAGGAGAGGTGGGCTGGTGGAGTCAGAGGGGAGGAGAATATTTTGAATAGATTTCCCCAAATCCATCAGCACACCTGGAAAAACTTGTATAGAAAAGACAGACTTTGAGTTTGAAGCTAACATTAGAATCTGGGCTTTGTGGTGAGTTAACTTTTTGCCCTTAAGATATTATGTGACCACCAAAACCTCAGTGTCTTTAGATGTGAAATGCAGATAATAATGCCAACTTCATTGGATTACTGTGTACAATGAAGAAAACAATAGTAGGTTTAAAGTTCTTGGAACTTGAGAGGAAGGGGCACTGAATAAATCCTATCAATTGCTGTAACTAACACTACAAGTAAACCCCATTCCTGTTAATGAGAAATGAACAGTCTCTTGCAAGCAACTCAACTATTATTCATTGAACATCGTCTGGATTCTCTGGCAGAGTATGGGGGCCGGGGTGTGTGAGAAACTGACATGAGTTTAGCTCTTTTAAACTATCCATAATGTTCAACTCAGCCAACTATATAAAATCCAATACTTCATTCAGTACAATATTTAAAACGAAATATTGTTTTCTTACTTTGTCTTCACTCAGATTTTCTAGACTCCTCTCTTGTTCTTAACCCTGTAATTCACATTGCTCACAAGTCAGAATATGTATGTGTGTGCATTGGTATGTGTGTTTAGCATGAAAATGCTATGGTTGAAATTTTCTTTATCACAGCTAAGCTATAAAACAGTCTTTGTGGAGTGGTGTTTATAGAGATCATGGTTGCTACCCAGCATCCCCAGAGAGACTCAGACCACATATTGCTATTGCTAACCTGGAAAGGGATTAATCAAAGGCAGAAACAGAAGCAATATTGAATGTGCATTACCTTTGCACCATTGGTCCTAAATAGTCAAGAGGTCCTAAAATAGAGACTATGAATGGTCATCTGTGTGTGTTGGACCAGCTCAGAATCTAGTTGCTTTGTCTACAAATGGAGGTTGTTAATGATGTGCATAACTGAGAGGATCTGCAAAACCCTTTGCAAAGAAACAGGGGATTTACCTTTAAATGTAACAACAACAACAACAACCACAACCACAACCACAACCACAACAACAACTTTACTTTGATTTAAACATAGGGGCATGGATGCCTAGTGTTGAATATGCCCCGGCTATTTCATAGTTCCATTATTCTCACAGTTCCCTGAAACTCTTGGAAAGACACTTATATGCTCCCTCATCTGTCATTCTCAGGACTCTTGTGTACTGAAGATGCAGCAATGTCCCAGGTCTTCCTTCTTCAACTCAGAACCTCTCATAAGCACAGAACACACTCTGAGACTGTACATTGTTGGCAGCTGTTGACGGTTCCTAAAATTAAAGTTTGAAGTTGAAATATTCTAGTTATTTTATTTTATTTTGTTCATATCTCACGAAAGGATTCCTACTTCTTCACATTGTAAGCAGGGGTCTTATATCATATTACTTATCTTTTATTTAATGTAAGACTAATATTTTTTGTATGAACTAAATAGAACTGGTAGCAATAGATAAATATGGTACAAGATAAATGACAGAGCAGGCTGGTACCTTGGTTCACGAGGACAGAAACTTCAATTCAGGATTTTAAAATTAAAAGCAAACAACCCAAAGCCAAGCCTGTCTTCAGCATTCTGGCTGGTACATTTTATGATGCTGCCTTACTTTTTTAAAAAGAGGCGTCACTAACCAGATGGAAGAATGTGTGCAAATTGGGGAAGGAGAAAAATGCAAAACAACAACAACAGCAGCAGCAGCAGCAGCAACAGCAACAACAACAACAGCAAAACCTGAAAAACCTCAAATAATCAAGCTTATGTTTGAAAAGCTATTAAATACATGTCAGAGTCTAAGAAGCCTGTCTCTTCATGTGAGTTGGTTCATGCATTTTTAGGAGAGCAACGCATCTTTCTTGTAAGTGGAATTAATGTAAGGAGCTCTGCAAACCTCTGGTTGTTTTCACAGGCTTGTTTTTTGTCAAAGGACTTGAGTTGATTCAATTAATTATGCCTCCCCACTGAGTCCCATTTTCATTGGAACCCACATGGCAAAGCTGTAAATGATACGTGCAAATAAGGAATCATCTCTGGGGAAAGCCTTCTTTGAGGAAAGTGACTCTCGCTTTGTGAGATGCTAACAGTGTGTGTAGCTACATCTCAGGGCTGTGACCTAAGATTCTGTTGTCTTTTCTGCTTTTTCAGCATCAGTGTCAGGACATCCCTCCTTCATATTGGTGGAGAACAAGATGAGAAAGTGAATCGCATTTCTAGTAATTTCAGGAATCTCTGTGAAGACACTGTCTGTTCCCTCTTCATTGTGTTGCAGGACATCCAGACAGTCCACATTTACTCAGGTGTTATCAAAACTCAACCTCACCCCTTTCAGTCTGTCCACTCTAATCCCTTTCTGGTGATTACTGCAACTTCTAGATGAAGAGCTACAGGCAATTAATGGCTTCTAAGAGGGATAATTAGTCTTCTTCAGGGATGATCCCACTGGTAGGGTATTCAGTTCTAAACACATATATACACTACATACAAACAATACTTAATGAATGCAAGAGGAATAGACACACACACACACACACACACACACACACACACACACACACACACACACCAGTAATGTAAGAATAGAAAATACTTCTGTACACAGGATGTACCATGATGGATCCTTGACAACTTAGGCTCCATATTACCTCTGGGTTTTTTGGAAATGTATATTCTCTTCACTTCTTTATTATCTCATTTCACCTTTCCCATCCCAAGGCACACTAATACCTACCTTATACGGTAATTTGTAGGAATTAAAAGGTGTTACATTACGTCGAGAGCTTCATATTAGTCGAATGTAACTGTTATGTTAATTGACTGTACTCTTTAGACCTATAACATGAGATTCATCTGTGAACTTGTTAGAATTCTCAACTGCAAACAACTACTGAATATGAAATCTGGGAGCTGGATACAGATATCCATATTTTAACAAGCCTTCCAGGTGATTCTGACACACATTAAATTTTGAGGAACTGTTACAGGTTAGATGGTTTGAATAAAAATGGCCTTCCATAGGCCCAAAAGGTGTGGCATTGTTAGGAGGTGTGGCCTTGTTAGAGGAGGTGTGGCCTTGTTAGAGGAGGTGTGGCTTTGTTGGAGGAGGTGTGTTACTAGGGAGGGGGATGGCTTTGAGGTTTCAGAAGCTCAGGACTTCGCTGCCTCTTCCTGCTGCCTGATGATCCAAATGTAGAACTCTTGGCTCCTCCAGTACCATGTCTACCAGTACACTGCCATGCTTCCCATAATGATGATAATGGACTAAATGTCTGAAACTGTAAGCCAGCCCCAATTAAATCTTTTCTTTTATAAGACTTGCTGTGGTCATGGTGTCTCTTCACAACAATTAAACCCTAACTAAGACAACAGGACACAATGAACTGTGGAAGTCCTTTCATTGACTCAATTAAACATGGATTCAGAAGAATTCTACAAACTCAGTCTACGAGGTTGTTCATACTTAATTTGCAGTCCAGGAAAGAACAGTCGTCCTTATAAATATGAAATCTTCAGATAAGCATAAACAAAATTAATTATTACCAATGATTTACTTGTCCTCTGTGACTTATTGTGGGTGCATCTCACCTAATTACTTAAATTAATTATTCTAATAACTTCAAGAGACATGGATTGTTACTAACCACACAGGCAACCAGATAGTACGACTAAGGTTGCCTTAAATAGTTATGTAACTGAGCTCCACAACCACATTTCAAAAGTTTTATGTCTGCAGACTTCATGAAATTGCAATCTTCGGGGAGATCCAAGATGGCAGTGCCAAACAAGCACAGTATCTGCTCTGCAGGACAGAGACTAGGGACCCAGATGGGAGCTACAGACAGCAAGACCTGGAGAGCCCTAGGTGAGAGGGGTCCACACAGTGTAGAGCACAGGTGGGCCCAGCCTCAGGCTATCCAGGTGGCCCGCGGAAGACAGGTGCCCAGTCCCCAGAGTCTGGACCCATACCTGCCTGCAAGCTGCAGCTGTGCTCTATATCATGGACTCGGTATCTGTGACTGAATTGTGGGTGGTGTAGTGCCAGAATCTGGATCTGCTGGCCTGGGAGAACCCAGGAAAATGGATGGATTTGACCTGAGACCACCCTGCCAGTGCACAGAAAACCTCAGGGGCCAGCAACCACCTGGGCACAATAGCCAAATCCCAGTGCAATGTAGCATGCCTTGCCTAACTACACTCTTTCTCTCTCCCTCTCTGACTGATCTGTGGGCTACAGAGAAATAGCATCAGTGTCTGCTGTCCCAGGGGGAGCCTAGAGTGTGAATCTGGGATAGATCTGACATCAAATCATCCTGCTGGTCCATGGATGGACCCAGGGCTCACATAGGGGCCCAGGCAGCAGTGGACATGTTCTCCAGCTACAGTTTTATAGTCTCACTCTCAGGTTGACTGATCTAAGGCAACACAACCTGAACAGATTGAGCAGAAACCTAGCCAGTCATCCCAGCAGACTGTTCCCTCATACTTGGGCAGGACTGAACTGCCCTAAGCATATTGGGTGGAAGTTGAGCCTGTGGCCACAACCTAGAGGGTGTTCCTGTACTCTCCAGCAGGACTGAACTGGCCTGGACAGATCTAGTGGAGCCTAGCCAACTGCCACAAGCCAGAGGGTGGTAAGAGTGGCACTGCACCTAGGCCCCATTGCTTGGATAGAGCAGGTGGAAGCCTAACCAACTGCTGCAAACCAGTGGGGATCCAGCAATCTAGGGTGTGCTGAGCCTAGGCCTCCAAAGCCCCAGTGCCAAAGGGCAGGGTTTTCAAAGCCCAAGCAAATGCAGGATAACCAGCTATCCCTACACTACCTTGAACTGATCCTTGGGCTGCAGAATACCAGCAATGGCCTCTGCTGACCCAGTGGGAAACCCAGGATGTGGAGCAAAGTCCCCTGGAACTGAATCCAGATCACTTGCCTGATCCAGGGAAGGGTTCCTTGATCCCCACAGGTGACAGTTCGATCTATAGACATTCACCAATGAACTGCTCTCATTGACCAGTGAAGGACACCAGAAACTACCTCCCAGTGTCAGAGACAGTAAAATGACTAAAGGCCAGTGTAAAAAACACAAACAACAAAAACCAAAACAATATGCCGTGCCCAAAACCCAGCTGTCCCAAAGAATTCAACCCTGGGAACTCAAACACAACTGAAGCACAAGAAAATGGCCTTAATTTCTTAGTAATGAAGATGATAATGGAGGAAGCAAATAAAATCCATAAACAAATGCATGAAGATGCAGCCAAACAGATTGAGGACATTAAAGAGGCCTATAGAGAGCAAATGAAGAAATCACTGGAAGAAATTCAGGAAAATACAGTCAGATGAAGGAAATCAATAAAACAATTAAAGATCTGAAGATGAAAATGGAAAAAAAATGATAAAAGCACAGACAGAAGAGAGCTGGAAACAAAAGAACTTAAGTGAAGAAAGCATGAACTGCAGAGGTAAGCTTTTCTAACAGAATTCAAGAGATGGAGAAAAGAAAATTGGGAGTGGAAGGTACAATGGAAGAACTTGATGCAACCATCAAAGAAAATGTTAAATCTGAAAACTTCCTGACACAAACATCCAAGATATCAAGGACACCATGAGAAGATGAAACCTGAGGATAATAGACATTGAAGAAAGAGGAGACATCTGGCTACAAGGCCCAGAAAATATTTTCAACAAAATCATAGAAGAAAATTCCCCCAATTTGAAGAAGGAGATACAAGAGGTCTACAGAACACCAAATAGAACAGACCAGAAAAGAAATCCTCCTGCCATATAATAATCAAAACACAAAATGTACAGAACAAAGAAAAAATATTAAAAGTGGCAAAGGAAAAAGGCCAAGTAACATATAAGGACAAAACTATCACAATTACATCTGACTTCTCATCAGAGACCATAAAAACCAGAAGGGCAGAGGTCCTGCAAACCCTAAGAGATCACAGATGCCAGTCAAGACTACCATATGGAGCAAAACTTTCAATAACCATTGACAGAAACCATTTACAAGATATTCCACGACAAAAATAAATTCAAATGGTACCTACCCAGAAATATGGCCCTATAGAAGTTACTAGAAGGAAAAATCCAACCCAAAGTGACAAACTACAGCCAAAATAACACAGAAGTAGATAATTTCACTGTTAACAAAATATAACCACACAAACACTCTACTGCAACCAATATCAAAATCAAGGGACTTAACAGTCACCGGTCTTTAATATCTCTCAACATCAATGGTCTCAATTCTCCAATAAAAAGACACAGACTAACTGAATGGAGGCATAAACAAAACCCAACATTCTTCTGCATTTAAGAAACACATCTCAGCCACAATGATAGGCATTACCCCAAGGTAAAAGGCTGGAAAAAGATATTCCAAGCAAATGGACACAAGAAGCAAGTTGGTGTAGCCAGTTTATATCTAATAAAATAGAATTTCAACCAAAAGTAATCAAAAGAGATGAGGAAGGACACTTCATACTAATCAAAGGTAAATTCAACCAAGATGACATCACAGTTCTGAACATCTATGCCTCCAATACTAGGACACCCATATTTGTAAAAGAAATATGAATAAAGCTTACACCACACATTGATTCCCACACATTAATGGGGGGGTAACTTTACCACCCCATTTTCACCAAAGGATAGCTCAACGAAACAGAAATTAAATGGAGAAATAATGACACTAACTGATGTCATGAGTCAAATGTATTTAACAGATATATTCACAACTTTTCACCCAAACACAAAAGGTTATACTTTCTTCTCAGCACCTCCTGAAACCTTCTCCAAAACTGATCATAGAGTCACAAAGCAAGCCTCAATAGATACAAGAAGACTGAAATAATACCTTGTATTCTATCAGATCACCATGAACAAAAGCTGGGCTTCAGCAACAACAGAAATAACAAAAAGCCTACACACACTTGGAAACTAAAGAGCTCTCTACTTAAGGACAACTGGGTCAGGGAAGAAATAAAGAAATTAAGGACTTCCTGAAATTCAATGAAAATGAAGGGACAACATACCCAAATTTATGGGACACATTAAAAGCAGTGCACTAAGTGCCTTCATAAAGAAATTGGAAACATCCCATATAGGCAACTTAACAACACGTCTGGAAGCCCTAGAAAAAAAAGAAGCAGGGATGCCCAAGAGGAGTAGATGGCTGTAAATAATCAAACTAGGGGCTGAAATAAATAAATTAGAAACAAGGAGGACAATTCAAAGAATCAACAAGAGCAAGAGCTGGTTCTTTGAGAAAATCAATAAAATAGATAAACTGTTAGCTGAACTAACTAAAAGGCAGAGAGACACTATCCAAATCAACAAATCAGAAATGAAAAGGGAGATATAACAACAGACACTGAAGAAATACAAAGAATCATTAGTTTCTACTTCAAAGACTTATATGTCATAAAATTTGAAAATCTAAAGGAAATGGGCAATTTTCTTGATCAATTCCACTTGTCAAAGTTGAATCAAGATCACATAAGCAAATTAAATAGTCTAATTTCTCCTACAGAAATAGAAGCAATCATTAAAAGTCTCCTTCCCCCCCCACCCCCACCAAAAAGCCCAGGGCCAGATGGTTTTAGCACAGAATTCTACCAGACCTTCAAAGAAGAGCTAATACCAATACTCTTCAAGCTACTCCACAAAACAGAAATGGATGGAACATTACCAAACTCATTCTATGAGGCCACAGTCATTTTGATACCTAAACCTCACAAAGACCCAACAAAGAAAAAGAATTTCAGACCAATTTCTCTTGTGAACACTGATGCAAAAATACTCAATAAAATACTCTCAAACCGAATCCAAGAGTACATCAAAGATATCATTCACCATGACCAAGTAGGCTTCATTCCAGGTATGAAGAGTTGGTTCAATACATGCAAATCCATCAAATATTACCTACCATATAAACAAAATGAAAGGAAAAAACCCAAAAGATCATCTCCTTAGATGCCAAAAAAAGCATTTGACTAAATCCAACATCCATTCTTGTTTAAAGTTTTAGAGAGATCACGGATAAAAGGCACACACCTAAACATAATAAAGGCAATATACAGCAAGTCAGTAGTCAACATCAAATTAAATGGAAAGAAACTCAAAGAAATCCCTCTAAATTTGGGGACCAGGCAAGGCTGCCCATTTTCTCCATATCTCTTCAATATAGTTCTTGACCTTCTATCTAGAGAAATAAGACAACAGAAGGAGATCAAGGGGATTCAAATGGGAAAGGAGAAAGTCAAATTATTTCTATTCACAGATGATATGATGGTATGGGGGTATAAGTGACCCCCAAAATTGTACCAGAGAACTCCTATAGCTAATAAACACCTTCAGCAAGGTGGCTGGATGCAAAATTAATTTTAAAAAGTAAGTAGCCTTCCTATATACAAATGACAATCACGCAGAGGAAGAAATTAGGGAAACTACACCCTTCACAACAGCCACAAGTAATATAAAGTACCTAGAAGTAACTCTAACCAAGCAAGTGAAAGAATTGCTTGAAAAAAATTCAAATCTCTGAAGGAGATTGAAGATGACATCAGAAGATGGAAAGTTCTCCTTTGTTCACGGATTGAGAGAATTAACATAGTAAAATGGCTATCTTACAAAAAACAATTTATAGATTTAGTGCAATCCTTATCAAAATACCTACACAAAAAATTGAAGACATTGAAAGATCAAGTCTCAATTTTGTATGGAAAAAACAAAAAACCCAGAATAGCTAAAACAATCCTGTACAATAAAAGATCATCTGGAGGCATCTCCATACCTGATCTCAAGCTGTATTATAGAGCAACTGTAATTAAAACAGCATGCTACTGGAATATTAACAGGTTGGTTGATCAATGGATTAAAATTGAAGACCCAGAAATGAACACACTATGGACACTTGATTTTTGCCAAAGAAGTCAAAGCTATTCAATTAGAAAAGGATAGTATCTTCAACAAATGGTGTTGGTCTAATTGGATGTCTACATGTAGAAAAATGCAAGTAGATCCATATTTATCACTATGTACAAAACTCAAGTTCAAGTAGATTAAAGACCTCAACATAAAACCAGGCACACTATATTTATTAGAAGAAAAAGTGGGGAAAAGCCTGGAACTCATTGGCATAGGAGACAACTTCCTGAACAGAACATCAACAGCCCAGGCCTTAAGGTCAACAAGTAATAAATGGGACCTCATGAGGCTGAGAAGCTTCTGTAAGGCAGGAGACACTACTGACAGTACAAAGTGACAGCCTCCAGACTGGGAAAAGATCTTCACCAACCCTACATCTGACAAAGGTCTAATATCCAAAATACATAAAGAACTCAGGAAATTAAACACCACCATACCAAATAACCCAATTGAGAAATGGGGCTCAGAACTAAACAGAGAATTATCAACAGAGGAATATTGAATGGCTGAGAGAAGCACTTAAAGAAATGCTCAATGTCTTTAGTCATCAGAGAAATGCAAATCAAAATGACTCTGAGATTCCATCTTACACACATCAGAATGCCTAAGATCAAAAACTCAAGTGATAGCACATGCTGGCCAGAATGTGGAGAAAGGGGAACACTCCTTCATTGTTGGTGGGAGTGAAAACTGGTAAAACCACTTTGAAACTCAGTCTGGTGCTTTCTCAGAAAATTGTAAATAGGGCTACTTCAAGACCCATCTTTTCCACTCCTTAGAATAAACCCAAAAGATGCTCTACCACACAACAAGGACCTATGCTCAACCATGTTCATAGCAGCCTTATTCATAATAGCCAGAACCTGGAAACAACCTAGATGTCCCTCAGTCAAAGAATGAATAAAGAAACTGTGTGCACTTACACTATAGAATACTACTCAGCTATTAAAAACAAGGAAATTCTGAAATTTGCAGGTAAATGTATATAACTGGAAATGATCATCTTGAGTGATTTAACCCAGACCCAGAAAGATACACAGAGTATATACTCACTTATAATTGGACACTAGCTGAACAGGGAGGTCCCCTGAAAGTCTTCACTTAGCAGGAGATTGGGATAGATTCTGTGACTTCCTATTGGGACTCTGGGTGAGAGAGGTATGGGAGAATGCAGAAATAGAAGGACCCAGAGGGTCCTAAAAACCTACAAGAAGACCATTAGGGCTTTGCAGGTCTGGACCTATGGAGGTCTCCTTGAACTACTGTACCAACCAAGGACAATGCATGCAGTAAACCTAGAACCTCTACTCAGATCTAGCCAATGGTCATCACATTCTCTACAATTATGTGGAAAGTGGAGACTGACTCTGACATGAACTCTGATGCTCTTTATTTGACCACTTCCCCTTGGTAGGGAGGCCTGGCATCACTCAGAGGAAGGGTAAGTAGGCTACCAAGATGAGACCTGATAGGCTGTGATCATATGTTGGGGGAGGCGGTCCCCTTCTTTCACAGACCTAGAAGAGGAGGATAGGGTGAAAGAGGGAGAGAGGAATGGGAAGATACAAGTGAGGGGATAACAATGGAGATGTACTATGAATACATTATTTAAAAAAGAAATTGAAATGTTCTTAGCTGTCTTTTTATTTTGACAGAATTACAGAACTTAATAAGTCGATTAACTTATATATATACACATGTATGTATCTTGCTTTTATAGATGAATGACAGACACATATTCTGGGCCACAGTGACCTTTCTCATTTCCCTCAAATTTATCTTAATTTATATTTTGTATAAATACTGACATGTAGATATCAACATCATGAGAGAAGGTGTCATATTTGCCTTAGCCATTATTTTGTTGCCCTGTGCTTAGAACAGTATCAGGCATACTTTTTGAACTGTGTTATTTTTAACTGAATAGGCCATCATAGCTTTCCTGGTGAAGGTAAATGCATACTTCTGTAACAAGAATTTGTTTGTTGATCTGAATAAATTTTGGTGAAGACTCTAGTTAGAAAGCAGATATAGTCATTGGTGAATTATTCTAACATTAATTTTGCCAATGCATTTGCAATTCATGGAACCAGTATGACATTTCATTCAGACATTAATTATATAGAAACAAAACTTGGAGTTAAAATGGAGTTTGGAGGATAACAACTTCTTGTGCACAATGAGAATTCAGACTTTGGGGTTTAGTGACCTGTTCAAGGGTAAATGTTAGTTAATAGATAAGCAAGAAGACACAATGAAAGTCAGTATTGGTTGACTCCTAGGTAACATTTTTCCACCGAACCCTGTCTTAATGTAAACAAGCTGTCTTTGAGTATAGGCATAAGATATCTGAAAGGCAGGTGTACTCTGCCCTGCAGCAAAAATGACCTTTATATGAGTAAATGCAAGTGGAACTTTCTTCTAAACTGGTTTTGCCACCAGCAGAACTATAGGTTTTGTCAAATGACCATCATGAGACTTCAATTTCTTTATCTCTAAATTTGGTGGACAAGTTGAGCTACTTAAAAATTTTATAAGCACATTCATCATTTGAAATGGTCATCCTATGTCCTAGTTTGATTTCTGTTGCTGTTGTAAAACACTAGCCACAACCAAATTGGGGATGGGCAGGTTATTTTGCTTATGGGCTACGGTCCCTCATCTAGAAAGCCAAGGCCAGAACTCAAGTCAAGAACCTGGAGTCAGGAATTGAAGCAGAAATGACAGGGGAAAGGCTACTGACTGGCTTGATTTCCATAGATTGCCCAGCTTTCTTTCTTACATGATATAGGATCATCTGCTAAGGAGTGACATCACCCACAGTGGGCTGGCCACTTCCCCATCAATATTTAATGTAGAAAATGTCTCACTGATATGATTATGGGCCAGTCTGATGGGTACAGTTTTTCTATTGAGATTCTGTCTTTACAGGTGGCTCTACTTTATGCCAAGTGGACAAAAATTAATCAGCATTATTAACCCCTTATCCATTAAACTATAACCTTTCCTTTCTTATTTATCCTCAAGAGCTCATATTATTATTACAATATAAAACATAGTATAATTTTAAAAGTCCTTCATTAAAAAAAAATCCATGTCCTTTAAGAGTCTAAAAATCCAAAGTGTTCAAGTAATCTGCTGTGGGTTCCTAGAAAATCACAAATAAGTTACAAGCTTTTTGTTCCAAGAGGAAGAAACATGGAAAAGTCACAATTCAAACTAAAGCAAACTCCATATGCTGACGCGTGAAACATATCCAATAGCTCAATGCCTAATATCCAGGATTCACTAGCAATCTTTGGGCTGCAAAGGTATGGGCATCTCCACTTCTGCCTTTGCTATCTTTAGCACACATTACTTGTCTACTGGGCATAAGTTGGCTGTTGTCCACACTGGCTGTTCTTACTTGTAGTCAGCCCACGGTTCTGTTATCCCCAGCATCCTGGGTTATCTGGCCACTGAACTGTGGCTGCACCCTAACAGTTGACTCCCTGGTCTTTAGTCAGTGATTCTTGCTTTGCTGCATGGTGCCAAGTTTCAGCTTCTCTTCATGATCCCTTAAATATTGGGATTTCCATGACAACTGAAAAGGTACCTCTCTTAACATTTGTTTCTTCCAAGTTCCCATAACAGCTCATTAGGCTCCGAGAATTCAACATGTTTTTCTAGTCCAAAGCTGCAAAATCATTCTATAATCCTCTCTGAAAACAACATGGCCAGGTTCATCCCTGTAGCATCTTTCTCTTTGGTACCAATTTTTTATCCTAGTTTGGTATCTATTTCTGTGATAAAGCCCTGATCACAACCAACTTGAGGAGGGAAGGATTTTTTGGCTTACACATTACAGGCCATCTTTAAAGGAAGCCAAGAAAGGAATCCAAAGCAAGAACTCAGGAGTGGGAACAGATTCAGGGATAAAACAGCAAGGTTGCGTATTGGCTAGCTTTCAGGGCTTGCTCAACTTGCTTTATCATACAACCCAAGACCACCTGCCAAAGGGTTGCGCTACCTACAGTATTCTGGGCCCTTCCATATCAATCATGTATCAAATAAATGCCTTACAGATAGACTAGTCTTATACAGGCAATTCCTCAATGAAAGCTCCTTCTTTCTAAGTGCCTCTACTCTGTGTCAAGTTGACAAAACCTCAACAGCACATCCCATGTAAAAGTAATCCGTGGCTGGTGGTTGATATTACATAATCAAGATCAAGAGAGAATTTGTTCACCATTGTCTTAGATATGCATGTACTGCATGATCAGAAATGCAAGCATAAGCCAGCGATGCCTGAGAAAACCGGCGAGGTTCTGAAAATGTACATAACTTATAGAGTATCTTTAGCAAAAAGGATTTATTAGTATTACCTACAAAGCTATTGATTTTATAAAATTCATAGTAGAAATACATTTGATCTATTTTTACCTATACTAGAGTTAAGTCAAATTTATATGTTTGAACGTTTATGGAAATATTTATTGTGGAGAGCCACAGAGCCCTTTGTGGACCTCGCCCCAAGATGGTGCCTGGCATGCAGCCAGAGCTGCCTCGGTGGAGGTAAACAAATCCTTATTTGGAAGACGCCCGCTGCTTGCATTAACTCCACCTCTACGAGCCTATCAGCGTGTGAGACGTGGCTTAGTGTGATTGGCTGTTTGAGTGGTATAAATGAGCATGACGCGTGACGGGAGTGGCTGGAGGATTCTCCGAGAAAGAAGAAACAAAGCCTGAATAAACCGCTTAAGAGAAGAACTGGTGGTCGCGTCTTTCTTGCTGGTCAAGCGAGGGCGACAATTTATCACATTTATAATGGGTTCATAGTATGTACACAGCACACATGCATTTTATGTGAACAGATCTCTCTGCAATATGGAAAACGCATAAACATATGTTTGTGTTTCTATCTATTTCAAAATAATTCCTAAGATAAGATGAGGCAAGGAGTTTAAGGCAACCCTGATCACAGAGTGGTTAGACTTATTTATAGCAAATACGGCAGATTGATTAGGAACGACCAGCTGACGACAAGTTAAAACCCTACTTATAGCATTTGCAATGGGCACTCTTATTTTCCCAATTAGAGGATTTTAAATAGTTAATTCATTCTCAGTTTGTTCAATAAAGGCATTCATGTCAGAGGAGCCTACTGCGGAGTGTGAACTGCATTTGGCTTTTTAAAATGGCTGGCCAGAATGTGGTGTAATTTGCTTAAAAACAAAGAGAATGTGAGGGGGGGGGGATAAAAGAAGAGGTTTTCATGTTTGTTCTTTTATATTTTAGTTCTGTATGAAGACTTTCTGTCCTTTGAGGATTAAAGAAAAATGCATACTTTGTTTCAAAGACTTATAGACTGGACCTTGTGGAAAGCCGACAGGCATATAGATACCAACGCGGGTCTGAGACTGGATCTGCAGCTCCCTTTAGAAGGAAGAAATTGTCAATTACCCATAATTAATATTTACTGGGGGACTCAAGGAGGTAGGTAGGAGGGGAGTGTCAAACATATCCACAAAAAGTTATTTTGTTTCAAGTTAAATATAGATCAGGCTCCAGGTTGTTCCCACTGGCATCGTATTTTTTCATTCCTTTAGAAATCTAGCCATGTCTTTTTAAAGAAGGACTGACCGTATATTCTTTCACTTGTTTCTTTTTTACCTCTCCCTCAGGCAAAAAGAAGCAACAGCAACAAAAATAAAAAGTTTTTATGACCTTGCTAAATCGAGATACTAAGACAGGAGTTAAATGAAGAGGCGTGGTGGTTTTAATGAAGAAAAATAAAACAATTTAAGCGTTGCCAGGTGGGAAATGAGACAGTCTCTTTATGTGGAAGGAGTGGAAGAGGACGAGGCCCATGGATGCTTGTGAAGGCAGCTTCTGATGTCAGGAAATTTTTGCTATGGTCTTTGATCTGCAGTCCAATTTTAGTCGTGGTCTAGAAGAAGAAGAAGAAAAATGAAAAAACAAAAAACGAAGAGGAAAACTATTATTTGCTTTAATGAAAACAGTCTCAGTGAACCAAGACTGACGATGCGCAAACAAGGGAGGAGAGCGTGCTGATTCACAAAAGCAAACAAACCTTAAAAACAAAAATCGAAACAATACAAAGCTCCGCTGTCCGCTCTCCCTCCCCAGTCACTGGCCGAAATCAAGCCTGGTCATCAGAACCGCGGCACACCCAACCCGTGTTCCTCACCCAGCATTACTGTGCTTGCGGTTCATAATAAAGCCATAGTTCCTTAGTCCTCAGGACTAGTTATGGAACCCTGTTCCTTCACTCCAATTGTCCAATATGGGAGGGATTATCTGCCCATGAGATGTGGTTCCTGGAAATGTTTCTCGGCCCCGTTTGCCTGTTAAAATGTATCTATGTCTAATGGACAGGCTTTTACAAGGGGAAGAAGCCGTATTACAGAGATGCTAAATGACACAGGCAGGGGTGCTGATGCCTATCTGTGGGTTGGCCTGTGGCAGACAGAGCAGACGTGGGAGTCTGCCCTCTACTCTCTAATTCTTGGGAAGTCTGGATAAAATAGGGCTGGGAAAAACAAAACAAAGCTAAAAACCATGACAGAGAGATGGATATTTATTCTTTTACATATGTGTTTATTTTGCGGGGCTGGGGATTGAAACCAGGGACTCACACACTGCTCAATCAATTCACCACTGAGCTCCACTCGCATCAATGGGGAATTTTTGTTTGTTCGAGACAGTGTCTTATGCTTTATGCCCGACTGGCTTCATATATTGTGGCAATCCTCTTGCCTCAAGCTCCTTGATTTTAGGATTTGCAGCCATGACCCGTCACCCTTGACATCAAGGGAACTATGACCTGCCAGTAACAAAAAGAAAATTTCAAGATAGGGGTAGGCGTGGCTTGACAGCATGCTTCAGAGCTGGTTGGCTGATAACAGTTCTCAGGCGCTGGTGCACTGAGTTCAGTGGACACCAGGGCCAAAGGCAACTTTGTCGAGCCAGGAAGGGTTGTTTCTCTTCTAACTGGGAACAAAAGGCCAAATCTAATGCATTGGGGATTGTCCTGGAATCCCCATCCCCACCCCACAAGTCAGAGAGGGAAAGAGCTCCCTGTGAGAGACTGTGCAAATGAATCCTCTCTGACTACAAGCACAGAGATTTCATCACAAGCCCAAGGAATGAGTCCCTATAATTAAATCTGCCTGTAAACAAACCCAACAAACTTAACTATTAGGGTTTTTTTCTCTCTGATGGACTGTAAATACTGAAAATCAGGGTGTTTCATGACTTTAATTTGTAGCATTGGTGCTATTAGATAAAAAGGAAAATTAAGGAGCGCTTAGAAGATGGCCGTTCTACTGTTTCTCTTGTCCCCATCAGCCTGTCAGGCATCACTTCTGGGATTTGATTGTGTGAAACTTCTGAAATAGAGATCTCTCTTGGATACTCACAGGATATTTGAACTGGTGAGGCAGACCCTGGATTTGAAGATGCATGACACAGCTTGGTGTCTCTCTATGTGACAGAGAGGCTACGGGTGTCTGTCTGGATGCACTGTGCCTTTCAGCACAGAAGAGAAACTCCAAGCTTAGAGAGGCAGCATGTGGCCATGGTCAGTGAGCAGTGTTCTTCTCTCTCTTTGCCTTGGGCTCCCCAAGACCAAGGCATTACCTCTTCTTCCATTCTTCAGTGCAATGAAAATGTGCTTCAGAGCTTCCCACCTAAATGCGTTAGGTGCTTGGCTTGTTTGCTGGTTTATTTGTTCTGCTCATTTCTAGATGATGTAAATAGCACAAATGTCCAGATTGTATACATTCAGGCCATTGTGTCTCCATGATAGAAAAGGTTCCTGCATTGCCTATGCTGAGATCTGTCTGCTCTACCATACACAGCTTCCCTTTGCTGTGGGCTCCATGTTTTACTTGGGCCCCAGAGACCTCTTGCACTTCTCTGAATAATCACAGGTTCCCTTTAAACAACACTATGTCATTTTCCTTGGACATCAATAAACCGGATCTATTTTGACTATTCATCTCTCAGGCAATAAAGATCTTTGGACTAAGCGCATTTCATGAATTAGCTCAAATTACATTTTGAGCTGCAGAGAAAGGTGCCAAACATTTGATACCCCACCACATTGGATTTAACTTCAGGGGAGAAAGGACTTCTCCTTGTGTCATTAAAAGTAAAGTGAAAATAAAAATCTGTTTTACTAAAAAACAAAAACAAAAACAAAACCGGGCTATTTATTTTAATTTATCTGTCACTTTTATTAGAGAATTTCATGGTGATGTATGTGTTCTGCAGTTTAGGGATGAATCAAAATGAGCCTATACACATAAAAATGTACATCTGTCTTTTTTAGATGGTTTCTTGTACAGTATTGATTGTGAACTATTAAAATGACCGTGAAAAATTGGTAAGTAGTAATATAATCTACACCCTCCCTCACTTCCTGGTACTGTTGTCTTCATTTATTAGGCATGTTCAGCCTCAGCATGAGATGTTTTAGCTGATGGTATCTGGATAGGGAAGGAATCTGCCAGCTGCTTTATTGTGATTTGTTCTACCTCAGAGGGGCCATGCCAGTTAGATATCCGTTGCTGTCACAAAATGCTTGAGATAGCATAATAAGGAAAGGCTTGTTGGGGCTTAGTTTTGGGGAGCTTTTGGCCCATGAATTGCCAGCCCCATTGCTTATGCTCTGTGGCAGTACATGATGGTGGTGGGGGTTGGTGGGGGGGGGGAGAGAATCTGGCTCAGTAAAGTTGCTCAATCGAAGCTCAGGACGTGAAAAAGAGAATAGGTGGTTTGGGGGATCACAATCTCCTTCCAGGTCATGACCACAAGGAGGAGATCTCTCTAGGCCCCACATCTTATAGTTTGTGCTGCTTTCCTATAACTGGGAAATGGACCTTTAACCGGTGAGCCACCCTAATCCAGGCTACAGTAAGGCTGTAAGAATCCCTCCCACCCAGCCTATGAGAAATTCTCCTCTGAATAACTCAGCCTCTGGATATGGGAGGCACAGGTTCATGCTGTCTAGTCAATTTGCTGATTTTCTTAGATGCACACCCCAAATAACTAGAGGTTGCATATCAAAATCAAAACACTGGTCAGGCAGCACTACTCAAAGACAGAGATGAGAAGCTGATCTCTTGAGACAGAGTTGGTAGATGGTTTCTGGATTTCGTCGGCCTTTTATAATAAGCATTTTCTCCTCTTGTGGCCCTCAAACAAGATGGAAGACTTGATCAGCGAGCAGTGATGTGGGTCAGCCACGTCCTTCCGGCTTTGGAGAGGCAGACAGATGGAAATGGGTTCACTTTGAGGCAAAGGATTTATTAGAGGGTGGGGGAGGAGGACAATGTGGTGAGATGAGGACAAAATTTTCCAACCGACTCAGCTGGAGCTAGATAGTTCTGTTAAAGTCCTATGTGAGAGGTGGGAGGGTGAAGGTCTCCCGCCATGAGCCTGAGGACCACTGATGAAGCCCAGCTAGATACAGAAAGCTTATGCTTTCTTGCTGCTCTGGGTAAAGCAGGTGTTTTCAGAAGGCTGTTAACAATGATGGGCCCAGTGGCTAAGGAATGAGACAATTTTGCGTGTGTGCTGCCCTTCTCTGCTTCATGTTTTGTAATCTGAATAAGGCATGGCCAGGGAAGAAGATCTATGAATGGAGAAGAAAGACTGCAGGAGGGTATGGCTGGATACGTGAGGCCACAGGGCCTGTGACCGAACACTTGTGATTCTGTCAAACATAAGCATAGAAAGCATTATTGATATCAGTACAGTAGATTCTAATTGCTGTTTTTGTTTTCTCCGGTAATTTAATAAAAGTACATTGAGCACACCTAGCGGAAATCACTGTGCTCATTGCTGAGGAGAATTGAGGTTCATGTGATGAGAGACTGCACATCAACGTGCCTGTCATTTACATGGTGAAAGTGTCTTCACATCTTATAAGTGAGGCTATGACTGGGTTGTGTGGACATGGGACTACAGTAATCTGTTCAAAAGGCAAGTGTCAGGGCCAGTGAGATGCCTTCTGTGGGTAAAGTTTTGATCCACAGAATACACACGTGGTGGAAAGAAAGAACTGATTTCTGCAAGTTGTCCTCTGAGCCCCACACCTCTACCGTGACTCCTGTGGTGGTCTGAATGGCAATAGGCCCCAGACGCTCATGTATTTGAATGCTTGTTCATTAGAAAATGGCTCCACCTGAGAGAGATTAGGAGGTATGGCCTTACTGGACTAGGTGTGGCCTTGTTGGAGGAAGTGTGTCACTGAGACTGGCCTTTAGGATTTCAAAAGCCCAAACCAGTTCCAGGGTCTCTCTCTTCCTGCTGCCTGTGAATCTGGATATTAAACTCTCAGCTCCTTCTCCAGCACCATGTCTGCATATGTGCCCCCATGCACCCCACCTTGATAGAAATGGGCCAAACCTCTGAAACTGTTCAGCAAGCCCTAGCTAAATGTTTTCCTTTGTAAGTTAATGAGGTCATGGTATTGCTTCACAGCAATAGAACCCTAGTCAAGACAACTCCATATATATATATATATATATATATATATATATATATATATATATATGCAATTTAAAAACACATAGTTTACATCTTTAGCATCCTTAAATACTATTTTACATTTTAAGGAAGCATCCTTGAAACAACCAACAATGAGGGCACCTGCTGAGCCATGTCTTTGGGCCCTCATGTGGCTATCTCCTGCTGATGGTTTTTAAGGAGATAGCACTGAACAAACTAGTTTCTTTGAACTATCTGAAGGGTCCGTGCAAGAAAAGGCTGGTGGGCAAAGACTTGTCAGCCTGGATTTTTTTCTGAAGGTAAAACTTCAGTAGTAACAACCATTTATTTTGTAAATATTGAAACCTTTAAATTTTTTATTGATACATAGGAGTTTTTTAATGTGTTGTCTTTTTTTAGTAATCTAGTGATTAAAATGTATAAATTGGTTGTTCTACAGGATATATGTCCAATCATCTACCTTGGGAATGTGTTTATAAGCATGTGACTGTTGAGATCTTAAGTCTGTTTTTGCATTGAGAGTGTTTATTTATTATTATTTTCTTTGAATTGAAATTGCTTGTATATTTTAGCTTTTTATAATAATATCTAATTAAATTTAGCCTTTTGCTTGAACATTACTTTAAAAATATATTTTGTACTTTAATAGCTAGATTTATTTATTACTATATTTATTCTGTATGCTTCTATTTTAAATATTTATATAAAAGTAATTAAAACTACATTTTATTATGTCTTTGCATTAGTGTATTTTATACAATATATTTACATTGACATTATGCTTTTCTATTTTATGTACATCTCTTTGTTTGAGACATGGTCTCATGTAGCCTGTCCTCAAGCTCAATATGTAGTCAAAAATGACCTTGGACTCCTGATACTTCTCCTTCTGGCTCCCAAGTGCTGGAATTACAAACATGGACCACCACACCTGGTTTATGCTGTGCCAGTAGTGAATCCTGGAGCTCTGTGCACATTGGGTAAATCTGTGACTGACTTCATACATAGCTGTTACTTTATTTTTTTATTTTATTTACATTAAAAGGGAAAGACAAACCAATTATGCAAGCATCTATACTAATCACTACTATCAAGTATTTAAATTGAACAAACTGGTAGACAGGGTTTTTACTGTCCAGCTTACTGAAGTATCCTTGCTCTACGGCCGTTTCTCCTTGGCCAACTCAGGTCCAGTCTGTGTCCAAGACAGTGGCATATTTACTAAGGTCCTCCAGTTCCTGATTCTAAAATGTGGTTTCCTATGCTTTTCACAGCTATGGGAAACTCCATGTTTGCATCTGGCTCCTTCACTTCTCTCTTGACAGCTAAAGAATTTAGAAAGGTCTGGAGCAGGAAATGCACAAGGGCCCCACTCACCATCTGCTGTTCTGTGGGACCTGGCCTGCCCTTGGAGTCCTCCTGGTGCAAGTTTTGCTTCTCCTTTGCTGTGAGGGGACAGCAGCTCGGGTAGCTTCTTCTCTTTCCTGGCCCAGGCCTTGCACCCTCATTTTTAATGATCTACCCAGTGACAAGGACCAGAAAATGTCCTGGGTAAGGGATGACTCAAAGAAGCAGGTCCGCAGGTGTCTGGATCCCTTCCCTCTCTCACCTCAGCCACTCCTTCCCTAGTTGTCTTCCCAACAGTGTCCCGACTTGATGTTCCAGCTGAAATTTCTAATTGTTCTTAGCAGGGAAGTGCATATGTGTAGCCCAGCTTGTTATGGAGATTAAGGTAAGACTAACAAAATTTTAACCAAGATTTCTCTCTGTCTCTCTGTCTGTGTCTGTGTCTGTGTCTCTGTCTCTGTCTCTGTCTCTGTCTGTTTCTCTCTCCATCTCTCTCTGTCTCTCTCTCTCTTTGTCTCTGTCTCTGTCTCTGTCTCTCTCTCTCTCTCTCTCTCTCTCTCTCTCTCTCTCTCTGTGTGTGTGTGTGTGTGTGTGTGTGTGTGTGTGTGTAGTGCCAAGACTTCTTTTTAATTTACTAATGGTGAGCAAGTCATCTGGTGATTATAATTTGGATGACCATGCGGTCCAAATATATATTGTTTTAAAACTAACTGAAGAGGAAAAAAACCCCTAACTAAAGGGAAGTTTTCAAAATCTGATACAATTTCCTGTTTGCAAGTCTCACGTCCTTGTGCTTAAAGCCAATTGTAGTTACAGAATCAGTTTTGTAAAAACCAGTTTTTATTTTAAAAATCACATTATAATTTTTTTGTTTTGGAAAACATCGTTTTTTATGCCAGCATCCCTCCCATTAAAAAATAACATATAAATCAATATGAACTGTCACACTGATATACAAATTATTTATTCATGCTATTTTACCATGACAGGACAGGAGTGAAAAATACTTCAATCTTTGGTATATAGTGTACTAATTAACTAGACACACCTTAGCTATTTGCATAATATACCTTTTACAGGCTCACTGACAAATTCTGATATCCTCAGAAAAGCAATGAGAGAAGAATCAATCAGACTTTTAAGCCACTCGGGTCGGAGCCTAGAACCCAAAGAGAAAACCATTGGGAAGATTAAATAGCCCCGTGTTAATTCAGCCAATGGCAACAGCCCCACTGCCTTTGTTTGGAAAATATTGATTGAAACTGATTGATGGGTTTCATGGATGAAAGAGAAACCGATTAGGAACTGGGTGGATCAACTCATGGAGCTTGGCTCATTCATTAGGGAGACACAGGAAAGTTGTGCTGTGTACACATGCTGCCTGCTTAGCGTCAAGTGTCTTTGTATTTTAACACATTTTCAGAGACTTTCTATCTTCATTATTTTGGGAGCACTGCCTGTCTGCAGAGTAAAGCAGAGTCCAGGAGAAGGCAGCTGTCAATTCGTTCAGTGATCCCTTTAAGCTGGGTAAATACAGCTACAGGGACAGCTCGCCCTGCAAGCTCATTCATCAACATATATCTTTTAATTCGATCATTTCTTGTGATATCATGGATGGGAAAATGTTAAGTAATTTAACTATTAATATGGCTGTCAGAGCATTTTGAGCAAAGATGGCATTATTATTAGGTATGCAAAGAAGTAACTGATGTCACATTGATTATAGGGGATCAGGACTTAACAGTTGTTGTGGTCACTAGTAACATGGCTTTTCTACCCTACTCTACATGCACATCTTGGCTTCTAGGAAGATTGCAATCTGAGGTTGGGCTTTGGATCTGAATGTGTGATTCTTCTCGTTCTTTCTTTGAAACATAGAGTACCATTTTTTTTTTTTAATGCCAAGCAGGAGCAGAGGACAGAGCCTGAGAACTCAGATTGTATCTAAATCACAGGGCACATGCCATTTGTTGAAATTGTGTACTGGCAGCCTGGAAGAGGCTGATTGGAGAAGGAGCAAGAAGACGCTTCTGATAAAAGAGCGGAGAAGCTTCGCCAGGGCGTTCACTTCATACGCAGAGGCATGTACATAGGCTGACCCGTGGCTCCCTAGGCCGCTGAACTGAAGCTCTATTTAAATGCTCACTTGTTGTGAGGGGAAAACAACTTCTTACTTAGAAGCATGATCGGAGTGATGGGAGAGGCACAAATTTAAAATGTCAGCGAGGAGTTAAAATGCCAGCGAGGAGTTTGCTGAGAGTTTTTCCTCTTTTGTCTCAAGCATCTTGAGGCATATCTAACTTCAGGATGACCTTTAGGCAAAAATCACTGGAAAGGCCTGGTGTGCTGTCACTCTAGTAACGAGCTTTTCTTTGTAATACCAGTGCCAGCCTTACAAGCACCTCAAAAGGCCATACTACACCTGTATTTACTCCCCAGTGCTGACGTGCAACCATGCCTTGACTCACAGACTCACTGAGATCAAGTTCTGGCCAAGTGGACAATTGCTACAAGATTCAAATGTCAAATTATTATTTTTTATGCTTAAAAAACTAGATAATTACCAGATATGAGGACCTGGGAATTCAGCCAACATGTGTTTTTCCCATTACCATGTCAGATTACATGATAGATGCATGTAATGAAGGGAGGGGTTACTTGGGCTCACAGTTGCAGAGGGTTCAGTCTATCTTGGTGAAGAAGGCATGGGTACCGGGCACTTTCATACATGGCAGCCATTTGTCTGGAGTAGCTTGTTTTCATCTCCATAGATTCAGGAAGCAAAGAGCTCTGGCCTGTGACATAGATATTACCCTCAAGATCTACCCACAGTGCCCACTTCTGCTTGCTGGGTTACATGTTCGACAGCATCAGAAAAAAGTGGGGCTCGCTGGGAATCAAGTGTTTAAACAATTAGCTGGTCTGTGTTGGGATGGGGTGGGGTTGTGCATTTATATGCAAATCTTAATATAAATCCAATGGTGCATCTGTGAAACGGCCATGAATCAAAAGCGACACATCAGAAAGTGAAATTTGCAAAGGTTTTGGTTGTTTTTAATTTGTGGGTTATTGCTGGATGGTCAAAATGTAGAGTATTAAGGATACAGTGGAAAGTGGTTTGGGAAACGTCAGTGGCAGGTCAGAGTCTACAGGGGGACCAATGCTGAGGTCTTTCCAAAATTTTTGTGAAACTCTGACCCTCCTAGAGTGTGGTCTTCTGAGGTGATGGCTTTGGTAGGTCGTTTGGATCATAATCTAGAACACAATGAATAATAGGTCTTAACGCCTGGCTATTTACCTCTGGCATGTACGTACGAGTTCAATTATAAATTTAAACTAGGAATTATTTGAAGACATGTACAAGGGACATAACTCTTTAAGGTAAATTGCTAATTATTTCACCACTGATGGACCGATGATGAGTGTTCTGTAACTCACAGGACTGGAAGCTCACACTTTATGAAGATACTTAGTGAACTGTCCTTTGTAGCCAAGGACCAGATTCTTCTATGATGGGCTGGCTGTGACTTTGGAAGGCAGATGTCAGAGTTTAGTTCACACGTCCATAGTGTACACACATATAGATTAGATTTCTGTGTTTTTTTTTTTTTTACAACTTGTTGAATTTGTGGTCAAGTCACAAACAACTAGTCAATGAATACACCATAAATCCTCACGTAATTTATACACCGTAAGCGTATTGTGAAGAAGAAGAAGAAAAAAACAGACAAATCAAACAATAGAGAATTCTAGTGAACTCTCAGACAGAGGATAGTTAACCACTAGGGGCCAAGCCTAAAAGTTGGAACTTCTCAGTTCTGAGAAAGTGTCAAAACATTGGAAAAAAGAGTGGCAGTTTACCTCATAAGAAAAGCCGTGGGATATTGAAATCATTATGCTTAATTATTGTGAAGCTCTGAGACCTTATATCATCCTGTCAGCAACTGCCATCCACCAACTTTGAGTGACTCCACTGATCCCTGCTCGCCTTTTCCTCCGATTTAGAAAACAAAAATGGAATCATTTCATTTCTAGCCAAAGTCTATGTATTCTTTGCTGTTTATCCACTCTGCATGCTTTAAGGGGTCAGGGGGTGGAGGTGGGGGTGGGGAGACCACTCCCCCACCCCCCACTACCAAAACAAAACCAAAGCCCTCCATCGGCGGAAGTAGAAACAAAGATCGAAATAGAACTTATTATTATTTTTTTTTGTAACTTCAGTTTTCTGGAATGGAAGTTGAAATTTCTAGTCACTATTTGCATTTTTATTGTATTTATATATTGTGAAATGTACAGGAGAGTGCATGTCAATGTGTTTCTGTGATTTTTTTTCCTGAGCTCTCACATCCACAGTAACCTGTTCCCCATATTGAGCGTGGCTCCTCAGAGGTCCATCCGCTCTCAGAGGACCTGCGACCTCCAGCGGCCTCCCTGCAGGAAGAATGTGGGCTGGAAACTCATCTTGGCTTTTTACTTGGTGCACTTTACCCCACCAACTGGACCCAGGACCGCCATTTCTTTCTTCTTTTGCTGGTGACCTTGTAGCTGTCTTCCCCTCTCTCAGGGGTGTAAAATGCCTTTCAAAAGTCGAGGTTAGCTTTCTCAAATTGTTTTCAATCCAACACAGTAAATCTACCAGATCTTGACGGATGCCTGCTAAGGACAAATGGTAGGAGCAGCATGTGAACTCAGAGATGTTCAAAAGGGGATTTGGCAATTAGCGTGACGTCCTGTTTCCTTCCAGTAAGTAGTAAAAGAGAGACGCATCTAACAGTGGGGTTTATATCAGCAGAAAGCAAGCAGACCAAATTATGCCTTAGAATCTTGGCTTCTATTTGATTCTGGGGGAGATCTTTTTCTTTTTTCTTTTTTTTCTTTTTGGTTTCCCTCCTAGGCATGGAAAAGAAAACTCTGTTTTCCCAGGCACAAGCAAAAGGCCCAGGTGACTGCGGCTTTGCCAGGGGCTCCCTGTGAGGCAGGCAGGAGCCAGGCCCCGCTCAGGGCACAGAACCCCGCAGAAGCGTGCAGGGCAGAGACAGGGAGACACAGATTTGGAATCAGCATGCGGAACTGTATTCCTTGTAATTATCCATTGTGTTGCTTTGATTCCCAAAACCCCATCTTTAACGGGAGTGGGCCATAGCCTCTGACACCCCGCACAAGCCCTGAATCTTGGGGCAGTCGGGTAGTTAAGTGCTGTGTTGGTTTTAATTAAATTTTGAAAACGACTCAACCCTATCCTGCTTTTTCCTTACATTAAGGTTCCTACAATTATTACATTAGTGTGGTAAGGTCTGCTTTCGGAATCGTGAATTTTCACCAGCAGATAATTTCTGTCTTCTATTGTTGGCTACTTCTCGGGGTGTATTTTACGGCTCTCATGTATGGCAGACCTAATCTGGTTTTCCTCAGCCACAGTTCTGCTCCTTAATCCAGTTAGAGCTTTCTGCATAGTTTCTCCTTGGCTTGGAAGGGCGTTGCCTTCAAGGATTCCTCTCAAGACAGTAGAGCTTATTCCTGGTTTTCTGTCCCTCGTTGCCTGTCTGGGCCCCTTGGATGTGTTCATCTGAAACTTCATTTCAGGGCCTGACTGGGATGGCTCAGATCAACGGACCGTGTACTGGACGTGTGTCTTAAAGTCTTTGTACCTTCCGGTTGATTGCTTTACTTTAAAAATATTTTTTCTTATGGGGTTATAAATTTATCCACAGATTTATCTATCTTTTTAAAATGTCTGGTATGAGGCACAATTTTGGGAAGGAGGAGGGAACAAAGGACTGCTTCAGGATAGAGCAGAGACAGACCTGGCCCATAGGCCAATGGCAGTTTCTGAAGGTCAAGGCAGTAACCCTGTCTTAGGATGAGGTGTTTTTTAATTTTGATTGGACAGGTTAATTAGGGTAGACACAAGGCAGCTTATGATCTCTGGACTTCAATACTTTGATAGCTGGACCTTGGTGGTCAGCCTCAGGAGGAGGAAGTGGCCAAATAAGGAATTAGATCTTGGTGGCTAGCTTTAGGAACGTAATCTAATGTTTTTTAGCAAGGCTTAAAAAGAAAGAAAGAAAGAAACAAACAAAAACCATATGTTACAATTTCTGAATTCTACATGTGCTTAAAGAATTAATGTCAATCTTTCCCTAATTCGGTCTCCGCAACCCACCCGCCCCCCTCCCCGCCAAAAAATTAGAAAAGCAAGAAATACATCTAATTCTATGAGGCTAGCAGTAGCCTGATACCAAATGCAATTGAAGACACCATAGGAGAAGGTAGCTATTAAAGTCTGTTGTAACAGAGATGCAAACATCTTTGCCAGCATATTAACAACCTGGTTCACACAGCATATGAAAAGGGTTCTACCACAGGAGTGAGTAGGACTGGTCCCTAAGCACCAAGCAATGTGACAGAATGAAGGGAAATAAGAAAACAAAATACCCACCCCTGGCTGTCTCATGTTTTTGTTTTTAAACACTTAAGCAATAAGCAGAAAGGGACTTCCTATGCATGATTGATGGCAATAATAAAAAGCCGCGCACCTATGTCACATCAGTGGGGAGGGCGTGGACAGTGTGAAAGGACTGGTATTGGCACAAGATGTTCCAAGACCAAGGTACTATTACATACTTATGGTACTACAAGCATATACTACAAAATTAATATGGACGTTGTCAGAGTTACGATGCCTTGTATGTCAAATGAAACTCTGAAACAACTAACAGGATGGCTGCAGATAATCTCACATTATTAAATGGTAATCATTTCTTATGAATAATATAGAAGAATTCTTAAAATTCAACAACAAAAGGCAAATGAATCCATTAAAACCAAGCAAAAGCCTGAATGGTCATTTATCCAGAAACATAAATGGCTCACAAGTATATAAAAAAGGTTTTCAACTTTATTAATCCTAGGGAAATGCAACTCAAGACAGTATTAAGATACCAAGTCATAATCATTAGAACAGCCAGCATCAAAAGACATGATAACAAGACAATTATCATGATAATTGATACAGAGAAATTGGGTAAGTGGTGGGAATGTAAAATAATGCAGCTGCTGTGAAATCAATCTTTGGGCCTCAAAAATGTAAAGGTGATATGATCGTATATTAGAGTTCCCTAGAACAAGCCCCACAGAATGAAACATATTACAAAAAGACATTAATTAGGCTGGCTAAAATGAAAGGCTAGTTAGTCCAACACTGACCGTCTGCACACTGGTGATGCAGAGAACCTGGTAATTACTTTGTCCATTACTTATGCGCCTAAGCAGTCCCAGGCTGGCACTGAATGCCTAGAGGTCCTGGACAGTAGCTAGTTCCTATCTATTCTGAAGGAGCTGAGTTCTGAGGTGAGAAACAATGCAGCAGCAACACCGGGGTACATTTGCCTACCAGACAGAAACAAAGGTACTGCTTTCCTTCAAACTTCTTTATATCTGGGCTGTCCTAGGAAGATCCTGCCCATTTTGGGGGTTGGTCTTCTCCTCCCCGTCTGTTTTTCCCTGGGAATGTCCTCACAAACCCGTTCAGTGGTCTGTCTCTTAGTTGATTCCAGACCCAATTAAGTTGACAGTCAAGAATAACCATTGCAGGCCACATTACTCAATAATTCCACTCCTAAATTATACATAATTGAAATCATACATTCAACCAAGGTCTGTGGCAGAATTCTTCAGTGTAGTGCAAAGGGGAGAGTAGCTCCTAGCATCTAACAAGTGCATAATGAACTATGACACATTCTGTTTCGTGGAGATATATACATTGCCACTAAGAGGAATGAAGTCTTGGTCCGGGCCACCGTATGAGTGAACCTTGCTCACTGTATAGCTTCTAGTAAGGGAAACTCTTTTTTTCTATCACTCTCTCTTCTCTGTCTTGTGCTCTCCCTTTCTATTTCTGTGTCTTCTTTCTCTTTGCCTTTGCCTCCTGAGTGATGGACGACAGGCACATACTAAGACCTGCAGCATAACTCATCTTTGCTGCGCACAGACAAATGCAAACAGCTGTCTGTTTCAATAATCCAATACTTCGTACTTTAGGTTTTCAATATTATGACCGTCCTGTGATGTTTAGCTTTAAATTACTTTTGTCTTTTTGACACCTTTTCCATCCTTTGCACACAAACCATGTTCTTTATTCACATCCATGTAAATTCCTTCTCCTCTCAGAGTCCTCCTGGCCACATGGTGGCAGCATCAGCATCCCCGGCCTGATGTTTCTTTCTTTCCTTTCTTTCTTTCTATAACCTCTGAGTGCATCTTAGTCTACTTTTTCTTCAAATGTGCCATTTGTGTGCACTGGATACTTCTTAGTCTTTGTAGACTCATTCTATCTTTTTTTCCTATTTGCCCTCTTTTGTGAAATGCCCTAGCTTTACTGCTGAGAGACAAAGATCCAACACATCTACAACTTCACAATTGTTGCGTGACCTAACAGAGGTGCAGTGAAGTAGTAGCATGTGTTAAAGGAAATGATGGGTTTGCTTTGATTGTAGTGGGTATCTCTTCAAAGCAAACACACGGCGTCCCTGCCCTCTGCATGTGATTACTAACCGTGAATTTGCCATGGTAACCGAAAGTTGACATGAGTGTCCTCCTCTATCACTTCTCACCTTATTTTTAAAGACAAGATCTCTTACTAAATCTGAAGCTTATGGATGTCAGAAGAACATCTGGCCAGCAGCCAGAATCTGCTTATCTCTGTATCCAAACGCTGGGATTACAGATGCGTGTCATCGTGGCCAGCTTCACATGGGTGCTGGCGACTTAGACCAGGGTCCACGTGCTCATGCTCTGAGCAACTCCCTGCTCCCTTCTGTTCATTTTGTTAATGGAATACCATGGAGACAACGTTTTACATCATCCTGATTAGCACTTGATGTGACAAGTGACCATTTCCAATCCCTTCGAAACCTTTGCGCTATCTAGACTGCTCAGATTATTTGGCAAGAATTAAAATGGTACTAGAAAACATTTTCACATACGTGATATATATTTACTCCCTTTAGGTCAGCTTCAGGTGTCCTATGTTTCTGATCTGAGTTTGAGTGAGAGAAAAATAAATTCCTATATTGTTTGTTCCACCAGGTTGATCTTATGGATTCTGAGATAATTCCAGTACTGGGAATCACTTGGTGGGAAAACAGTGATTGCCTACCTCCTGTCTAGCATGTATATAAAGAATTAACTATAGGTATGATGGCCTCCAAGAGCTTTTCAACTATCTGGTGGTCTGTAGAAAGAGATGGAGAATATGCAAAAAAGATCTTAAGGATTGGTTTCCTGCCGTTCACTTTCTCATTCTCCTCAGTCAAGGTGAGCTGAAGCTGCTGGTGGGGTTAATTCCTTGATCGTTGTGTCAAATAGGAGCCTCTGCTACATATACTTCTGTATATGTGAACAACTGTTTTTTAATAACCTGCCAAGAAGCTATAATCTCCCATTGCAGTCCCCCCTGGGATTTAATTAGAATGGCTTTCCAAAGCCTGACATGTTTATGGGGCATAGGTAAAGAGACAGTTCATAAAACTGTCAATTTTCTGAGAAATTAGAGAAAAATTGGGCTGTTTAGTGCTTTGGCAATTCTGGGCTGCTGATACGAGCATTGCAAGGAATGAAATCAGAGGGAGCGTAACAAGATCCTGGTGCATTAGAGATGGGCAGGTTAAAAATAATGTACAAGGGCATTTGTCAATTTGAATGCATAAGGAGGCAGGCGGAGAAAGGACACAGAAACTGGAGTAGCTTCAGTTTGAGATGTTTGGGAATGAGGAAGTGCATGCTGAACTTCAGCTTATTTGCATCTGGAAAGATTTATTATTATTTTTCATTTTCATAGACAAGATCAGGAAATGAATTCTCAGAAGTTTGCTGGGTCTCCTCTGGGAACTGGTGGTGTGATACTGTTTTTTTTTTTAAGGTTTTTCATTTAAACTATGGCTTCTTTCTTTAAATGAAAGCTGCCAATCACAAACAAGACTGGAGAGAGAGAGAGAGAGAGAGAGAGAGAGAGAGAGAGAGAGAGAGAGAGAGAGAGAGAGAGACAGAGAGACAGAGAGAGACAGAGAGAGAGACAGAGGCAGAAAGAGTGAGCTAGTTGACAAGGCATTTTGAAAAGAATCAAATATGAACTGGGAAGCCTTCTTTGTGTATTCTACCAAGCATATCTTTTACTGAGCCCTGTCTGTGGGAGCTACACATGACCATAACACTAAATGTGTTGAGTTAATGCACCTTGCTTGCTGTAGAAAACAGAAGAAAGTGACGTCACTATGTTGTCTTAAAATTAGTGATAGTCAAGGAGTATTTTTTTTTTATAGTTACTGTTAGCAAAACTACCAGCAAGGCTTAGTTTATCTCAGTGATTATATTAGGTCAGTTATCATATAGTTCTCCTTAGAATTTTTCTAACTTTGCTCTGGAGTATGCATTATAAATCTTATTTTATATGTGCGTAAGAGGACACAGAGATATTATGTAGTCTATTCAAGATCTTTTGGCCAGTAAGGAGGTGGACAGAGCTGGTACAAAGGAATCATTATTTGCATATTCTAAGGCATCTATGAAATTGTTGGGTACATGTAAAACATGTAGGCATTGAAATAAATGGAATTGGAAGAGTGTTACTTGAAGAGCAGAGACTTGATTGATGAACACCATGCCATGATAATAGGTCAGTGGCTTCCTGGACATGAGTGGCAGCGTGACCCTGTGACTCGGTTCCAGCTGGAGGTCAGTGAAGGGCAGAGCTTGGAGGTTGGAACTGAGAATGGATTTCTCAGTATGTATCTGGAGTTTTCTTTCACTATGACAATAAGATGACAAAATTCATGATTTAGCAATATATATATATATATGTATATATACACATATATATACATATATATATATATTCATTGACTTACTGTGATTTTTTTCTCAGACATTAGACAAAGATTTTGAAGTTTTAAATGAACTAAGACGCAGTTAGGTTTGCCTGGTGGACAATAGTAGGATTTGAGCCACGTAGAGTTGGTTCAAGATTCGGACTTTGCTATTCAATAGGAGAAAGACTAACTATTATCTGCCCTCCACATTACCCAGTTTTTATCACAATGAAAAAGTACGTATTTCAAAATTAGATTGACACATAAAATATTGCTTTTATATTTTTCTTTCTTATTCTTCATGGCCTCCTAAATCAGTGATATATGTAGCACAGTAAAACCAAGAAAATGACAAATGTTAGTATTAAGTGATAGCTAATACACAGATGTATAAATTGAACTTTACAAGTCTTAGAAATTTAATTTAGAGTATCCCCAAATTGCAAGACATTAAATCTCTAGCTTAGTACTAATGGGAAATAGGGAACCTTTAAAAAAAAGGGGGGACATCATAGATGACTGTAATAAAAGCCCCGTGTCAGATGTGAGATACACTTTCTCTTGAGTTGGGCACAGAGACTCCCTCCTTTACAACAACATAGTCTATTCACATTGCTTTTGTTTGTCTGTCAGAACTTGATGGTAAAACCCTATTGTTGGAGACACCATATGGTTTAACCATAAGATGTGGAGAAATCAAGTTGGTGCTGTCCAGGAGGCACCTTCCCTGCTGGCTAGATTTCATAGTACCATAAAGTGCTATGTAAGCTGTGGAACAAAACTAACACCACTCTCCTTACCCAACTGTATACTGTCTTGAGGTATAGTAATAACCAAAATTGCAAGACATGCTCCCCTATACAATAGTTGTACAAATGTTATGGGAGTAGCTAACTGACTTCTAACTAGATTTAAGGCCCTTTCCATTCTACAAAATGCTATAAAAATAGTATGCTTTTTTTAAAAAGCTAGGGCTTGATGGGCAGTCTTCCAGGTACTCAGGATATGTTCCAGAAGAGGAACTGAGCTTTCCTCTTTCCTTTCTTTTCCTTTCAAGTTCTGGACAGGATGCGAATCCCTCATCACCCTGCACTACCTTCCTTTCCACCCTATTATGGGCTGTGTTACTACAGGCCAATTGACCATGCTGAGCCCAAGGCAACCTTTTATTTTTATAAATTGCTTATCTCAGGTATTTGTTACATTAACAGGTAACTGTCTTACATAGAGCAAAAAATAAGTTGATCCCCCCCCCAAGATGTGGAGAAAGTTTTTAGGAAAGAATTGAGTATGAAAATCAAAAGCATACTTTGATGTTGGTACAAAGGAAGAAGGAAGTTTGTCTGTCATCTTGGAAACATGAATCACTCCATGTTCTTGACACACAGTGTGTGTGTGAGTGAATGTGGTGTTTGTGTGTGTGTGTGTGCGCACTCATGTGTGTGTGTGTGTGTGTGTGTGTGTGCATGTGCATGCACATGTATGTGTCCATGCATGCACACATATGTGATTATGTGAATGAGATGGGCAAGTGGCAACATGGAAAAGCACCGGAAGTTAAAGTTGGACCTGGTCCTGAGGAGAAAGGTTCAGTTATGCTAATGTTTCACTCCATTAGAATGGAGGTGGGTGTGGTGGTGCAAGTCTTTAGTTTCATTGCTGAGGAGGGTGAACAGAGTCAGGTGAATCTCTGAGTTCCAGACCAATGAGTAAGACCCTGTCTCAAAAACCAAAACCAAAATCCAAAAGCCCTATGAAAACAAACAACAGACAAGCAAGCAGCAAGAATAACTAAAAATATTTGTATAATTTCAGCATACATTTCTACAGCATGATAATAATACTTTAGTTCTCAGCCACTCATGTGCTGACATCTTTAATTTCATAAATTACAAAACTTTGAGAAATAAATGGCATGACGTCAATGGATATGACTTAATTAATCTGGGTGATATTTCCCGCCTCAAACCCCTTTTAGTTGTCAAGATAAGAATCTTTTTGGAAAAACATGTTGAATAATGCATCCTATAGCAAAACATAGCTTTGATTTCAAATAATATGTGGATTGTTTTCACTAAATCAATGGCATCATGGCTTGATAAAAATCCATAACCTAGCAACACGATTTTGCATAATTTCGCCAATCAAGGGGCCTGCCAGCACTGGATATGATTGCTAGAGTTAAGTGAATTATAATTATAATCTATGTATACCCATAATTAATGCAATGTTGTATTTATAATTTTGTAATGGTAATAGTTTAGCATGCTTGTAACTTCTTTCATCTAAGGGTTAAGGAGTGATTCATAATCATTAACCAATTAAAAATTGTAGTGTCCCACGAATAAACCAAAAGGTCTATCCACACTCAATACCCTAATCAGGAAATTAAGTCTTCATTTGATACTGTTGGAAAGTAAGTAAGTGGTAAGATAGGAAAAACATAATTTAATTTATGATTTAATTGAGATTGATTGAGAACATTCCTGACTTGTTTTGTGAACTGTATTTTATATATCAAAGATGGAGACCTATGTGTGCCATTTCCAGCAAGAATTCAGGGTGTGCCACACTTGGAGAGATCAGTGTCCCCATGGAACAGTGTCTAGGAGACTAAAGAGGTTGCTCACACATGTAGCACAGGACCAAGTCCTGGAGGAAAATGCGTTGGTCTAGGCTGGTGAGATGGCTCAGCAGGGAGAGGTGCTTGCTACCAATCTTGATGGCCTTACCTTGAGACCCAGGAGTCACATGGCAAGAGGAAGGAAGTGACTCCTGCAAGCTCCTCCTACCATTACATCTATGCGTAAACACCCTCACACGTTCACAAAGCAAAACAGGTGTAATAAATAAACTTTATAAAAATAAAATGGCTTTAGTAAGTGATATGAAAGTGAGGGATGAAAGCATCACTTAAAATCCTCATTGAACAAAAGAGAGCTTGATTCTAGATGTGCCACTGCGTTCAGTAATGACTCTACAGATTCCACTCTGTTGAGTGTTCATACCAGAATACAAAACTAGAACACTGTAGTTTTGTTTGTTGCATTAAGGCTAATTAAAATCAACTTATCATAGAATCAATATATTATAGTATGACCAATTATTTTTTTCCTTCATTCCTTTCTTAAGGATGAAATGCTAGAACCCGCCTTATTTGAGTAATTATAGCTTTCCTTTTCTCTTTCGTCTAGAACCTTTCTAGTCCAGCTTCCCACAGAGCACGGACTTCATTGCTGTCATCCATTCTTGCTTTGTCCTGCATTTTTTGGGGGGGGGGCTCCTGTCTTCTGAGCTTTTGAAATCTTCACTGTTACTCTTAGGGAAAAAATATAAAAATGCCATTAGATGCAGAGTTTGTGTGATTTGTCTTTTATATGACATAAATCATCAGAGGGAGACTACCTCAGCAGTGTAAGACATTGCATTTTTATTTCTTGGGAGATTATTTAGCTTCTTGTGTTTTGACTTTTTTTTTCTTCCAAATAACTAAAAATAGCATTGTTCTTATACGTCCATGATGTAAAACCAACTAAATATCAAATCTCCTTCAAAGTGAAGATGAATATACACACACACATCCATGTGCATGTGCAGAAAGGATGAAGTGGTGCTTGCAGCAGAAATGGAATAAAGAAGCAAAGCACAGAGGTCAAAGAGAGATGTGTAAAGATGACCAAATAATACAAGGAGAGTTCACGCAGATGAGAGATAGCTGGGGGGTCATGTGACAGTGTTTAACATGAAACAGCTGCACTGAATAATCCATTCTTCTTTTGACTTGCAGAGTTCTGAGCTGTCTCCAAAGAACTCAGTTCACGGAATGAGGCCACCACTTCCTGGTTTCCTTTGCCTGTCCAGTTCAGGAGGCACATGGCAGCGTGATGTTCCTGCCTGGATGATCGATGTGTCAGTCTCTATAAGCATTGCGTTTCCTGATCCTGAGGTGGTGTGCAACAAAATGCAGTTTTGGGGCAGCAGCAGATAGGGTTGCCTTTCTTGCACTTCCTAGGGCTGTAGTGGATGGGAAACAATGAATTGTGAATTCTCAAGCCAGCCAGGCCATCTTCTCAGCCAGCCTTGCCTCAGGCACGCTAGATATTGCTGCATGAGAGCTATATTTCATGTGTTCTCAAATGTTCTCAGCTAACAGCCCATGTTTGAAGGCTGAACCCTCTGCCACATAACCAACCTGACCAGCCTCCACCACTCCTAAGAATCTATCCATCAGAATTTGTTGGAATTTATTGCAAGAACAACTTTCTGTTTCACATGTCTCCATGTGTGAACCCTGGTTTTATCAACTATTCGAGTAAAGTGATAACTTCTAATCTCTAATAAAACAATATATATATATATATAAACTGGTCAACCAAGGGATTTCCTAGCTCTAAAAAAATGATTCTTGAAGTCCATGTTTGGAAACTTTCTGTAGATGTGAAAATTAAGGCAAGGCAATAGTTAACCTTGGCTTCCTAATTCTTTCTTAACAAACTGTCTAAAATTCACAAAGAAGGGCTGATTTGAATGATAACTCATGTGCCTCTTGGTTTTTTTCTTTGTAAAATTTATTTTATTTTAAATAAAGCTACTGTGTGTGTGTATGTGTGTGTGTGTATGTGTGTGTGCATGCACGTCCATTTGTGTGCATCTGTGTAAAGATGCCTGCAGAGGTCACAAGAGGCCATCAGATCCCCCAAGCTGCCAGTCACAGGGAGTAGGCAGCTGCCGGATACAGGTGCTAGGATCTGAACTCTATTCCTTCACAGGAGCAGCACCTGGCCTCAATGGCTCTGCCTTCTTTTATTTTAATTGCTTGGTGACTGTTCTTCTGGGGGATCAAAACCAGAACTTTGAGTCTCCTGCACACTAGGCCAGTGCTTTTTCACTAGGACGCATGCTTTTTTCTTCCCCTCCTCTTCCCTCCACTTCCCTTCCCTCCCCTCCCCTTCCCTCCCTTCTCCTCCCCTCCTCTCCCCTTCCCTTCCCTTCTCTCAGTTAAAATAGTTAAAGGAATCCTTCCTAGCTTCTCAGGCTCTCTGTATTCTCAGCACAGAAATGGGCCCACATCTTCACTGATTCATCTTTCCTGCTCCCAACTCAAGTAGCAAATATCCTTTCTCAGGCATGACACCTGTGGGGCTAAGCCCTCCTCCACTGGATTCAGTCTTCATTTTTTTTCTAATCGCTCTGGGATCTTCTTCTAATCCATATTTTCTCATATTTATTTGACTTGTGTTCCCACTGAAGAAAATCAATTTGCACGGCTTGCCAGCTCTTATCAGCTCTGTGATCTCTGGAATGTTTTCAATATTTTTGCTTGAAAAGTTTCCTGTGTACACAGGCAGAGCGACTAAGAATGATGGGCCCTGTGTACGCAATACCAACTGGCATCATTATTTCAGGACCAATCATTTTCACTGATTGCCCCTGTGCCATCCCCCTGTCTGATTATTCTGAAACAAACTTCACACATCAGAACATCCTCATTTTGCCTCATGAAAAGACTTTTAAGTTCTATGTGGTCAAAACGTCGCTATCATCTGTAAATACCAGCAACAGTGTTCTAATTTACTGCTAAATATCTAGTGTTAAAATGTTCTTTATTGTTTCTGGCAACTTTTATAAAAGTGTTGAATAAATACTCAAAGGGAGCCACACTGTTTCATTAGTTGCTATGCCTCTCATGTATCTTCTTTCTTTTAGGAGTTTGTAAAAAGCTTTGCGACAATCAGTGCATGGTGTCCCTCACTGGATTGGTCTTACTGCCTGCATTCTGTGAACATTTAGCAGCTCTTGTCCCTGAAAGGCCTATGGAGTGGTCATTGATTGAGGAAGGCTGCTTCAACTCAAATCTGCTGTGTGGGGCAAGAACTGTATTTTAGACACTCATATATAAAATCTCTCCAAGCTGGTTTAGTCGCACTGAGAAATTTTCAAGGTTGCTATAATGAAAATGGGTGTAAAGATTCTGTACCTCAAAATTTGAATTTCTCCTTCCAGGTAACAAGCTGAAGTCCCCTTGCTGCCATCAACCCTGAGATCACAAGTGTCCGAGTGTGCCTTGTGGTCCATGCAGGGTGTTTTCCAGGCTAGGTTCTTAACATACCTCTGTGACTTCTGATAATTTCATTTTACAGTGAGTTCACTGGAATGTCACCGCCTTCACAAGGCAGGGAAGAGCTCTGCTGCAGTGAGTAGGTAGCTGAAGCCATGTTGTCTTTCTTGTGAAACTGAAACCAACTGACCAGATGTAGGGGCCACTTTGCCTATAGTAACCAGTATCCCACAAAGAAAATAGAAATAGCTTTTAGGGCATTATACTACTTGTGTTATCAATTCCAAGCATTGTCTTTGAAAAGGTATCATCTATGAAATGCTAAAAAAAAAAAAAAAAAAAAACAACAACAACAACAACAACAAAAAAACCTAGTGTGACTACTGTTGAGTTTGAATAATGTGGGTGCCAGAGTCACATTCACAAGACTGTGTCACTTCCTTTGATGGCACTCTGTTCACCATGGAAATCAGATTGGAGAAGACCAGCTACATAAACTCATGCATGAGTGTGAGGTGGGCGGGGGGGGGGGCAGGTCAATGTTTAAATTTTGAGACTAAGTTCTTAAGATCAGGAGTGAATGGAGCTCAAATTGGGATGTTCATATTTCCTCTGCTACAAACTCTTGCATTACCTTAAATCAGTAAGGACATGGGAGCCATCATACAAAGACAAAGACAAAGACAAAAGCTGAGGTACTTCCTTCCAAGGAAAGCTTTTCAAAAGATGGAGAGTGCAAACTGCAGGACGTAACAGTTTTGTGTGGTAAGTGCAAATATTATTTCATCTTGTCATCTCACCGTGCCCAATTAATCTGTTTGAATAGACTTTGTTCTTACATGAACTAAAGATTTTTTTTTTCATGGCAGTGTAGAATACATGCTCGGTTCTTCCTCTTTATTTACAAGCTTTCAAAGTAATGATCTGAATCCCTGGCCAAGTCTCCCTGATGGTCATTTCAGCCACCAGGCATTCCCTGACGGGAGCAGCAGCGCATTAATCAGCTGTGGCTCAGCTGCTGACACTGACCTGACTTCCCCACCAACCCTCATCCATCAGCGCTGGAGACTCTTCAAGGTAGCTCCCGAAATTTTCTCAAAAAAAGTTTTTTAATTTTGTTTGAGAACCTCTTGCTGTGTTCAACCTACCCACCAGGTTTGAAACTGCTCATTTCTCCTAAAAGGACAGAGTTCTTACAGTGCACAATCATTTAGATAGGCATCCACAAGCTAATGGTGTTTATTCCTCTTGCCTGGGCAATGCTCTTACAGCATTATCGGTGGACAATGAAGGCAAAAATGCACAGCGAATCCTCACTGACCTTTCCAAGCCTAACACTGGTCTCTACATTGTGAGTTTCTCTAGATCGATATTGTATCACCGCCTCACAGCTGAAAGGTATGCTTTTCAATAACGGCAACATAAGTACGAATCTGCTTTATTACATAATTCATGTAGAACACCATCAAAATCACAAAGGCAGTACAACCTTGAGTGCCACCATTCATCCACACAATACAGTGATGTCTGACTTGTACATGGTCCCTTTTCTAGCATAATCATATACAAGTGTATACTTCCATGTAGATGTATGGAAGTGATGTCATTGGTGGCTCTGGACATGTTTCAGATATTTTCATTACTTCGCCCAGGAACATACAGAAACAAAGGAATTAATAATCGACCACAAAGAGCTTAGAGAGTGTTCAGTACCCACCATAAACATCGGACGATCTTTTCTCCTCTGCTTTTCTCTTTTAATGACCCAAAAACTAATGTCTTTACCTGGTGAAATACCGAGCAGGTATCCTGGGCTTTGGCATGATGCTCCTTGCATGTCACTGCTCATAGTGTGGCTTTTACCCATGTGGCAGAGGGAAGACTGCTCTATCAGCATGCTCTATGTGAGTCAGTTTGTTCTCTCTCTAAAACATTAGTAAATGTTTTAAAACATTTCTGTGTGTCCAAATATTCCAAAACTTTACAATGTCCACTGATACAGCACCATTCATAACAAATATTAATTCTTATTATTAACATAGTTCCTTGGTCATGATATTGCAGTTCTAGTTCTTCAAAAGCTACCATTCATGGGAAGACTGGAACCCAAGGGGCAGAAGGCCGGCTGGCAATTAGCCAAGTGGGAGCCACTGAGTATATACTTTCATTGCTTGACTTCTCTGATGTAACAGAGCTCATAACAACTGCAGCTGTTTGTATCTCTGGGCACTTGAGTCAATTTAAACCAGTCTTAAGCAACTGCTTCCTGAAGTCAATGTCTCTGATTGCTGGTTATGATGAGAAAAGGGTTAATTTTAAAACAAGGTCTATTCTTACCCTTCTCCCCCGCCACACACACACACACACCAGCAAATGTCTATTTTAGTACCATGAGATGAGGAGACACAGAGTTGAGATGTAATCCCCTCAAATTATTTACTCCTTCACCAGCAATCCACCCACTCGTTCAACTCTTCCTCCATGAAGTACTGAGGACTGCTTTAGTTGGTGGAAAGGAAAGCAGCTTGGAGATAACCCATGCAATACAAATGTGACACTCTTCGATGACCTATGGTTGATGCTCATGAGATTTTATATTGATAACGTATTTCCAAGACATCAAGTCAGACATGAGCACAGCTTTTTTTTCCTGCAGGAGGAGCTGCTATTTGAGAGTTGAGGTGACCTTAGACCTCCCCTTTCTCAAGTTTCTTATTTAACAGAGGACAAAGTTTCAGTTCAGACAGAGAAAAAGAGGCTTGCCTTAAAAATCATACCACTGAAACTATAATGTGTTAGGCCATTTGTGCCTTTATTTTTGTACTTTATTCTTTCTTTCCAATTTCACAATAAAAATGAGTGCCTTCACTTATTTATCTTTAGAAAATTACCTCTTTTTGACATTCAATATTCAAGGAGGATTTTTTTCTAATCTACTTTTTTTTCCTACAACATATCCTGGAATATTGAAAAGGCTTCATTTTTACAAATAAATCTATAAATCTGAAGAAGTGCTGATTTAAATCCCCAAAATGTACTTTATGGAATTCTGTAAATCAATTGTAAGGAAGCCAAGAAAGCAGAGTAATGGGAAAGAAGATATTTAAGTCAGAAATGTAACAAAACTTTTATAGACATCAAGATAAAATATAAAATAATAGTTTAAAAATCACATAGATTAAGCATAAAATAATAGAGGAGTATACAGTAGATTGTAGGGGAAACATGATGATAATCTAAGAACGAATTTTAAAAAATTAATTTAGGTTAGTATACAAGAAATGGGTTTATTTTTATGACTTTATATTTATATATTATCAAAACATATTATCCTAAATGCTATCTATCTATCTGGTTAAAAATTTAGAACATTCCTGGCTTAGATATGAGGGCAATTCTAGCTGAGACTCCTAGTAGCAGGGGCCCTGGAGATTGAAGAACACACCCTCTAAATAGAGAAGACTCCTAGTGGAGGGAGGAGAAAAACTTGATCCAAAAGTTATCATGTCTACAAGCTGTGCAAGGATAAAGACAGAACAGATAAAGCAGAGATTGAGGGAATGTCCAACCAATGCCTGGCCAAACCTAAGACCCACGCCATGGAAGAGAGCCAGCCCCTGACACTATTAACGATACTCTGTTATGCTCGCGGACAGGAGCCTAGCAGAATGGTCCTCTGAGAGGATCCATTGAACAGCACTTTGAGATAGATGCGGAGACTCACAGTCAAATATTGGGCAAAGGATAAGGAGTCTAGTGGAAAAGTGGGGGGAAAGAGAAAGGACTTGGAAGTGATAGGAGAGTCACAAGAAACCAACAGAGTCAACTAATCAGGGCCCAGAGGGGCTTGTGGAGTCTGAAATACCAACAAAGGGCTATGTATGGACTGGACCTGGGTCTACTGCATAGATGTAGCTGATGGGAAGGTCATACTTCATGTGGGTCCTCCAGCATGGGAGTGGGGCCTGTCTCTGCCATGGACTCTGTTACCTGCTTTATGATCATTTCCTCATGGAAGGACTGCCTTGCTAGGCCACAGGGGAAGAGGAGGAACAACTCGATGGGCTGAGGTTGGTAGGTAAGTGGACTCCCCTTTTATGAGGAATAGGGAGGATGAGGAAGGGAGGGAGGACTGGAAAGAAAGGATGGAGGGAGCTATGACTGGGATGTAAAGGGAACGAATTAGTTAAATAAAAAAGAAACCAAAAAAAGTTTTAGAACCCCAACTTATATGATGAGCACACAAAAGAACAATTGATAACTTTAGCAATAAAAAATAAAATAAAAGTTGCCTTGTGTGTAGATAAGAAAATTGCAACTAAATATGCTTCTTAAATTCTGCATATGCCTCACCTGGGCAGCACAGTAGACCTGACCCTGGTGACAGGGGTGCAGGCGAGTCAGCCCTGAGGGTGTAGTCTTGGGAGACGTGACCCTGACCCTTGCTGGCTGTGACATTGGGCGAGCTAGCTGGGGCAGTGCTGCAGAGGTCCCCTGGGTGGTGAGGGTGGAGGAAAGACTGCAGGCTGACCAGGTCAGCTGCCTCCCAGGCCCAGATCCAAGCCTTTGAGTTGGCTCACTCCAACATATACCCATCTGTGGTCTGCTGGAAGATGTGAAATGGCTGCATTCTACAGATCCAAAGCTGCAGAATCTCCATGACACAGGGCCACAACAAGATATGCCAGAGGAGTCTTCCTGAGGTTCCAGTAGTGATAGTGTAGCTGAAGCCAGAGGCCTCTAAACAGACCAATGAGTCATTGCAATGAGCGTTTGCAAGTAAAGAAGTGTTGAGAAAAGGATATGCTGAGGGGCACACTGTGACACACTGAAGCCTCCAGTACAGGTAGTGTTGTGGGTTTTGTAATAATTCTATCTTATTTCCTTCTTGTGGGGGCAGTTGGCAAGAGCAGAGGGAGCATGTGAAGGGACAGGGAGATAAATGGGATTTGGGTGTGTGATGTGAAGTACACAAAGAATCAATAAAGAGGTTTTTTTTTTAAATGTCTGCATGAGTTTGTGTAAAGCAAGAGGAAATGAAACCATCAGTGTGGATGGGACTGGATGTCACATTTTTGCTTTTTGGTTCTATAGGTCTATATAATATTTTGAGTACTTACCTTTGCGACTGCTGTGAAGAGTTGTGGCCCAAGCAACGAATAGCATTCTGCTGAAATTTAAGTCCTGCTTTGCAAGCTGAATACCATCCCCGACAACAGTTTTGGACCAAGAACTTATGGCTAAACAGGTCAGAGGGCTTAGGAGAGAACCTCATGTCATTCTGCCAAGTGGGCATAGTGTTAAATTGACTCCTAATGACTTCTTACTATACCCATAGATCAGTGCATCCACCAGCCCTCATCAGAGAGGCTTCTATTAGTAATAGATGATGATGAACACAGAGACCGTCAGCTAGTCCAGGTGCAGAGAAGAAGAGGCTACAGGATGCTCAGCCCTACATGAGACATACGCACTACACCTCCTCTTCCCAGTGCTGAGGAACCCTGTGGAAGAGGGAGCAGAAAGAGTGGAAGAGCGTGGTGCAGTGCATCACTACAGTTGGCAGCATCTTCAGATACAGTAGGGTAATTGCACTTCTGAACTATCAGTGATCATGGCATCATGCACAATACATGAGCAGTCATAAAACAGATTGGCTCCCAACATTGAGAGGTGTGGTGGGCATAAAGTCCCACTCCTAGGTGAGAGGCTTTGGGCACATATTAATTGCTGGGAGAGAGAAAGTAAATGTCTCCAGGAGTCTCTGGTAAGCTGACTTTTTTCCAGTGGAAGGCCACAACAGCAGGTATATGTAGGCAGCAAAATTGGCTTCGGTGGGTTAAAAGCAGGGCACAAAGTTGGGTGGGTACAGAAGAGGGGTAGGTTTTTTGGGGGGAGGGAGATGAATTGTATTCTGAAAGAACTACTGCAAATATTTTTAAAATAAAGTACGGGTTCAGAAATTGCGCCTAATGAGTTGCACATTTTCTAAAACATTTTAGCAAATTGTGTCTCTTTGGTATGTTTTAAAACCACATCATATTTTTAAATTGAGTAAAGGGGCTATTGTGTCTACTCTGCAACAGTAAGTGTTCTCGCTCCAAAAACCAGAATTATCCCTTCATCCCTCTAGCACTTAGGTTTGAACATTGGTCCATCTGGTTTTCTTTAATCCTGCTTCTTTCTATTCATTCTCAAAATCTGGGCGACCTGATGCTAATTCAGCATGTCACACTGACTGCTGAAAGGGGGAGCTTTCTCTGGACCCTCTTATCTGCCTCTGCTCAAGCTTCAATCCAAGCAAGTTTTCTACAGCTGAGATGAGGTCTGATGACTTCAAGTCCCCTGCCTTACAAATGACCGAGCATCTGAAGGTCAGTGATGTCTTCTCCCTGTCAGGAGAGCTGAGGAAACTGGTTTCAAGAGGCAGATTCTAAATTAATGTCATTATTAGGAATAACAGCAAAAAATTTACACGTAGAAGACTTCTCTGAATTCTTTCTAGGTATTAGTTCTTACAATCCTCACAAAATTAAGGCTGCTGTTTCTCATGAAGAAACTGTAGCACAGGGCACTCAGAGCCCAGCTCTTCTTGTACACTGAGCTCAGAAAGGTTGGCATCAGGACAGAGCCCAGGCTGTTTCCCAGTTCTATTCTGCAAACACAGACAAGGGCTCAGGGAACAATTCTGTATGTGTTTTCTCATTGCCTCTCATGCGAGGTGGCTAGTTTATGGCTTTTGGTTAATTGGCTACAACTTGTTTCTTACTTCTCCAGAGTCTTCCTACATTTTTGCTAAGGGTCTATGGGATAGGTAAGTTTGGGTTTTCAATTCACTTACACTTAGGGAGCTGAGAAAGTTTCTAATGGGTTTGTTCTGTAGACTTGTTAGTTTTTTGGATGGTCTGAATGGAAAATTATACCTTCTATGGAAAACTGCATTCCTGGTTATGCTTCACTGCTCTCTCCTTGTCCCTGCACTGGTAAGCATGACACAGTTGTGGGACACTTTCCTTCTCATTCACACCCAATCCAGCATCTCACAAAAATAGGAAGATGTTTTCATCATTTTTGCATTCACGATGGGATTAACTACTCATGTCCCTTTGACGCTTATATAAACACTGACAAATGAATTAGGTTCTAACCTGCTTTGTCCTTCTGACCATGCCAGAAACTCTAAGTAAGACAGTAAGATAAGGGTTAGTCATTACTAGTTAGCTTCCAAACGGGATGGGTAACTTCCAAAGTACTTTCCTGAGAGCGATAATCTCTGTCACATGTCAAATCTTGAGCCGAAGAATTTGAAAATGGATTTCTGCTTTTAAGGAGTATTAAGATCTTTTCACACTGTGTTCTATTTGAAGCTGTTGTTGCTGTTTATGTAAACTGATACATATTACCAATAATAGGGAATGCCATTTAAACACTGATAACAACATCATCATCATTGTTGTCGTCATCACCATCACCATCACCATCACCATAATTATTATTATTATTATTATTATTATTATTATTATTATTATTATTATTATTATTTACTAAGCTTGGTGCTGAGAATCCCTACAAACTATGGCCACTTGTGACTTATTTGATGCCTTTGGGTAATACTGAGTGGAGTGTCTGTTAAGCAAGGCCAGGTTTAGTGGAGCAACATTCCAAAGACAGGATATAGAGCCATCTCAAACCTAATGATTACAGTTGAATTTTGCTGCTTGTATGAGTTATTTAGGTAGGATTTACAGTGCAAAATAAGGGCAGTTAGTCAATTACTATCTCATACAGAAGTGCTGAAAAATTGGAGAAAAATATAGCTTTTGAAATGGCTTAGTTTTACTGTCTCCAAAAATCAATGTGGAGAAAAGGATAAATTATGAGTTTCAATGCTTTGTGCTGGAAGGACATGGCACACATCCCTTCCGTTGCGACTATTGATATTACCACCATCCTCCTTCAGTTAACCTTGGGCAATGTCTTTCCAAAGCCATCTCAACCATCTGCTCAATGGTTAGTTTGATGTCTCACATCAAATCTCTTCCTTGTTTTTCACAGCAGTCCTATGGGCTACACATATATTTTCAGGTTATAGTTGAAGGAACCAAGGCTTTGTGAAGTCTGGCATAGCAAACTGGTTTGATGCAACAAAGCTGAGTTTTAAACAGGGTCATGTCAAGGTCAGGTCCTGCTTTATATTATCCTACCCCTTTTTTTTTTCAATTAGCTAGCAATATAACTAGGAAAAAGAGTAAGATAGAGACAAAGTGGTGAATGTTGTGAGATAATTCTCTTTTTAATTATATATATATATATATATATATATATATATAACTATTTTTCTATTAATTTTAATTATACTACAAATATTGGATTCCATTCCACTTCTCATCTCTCTGCCTCTTTTCTTTCTCAAAATAATCCTCTCTGCTTCTTTGCCATATGATGTGTGTATGAGTGTGTGAGAAAGAGAGAGAAACACAATACATGGTAATTTTTATTTCTTTCTGACATTTCTCTCTGTTCTATCCCTTTAGACTTTTTCCTCTCACCTTATAGCCCCATTCTACTTCAGTCACATGCATCCCTGTCAATGAACATGTACCTTTGATGTGTATTTAAACTTAGATCCCCCACTTGAGATAAAATAGGATGTTGATTCTTAAATTAGCTACTAAATCTTGAAGTTTGAAAGAGTGTATTTGTCTTAGTCAGTGTTCTTTGGTTTAAAGAGACACCATGACCATGACAACTCTTCTAGAGGAAAGTATTTCATTGGGGCTCACTTACTTTTCAGAGGTTTTGTCCATTGTCATCATAGTGGGAAGCATAGTGCCACAGAGGCACACATGGATTATTTTAAGTAATGAAATACTCAGAGAACATCCTCACTATATAGCCTAGGTATTCGTAAATATATTTTGAGTCTCATGAGTCTTTATTCTGGGAGCTTGGGACCAGGAGGAAAACCCCCACAACCAATTTTATTACTTAAGTTACTTAAATTTAAAACAATTTAAATTACTTAAAATGCAGGATCCTTGCCTTCCAAGCACTTCTCAAAGACTATAAATATACAGTCATATTAGTGATAGACAGACTTCGATATAGGCAGATTGAAGATTTTTCTATTGGATTTTATCACATTATATTTAAAACATTTGAAAATTAATATAAATGGGATTTACAAAAAGGTATTTTAAGGTGTATTAGTCTCAGTTTTCACATGAAAATTTTAAACGGATAGAGATTTTGGTCTAAAGTTTTTTAAATGTTATTTAAATGTTTACTATGAGGAGAATGAATTAACAGCCCAAGTATCACTTATAAATGGATATATTTAACCTGAAAATATACAGAAAAAGAGAAAAGATTATGTCAATTCACCAGGCCTAAATATCAAACTTCATATAGAAACTTTTGAGTGATTGGACATAAAAGTTACAACAAGGTAGGCATTATGGTGTGTACCTGGAATCCCAGCTTTCGGAAGGCCAAGGCAGGCAGACTGTAAGACCAAGGTTAGCATGGACTACACGGAACATTCAGAAGACTGAGGGAGGAGACTTGTGAGTTCAAGGTTAGGTTGAATTATGTGGAACACTCAGAAGCCTAAAGGAGAAGAAGTGTGAGTTCAAGACCAGTTTGAGCTAAAAGGGAAAAAAGTGAAATACTCAAAATATGAAAGGTTAAAAAAAGTTGAATCACATCAAAGGTAAGAGATGAATCTGATCCAACATCTGTTGCACTGTCAGCTGAGGCACGCGGGTCACTTCAATGCAAGCCATCTTTCTGTTTTGTTTTCATCTAACCAGTATAAACTGATGCAGTCTTAATCATCTTATCTGAGAAATCAATTTTAGAGTAAAAAAAAAAAAAGGAGGAAAGAAAGAGAAAGAAAGAAAAACAACAACAACAACAAAAAGCTGCGCTAGATATTGATGGCATGCAAAGTGTGACTCTCTGTGACTTACCTATGACAGAGGGAAAGCTGTGCCTTGGTTCCTCAGTGCTGTTCCCTTTGAGGTTTATAGAAGATACTCATTGGCCTTGTCCCAACATTTCCTGTATGCTGTCCTCTCCACAACCCTGGGTTTCTGAACCTAACTGGGTGCTAGCATAGTTAGAGAGTTGAATGCGAGAATGTTGAAGACCCTTAAAGGCTTATTCCCTAGAGTCCTATTACTGAATGAGCAGTGGGAAGGAGAAAGTTAGGTCACCAAGTACATGCATTTGAAGGGGATATTGGCATCCTGCCTCCAATGATTTAAAAAACTCAATTGTTTGCTTCATGGCAATGTGATAAATGGTGTTGTGTCTCTATATCTCTGTACCATTGCCACACACTATCCCACCATTGCTCTGAAACAATAAGCATATCCAATCCCAGACAAGGCCATGAAATGATGAGGCTAAATAAACCATTGCCTTTACAGGTAAGCTGTACCAAATATTAGTCATGGTGACAGAAAGCTGGCTAGCGCAGATGAGATTGGTAACTGACTCCTAGTTTCAAGTTAGAAAACTCAAAACTTCTCTTTAAAGTTGATCTGACATGAGTGTACATCTTTCACCAAAATCCTCCAGAGTGCAATTGGCTACCATATTTACACAAGCAAAGAAGCCATTTTTAATGGACCAGACAGATCTAGACAACGTACCAAACACTAAATATCCAAGTTAACATTGTGCTTCTGCCATATGCATATTATGTGATGCAAGGTGAACCATTTCATGCCTCTGAGTTCTTGTCTAACAATAGTCAGAAAAATATCATTTAAAAAAGTAAGTGCAAAACTGTGCTTGTCTGGTTTGAAATATTGGATGGGGGAAGAATATTGTAGCGATCTGCTAAAATAAGAAGGTGATCAAATAATATTGAAGACATTTAAAAAAAACTTTAGACTATAGTAAAGTCAAGATGACAGATCCACGTCTCATATGCTTGGACATAACCTCTCCAAGCCCCCAGCCTGCAAAATATATATATAAACTTCTTATAATTATAATAGATAGCTGTAAAAATCAATTTGTTCAAGAGTGTGTCAGCTTTATTGCTTAGACTTGCTAGGACATTTTGCTTATACATAGATTTCATATGGACATTATTTCAAAATAATTTCATATGGAAATTATTTCAAATTGTAAGGCAGACTCTTTTCAGTCTGGTATAGATGCTAGGCTGTGTGTTATAAGACTTCCACAGGCTCTTGTTTGTCCCTGCACTTGATGGATAGTTGGTTTTAGAAGCACTTAAACAACACATGGTTTAAGTTCAGACTAGGCAGATTTGACCCCCAGACAAAATGTTGTTGTTGTTGTTATTATTGTTATTATTATTATTATAAGAGCAATTGAAGAAAGACATGAATAAATGCAGGTACTATAAACAAGGAGAGGTAGGAAGAAGTGAAGGCCATTAACGAAAGGGATTACTTTGACATGCCGAATGTGTATGGCTTTAAATTAAGATTCTTAATAAGGCATTTCATTATGTGTCTTTACCTGAGGAAGTTTGGGAGATAGCTTTGCTTCCAAACTCAATGTAAGATTTCTACATCCAGGAGTTTTCTGGAAGAGAATATTTGATGACTGACTCAATCAGGAGTAGTAAATGCTTAAATGTGCACAGTGCTAGGAGAGACCGCTGTTGTGTGGAAAGCACATCTAAGCGCTGTGTTTCTAAGCAGAAATGTAAACTTTGCCACAACCTAACAAAGGGACTGATCATGTCCTTTTTCTGTTAATGTAACAAGTGAGTTTGAATAAGGAGTTTTCAGAGAGCATCGTAAACAAACTGTATCCTTTGCTTTCCCTTCTTCATTGTATTACTGCTTATTTCTTTGCTGTTGCTCAACAGATGTATCTCACTACTGAATTGCTTATAGAATTGAAAACTTCATTTTCTTTGAGACAACTTCTTATCCTCCCACAAGATGCAAGTTTTCTTGAACACCAAAAGCTCTTCATGCCTATCCTTAAGCAGAGTTTGCCTAAAAATAACTATATTATGCATTGATATCCACCGTTTTGATACTCACATTCACAAATGTGTATATTTTGAGCAAACGAAATTGCTTCCCACTGAGCACATTTATTTTAAAAAAAGATCTATTTTGTGGCTCTGCTTTCCTACATTTAAAAATATCTCACCAAACCACAATGCTATTACAAGAAACGGAACTGGGCTGTTGCTCAAATCTAAAGTTTGCATTCAAACTCTTTCTCCAAGCATATAGCTAAACTTCAGGAAAACCTAGAGACCATCAGCCTGATTTCCCCTGGGATTTTTACCTGTTCCATCTAAGAGTAAGTGGTAGTGTAGCAATTTCATAGCCTCATTTTCTCTATCTATCACAAAAGCAGCAGTGTCTACAGAGTACCCAGGAGACATGCCAAGTCCAAGATGGAATCTATGATCTGTATCTACCATAGAGAGAAGAGTCAAAATCTTTCTAAACTTTAGCAGACAAGAACATTTTCATGGGACCTTTAATATTAGTAATGGGTTAAAATCCATTTCCAGTTAAATTACAAAGTCCTATTGTTACTCACATGAATATCACCATGGGACTTTGAAGGCTGGTTTTTTTGTCATTGGTAAGGCTCAAAACCTTCTTTAAGGTCAAATAGTCTGTGACATGAACCATTACATCAGTACTTTATGTGGTCCCAGCTTCCATTGGTTTTCATCATGATGTCATGCTTCAAATATATGTTTAGTCTGATTTTAAAAGAAATACATCATTTTCTGAATCAGTTATGCACTGTCTTTCGACCTTGACAACCCTCACTGACTTCATTCTGCCTTACACTTTTGTGTTATTTATATTATATATTGGAAACATCTTATCATTGGCCCTTTAGCTGATACAATTTGTTCTACACATTCCCCATAATTAAAATTAGGAAGAAATATATCTATACACAGAGCCAGAATATTAACATGCCTTGTTGTGACACCAACCCACCACACACTTGTATAAGTAAACATCATGGCATATATATATAAGTATATACAAAACCTGATAAATTAAAACATTAAAAAAGAAAATTGAAATTGAGGATGAGACCTTAACATTGAATTTGTTTACCAACGTATGCATACAGTGTATTTGATCACTGTATACACTGTATACACTACCTGCCCTCCACATCCTTCAACCCCTCTCCCTCTCCCCTCCTTCTTACAAGTCATCTTTTCACATCCATTTCGGTTTTTTTTCATTTTTTATTAATTTATTCATATTACATCTAAATTGTTAGCCCTTCCCTTGTATCCTCCTATTCCTCCCTCCCTCCCACTTCCCCCCTTCTCCCTTTCTCTATGTCTGTGATTGAGGGAGACCTCCTCCCCCTATATATGCTCTTAGAGTATTGAGTCTCTTCTTGGTAACTTGCTATCCTTCCTCTGAGGGCTGCCAGGCCATCCAGTCCAGGGGATGTGGTCAGAAAAGGGGCTCCAGAGTTAGTGTGAGAGCCAGATCTCACTCTCCACTCAACGGTGGAGAATATCCTATCCATCAGCTAGGTCTTGGTAGGGGTTCGAAGTTTACTGCCTATATTTTCCTTGGCTGGTGCCATAGTTTGAGGAGGGCTCCAGGACCCAGATCCACCTGTCATAAAGTTCTTCTTGTAGGCTTCCAGGACCCTGTGGATCCTTCTATTTCCCCATTCTTCTATGCTACTCTCACCTAAAGTCTCAATAGAATGCGCTCTTCCCTGACCCACTTTCCTGGTAAGTAAAGTTTTTCATGGGACCTATCCCTTGGACTAGTGTCTCGATATTTTTATTTAGAGGTTCACTGGTTTTTGTAAGCATCCACTGAAGCCTGATGGACTCCTCAGTGGATACATAGCTAAAGACAGTGACTGCCCCTTCCTAGAATCCAGGAGTAAAAGCCAGTACTTCCACAGGAAAAGCTAGGTTTCCAGGGCTCCTCCCTATTAAATGATTGACAGTTGACAGGCCCAATCCATATGCCCATTGCTATCAGCCATGGCTGATCTGGGATCCAGACTTCAAGGCTGCGTCATGTCCAGAAGACAGCATTTCACAGGCCGTTTCCTTTTCTTCCTCTTATATTCTTTCCACTCTTATTTCCACTCTGCTCCCGAAGACTTAAAGGGGGTGGTATAAAATTTCTGTTTACAGATCAAGATTTATTAGTCATTTATTCTCAGCTTCTTGAGCAACAGTGCGTTTCTGCCCTCACCTCTGTTCTTCACAGAGAAGCATCTCTAAGGATGGGAATAACATTTGTCTATGGGTATAAACTTCAACATTTGCACTTTAATTTCTTAATAGTAGCAATACAGTCTAGGATGAGATGAAATTACAAAGTAGCTTTACTTTGCACTTCCCTGGTGGCTCATGATGATAAAAATTTTAAAAAACGTTTATTGGTCATTTGTATTTGTTCTTTAGAGAGTTGTCGTCTCTGCAGATCCATGTCTTGATATTTTTTATTAGCTTGTATGTTTCTTGATGTTCAGCTTCTCTAGATCTATGTGTAGTCTAGATAGTAAGCATCTGTTAGAATGGAGCAAAGGTTTTTTTTTGTTTATTCTGTGGGCTGCTTCTTCACTCAGTTGATGGTTTCCTTTGCAATACAGAAGCATTTTAATTTGGTATGATCCCACTTGACAATCATTGGTCACGGTTTTCTACTGTTACTGGGTTATTTTCAGAAAGTCCTTGCCTATGTTTATATGGTAACATATACTCATTACTTTCCTAAAGGAGTTTGAGTATTTTAGGTTTTGTGTTGGACTGCTTAATCCATTCAGAGTTAAGGACTTTGCAGCCTGAGAGATAAGGGTCTAATTTCATTCTCTGCATGTTGACATCCTGTTTTTTCCAGAATGACTTCTTGAAAAGGCTGTCTTTTCTCTGGTTTGTATTTATGCCATTTAAAAAAAAGAATCAGGTAGCTGTAGTTGCATAGACTAATATCTTGGTCCCTTATTTTGTTCTGCTATTTGTACCACTACGCTGTAGTGTGCCATTAAACCTTCTATGATGATCTATCCCCACAGGATTCTTTTATTTAGGATTGCTGTGGCTATTCTTGTTCTTTTATGTTTCCACATACATTTTAATATCCTTTTCAACATCAGTGAAGAATGGTCCTTGGAACTTGGCTAAGATTACATTGAATTTTTAGATTGCTTATAGTAAGATGGACATTTTCATAATATCATTTCTTCTACAGATTTTTTTTTATGTATCCTGCCTTTTTGTTGAAAGTATTTATCAGCTCCAATTTTTGGTGGAGTACTTAGTTTCCCCTAAGTATACAACTGTATCATCTGCTAGCAGGGATGCTTTGAATCCCTCTATTCCTATCCCTTTATTTCCTTTTCCTGTCTTATTGCTCCACCTAACATCTCCAGCGCTGTATTGAGAAGGAGTGGAAAGAGTGGACCGTTCTATCTTATTCCTGACCATAGGGAGAATGCTTTGCTATTTTTTCATTTATCATTATGTTAGCTATAATTTCAACATGAAACCTTTATTATAGAGGTTTTTCTCCCTACCTCTATTATAAGTCTTTCCCTGACACTTATCAGGAGTGTATTTTGGATTTTTTTGTCAAAGACATCTCTGTATCTATTTAGATGATCAAATAATTTCTGTGTTTGAGTCCATTTATGTGATGCATTACATTTATTGATTTATGTCTCCTGAACAATCTTTACATCTCTGGAATGAGACCAACTTGATTCTAATTTTCTTTTTTTATTTAATCTTGACTTTTCAACTATTTTATTGAGAATTTTTGCACCATCTGAATCAGGAAGATCAATATATAATTTTCATGCTTAGCTGTGTTTTTAGTTTTTATCAGGTTATTGAATTTATTTGTTTTTCTATTTTATGGAATAAACTTAGTAGTACTGAAGTTAATTCTTCTTTAAAGACCTGGTATGATTTTTCTGTGAATCCATTTTGTCTTGGGATTTGGGGTTGGGTTTGAAGAATTTTGTTTTCTTCCTTCTTCCCTCCCCACCTCCTTCACTCTCTCCCTCTCCCCTCTCTCCAGGTTCTCTCTACATAGCCCTGGAACTCACTATGTATACTAAACTGGCCTTGAGCTCACAGAGATATGCCTCCTCTTCCCCTAAAGTGTTGAGATTAAAGGCAAATGTTACCATTCTCAATTTGAAGAGTTTTTATTAGAGCTTCAAAATAAATCATTACTGTCTATAAAGCTGTTTAAATTATTTATTTTGTCTTGGTTTAAGTCTCATAGGTTAGATACATCTAGAAATGTGCACACTTCTTTTAGATATTTTCAATTTCATTGCTATCTGTTCCATTCCATCACTTATTTTATTAATTTGGGTCATTCTTTTGGTTAATATATGTGAATATATATATTTAAAGGGGACTTATTAGATTGGCTTACACAATATGATCTGGATGGTCCAACAATGGCTGTCTAATGCCAGGGAGATTACTACTAGCTCAGTGGTTCTTGAGAAGTTCTTAGCAGTTCTAGGTTCATGAGCTAGTTTCTTTAGTAAACCTAGTTGGCAATGAAAGTTTAGTAGATTTCTGAAGGACTGCTGGTCTTCGGACCATATTGCAAGGCAAAGAAGCTTGTTTCACTGAAGGAACACAGCCACAGCAGCAGCGACGACCACAGAGCAGATGAAGCAGACAGTAAGGCTGAAGCCAAGCAGGCATGAGAAAAGTTTTCTTCTTCCACCTCCTTTTTCTCAAGGCTGTCACCAGCAGCTACCACCCACATTTAGATTATTATGTCCTCCCACTTCCAATAATTCAGTTGAGAAGAGCTCTCACATGTGTGCCCAGTGGCTTGTCTTTTAGTTGATTCTATAACCAGTCAAGTTAATGAGCTGGATTAACCATCACAAGACAACTCTTTGTCAACATGACAACCAATTACATCTCTTTATGTCATTCTTAATATCCAAGTGGAAACATTAACATTAGCATGGTCATAATTCAACCTAATATGATAGAACTATCCTTTGTACAACTGCAAATGCACTATATTAATATTATTATTGTATTTTTATTTTATTCTTACATGATTGGTGGCAAAATCCTTCAAGGAATTCTGAGTCTTTTAGTGTTCCATAGCTTAAATATGGTAATAGAGATTTATAGCACCTAGCCACTGATATTATCTCATTTCGTGTTATGTTACATGATAAATACACAGAGGAAAGGAGACATAGATTTCTGCTTAATGCATGTGCATATAATCATAAGCATTCTTAAGTAAATCAGACAAAAATGCTCGTAGAAATAAAGGTTCTCTTTCCTGTAACAGGGATGTTGCTTTAGATCAATTTATAACTACCTTCCTCGGCTGCTCCTTCTGTAGGCTGAGAGTTGTGATGGTTTTAATTGTTAAGTAATGCAACCTAGGAAAGGTAGTCTCAAAAAGGTTTTGACAATATTATGTTGACAAGTGGGTATACCTGGAGGGGGTTGCTTGCATTGCACTAATTGACATGGGAACATCTTTCCTTTAAAAGTGGATAGCATGTTCTGAGGGTTTGGGCCCTAGATGATGTAAAAAAAATTAATGGAGAAACTGAGCTGAGCATAATTAGACATGCATTCCTTCTCTCTCTGTTCTTGGCTGTGTATGTGAGTAGCTGCTTCCAGTTCCTGCTGCCTTGATTGTCCTGTATTGATGGACTATCGCTTGGAGCTGTGGGCTAAACTAAATTTCTATTCCTCTAGTTGTCTTTGTCAAAATATTTTATTACATCAATAAGAAATGAATAATAAAACGGTGTTCCATATCTGAATTTTTTGAAACAATTTTGTTTTATTAACATTATCCAAATTTTAAGAGATTTTTGTTACCTTAATATTTTCTAGTTTTATCAGGTCTTAGATTTGTGCTGTACATAGAGAATACTAGATATAGAGAAGGTGTTCTCAGATATCTATCTTCTAGACTATTCCATTTAGTTACACATTAATCATCATTTTGTAAAGTTAAAACATTCAACTATTGACACATCTTGTCTGCTTCCCGTAGTCTCCCTGTTTTTATTCCCAGGAACATCACATACCTTACGTTTTCGTGAGACATTTTCTTCACCTGGAAGCTGAAAGGACCAAAAGCATCCCTGTTGTATCTTAGAGAAGCCGAGAAGATATTTTTGAGGATGCCCATTTGTAGTATGATTCTAGATGATGACTCATAGGGAGCATCTTGATTTCATGAGTGAGAAAGAAGGCGCTCTGAAGTGCTGAAGTTCAACCCAAAATGCATATCTGATAATCAGCACTTGAAATGAAAGAAGAAAAGCATGTGATTTGAATTTCATGCTTCTTCATCTTCTTAGTTCTTCCAATAAAATAAATTCAGGATTATGAAAATCATTTCCTACAACCCAATGAGCATTTTCAAAACAAAACATCTTTCAGTTATCACATTAAAGGGGAAGGACATTGCTGTCAAGGTTTTTGATGCTTGCATTCATGTCTGAAGGAATATTAACTGCTGTGAGATATTTGGGCATTTAAAATTTAAATATAGTCTAAGAAATTTTATTTTATCTTTTTTTCTCATTCCTCTGTATTGCCGCCATTCTGTGAAATTTGCCCTTTCCAACCAGGATGCTGCAGGGCACAGAACTCTCAGCTAAGAATGCCAAAGGGAGTACCCATCTGTTCATGACCTTTACTCATATCCGTGCACATCACAGCCTTACACAGAACTTTCCCTTAGTATAGTCCCTTAATTATCTCGAAAGCCAAATGAAATTCCATTTAGGCTGTTTCCAGGTTCTGGCTATTATGAATAAGGCTGCTATGAACATGGTTGAGCTTATGTCCTTGTTGTGTGGTGGAGCATTTCCTGGGTATATTCCATGGAGTGGAATAGCTAGGTCTTGATGAAGCCCTATTCCCAGTTTTCTGAGAAAGCACCAGACTGAGTTACAAAGTGGTTTTACCGGTTTGCATTTCCACCAGCAATGACGGAGTGTTCCTTTTTCTCCACATCCTTGCCAGCATGTGGTGACACTTGAATTTTTGATCTTAGCCATTCTGATGGGTGTAAGATGGAATCTCAGTGTCGTTTTGATTTGTATTTCTCTGATGACTAAGCACACTGAGCATTTCTTTAAGTGTTTCTCAGCCGTTCGATATTCCTCTGTTGAGAGTTCTCTGTTTAGTTCTGAGCCCCCATTTCTCAATTGGGTTATTTTGTATGGTGGTATTTAATTTCTTGAGTTCTTGATATATTTTGGATATTAGACCTTTGTCAGATGTAGATGTATGTGAAGATCTTTTCCCAGTCTGGAGGCCAGCCTCTCCCAAGAGCATGGGAGTCCCTGCCGGGCCATGGGGACTGTCCGGGCTGGGTTTTTAGCTCCCCAATTGTCCAGGTCCAGACTGCTGTGGCCTGCAGTCAGGTTCCTGCCTGGACTAGTTCAGATAGTGGACCAGTCTAAATTGTGCACCTTGGGGTGTTCAGTCATACCAAGTTGTGGCCACAATTCAGACCCCATTCCAGACTCTCAGGGCAGTCCAGCTTCTCCCATGAGCGTAGGAGTCCCCACCGGGCCCTGAGGGCTGACCTGGCTGAGTTCTGTCAGCCCAACTTTGAAGACTTGGTCTGCTGAGGTCAGCTGCTTGGCTCAGGCTTGGACCTACCCAGACCTAGCCTGGGCTTCCCCATGGTCTTGGGTGCTCTCCGTGGACTGGTAGTATTCCAGGATAGATTCACCTGCTTCCCCAGGCCAGGAGCTCTGGTGTTCCACTGTCCCACACACTGCACCCAGCCTATAGAGGCCGGTTGCAGCCGCAGGTAGCTCCCATTCCAAAGTCTGGGGAGTGGGTTCAGGACCTCCGTGGGCTGTTGTTTGACCCAGGGCCAGGCCTGCCTGTGGTCTGCACTGTGCGCGGCCCTACTCACCTAGTGTTCTCCAGTTATTGCAGTCTTTGGCTCCCACTCCGGTCCCTGGTCTTTGTGCTGAAGATCAGATACAGTGCGTGATAGACTCCGCCATCTTGGAACTCCGAAATGTTTTCATTCCTGTGGTTCTTTTTAAATTGACACCCTATGATACCCTATGAGCATATAAATGGGGAGGAAGTCCCCCTCAGGCACAGTCATAGGGGAGGGGAGTAAGGGGAAAATGGGAGGGAGGGAAGAATGGGAGGATACAAGGGACGAGGTAACCATTGAGATGTAACAAGAATAAATTAATTTTAAAAAATTGCCACAATCTTGTAAAACTCTGCAGCGTGTTTACAAACTGCACCTCCTGGATTGCAATCTTAAAAACACATGGAAAGAAGTTATGTTTTTTCTTTGGGTTGATTTTTATTTTTGTTGACAGGAGTTTTTTTATTTAGTACTTTTGTCTCAGCTTCCTCTTTGGTTTGCCGTTTTCTTGATATTTCTAGGTTCTTCAGTCTCCATTGAGACTGAGGCCAGTGATGCCCTGCTTCGTACTTCCACAGTTAAGTTAAATCAGTGTCCTGTTTCTCAGTCCATCTCTTATCCTCGGCTTCCTATGATGTCCTCCATCTGTTCTATGAGATGTTCTGAAGTTGTGTTTGGTTAAAACCAACCTGCTTCCCACTTGGCCCTTAGTGAGCGAAGGGGACAAACGCTCAAATGTTGTTGTCACATCTCTATCAGTTTCTTCTCTTCCTTAGCGCTCTTTCATCTTCTATCATGGTTTTCCCAATGTTTTTAAGTCTGTGGTGTTTTTCTTTTTAATCCTTCTTTAATCTCTTTCTTTGAATATAAATCTGTGAGATAGCAAAGATGCATATCAGCATTTAGCTGTCTGTGTTTAACTGAATGTCTCCAATCTTCCTTTCTCAAAGGTCAAAAACAGCTTGCATGTTAAGCCTCAATTTCCCCAAGACTCTCAGCATTGTACTTACATTTGAGTTGTGTAATTCTAAGTATTTCTTATCCTTCCTGCATGTTTGTTCTTTCTCATCACTCTTGTGATGTCTACTTCTTAATATGAAGGTTTTCAAAAATATTGTTTATATTCTTCTCACTTTTAAGGACCAAATTCGGTAACACATGTCTATCATTTACTGCACAGAGTAGCATAAGGCATAATAATCTCAATTACTAGCCCTTGCGAATGGCCTTCATGAGTTTTCACTCATTCTTATGGTACTCACTGAGCCAGACATAGAACCATATCTCATATATGTGTATATTAAAATGCTGATAGTGTGATGGGTATTTGTAGAGGCAGACCTCCTGCCTCCCTATTAAGAGGCTGTCAGAATAACTCTGCCTAGTTCCTGGAATCAAAATTCTAGTAAATAGCACTTTCTAATATCTGTTCAAACAAATGTATTCTGTAAAAGAAAAGATTTATAAGAATATCTAAAATTCCTACAAAGTGAAGTTTATTCCCAGAATCAAATTTATAGCTCCTCATACTGCATGATACCCAGTCTGCCACTGGGAACAGTTTTGTGAAGTTGATGTGGTTCAGTTTCTCCAATGGCTCTTGTACCAATGTATTTGTTAATATCAAATGTGGTTGTGTTGACACTGACCATGTCATTTTACAATTTTTCCTATAAAATCATTCCTGTAAGTATTGTGCTTGGGATGTTATTTTTCTGAGCAACATCAGAAAGACTCCACCCAGCAAGGGATCAAAGCAAATGCTGAGACTCAAAGCCAAATTTTGGGGCAGAATCCAAGGAGTCTTATAGAAGAATTGAGGGAGAGAAGGACCTGAAGGGGACAGGAGCTCCACAAGGAGAACAACAGACCCAACAAATATGGATCCAGAGAGACCTGTAGAGACTGATGCGTGAACCAAGGACCAAGACCTAGACCCCCTGCTCAGATGTAGTCCATCGGCAGCCTAGTCTCCATGTGAGTCCTGAAATATGGCGAGTAGGGGGCTGCCTCTGACATGGCCTCTGTTGCCTGCTCCTTGACCACTTTCTCCTGGCAGGGTGGCCTTTCCAGAACACAGAGGAAGAGGACACAGGCAGCCCAGATGGGACTTGACAGACTGGGATTAGATGGTAGGGAGGAAGACTCCCCGTTTCTGAGGACTAGGAGAAGGGAGAGGGGGAAGAGGAAGGGAGGGTGTGACTGGGAGGAGATGAGGGAGGGGGCTACAATCAAGATGTAAAGCGAATTAAATCTTTAATTAAAAATTAAAAAAAAAACCCAAGGATTCCTAATGATAGACATCACTGTGTCTATGCATATCTCAACCCTCCTAAGAGGAACTTCACTTTACAGTAGATGTCAGCTAACACAGACACCCCAGCTCAGCCAACACAGGACATCTGTATCATATCCCTTATCCTAATGCCTCATGGCAGAAGATCAAACAGAACTACTGTAAGAGCCAGAGATAGTTGGTGACTAAAATGAAACTGTTTTCTGGACACAACAGGACAGTCACTTACATGAACTCAGAAAAATTGTGACAGTGGGCATAAGACTTAATCAAGATCAGGCCAGAAGAAAAAATATCCTAGCATGGAGGGTGGGAGGTGTGCATGAAGTCCCATTTCTAGCTGACATATGACTGGCATCTAGCAGCTGGTGGAAGATGAGGCATCTTCAGTCATGTGACTCCTGGTAAGTCAATTGTCGTTGTTCAGGAGAGGCCCTGTACCTGATAGCATTTAGCTAACACAAATTAGACCTCCTAGGTTTTTTAGAACAAGAGGAAGAGAGAGAGGGGAGGGAGGGAGAAAGAGAAGGAGAGAGAGAAGGAGAGAGAGCACATATGAGTATGGAGGTAGGGGTAGATCTGGTAGGCTCTGGGGGGAGTGAATGTGTTCAAAATACATTATCTGAAACTCTCAAAGAATTAATGCAAGTATTATTTGAAACCATATGGGAAAACTTACTTCTGCTTTTTCTGCTCACATTCTAAGAAAAGAGAGGTATTTATGCTAATTTTCATAGTGACCTCTTTTTCCAGTTTAGCTGATGAAGAAGCTCTGAGCTACCAGGTAGGCAGCACCTTTTTCAACCTGTTTGTCTACAGGAAAATCATGCGATTTTGGAGTTGGGTCAGCAACAGCAGGTCCCAGCACTGTCCGACTTAAATGGGCATCCATGTGCAATATATATATGGCAACACATTCCCTGGCAAGGGGCTCAGTGCGCTCTCCTGAGGAACTCAACTTCATATCAGGAGAGGTAAAGTGGATACAAGAAAAATGCCATGTGTGTGGAGAGCATTAGGAAAGGCCATATTTTTCAAAAAAGAATATTGTTTACAAGGAGTGTTAATAGGTTTCAGGGGAAATGTTAATTTTTTTCTCCTGGATGAAATAGCTACTGTAACTTTTTAATGGTTAATCATTCACTCCTGAATTTTTATATTAAGCATTTCATATTACTTTATTGACTTAACTTTTATGCTCTTCTTCATTTTGACAGTAAAGAATGACCAGGCAATACTCTTGGAAAATTGGAGACCATTTTGCAGCTGCTCTCTGTTGAGAGGAGTGAATAATAGGGTGCCCTCAAGGAATTTCAAAGGTATCACTCAACGGAAACTTTTGTGTCTGAAGAAAACTAGATCATTTTATCATGGTAGGCATACTGATATGTTTGCTTTAATAAAATGCCATATTTCTGCCTTTAATCTCTTGTCAACCCACTATTAAAAAGCCCCAGAGTGCATGCGTGCAGCACATGTAAACACTTGCGGTTTTGATGTTACCACAGAACATACTAATAGAGCATGTAATTTGTGTTTGGTGCACAGACTGCAGTAATTTATTGAGTGGTAGAAAGAAGCTAGAAGAGGGTTTTCCCTGACATTAGCCAGCAAGACAATTTAATTTGAGTGCTCTATGCAGGGCTGCATGTACGCCTGTGTTCACGTGATGAAATCATGCCAAAAGAAGGGACAGCACTGAGGAGAAGGAATGATGCCAATCCACTTCATCCACACTGAGAAAACTATCAGGTGTGGTAACATTCTTGCTGTCAAGGGCAAGCATATCATTTTCAGAAGAGGGGATTTGTGTGTGTGTGTGTGTGTGTGTGTGTGTGTGTGTGTGTGTGTGTGTGTGTGCATTTGTCCTAAAACTGACACTGCTTTCTGAGCGCACAGAACAAGTTAATTCAAAGGATTTAAGACACACCATAACAGCAATCACTTTTATGCTTTGTGGACATTTTCTACATAGCCCTCGGGGAAGAGGGCAGAGAACACTGCCTTTCCTCTTAGTATGTGGAGTCACGAAATGTGGAAAGCTTGAGTCACTCCAATGGCTTCCTAGGGGATGTCATTGTCAGACTTCAGTTTGACTCTGCTCCTTTGGGGCAGCCAATTTACACATTTGTGTAAGGTCCTTGTAGGCAACGGTCCTTTGGTTGGGCATAGCTCATCTTTATTGTCTCACTTCTACCCTCCTTAGACATGTTGCACACTGTAAATTAGCACAGATGATTTGAATGGAAAGGCCACAAGTCTGTGGAAGAAATAATGTTAAACATGCCAATTTCTGGAAATTGTAATGAAATTCTGTATTTTATATATAAAAACCACATTTTATTTACTCAGACAAATCAAAAGTAAGCCCAGTTAAGAGAAATCTGTGCTCAGAACAAATGACCACTGTATTTATTTCCAAAAGATGGAAGATTTCCCTCCTGGGAACCAGGTCACAGTTCTTTATGTGTGTTCTTCAATGCAGATTCCATATAACATGCATGAGCATACATGTACCAAGTTTCAATGTGTGCTTGAATCTAGGGCTGCACAGAGATTTAAGTTTGAAGGCTGATTGAAACGAACCTCTCATCCTACCTCTGAGTGACAGCCTGTGTTTTCATCTTGCATATTTACCTGTCCCTATTCAACTGGTTCCAGATTATGGCAAGGGATTAAAGGGCATCCGAAGGCTGTTGGTGTTCATAGAGCTGCTGTTAATATCCGGAAGGAGACAAATACACAGTAACACATGCCTCGTGTCATCATGTTAGGAGGAGAATTCAAATTGCATGCAGCTGCCTATTGAGGATGGCTAGTGTTCCTGCCTTGGAGACCGATGAATGCTGGCTGTATTGAAAAGGGGGTCTGTGCTTTCTCTTGTGTCATTGAACCATCGTGTTTGATGTTTTCTTCTGCAATAGCATCAACCCCTCTGTCTGCCATTTCCAAGTCAAAGTTGATGCCACAAATTCCTATTAAAGAATTTCTCCTCAGCTTATGATACCAGGGCAAGGACCGTCAGAGTGTGATAGGACATTTGGGACTATGCCTTCTGGGATGGACTGAGAAGCAGTCTTGATGGTAGAAGGTTCTAAAGTATCTTCCAGGAAAAGATCGGATTTTCTGTGGGAGATGCAAAGATATCATAGAGGGTGATCTAAGGGAAATGCCACAGGGCCAGGCAGGGAGGTTCTGACAGAGAAGAGGCCTTGTCTCTGGTGTGGCTCCATGGGATGAGGGGAAGGGGAAAATCTCCATGAAATCAAAGGCCAACAACAACAACAACAACCAGAAAGACATATTTCCATCTGGCATAAATACAGCCACCCAAAGTGGTAGCTGAGGATTACATCACAGGGTAGCATCAGAAAGAACTGCCTACCCCTAGCCTCTAAGAGGCAATTGTGTCCTTCTGTGCTTTGTATTGTTGTGATAAACACCATGATTGAAAACAGCTTGGGGAGGAAAGAGTTTATTTGGCTTACTTGTCCAGATCACAGTCCATCATTGAGGAAGCTGGGAACTCAAGCAGGAGCCAAGGCAGGAACCACAGAGGAATACTATGTACTGGCTTTCTTTTTGGCTCAAGTTTGGCAACCTTTCTTATACTTCCAAAGACCATCCAGGGACACCGCTCATAGTGGGCTGGGCCCTCTCACGTCAATCTGTAATCAAGACAATGGCCCACAGAAGTGTCTACAATCTGATGGTGACATTTCCTAAAGCGGGGGCGGGGGGGGGTGGAGCTCTCCTCTTAGCTGTATCTAGTTTGTGTCAAGTCAATCAAAAATAACCTACACAAGGCTCTAGCGGGCTCCCGTAGTTTTCTCCAAATGGCATCTTCTGAAACAACAAAAGACAGTTTGAAGGAAAGTTAACTGTCCCCTCCCCACAAATACCAGAGTTTGCTCCTGATGGAATGTGTCCCAGTTGTCTTTTTGCTTTTCTTTTCTGTTTGCTTTCATTTTTTTTTTTCAACTTGACACAAGCTAAAATTATCTAGGGAGAGGAAACACAGTTGAGAAAATGCCTCTACCAGATTGACCAGGAACAAATATTTAGTTCATTTTCGTGGTTAATGATTGAAGTGGAAAGATCCATCCCACTGTGGGTAACAGCAACCGTGGGCAAGTGGGCTTGGACTGTCTATATGAGCAAAGCCACAAAGAGCAAGCCAGTAAGCCATGTTCTCCACAGCCTCTGCTTCCGTTCCTGCCTCCAGATTCCTGCTTAGAGTTCCTGCCCTAGCTTCTCTTCATGGTGAATTGTAAACTGTACGGTGAAATCAACTCTTTCCTCCCCAACTTACTTTTGGTCATGGAGTTTGTTACAGCCATAGAAATATAAATTAAGAGGACAGAAATTGGTACCAGACTCGTACAGACTTGACCCTGTGGTTTTGAAGAGTGTTATGAAAATGTTTGGAGTTCTGAGGTGAATAAAAGCCATTGAATACTTAGCACTCAATGGATTGTTCTTCAGAAGGTGGATGATAATACTTAGAGTAATACCAGTGATGGAGATTTGCAGAATTTAAGAGGGAAGTTTGAGAGTCCCTCTATCAGGGCCACTAGTGTGACATTTTGAATTGAAATATGTAGTTTCTGCTCAACTGGAGCAGAAAAGCCATCTGTGACTCATAAGTGAATCATTGACATCTCTCTCCCCCACAACTCCCACCCCCAGCTGATGCTGGTTCACTGGCACCGAGAACTCAGCTGTGATTAAGGAGGCCAGCATCGTGAGATGAATTAAGGAGACCAGCATCATGAGACGAAATCTTCTGGGAAGGTTTTCTTTAGGATTAGCACCCAGAGCTGTAGTCTAAGTCTGGGGTCTGACCCAGGTAACGTGTAAGAGTATCTGATATACACTGATTGGCATTGGCAGAGGAGTCACAGCTTCCTGCTCATAGTAGGCTGTGACATCCGCTGATGAAAGGATCAGACAAACCCATGAGGCGTCCCTCCCTGGCCGTCAAGATTATGATAAAGCAAGCATGGAGGTCAAGGTGGCAAGGTGTCCCTCACATTCACTCTCCAGGAAGAAGTTTCTAGTGGATTGCAAAATGCTGGTTTTGGTGACTCCCACTGCGTACATCATAACAACCTCAAGAGTGAGCCACAGAAGCCCATTCTCACAATGCATTCCATCCTACAAAGAAGCTATTTGCTTTCCCAGAGGCTGGGGGCCACAGACAAAGCACATCACCCCAAGTTTATACCAGGGGTGCAAAAATGTTTGAAATGCTTTATGTCTTTTCCTGACTCCAACTTTAAGGTTCTTCTTTTTTTTCCTATTGCATTTCTATAAAACTAAAAAGGTAGATTCTTACCTTTCACCTGGGAGCCTTTGGGTATACAAAGCAGGTCACAGCCATGTGAGTTTGATTTATTACTTAGACCACCATAGCTTTCTGCACAGCCACTGGTGTGCAGTGTTTAAGTGTTCCTTTCTTCCTAGAGGGACTATTACATTGTAAGTGGCATTCTTATATTTCTTTTTTTCCCAGACTGTGTTTAACCTCAGATTACAAAGGTAACTGGTTACAGAAAAGCAAGACTGTCCAGAGTCCTGGGGAGCTCATAACCTGTCAAGGCTGATGCTGTCTGCTCCATCTCAGTCTAGGAAAGCCAAAATAAAGTGTTACACTTGGTTTGTGCTAGCCAGGTTGCTTGGCTCTTATGTCACACCAGCATCAATCCTTTGCCATCAACAATTCAGCATGCTAAAACAAGAGAAGCTGGTTTCTTTTAGTTATCATGTGTAAGCCAACCTAGTTTTATCACAAAACCACGAGATGCCATGATCCAGGCTGACTATCATGAGGTTGTAAATCATGTTTTGGGATTGTCTTTTTCCCAATTCTCCAGTTCTGTAGGAGGAAGGCAGTATAGATAGGTTAATCTGAAAATGCCTCAAGGCTAATTCAGTCCTTTTCTACATTCCTTCCAAAGACCAGAATCATTTTACACCCACGGATTATTTGCCCAATACATTTCCTCTCTAAATTAGTTAATGAAAGTAAAACCTGTAGAGAAACTATTCTTGTGTCTTGTTCTATATTGATCCATTTAATACCTTTTCCTATTTTTGGGTGAACTAAACCCAGTGTCCAGTGTGGTTTTTTTGTTTTGTTTGTTTTGTTTTTTAACGTGATGCTGTGCTTGAAAGAAATCAGCTTGGAGCGAGGCCCAAGAATATCAAAGGATGCTCCATCCTGCTCATCCCATCTCTGCCAGCAATGGGCTGTGTGGCTTAGAAGAAGCACAAGGCTCGCTACGTCTCACTTCTTGACATACGGCTCTTCCAAGGGGTTTAGCTACAGGATGGAGGATGTATGTTGCTTGTGAACAATGACACATGTTTAGTATGTCACCCACATACCTGTGCACATACCAATCATGCACATGCTCTGGTTTTCTATATGGTTCATTTGTTCTTGCTTCCATGGTTGTTCTTCCTATGCTAATTAGATAGCAAGACAAGAATTGGGCACTGGAGTTAGAGCCTTTCATTTGTCACAGTTGCCCACACAAGCTCCTTAGACAAAGAAACAAAAGACCCAGGAGGTGGAAATGATCAGACTTGAAAGAAAATTAGCCTGCCCACTCTTTCTATGTTTGATGTTACTTCAAGTTGTTTGTCCTCTTCAACATTCCTGCTCCCAGAAACAGATATGAGGAAGCTCTGGAAAAAAGGAAAGTGCATGTTATTAGGAAGAGATAAACGATGCACAAAGCAAACACTGGCCTGCTGGATGTCTGCGCAAAAAGTGCCAGAGCACAGTCTAAGCTCTTGGCCAACCCATCCAATCCCGTGGGAAGGGACATTTGTACAAGAATCTGAAAGACATAGGAGGGTTAGACCCACGGAAGAGAGGCAACTCACATTGGAAAAACACAAGCCAGAGGGAATTGAGAAAGCTTGAGCAAAGCGTGAACGAGAGAGATGAAGCTGGAGAGAATACAAAACTCCATGACAGCAAGAAGCCTTTGAAGAGTCGTTCTGGGAGGAGAACCTTAATTGTATGCGAGGTTTACAATGCCACCTGTGTCCGCAGTGTGAAAACAGACTCAGAAACCAGGTGTCTGTAGGATATTTATACATTACATAGGAAAGAATATTCGTTGTTGCCTAAAGACATGAAGATTTCCACAAAGTCAACAATTAATAAATGGGACCTCGTGAAACTGAAAAGCTTCTGTAAGGCAAAAGACACTGTCAATAGGACAAAAAGGCAGCCTACAGAATGGGAAAATATTTCCACCAACTCTATATTTGACATGGGTCTAACTCCCAAAATATATAAAGAACACAAGAAACTATACATCAGCAAATCAAATATAATCCAATTAAAAATGAGGCAGATCTAAACAGAGAATTGTTAGTAGAGGAATCTTGAATGGCCAAGGAACGCTTGAAGAAATGATCAACGTCCTTCACCATCAGGGCAAGGCAAATCAAAAGGACTCTGAGATTCCATCTTACACCTGTCAGAATGGCTAAATTCAAAAACGCAAGTGGCAGCACATGCTGGTGAGGAGGTGGAACAAAGGAAACACTCCTCCATTATTGGTGAGAACGCAAACTTCTACAGACATTTTAGAAATCGATATGATGTTTTTTCAGCAATTTTGGATTTGATGTACGTCAAGATTTCCACAGAGAAATCAAATAGCTGCAAATGATCACACATGTGTGTGGAAGCCAGAGTTTGAAATAAGGTGTCTTCCTCGATCTCTCTCCAACTCATTTTTTTTTTTGAAGTAGGTCTCTCACTAAACCTGGAGTTTATGGTTTGGCTAGATTAACTGTCTAGGAGACCCATCTCTGCATCCTAAATGCCAAGATTACAGGCACACATTAGTGCACTCAATTTTTTTACATGGGTGTTAAGAATCCAAACTCAGGTCCTTAAGCGTGCACAACAAGCAACTGGCTGGTCTAGCCTTTTACCTTTTGTATTGTCTAAATAGAAGGAGCTAAGGTAAAGTTCGTAACTCCCCAAGGGCAGACCTACTTTTTTCTTTAGCATCAGCACCACTGGTTTAACCATTATCTTCATTGTATCATATATAGCCCCAGAGAGTGTTACCCAGTTCTCCATCACTCTGAGAAAACACCTGAGATACCCAGCTTAACGAGAGGGAGCATTTATTTGGGCTCATATTTTTCACTCAATGGTTGTTTTGTTCCTGCTGCTTTGGGGGTCTGTGCTGAGGTGGAGCATCATGGCGGGAGTCCACCGGAGAAAATGGTGGTCACCTCACCGAAACCGGGAAGTGAAAATGGTAGGGAGCGACTAAGGTCATAATAGCTCCTTAAACCCCGCATCTCCACCCCACATTATCTGACTTTGCCCCTTTAGGTTTCACTTCCTACAGATTACAGCCCATCCCAGAAGCATGCAGAAGGGTGACGAAATCACAGTGTTTGTATGAGGGCAGAAATGCATTAGGGAAAGAGAAGGTCCATTGAGTTTAGTTACAGGCATTCTCTTTTACCTGAGAACAGCGGAGACCAACCACAGAAGGCGCTCCTAATTACCGTTCCCTTTTTCATATTCCCACCACTTTTCATGTGCCCTGTGGTCACCAGCTTGTGTAGGCAGCACATTTTGAGTGGCATCTCACCTGTCTTTCTTTAAATCTGATCCTGATCGTATCATTCTATTTTTGTCTCAAGATGCTCATCTGTAGGGTGGCAACTCAGGGCCTCATTCGTATCCAACCTTTATAAAGGAGGAAACTAAAGATCTAAGGAGCTGAAGTGCTAAGACCCAAAGAAAATGGCATTTGCGCTACCCGCTTTGTGTTTTCTTCACATCAGCCCAAGGTGATTGTGTTCTTAGTCTTTTATCCAGAGACAGACATGGAAAAAATACCAACTCCGTGTGTGAACACTGCAAACAAGACAGGTCTAAATGGGAACAGAATGGACTTCTCACAGAAAATTAACTTCCTTTGTGCTTCTCTGAAATTTGTCCAAAGGGAAGAAGGTTATTCCTAAAAATAGTTCATCCTAGGGGATACAAATTCTAAATTATATTTGGAAATTAATTCACTTTTAAGTTTTTTGTCTTGTATGTGCTTGAATAATATTACTTAGAATTTAAAGTAATACAAATTAGAAAGTACAATGGTAAGTTTTTGACCGAAGAATTTATTAGCAAAAATAACTATTGTGTATACATATAGCTAAATACCTTTCTTCTATCTATCATCTATCTATCTATCTATCTATCTATCTATCTATCTATCTATCTGCAATCTACCCTCTCTATCTGTGGATCATTAGTCATCTAATTTTCTATCTACCTACGTATCATCTATGTATTTACCATACATCTGTCTCTCTTGTTATTATATGATAATGTAGGTGATTTATGGTCTCTTGATTCAAATGAAGCTTTGTATATACTGCTAAAGGCTTCATCAATTTACAAGACAACAGACTAAAGACTTTTAAAACTATGTTGTGCCTTTCAGATATTTGAATATTTAATTTACCTGTTTTGAATACTGAATACTCAAATTGAGTATTCAATTTGTATCTGTTTTACACACACAGGGTTTCAGACTTAGGAGAAACAACACAACCATCCACTCTAGCTTTACCAGATAGATGCGTGAACCCTATGCCCTCTGTTAGAGGTCATCCCAGTCTTTTCTGCATATACGAGATGAAGAAGATAAGGAATTATTTCTTATAATGAGGTAATACGGATCATTCTTCAGTTTCTGAGTCCTTTCTTTTTGCTCCATCACATCACACAATAAATCTAATCTCCCTTCTGCCAACAACAACATCAACACAAAGCCTTAAGTGTACAGATAACATGTCTAGTCTCCTTCCGTCTCCCATAACAGCTTCTACCTGTTGAAGCCAGTTGTCCAGGGTTGAGCACACCTTTCTTTACCTGGCAGCATGAGGATGGACTGGAGTCATCGTCCACCTTCATTGGGTCTGAATTAACAAAAGAAATATTTTTTAGAAGTGTTAAAAGAAACATTTTTCACGTTACCAAACACATTTGGGATAAAATGTTGAGGTTAGATTGACAAATATCCTTCTGAGCCTTTTGTGGTTCCTTTTACCTCTTATTCCAATTCACATTGGAAAATCATATGATAAAAAATACATAGAAAAAGGAAAGGGCAGTCAGGAATAACATTGTGGCTCCTGTGAAAAACTATAAAGGATCATTCACTTAAAATCACTTTTAAGAAAAGGTTTTCCCTTTAAACGATTAGATGAAGAATGGGGAAAGATGCAAATTAAACCACAGGGCACGTACATTTCAAAATTTTCTTCTATAACTTTGCCATTTCATATTTTCCCTATGTTTAAACACATTTCATTAATTTTATTATTTCATAAAAGATAGGTAACTTTTTAACCTTTTTTCAACCTCAGCTTAATTCTTTTTCCAAGTCAAGAAGTATTTTACAGACTGACTGTCTTTTCCAGGCTTTTCTCCTTTTTATTTCTGGTAGAAGTTTCATTTTTAAGGACTTCTATTCCCTTGCTGCAGAGTTTCAAATTAGGCCCCATGCAAATCTAAGTTAAGGGGTGAGTAAGCTTGTGAATGTTTTCCCATCTTTGGGAATGTAATGTTTTATTCCCTCCACTTCATACTCCGATTTCCATGGCAGAGCAAAGACAGACAAATAGAGGGGCTATTTGTAAGAAATATAATGCTTTTTTAAAATGTGCACGGAATGTTTACATACACAGGAATTACTAAGGGCAGTGTTCTAGCTTGCTGTCTGAGTACACACTGACCAAAAAACTGCTTGGAGAGGAAGAGATTTACTTATTTGGTTTCCAGGCTACAGCACATCATCCAGGGAAGCCAAGGCTGCAACTCAAGGTAGGCACTTGAAGGAGAAAACCATCGAGGAGCACTGCTAACTGGCTTGCTTCCCCTGGCTTGCTCAGATATCTTTCGTATACACTCCAGGACCACCTGCTCAGGGACGGCACTGCCAACAGTGGGCTTGTTCATCTTTCATCAGTTAGCAACCAAGAAATTGCTTCCTAGATATGCACAGGGGCCAGTATGATGGAGAACGTTCTTCAAGTGATAGTGCTTCATCCGGGGATGTCTGGACTTGTGTCAGGCTGACAGACTAACGAGCCCAGAGATGAGTTTTTCTTATTATTTCTAAATGGTATAGCCAGCTGTGCATGTGGGGCAAACCTAGAAGATTAGCACTTGAGAAGCAGAAGAGGACCACAAGAATGTGGCTAGCCTCAACTACATGAGACTCCGTTTTTGTTTTGTTTTGGTTTGGTTTTTAAAGTACAACTATCTATTTTAAGGCCTTTTTGGTGGCATGAAAATAGTTACAGAGACTCAAGTAATGAAAGAGAAATAAATAACATTGCTTATCCTTTGTACCTTTTATGGAAACAAAAGCAAATTATAATGTAAGTCTTATTTATTAGGCTATTAAATTGCAAGAAAACCTGGTTCAAAGCAATCTCACATCATACTTAAATAGTTAGCCATGCTTTTTGAAAACTTAGTGTCTTCCTAATCTTAATAGCCACTTGTCTATCTTCTTGACCTGACATGCGAAAGGGGGCATCGGTTCTTTGTTAGTTATGGTCCCTAACATGCCACAATGGCATAATTGCTCTGCTTAAGCCTACTTATTACTTTTATTGAAACATTATTAAATAGGACAAAAATATTTTAAGAGTTGAGTCTGACAGGTTTTTCCTATTGAACAAAGCTTATACTTTTAATGCTAATTGCAGATCTATCTAATTATTACCCTATGGAGCTGCCTGTCATGTAATGGCTAGAATTACTCTTTTATGGAACTGGCTCATTACATAATGTGATTAACACAAGTTTTTGCTTAACAGTGATGAGAGAGAGAGAGAGAGAGAGAGAGAGAGAGAGAGAGAGAGAGAGAGAGAAGAGAAATGCTACACATCTGTGACACCATAAATAAGATGGACAAATCACTACAGAGTCCATGGACCGTAAGAGGACACTGAAATGCAACGGACATCTTCATGCCCACAAACACAACAACACTTATGAGATGTACCAACTTGTAAAAAATCTGCCAAAGTGATATAATAATAAAAAATAGAATAGCTTCTACTTATCAAAGAAACTAAATAAATAATTCAGATTTCAAAGCAGAAAATTTTAGGCTTGTGTAAGATCACTGGTAAATTCTACCATAGATTTAAAGAAAAAAAGTATTATTAGTCCTCTACAATATTTCTCTAAAGATATAATCAGTTATACTCCTCCTAATTTACTCTGGTAGGCTTACTATTGCTGTAAGGCAAATAAATAAATAAATAAATAAATAAATAAATAGCAGACAAAACCACAGAATAATATCTCTCATTGTAATATATGCAAAATATTTTAAGATAATAATATTTTCAGTTCTAATTCAACTTTTCAAATATTAACATGACAAGCTAAGAGTTAATCCCAGGTTTGTGATGTTCAACAGAAAAGTTCAGTTTCTATAATCTATCACATCAACAGACTAGAGATTATTAGCAGGTTCCAAACATTTTTTTTGACAAAATTCAACATTAAAAGTGAAACAAAAGACAAGCAAAATGTGATTACTAACATGGTATTTATGGAGAGACATTCAAAGCTTTTAGATTAAAATCACAACCAGGCAAAGTTGTCCTACCTAATCACCATTGCTTCCTTTTATCATCTCATCATCACCAAGAAGGTCTAGTTAATGCAATAAGACATGAAAAGAAAAAAATGTAGGCAGGTCAGGAGGAAAGAAAGTTTCCTTTTTTCAAAGGAAACACAACTATCTATGTAGAAAATCCAGTAGTTTTGACCAAAACCAGGCAAGCCACAATTAATATTCCTCAATTCTATGATATTCATATACAGGACAAAATTGTGTCATAAAAAGTCAATCATATGTCTAAATAACAGCATGAAAAAATTGACACATCATGGAATGTCTAACATAGTGCTGAAGATAAGAACCAGGTCATGGGATTGATTGTACCCAACTTTACGATTATTGCAAATGTATAATACCACGAACACAGAACAGAGATCACAGAACCATAAAGATTTAGTCACCTGGTCTTCATCAAAGTAAAGAGAATGTAAAGTCAAGGTTAACAAATTCAAGACAAAATGCTAGAGTAGCTGAATGTCTGTGTGTAAAATTGTGAACCTACACCACGACCTGTGCTCTTTTAAAAAATTAAACACAAAAGATCAGAAAAATTCAAAATTCAAGCCACAGACTAAGAAAATATCTGCCCTGTGAAATGTATTCTTGTGGTTTGATTTGAAATGTCTGTTTCAGGGGATTGTGAAAACATTAGGAAAGGGGACAGAACTTGTAGAAATTGATCACCAGGGCCTTGAAGGGTAACCTTGCTTCTCGCTCATATGTAGTACATATGCAAAAAAGCTGTGGAGTCTGAGCTTCTCCAGCCATTACGCCTTGAGCTGTGGAGGATTAGAGCAGCCCTTTGAAATCATGAGCCAGAATATGCGTAATTTCTTTCTGTCAGGTGTTTTGTTGCTGTGACCAGAAAAGTGATTTAGATGTTTATGAAGAACTTATATAATAACTCAATAAAAATTACTTGATTATAAAGTAAGTAAAAGATCTGGAAAGACAGCTCATCAAAGAGTAATGCACAGAGGACAAAAATTATAGTATGTTCAACATCATAGTTGTGTAAATTCAAATTAAAACAACCATGAGATACTATATTAGAAAACCTAAAATACCGTAATATTAAATGTTAATGAGGATATGAAGCAAGAGGAAGCTTCATTTGTTGCTGATAGAATTGTGAAATGATTCCATCACCTTGGAGGACAGTTTGGCTCTTTCTAACAAAGTTTAACAAGCTCTTAACATACAATCTAGCAATCGTGATCCTGGGAATTTGCCCAAATAGACTGAAAATTGTGTTCATTCAGAAACTCACCCAGGAAAATTTATAGAAGCTTTATTTATAATTATAGAAACTTAAAAGGAAGAAAATGGTAGTCTGTAGTTGAGTAGATAATAAGCTGTGATCTGTCCGCATAATGAAATAGTACTCATTGCTAAAGTGGAACTAACTATCAATATATGAACAAACATAGTGGTATCCTAAATGAACACTACCAAGTAAAATAGGTCAGTCTGACATAGGCCGAAAAATAGAGGGTGTTTTGGAAGACTATATTTACTAGAGATGGTATTGTAACTGCAGGTTTGTACTGGTTGATATTTCTTTCAACCCATAGAATGTACACCTCTGAGGTTTAGCTCTAACGTAAAAAAATGGACTTTTGCGGAAAGCTAGATCAATGTGGGAACACTGGCTATAAAAAATGTTCCATTCAGTCACAAGGTGTAGATAGCGAGGGCGGCTGTGTCTGTGAGGAGGCGGGAATCTGTGCGTTATACTAGGTTTAGCTGTAAAACCAAAACTGCTGCATAAAACGAAGCCCCTTTACCAGGGAAGAAAGTCGACTATGAACTACTGATAGACCAGGCAGCCTGGATGTAGCTCAGTGTCCCCGAGCTGAATGACAAAAGCAGCCTCAAAAGGTCATGTTCTGCAGGATTCCACGTATGTAACATGACAAAGCACTGGAATGACAAAACTGGGTAGACAAGTAGCAGCTTAGTCAGTGCTTAGAGACATCGCGAGGTGAGGACTGGGCAAGGGAGAACTCTGGTGATGCGAGTTACCTGGGTCAAGGGGTGACAGAGTAGCAGAGAAAACACAGAATGCACACACAGGCACCAAGGTCAATGTCCTGGATTTGATACAACACAGGTCTACAATAACTAAGACGTTGCCATTGGAAAAACAAAACAGCAGTAGAGATGGCTTCTCTGAGTAATTTACTTCTTTACTATTGTTGTGTGTGTGTGTGTTTATGATTTGTGTGAGTGCAGCAGTGTAAGATCTCTCTCTCTCTCTCTCTCTCTCTCTCTCTCTCTCTCTCTCTCTCTCTAATATGGCTCTTGAATATGAAACTCAGGTCTTCAGGCTTCTTCAGCAAGCACTTTACCCATTGAACCATGTTGCTGTCCTGATTACTATAGTCTAACTAATTAATGTGTGTGTGTGTGTGTGTGTGTGTGTGTGTGTGTGTGTGTGTGTGTGTGTCTGTCTGTCTGTCTGTCTGTGTGTGTGTGTGTGTCTGTCTGTCTGTGTGTAGATCAGAGGTCAGTTTGAGGGCATCAGTTCCTTCCCTCTGCCATGTGCATTGAAAAACTGAACTCTGATTTTCAGGCTAAGTACAGCGCCATCTACATGGCCCCTGATTAATTTTGGAACATCTCTGAATCTATAATTTTGAAGGTTTGGCATAGGTCTAGAAGGTGCTGGAGGGACACTGAGATGGCTTACCAGAGAGTATGGTGCTTATTAGTAAAGTTATTAACAACATGGGCAGACAGACAGAGAGACAAGAGCACAGGGGGGGCTCTGAGAAGTGTTCAGGGCCCTGGCACCAGAGACAGACAGCAGGGTGGAGACTCTGAAAGGGAAGAAATCAGGACTGTTATGCGGAAATGAAGGCCCATCTCATACCTTTCTTAGGACAGGGGGAGTTTCACAGTACAAGCCTACAGCCAGGCTCTCTGATTCTCAAGAAAGAGGCAGAGAATCGGAGCGAAGGGCAGTGTGGCACCTTGACTAGATGTGACATAGAGTTGTAGGTACCCTGAGGAACGTTGGTAGGGATGTGTGATTGAGATACTGGCTCCCACTGCTGCTCTCTTGAGTAGAACGGGGAAAGCCTAGCTTGCTGGAAGTCTTTTTGAGACACGTCTTACATCACCGCTGTGCTCAGAGACCTCAGGTCCTCAAGCAGCCGGTTCTGTTGATGGATAATACCTGGAATGGTGGCCCAGTTCCTTCCCCCAATATTTCTACTAATTTGTATGCTAACTTGTATGTTCTCATTCTTTCCTCCTCTTGTTCCTCCTCTTCTTTGGGAAAAAAAAACCACTCTCTCACTCTCACAGATAGCCAACTTACGCATTTATCTTATTGAAGATGCTGATGGTCTTCAGAAAGCAAATAGGCTTTGGCCAGGATTCCTAGGATGGAGGGAAAGAAGCTTCTTACTAAAATTTGATGAAGAACGAAGGAGCCAAAGCCCAAAACCCATTACTCAGAAAGCAAGCAAAGTCCTCTAAATGTAATTATTAACTAAACAAAGCAAAGCTGAAGCAGTGTTCAAAGGATTCCTGTTTGAAGTAAGGGCTAATCCTGTAATTGCTACTTCTCTCTGAAAGTTCGGTGGCTACGTGGGAGAAAGCCGTTAACTAAAGTCACGGAACACTGCACTTCAAAGCTAGCCATGTCATGGATGTTTAGCGGGCATCAAAATGTTAAAAAATAAAATTAAAGAAAAAAGATGGGTCAGGGGACAGAGATTTCAAATGAAGCTCTGGAGGGAAAGGAAGGAAAGGAAATGTCCTTTGTATGAGCAAGCCCGTTCTCTTGTATCACAAAGGAAATGCAATTTGACAAACAATGGCCCTTTGTGGTAAGTGAATATACAAAAGACACAATTCCTATGTGTTGTAAAGGGCCCTTCATTTTTGCCCTGCTGTCGGGCTTGGCTCCTTTGCAGGAATCTACTACACAGCTAGACACAGCAGACCCCTAATCACCAACTCAGCAATACTATTTCTTTCCTTAAAGTCCCACAGTCCATCCCAAATACGCTTAACACGAGAGTGTAAACTCCTAGCAGGAAGTACAAGCTCAAACTGTTATGTCTCTTCTGCTTTCTCGCCTTGCTCTCTCATTCAGATTTGGTCCTTTTAACTCTAAATTTCTCTAAGTTTCTAAGTTTCTCTTGGGGACACCATGCTGTTTGCCCACTCCCCTGCACTGCTCAGGAGCCTTGTTCTTTCTGGGGCTCTTTCCTCTGCTAACACTGCAGGCACTTGGCCTGATTTGGGTGTGACTTATCCTCTAGGGTTTGCCTGGATTCTTGCCCTCTCTGTCATGGTATTGATATGGTGGAGGATTGCTACCCACCTCTGTCCTCAACTTTTGGGAGTAGGTTAGACCGTTTTTCTCTGGATTGTTTCTTCTGAAGCAAATTTGTGTAATGAGAGAGCCGTTGAGGCACATGACTATGTTTCCCAGCTTCCTGTCCTGCTGTGGTTGGGGTCACTGTGGTCAGCAGTGTCTCCTTCTGGGGATTGAACACAGGTGGTGAGGTTTGGAAAACGCCTTTAACTGCTGAGTCATCTTGCTGGCCCTCCACTAGCATTCTTTATCACCTCAAACGTGAGTCCTCTGGACTCCATGGAACCTTAGAAATTAAATACATTTAAAAAAATCACCCTTTCTTCTAAAATTCTCCACCCAGCTCTTAGAATGTCATCCCTTTGACCTCTGAGATGGACTTGTAAGCAATGATTGAACTTGGAGACTAGACTGTACGAGGCTTACTGCCAATGCTAACTTTGAGCTGTCTGTTAAAATAAAGATCAGCCATCTCCCAGGCTAGAAAAGTTTGCAAAACTCCCAGAATTGTTCATTGAATTTTTGCATTTGTGTATTTTCAAGGTAAGAAACAAATAGCTTTCCTGAGGTGTTTTTGCATGTTTGGGAAAGAGGAAAGAAACAGAGGAGTGAAATGTCTGAATAAAAGTAGAGAGTAATTGACTTATGGTTGTACCAGATGCTCAAAGAGAGTAAAATATATTGAAAGAAGGAAATACAGGGCCCCAGAAAAGTCTTGTTTATCAAGTTGTCTGCTTGCAAAGTAGATGCGGAATGGTATTTTGTTCCTTTCTTAGGAAACATACAATACTTGAGTTCAACTATTTTCCCTTTTTTAACTAACATGTGATTTATAAATGTGTATGACACTCAGAAGTCCAATGTCCTGACAGGGCACATTTTTTGTCACAATATTAATTGCATGTTGATATATTCTGATCCTAAGTGCCCCATGCCCACCCAAGTTCAATGTGCTAAAGGTCTCTTCCCATGGTGGATTTTTTTTAGGACACGGTAGGTAGGTATTTTGAGAAGGTCAATAGAGATGTGCTCTTGAAGTTACTAGTTGTACCTTGTGTCCTTCTTCTGTCCTGATTTGTTCCCTAATATTTAGGGCTTTGTTCCTTCATGGATCCTTCTGCTTTTGCAGCCTATACAGGCTCCAAGGTCCCAAGAGGCCCCAAAGCTACAGCTCTGCCTGATTAGGAACTGGCACTTCTAAGACTTTGACCCACAGTAAAATTTATATCTTTCTAAGTTGATTCTCCCAGACATTGGTTATAGGGACAGGAGGCTAATTAACATAGGGCTAGGTAGAGGAGGAGAGTATTTATGATATTTTTACTTTTGATCAAAATGAACATGGGAATGTTATCTCTAGAGAAATACATTTTATTGAAAAAGATGTGAAATTAAAACACTAAAAGCTCTGTTTTCCTAGTCAGGAAGGTTACTGTTAGGACAGGGACAAACTTCTACAACTTTTCAAATGAACTGATCATTGAAATCACGAGCTTCTCCATATAATCCGTCCTGCTAATGTCCTTAGAAATGTACACTGCCCTGGCATGTCTCATTGCATGGGAGACACTGGCCATAAGGTTGAAAATTACACTGAAGTAGGAGACACAGGGGAAAAAAGAGCAAAAATAAAATCCTGAAGGTCATCTTAATTACGCCTCATTAATTATAAAATAAATTAATTCTAAATGAACTGTCAACTTTATTGGGGGAAAAAAGTGTACTACCATGCCAACTTTGAGGAGGAAAAGCCCCAAATATGTAAGTGAAGCCAGGTCATTAATTCAGCCCTCAAGGTACATTTTCCAGCTGCCTCAGGATGCTTAGCAAGCCTCCTTTTGGGTTGCATGGAGGTTGAGGACTTCTGAACACAGGATTCAATTTACTAGATTCACATATGTGTCAGTCATCCAAATCAAGAGGCCAAATAGAAGTTGTTTTTAGCAAGCTTTCCTAGAAGGAGCACCTTAATTTGCTGTTTTCTAAAGGATTGGGAGTAGCAATATGAGTTTGAAAACATTCCGATTTTTCATGCATTTTTAATAATAAAAATCTTCCCATGTAGTTACATCTTGTTAGCCACGGTGCTTCATCTCAAATCCCCCGAGGGCTCTGGGAAAAGAATTCCAAGGCAACCCCTGGATACAATTTAGGAGGGGTGACTGTATGATCATCTACTCCTGTGTCAGTTCAAGTTAAAATATTTTATGGGGCTGACAAAATTTGGTCAATAGAAAATAACTTATTGTCATAGTCTATTGCACTAACAAGCAAGCATTTGTCAATAACAATGCAAAAAGTAGCTTATCCATCTTGAGTCCCTGTGTGAGTGAAGCCGAGTCAAATGTCCACAGAAAGGGAAGGAGAAGGTTGTCTACGATGAACACTGGTTCTAGGCGGCATTTGATAGATCATCAACGGGAAGAGTCATGCTCTTAAATAACAGAGGAGACCTTCAAAGAATGAAGAAAAATAAGAATTTGACAGAAGATTTTCTCAAGCAGAGCAAAGGAGATATTTTTGAGTGTTCCTCAATAAAGATCTTCCTTGACATGTTTTACAGCATGATTTAGTGTTTATTGCACCATTCAGACAGTTAATACAGAGATTCTTGTTCAGTGAAGGCTAGCACAGTTTGGGGCTGCTGTCTGCCAGGGAGTATGAAGCTTGCCACAGACTCGGAGACTCTTGTCCTCTTCATGCAGTGAGGCTACTGCTTTGGCCTCCTCACCTGAGCCAGGAGAAAGACTCGGTGCACCTGAGCCACAGAGCAGGGACCATGGGGAATGGATGGAACATTTACATGTTCCTTGCTTCTAGATGTCAAATGCATCTATGTACCACAACAGACTTAACACACCACATGTCTCATCTTACTGTTGGTTATAAATGATGTGGGTTGGTAGAGGGCAGCAGTTAGCCTCTAGAAACAGTGATCCTGACTTGTATTTTTGTTTCAAAGACCCGGGCACCTTGGCATGCTGTCAGGATATCCAGAACACAGATACAAGTACCCATTCCCTTAGCAGGAGAAAAGCTTGGAACTTACTGTAAGCTTGAACCCAGGAGCCAAAGCCATTGTGGCAGAAGTGAAACTTTGTTTCAGTTTGATCAGAGAAAACATACATGTTGTTCACAAGAATTGCCTTATTTTTTTCTTACTGAAAAAATACTTACTGAGGAAACTGCTGCTAGTAGTTGGTTGCCTTTAACCCTTAGAGTCTTTGAACAGGTAGATATATTAGTGCTACTTCATGAATGAGAAAACTAGAGCTGGAAATAGTCAGGTGCATCACCATGGTCGCACCATCAGTGGTGAAACTGGAACCTACCTTGGGTGATCTGATTCCATTGCATAGTTAATAACAAAGGGCCCCAGGAGTCTAACCTAGAGCTTCCTTGCTTTGAATTTAATCAAAGGTCTAAGGAATGACCTGAGAATGAGGGCTCAGGGGCTCAGGGCAACTAAAATAAAATACATTGTAAGGACTGGATGTGGAAAAGCATGCTATGTGTGACTGACCTGCAGGGTGATTTCCTGTCATGCTGGTGGTGGGGAATCTGCTGCTTGGAGATGAAGGCTTTTGAGCCATTCCACCACCCCTTGTTCCCCATCTACCAGCAATTTAGAATGCCAGCTTCAGTGAAAAAGCTTGCAAATTGGAAGGTGGCTTTATGCCACAGGAAGGTCTCCTCTATACACACACACACACACACACACACACACACACACACACACACACACACACACACTCACAGAGAGAGAGAGAGAGAGAGAGAGAGAGAGAGAGAGAGAGAGAGAGATAGAGACAGAGACAGAGAGACTGAGAGAGAGACAGACAGACAGACAGACAGACACACACACAGACACAGAGACAGACAGAGACAGAGACACAGACAGAGAAAGAGAAAGAGAAAGAGACACATACACAAGTTGGAAAGAGAAAGCTCTATTATAAAAATTACTGAGAATAAGTGACTTTGACCTAATATCCAGAATAACCATAATTATGACTGTTCTTCAAGCCGGGCATTGTCTGTTTCTCTTCACACTGGAGCTTCTCTTTGTGCAGTGACTTTACTTCCTCCTCATGAACTCTGTGAGCATCCTTGTGTCCTCATTTTAAACACAGGCAAGCTGAGTCATGGGTAATTTATGCAGCTTTAGAGCCAGTCAAAAAGTTAGCACTTAGATCCAGAGCCCCTCTTTTCTGCACTTGAATTAAGGGAGCATGAAAATAGTTCCAGGCTCTTGGGGGGATTTCCTGTGTGACACTAGCCTGTTACACATGGCACATGGCTTTATGCCACAGGAAGGTCTCCTGTACACACACACACACACACACACACACACACACACACACAGAGAGAGAGAGAGAGAGAGAGAGAGAGAGAGAGAGAGAGAGAGAGAGAGAGAGAGAACACACACACACACAGAGGGGTGGGGGAGGGAACCGAGGAACTGTATCCTCTCCACCAAGCTCTTCTCAGGACCTTCAATCTCTGCTTAAATGGAACGGCATCACCTAAGGCCACATCTTTCACCTGACTGAACTAGGCCACCTGTACATGCGGAGAAAAACATGCATTACTGCTTTGAAATTATAGTGGTCTGGTTTTTACCTCTCTCTGATATAATATTTTAGTAGAAGTAATAAAAACTAACATTTATATTATTTCTTTTGCTTCTTCATGTGGAACCTGCCAATGTGTAAATGATCTTGTACATATCTCGAGACATGCCCATGGTACTCATCAGGTTTACAGGCCCTCCTGCTAGAACTACCTTGCATTCAGAGATTCTTAGATTCCCTGGCTTCAGTTCCTACCTTAAAAAGCAAAGTGCAATGAGAATCTTACCCAGAAGACAATCCATCCACTTATTGGGATTTGCTCATGACTTGAGCACTCTGGCACTCTGAAGAATTGCTGTGTTAAAGTAATGACAGCCCCATCCCACAGCTAATCAAATCAGATGCTAAGACTCACAACCAAGCATTAGGTAGAACTTCAGGAGTCCTTTGGAAAAGTCTATGGGGAGGATAGAAGCATCCAGAGGAGTCAAGAACGCTGTAAGACCAACAGAGTCAACTAACCTAGACCCAGGGGTTCCTACAGAGACAGAAGCACCAACCAAAGAGCAGGCATGGACTGACCTAAGCCTCCTACACATATGTACCTGATGGGAGGTTTGATCTTCATGTGGGTCCCCCTAGTAAGTTGTGGGGGTGTTGTCTATGACATGGACTCTGCTGCCTGCTTTTCGATCACTTCCCCCTAGCAGGGCTGCCTTGCCTGGCCTCAGTGGATGAGGAGGAGCTCAGTTCTGATGTGACTTGCTGTGCTGTGGTGGGTTGTTGTTGTTGGTCCCTCCTTTTCTGAGAAGAAGGTGTGGAGGGATGGTGGAAGAGGGTGGGAAGGAGGGACCAGGAGGAGGGAAGGGGCTATGATTGGGATGTAAAGTGAGTATACACATTAAAAGTAAATTTAAATAATAGTTAAAAACCAATACATATAATGACAGTAGTCCCATTTCTAGGTGAAACCAGCAGGTGAGCTGTGCTTGCTTTGGCCTGTTTGCTATTTTCTGTGCTTCTTGTCTCTGTCTTGCCCATGCTTATTGAACTCCGTAGACTGCCAAGACAGCATTCGTAAAGGGGGATTTATTTAACGCTGGCTGAGTTGTACAAATGCAATAATGTAGCCCAACTCTTGTTTAATTTTGAAGGCGCTCTCCTAGACAACACTGCTCATAATGGACGGTTCAAGCCAAATTATCCATTATTGTTCCCAAAGTTTACAATTACACTATCGATCAAACCTGGCAGTGATTCCTCCCGTAGCCTGAGCTCAGAAACTGCTGAGTTACATCAGAACCCGCACACTCGGAGCCAGGAGATGTGACAAAGACAGACAGACTCTAGACAGACAGTCACCTTCCAGTAGCCACCCTGGGGCCCAGCCTTTGATAATTTTCTCTGAGCCAAGAGATGGGCTCCCATCCCAGCTAGGGTGAGTGGGCGAGCCATTTTAATAGGCAGAGGTGCCTGCAATTTGTGACCCCTATCCCTAGCTGTAAAAATTGGAGTTTAACAGGTTCGGCTCCTTGGGGGACCAACCTCAGCTTTTAGGCTCCTTCAGACAATGTGGAATGCATCTTTTCTGGGGAATTCCACAATAAAATGACTGTTATTTATCATTACAAACCTCTTTATCATTTAGTCAATAAAAGGCCTCTCTCTCAGACACACTTTTTTTTTCCTGTGGCGTGCTCAGAGTCAGGAATCGGTATTAGTCTCTCCTGGCCCGAAGGCATGAGACGTCAAAAGCTGAATCATGATCTGCCCTGGCTTCCTGGCTAAATTGTGTATGAAGGCCCCGGGCAAGAAGGCTCACATGCTCATTATTTGAAACCGATATTTTTTTTTCATCCCACTTTTACTTTCTCTTCCTTTTTCTCCTCTTTCCTTTTACATATTGAGACATATAATAAGGCCACGACTTGGAAGACATCAGACACAACACAAGGCAACGAGAAGTACACATTTCCTTTCATAGATCTTCTGATCAAGGGGTAGCAGGGGGAAAAAAAGCGAGGGGCGTTCAAAATGGAAAAGAACGGTGTCTTTTATATCTTGGAAATTTTGACGCATGACATAATTTTGCAAAGCGCGTGTCCTGACTGGGTGCCGGTATCAGACTTTAAGACAGATAGGTTGTAGGTTGGGCACCAATAGTCTGAGCTTATTGTTCAGAGAAGTCACTGTTGAGTCTGCGGTGGACTTGAAAGGGGAAGCCACCACTGTGAATGTGCGGATGAGCTTTGCCTCGGGGCTCTGCACTTTTTACCATTTTTCAGTGGTGGCCATGTAACAGGAGGTGGCAGAGTCACAGAAAGTCAGAAAGAAAGTCCAAGTGAGGGTGGCTGATGGCAGAAGCCATCTGGGGCAGCTTGTGTAAGCCCAACTACCCTGGTGATGGTCAGAACTTAGTATTTTAACAAAAAGTAGCATTTGGTGATACTGGATCTGCTTTCATTAAACTTTGCTGGTGTTGCTCTCTCTTTCTTTCTTGACGTCCACCCGATGACATCAAGGCAGTGGTCTTTGGGGACTCGGGCTTCTTCACAACTTCCTCATCTTATTTATTCTGTATAATGGTCCAGCAGAAAGAAAAATATTCTCAAGATACTTTGTTTTCTTTCAATCTGACCATAAGAAATGGATCCCCGCCCCCCCCCCCGCCTCATAGGAGGATTTTCCCCCCTATGAATCTCAGGTTGGGAGAAGAAAGGACACCAACCAGAGGGGCAGAGAGGCAGCTTGTCTTCTGAAGGAGATCTCAAACAACTCTAAGAACTTGTCAGATCATTTTCCAAGATGAGAGTGAAACCCAGGTAATGATGGGTTAGTGGAGGGCAGGCCTACATCCTGATGGGAGCAGTTTAGATGCGCATATTGCTATTCTTCTATTTACACATGGACCTTGCTTCAGAACCCTGGAGACAGACACTTGAGGATATTTTGGGATCTCTTTGTTCCCCTTCTTAACGTGGCCACACTGAATAAAACTCTTTTTCTATTTCCACTACTAATTTGCTTCTTTTTATTGGCTTAATTAAGACGTGTGGCCAGATTTGACTTGAGGCGTAGGTTACGATCCCCATGTTCAATAACAGCAAGGCACTGATAGGGACAGAGCTGTTAATAAGTAAGGAGTAGTGAAAATGTTGACACATGCCTGGGAAAATCTCATAGTGACTGAAGTTATATAGATATATGTCCATTTTTTTTCATTTCTATTGGACCAGTTTACAAAACAGAAAGTTAAACCTCATGGAATCTCCAATGCTTGATGCCTTCCTGTGGTCATCTGATTCCCAGAGGAAACCACACTTAGCAACTTAGAATTATATACTTTTTTTTTATTTGCTGAAAATAGTTGAGAGAGTGTCATGTAATGATCAATCTCACAGTAACGACCAAGCGACAGGGCAGTCAACCTGCCATTGGTGTGCGGCACCACATACCTCAGTGCCTTCAGCTGATGTGTCCTGTAGAGGGCTTTTTGTGTAGAGGTTGTAAGAGATACTGTACTCCTGTGACAAGCATGAGCACAGATGGAAACAGGTGGCCTTATTGTCACCATTGGCTTCTCTGTGCTCTGACAGGGTATGTCCAGGTCTAAGAGGCGTCAGCTGGAGAGTTCACTTTAGCTACACGACTAAATATAAGTGTCCTTTAGTTTCTACACAGCACTGTTTCCTAGGTAAACCCTGCGTATCTAAGTGCTCAAGTCCCTTATAGGAAGCAGCAGAACGTTTGCAGATAATCTTTTTTTTTTCATTTTCTTGCATATTAAAATTATTTATAGATTACGTGTAATTCCTAAAACAAAGCAAAGATGATGGAAATAGTTATGAATACGACTTCTAAGAAGTACCAACATGTCCAATACAAATGAGATTATTCTCAAAAATATTTAAAGATTTAGCTATTTATTATTTTGTAAGTATGGGTGTACACCGAGGTACATGTGTGGTAGACTACATGTGTGCAGGTGCCCAAGGAGGCCAGAAGAAGGTATTGTACAGCATGAAACTGTAGTTACAGGAGGTTGTAAACTACCTCGTGTGGGTACCGGGAGCCAAACTGGATCCTGGGCATGAAATCCAAGTCCTCTGCAAGAGCAACAAGTGTTCTTAACCACTGACCCAACAACCCTCCAGTCTTCAAATAATTAGATACAGAATCCACGGACATAAAAGACAACTGGTCTTCTGTGGCCCCGCTTGGGGGAGGGGATCACACTGGGACATTTCATGTAAGTATATAGCATAACTTTCAGGGCTAATGGGAAGGCGTCTGAGAGAACTTTGATCCACTTCTCCTATAGGCCACAGAACAGGCCAAAGGAAATTAGCCGTAGCTATAATCTTCTAGTTAGGAACTTACTTGTAATGAAAGCATTTTCCCCAATCTATTCATGAAAAAAGAAAAGCTTGTTCAGGGGTTGAACTCTTACTGAACTTTAGGGTAGATTACCAATCACGGTAAGTCAGTTTGTAATGAGGGTACCATTGGAAGAACATGACTGCCCCTCGACAATGGCAGAAGGCTGCTTCCCATCTGTGTGCACTCTAATCCTCAGAATAGGAAAGGCAGTACCATCTATGCAAAGTGCAAGGTTTAGCAAATACTTAAATGCGCATAGGTGCTTCTTTCTGTTGCCGTGCTATGAGTGGAGTCTGGAGCCTTGTTCACGCTAAGTAAGTGCTCTGTGACTGAGATAAATCACTGGGGTTTTTTTTCCCTTCTCATTTTCTTTTGTTTTCTAACGTATGTACACAAACGACCCTAACTTGCTGTAAAATCCACGGTCTCTACCTACTTCAGTAGTTCAAATTTTACTTGTGTTAGTTCTCAAATGTATCACTTATTTTTCTTTCATCATTTCAAGGTAAATCTTCATCTCCTAGGCACACCTGTAGCCCAGACTCACTCATTAGAAGAGGAACAATGAGAGTGCTACTGACTTTAAGGCTGTCTCACGGTCCACCTTAAGTGCCGGGTATCTCTCAGTTAAAAAAAAATGGCTTCCTTAGCTTGATGGAGTTTGCTTGAACATGTGTGGTCCTGGCTCCCAATGAACTGAATGAACATGCTCTCGTTTTTTGATTGGGCACTGGTCTTTGGACACACTCTCTTAAATTGGTGGCATCTCCCAGTGGACAGAAGTCAAGGAACCACGATGGTTTTGTTGGTGGAGGGGATGCCTCCGTGTCCCTGTGGCTGTTGATGGGTCCCTTAGCTCTCTGTCACTGCCATATATCTTTTGCTCATTTTCAGAGAGGGAACTCTTTGAGAACAGGAAGTGCCTTGTGGAATAGATCACAATTTGTGTCATGTGATGTGAGGGCATGTCCTGCACAGGCAGCCCTTTCAGGTGGTTTATGTTCACATACTTGTCTGCGGTATTTAATTTCATACTGAAGCTCCCAAAGATGATAATTAGTCTTGAAATATCTTTAAACTCTTGCAAGTTTTCCTGTTCTTATCCAGTTAGACAGATTTTTCATTATGTGCAAATATACCTGCATGTTTTAATTAAATTTCATTATTGCCAGTGTACTTTATTCAGACTGGAGATACTCCTCAGATGGAATAACCAGGTTCTCTGAGAGCTGCTACTATAATCTCTGTCATCCTTTCTCCTCCAGTGAAAGAGTGTGCACCCATGCAGGTACCCGCCATGAAGATTGTTACACCAAGTGACTCAGCATGTTGCATTCTGTGGCATATGAAGTTGGCTTTACCTTGAAATTTGGTAAATAAGCAGTTGGCCACATGGTATTTGTGGTGGAAACCTGCTGAGTCATTATGCATTGTCCTTTCTATAATTTCCTGTCCCCGCCATGGACAGGATGCCCTTAGCCCAGGCATCAGGCTGCATGGAAGAGAGCCATAGAACCTCAACCTCCACACTCTGACTTAACAGACTTTTGTGTATCACTTAACAAGTTTAAACCAAACAACAGAAGAATCTGTTTTCAGTTAAAAGATTGATTTGGCCTTGATACAATGTTCCTTTCCTTTTCAAATTGTTTAGCTTCATGTATATTACCTGACAGTTGTATATGGCTAGAAGACGTAGCCTCAAGTCTATAGGTAAAGTTCACCTCATATGCTCATAGGTTGTTAGTGTTTGAGGGAGACAAATGAAGGCAAATGGATGCTTTCTTCTATTATTGGCTTTTCATAATTGAATATGCTGTCAATGACTATACTATCTGTATTAGGAAGACATGTTTCTTAATAAAGGAACATATAATATTTGAATATTAGTTTCTTTTTATACTAACTAAAATCAATTTCAACTACATCATAAAGGAAGTAGCTTTGTTTATTTTTTGTTTTTTTTAGTTTTGTTTTGTTTTTTATTTTAGTGAACAGTCATTTAATTTATCTAACAATTTGCTTCAAAATATGAGACTCTTAGGAGAAATCTTACTACAATTCTAGAACTAATTTTTGTACAGATCTCAGTAACATATTTTCATAGAAGCACCACTAAAAAGGCCTTCCTTCTCATTGCTTTCAACTTTGATTTTTAGCAGTGACTATTGCAAAAACACCCGAGAAATCCACAAATAGGAAAAGAGAAAGGATGCCAGAACCAACTTCATGGGATCACATTGGCATTCAACACGAGTTATCCTAAATCCACAAGGAACCTGGACTATAGACCAGACTCTAATACCAAGTAAATGTCAGGCCTTCGCGATCAGTCACGTTCTAGCAGAGGGAACAGTACACTTGGACAAGCCTTATGATACAAGCCAAGAACCTATCCTAGCAGCTATATGACACTGAAATAATAAAGCTGCAAGCCCTGTTATTGAACTTAGACTAGAAACTTCTTTCCTGCTTTCAATAATATCTGTGAGTTATTCTGCCTGATTTTCACCCAAATTGTTTTGTTATAAATCAGGTGTTGACCTTACCTATCAGTCTCCAAACATACCCACCATCCAGGACTACAGTTGTTGCAATAAAAGCTGAAAAAAATACCCCCGTTAAAGCTACTTGAATGTATGGCTAATACATTTCTTCTTCGTCTTTTTTTAATGGAAGTGCTTGAGATAGAACCCAGGACCTTGCATGTGCCAGGTAAGAGATTTATCACTGAGTTCTGTCTCTAGCCCAAGGCTAAGAATTTATTCTGTGTTCCATTGCCTACTTGGCTTCTAAATTTCAGGTGTGACTACAGTCCAAATATTCTTTTTTTTTTTTTTTAAAGATAGGTCTCACTGCCCGATCCAGACTGACCTTGTACCTTCTGGGTACCTCAGTCTTTTGAGTGTTAGGACTACAAGACACCTGGCTTTCCACACAGTCTTCTCTGTTTCACATAAATCATATCCCCTTTCTTATCCAAGAAAGCACAAATATAATCATACTGTTAGGCATATACTTATATGGAAAAAATTGTAATAAAACTATCCAGTTTTCTAATTAAAACAGTCCATTGTAGATGGTAGAAAATTTGTAAATTTTTTAAAATATAAAGCAAATGAAAATTAATGATCTCGTAAATGCCATAGACTTTTCTTTTATTAAAATAATTCTTGGATTGGTTGGGTTTAATCTTGCTGTCTATCATGTTAATTGTTTCATAATACTTTTCCTAGTGCGTGATGGCCACACTCTTGAGCTAATTTATTGCTATCTAGTTTAAGAACTTAGCTCCCTCATAAGTGTATTATGATGAATAACCTAGTAAATAAATCAAATTTTGCTCTTTGATTAATTTTTTTCTGACAAATCTATAAATGTTAGGATTTTTATGTGATATGGTGGCAAAATTTGGTGGCTTTTGAGAAAAATAGGTTTGTCCTAATCAGTTCTACCAAATACTGACCAAACAAGCACAGGAAAGAAAACTACCCTTGCATTAAGGAAAGTCGCATCCCAATGCCTCTGAGGATTAGCTGTTGTCATTTATAAAATGTACAAAATAGATTATAGCCCCCTAAGAGGATTATGAAGATTAAAAAACCGAGGTCAGCATATGTGAATATACATATTTCATGGACACTACTTTTCATATATTATTTCAATTATTTTGCAAATAAAATGTCAGTGAGTATTAACCTTGACTCTGTAACTCTGAACTAAGATAATCATATCATCCTTTAGCAGCCTTTATTTTAAAATGTCAGAACTTTAATTTTTATTACAGACACTTCATCCTCTGTCTATCACTTCAAATCAAATTTCTCTTAAGCTCCCTCTATTATGGGGCTTTTGGGTTGTGCTGTTTATTCAGTTTTGTGGTTGGGAATAAAGTCAGCACCCTCAAATTTCTATGTTAGCGTTGCCCCTGGTGATAACTTAAGTGTTACTGTGTATCATGACATAGACCTTTTTTTATGCGAGAATATTTAATCTTAGTGTGAAAATTAAACTTAGCAGGAGATTCTTATATAGATTGGCAACTCTACTCTTGAGCTGTTGAACCTCCACTTTGCACAGATTCCACTTGTAGGTTTTTTGTGTAGTGTGAGAAGTCAGTATAGGTGGATGGGCAATGGAGATGGGATTTCTAGAAAATTGTGAGGAGTTAAGATTCCTCAGTTCTAACCATTGTTTCATTTTATAAGTTTTATGAAGCCTAGCTTTAGAAGAAAGCGTGAGCACGCGCACACACACACAATGTATGGAAATCCCAGGGCATGTGTACATATCAATAAAATATTAAGTTGGGTGTAATCTAAATGACATCTTCTTACCTCCCTAACCTAGAGCCCTCTTCTCTCCTTTTCAATAGACCTACTTCCGTGAGTCTCCTGGGTCTATCTTCAAATGCTAAGCATTAGCAAAGGACAGCCCAAAATTAAGTATCTACATTGCATGTATGTGTATACACACACGCATATGGCCCAAACGTGAAATCTGTAAACTAGTTATTATGATAGAAGAAAACTAAAACTAAAACTAAAACCAACAACAAGAACCACAAAAACGTAACCCTGCACTTCCGGTAAGGAAAAGATGAAGAGGTACCCAAACACCACCAGGAAGCTGTGGTCAGATTTTATTCAGCCCTCTTCCTGGAGTCACTGAGTGAAAGATGCTGATCTGGAATATGCCTTCAATTACTGCCTCCCTCACTTTTTATTAGAGTTTAATAATTTTACAAAATAGTGGCCTTAATTATGACATAATTTTGTTATTGTTCAGGGACAGGATGTCACTAAAGCCAGGCTGTCCTGAAACGTGCTCAATGGCCTAGGGTGGCTTCAGTTTCCTGCCACTATTCCTTCTTCATCCTTCTGAGTCTTGGGATTAGAAGAAGAAGAAGGCACTATGTCTGGCCATCTGCAATGTCTTGATAAATACCTTGATGTTCATCCATACCAGGCATACCTCTTGCTAGCATGTCAAGACCCCATAAGTTCCACCTAAAACCATGCTATCATGCCTCAGCACGGGGCTCCATAGTGCTTTCTTCCTTCAAAGGCTGCCCTTTCCCCAGTAGGAGAGAAGGTACAGGCCAAGGCTGGCATCACGCTGTCTGTGTGCTGCAACCCCTTGCGCTTATGATGTCAATGCACCAAACAGCTTAAGCCAAAGCCTCCCGCAGCTGTCATCCCTTACAAATGTTTGCTTTTTGCCTTCTCACCTTCACTCTGACTGCCAAGCTCATCTACTTCGTTAGGGCCTCTGCTGTATTCCTTCGCTGTTATTAGGACCCGAGTTCAGGATTCCAGTGTGGACTGAAGACCAATTGCTCTTCAGTAATCCCCTGAGCCCTTTGTGCCTCCCTGGGACCACTGGGACATCCAGCCTCCTGGACTGAGCAACTAGTGGCTTTTCAGGCTTTCTGGTATGCGATGGTCATTCCACTGCTGGACTAATTGTGTGAGCCAAACCAAGGAATCCCCACCTAATGTATATTCACTCAGTTCTGTTTTTTGTAAACCATTCCCTTGCCTGATATACAAATGAATCCTCAAGAAAGACAGTCTGAGGAGCAATAGGTCATCAAGTCTTTTAAAACATTATGGCGTATACCACAGAATCAGTCCAGGAACTAGTCTCCGATACTAGAGACGTGACAGAAGTGCAAGGGAATTCAGAAGTCAACCTCATGTTCTATTTGTTATTGCTGTTGTTATTAGTGGTTTAATTGATAGAAGTTGAATAAGATGTGGACTGATGACTGTAATGAAGCAATGTTGATTTATGGGCCCTCATAGTTATTCTGTGATTGCAGAATATGGTACTGTCCTCAGATTTGTGTGCATGGTAATATACATGTATGTATGTATACATACACATACAACGGCTCCTCCACTTATGATGTGCTCATTCTGATAAATCCAACATAACCTGGAAATATCATGAGGTGAAGATGTAGTTAACACACACTGTCAGTTGACCATCACAGATCAGCACAGTTGACTTCAAAGGGCTCAGAATACACATTTAACCTGTATTTGGGCAAAAATTTTAACAAGAAATTCACTTTATAGTAACATGTTGAAATTCTATACGATTTATCAAGTACCTATAAAAAATTCTGGTAAAAGCATTATGAGAGCATGAGTCATTTTGCTCATCTTCTCCTCTCTCAATGGTGTGGCCAACCTGGGAACTGTTGCTCACATCATCGCTGAAAATTTCCAACAGGCATGCTGGGTATCACCACCTGGCGTATGGTGAGAATATGGAATAATGCTAAGCTTGGTTCTTCATTATAGTACATCATCCCTGCAGCACTCTGAGGGTGGAAATGCTCAGTTCAAATCATGGTGTAAGAGTTGAAGTTTATTTCCAAAAATACACATCGAAGGTTCTAGGATTAAGGGGCAAAAATAGAACGGACACAGGGGAGTATGTAAAAGAAAATTGGAAGTAATTCTAACCCATTTAAAACAATGTACATAATATTTTTCATGTACATTTAAATATTTTATTTTATATATTATATATTATAAACATATATTATATTATATAATATAAATATATATTATTTCCTGTAAGCTGTGTGATTTTGTATCATACTAATTTTTTTGGTTTGTCATATTTTAGCGAATGTAAGATACTCTTATGAAATGATACACTGCATAAAAATACCATGTTTTTCATAGATGGAAAATCTATCTTATTATTAATACATGTAAAAATATAAATCATGTCTATTGATTGTATTTATCATTTGTGAATTGCCTTCTTATGTGGTCTGTTAATTTCCTTTGAAAATAGTAGGTATTTTCTTATTCTTATAAGTTCTATTTATTTTTATTGGTGTGTGTGTCTATGTGTGTGTGTGTACAAGCATACACATGTGCAAGAATATATCATGGTTCATATGTGGAGGTCAGAAGGCAAGTCTGTAGTCAGTTCTCTTTTATCACTTTATGTGGGTCTTGGGTATTGAATTCAGGTTATGAGCCTTGTGTGGCTGATGGACTCTGCCCTGAGCCATTTTGCCAGCCCTCTCCAAATTAGTTTTATATAAAGGATGCCAACCATTGTCACATTTGTTGAAAATAAGCATGTCTCTTTTGTGAAAATCACCACACTTTTAGCTCTGCTGCAGTCTGCATACTATTTACTCTGATAAATGAAAACCTTATTGTTAAAAATAATTCTCTTTATCATTTTTTTCTGTGTGTGTATGTATGTGTTTGTGCATTTGTGTATGTCTGCATGTGTGCACATCCACTAAATGTACGCATGCACATGTATGTACACGCACATGGGTGCAGGTAGCCATACAGGCTAAAAGATTATGTCGGGTCCTGGAGCTGGAATAATAAGCAATCCTGAGACACTGGCTATGTGTGCTGGGAAGCCAACTGGTGTCCTCTGCTAGACCGTACAGGTTCTTAACTGTTGGCCCCTATTTCCATCCCCAAATCTCTGTTTTTGTTCCCTTTTCTTATGTTTAAAGATGGAAAGATAAGAAAGATATTGCTACAGCGACTCCTTATTTTAGGTTGGATGGCTTATCTAATGTAAGCCCAGGATTTTCTTAGTTTTTGAAAGCCAGTGAGGTAAAATATGCATTGTACTCCCCAGCCAGAGGACAGCAAAAACATAAAATAGAGAAGCCGTTGGCCAACAGCTACATGATTGTCCTCATGAACTACCCATCCAATTTTGGCTCCTTGGCGCTTCTTTTGGTGTGTGTCTGTCAACGTAGGTACATTTGTACATATGCGTGTATAGGTTCTCAGTGTTTGTTAACGAGTAGCTCCCGGACAGAGAGGAAGCTCCAGAAGAGTGAAATGGGATTCCTTTCCTCTCCTGGGTACTGAGCACTGAGCCAACTGAAAGAATAGGTAAGTTACACACGAAGCTCAGAATCCTGAGGACCAGACTGTAGGAGGGAGAAGAATTTGAAGGAAAGCAAGGTCTGCAGGGAGAGGAAGAGAGGTGATAAACGAATGCTGACAATTTTGCCCAAAGCCAACCCTCCTCTCCAGTTTTAACAAGATTTTCTTTTACTGCCCAAATTCCTAAGATTCTAGTTCTAATATTTTTGTTTTGTGTAAATAGTTTCCATTTGGGAGAGGGGAATTCACTTGAATAACAATGAACAGACTTGAATAGAATATTGCTGGGCTCCACTCTACTCCATAATTTGCTTACTATCTCCTGGGGTTTTCCTTATAAATTATTCCACATCTCTCCTGTCCTTTTTATAATGTAACTTTTGTCAGAATACACAGTTTTATAAACTTGCCTGAGTGCCACTTTTGTCCATTTATTTTTTTTTACACAGCCACAGTGATGCTCGGAGTCGGCAGGGCCATGACGGACATGTGCTATAAAACACATGAAAAGGAAAGTATCTCATCCTGCAGGAAGAATCTTTCACCTGGACCACCAGGTGGTCAGTGATGAAAGGAAACAAACTGTTTACCTAAAACCAGTCTGCTCAGGATTGCCCTTCCAACAAGAATTCTGGGGTGGAGCTGTGGCCTCAGTGTCTCCCTGTCCACACGCCCACTCAAGCCTGGTCGGCTAAGACTGAAAGCAGATAGCTTTCAGAATGAGGTTGGGTAGTAGGAAGGGAATCGCCTTCAAAAGATTGCCATATGCAGGGAACACTATTAAGACCCGAGACCCGCTTTTCCCAGAAGGCAGAAAACAGAAGTGGAAAGAGCGCATCTCCGTGAACACTAGCTGCAAGGGTACCAAGGTGGCTTTTATAATTTTCTTTCCTGGCACATTGTTAATTTACCATTCTTCTAATTAGGGAGGTAACATGACCCCAACTATAAGAGTAAGAACTTCAGGTCCACAGAGCTTAAACACAGTTACGAATGAACTAATTGAAGCCTAGTGTAACTTGAAACTTATCTTTTGATCATTGGACTACATTTCTGAGTCATCCACAGGAATCTTCAGGATAGCATTAGTAAACAAGTTATATATGGAATGGTAACAACAGGTTTTTACATTTCAATTAATTTTGTTGCTTTGTATTTAATTATTGTTTTATTTTGCTTTGATACAGCGTCTCAAGTAACCTAGACTGATTTTGAGTGGAACTGGGCAGCTCAGGATGACCACGGACGTCTGATCCTCTTCTTTTCAGCTCCCAAATTCTGTTATTACGGGTTTATGGCATCACACATGGGTATTCTGCTTTTAAGGGAAAGTGTAATTCCAAATGTCTGGATGGCTTGGGACCAACAGGAAGTACACAACTGGGTTAACTATAAACATGTTTGTTTTAAAGATTGAATCATCTGGGCTTCTAGGTCATTTTGAGAGTTATTTTTACAGGTTCAAAAGGCAGACACTGTGAAGCCTGCACAGAGATGTCCAGTCCTCATTATTCAGTCTTGAATGGCAGTGTAGTCTTAAGGCAGGTTTCATTACATGAGGTCTGTGGTGTCAAAGGATGATTATCTCTGTCTAACTCTGATAAGACCGCTTAATGGGAAACTACTGTGTCTTCAGAACATAGTAATTTGTGCACTACCAACAACTTCCCTGGAAATCCAGAGCTCTGAGTTCTACCTAACTCTTCCATTAATCTTTGACCAATATTCACAAACTTAGTTACCTACTTTATGTCTTGGAAGCCTTACACATATCCGCAGATAGGTCAGGTGCAAATGTCCACAGTTCAGCCCTCCGTGCTCATGATCTTCACCATGGTTTGTCTTAAGCTGTATCCCTTGTTCAACACAAGGCTCCTTCTTCACCCTAATCCACATATGAAAAACATTGACTATTATTTACAATTTAAGATTTCTTTGGGGGCTGGAGAGATGGCTCAGTGGTTAAGAGCACTGTCTGCTCTTCCAGAGGTCCTGAGTTCAATTCCCAGCAACCACATGGTGGCTCACAACCATCTATTATGAGATCTTGTGGACAGTTACACATGCAGGCAGAACATAGTATAAATATTAAAATAAATAAATAAATTTAAAAAATATTTCTTTGTTTTTAGTATTGAATTATCTCCACATCTCTTCCTAGCAGTATTATTCTTTCCCTGGGTAACTGTACCAGGCTCTTAGGTAGACATACATGCTAGTCCTCTTTAGATATGACCTCTATAACATGCAACCCTTCTCTGCTTGGTAAAGAAAGAAACAAGGCACACTTCTAGGCTGAAAACAGGCCAATGGCTGCCACTTCCACACTCTGGTCATTAGGTATGCCTTGCCCTTAACACCTAAGTCATTGCAGTGCACTCTTCTGCCTATTTTCCACTTCATGTTTTTGCCATGGTTGATGACAGCTTTCACAAGGCTAGGGTCTATGTTGTTCTTGGCTTTGCAGCCTTTATTGTATAGGTGTCCAGACTCAAATAAGAAGTCAAGAAATTTTGATCATTATAGTGAGATGCTTAGAGATGAGTCCCTCTTTCTCTCAGGTAAAAATCACACAACAAAGTGCATGGATTCCCATTTAAAATCACTTGTAGAAACCTGTCCTGAGCTCATAGGCTTTGGAATCAGACTAATTAAAATATGTCATCTGACCTTTATTCCAAAGATGATCTATACAAACCAGGAGTATAAAAAGACACAGGGTCCTTATATTTGTGTTGAGAGTCATAATACTATCTTACAAAATTATACTAAGCATTACAGATTGGAATGACACTAAGGAAGTGGTGGTGGTGATGAAGAGCGTGGTAGTGGTCATAGCAATCATGAAGATGGCAATAATGATGGTTATGGTACTAGTAATGGCGATAGTGACTGGGATGATGGCAGTGGTAATGGTGACAGTATCTGTAATGATGATGATGGTGAGTGTGACTAGGACAGTACTAGTATTACAAGTAACAGTGGTTGTAGTTTAATCAGTGTCCAATCACTGTGATGTCATGGAGGAAATATACAAGAGATGAGGCTTGATAGGGTCATGTCAGTCAGGAGTGGAAAAAGGAGTTGGGGAAGCGCAGGTCTTAGAATCTCTCTCTGTCTCTTTGTCTCTCTCTCTGTGTCTCCTCTCTCTCTCTCTCTCTCTCTCTCTCTCTCTCTCTCTCTCTCTCTCTTATTCACTTTACAGCCCAATCATAGTCCCCTCTCTCCTCTCCTCCTGGTCACACCCTCCCTCTCTCTTTTCCCTATCTCACCTATCCCTCAGATAAGGGGAGCCTGCTCTACCAACCCACCACAGCACACCAAGTTGTATCAAAAATGAGTGCATTTTCTTCCCCTGTCACCTGATGAGGAAGCCCCACTAGGCAAAAATGATTGAAAAGCAGCAACAGAGTCTTTGTCAGAGACATCCCTCACTCTCTTTTCTAGGGAACTGGCCTGAAGACCAAGCTGCCCATTGGCTACATATATGTAGGATTCCTAGTTGGAATCCATTCATGGTCCTTGGTTGGTGCATCAGTCTCCATAAGCCCTCTTGGGCCCAGGCTAATTGGCTCTGTTGGTTTTCTTGTAGAGCTCCTGTCACCTCCAGGTCCTTCTATTCTTCCCCCCACTCTTCCACAAGACTCCCTGCACTCTGCCCAGTGTTTGCTGTGAGTCTCAGCATCTGTTTTGATCAGCTGCTGGGTGGAGCCTCTCAGAGTATGGCTATGCTAAGCTCCCGTCTGCAAGCATAGCAGGGTATAGCTAATAATGTCAGGGATTGACTCTCTTCTATAGGGTAGGCTTCAGGTTTGGCCAGGCAATGGTTGGATAGTCCCTCAATCTCTGCTCTATCTTTATCCCTGCACTTCTTGTAGGCAGGGTAAATTTTGGGTCTAAGTTTTTGTGGGTGTTTTGTTATTCCCTTCCCTACACTAGGAGTCCTGTCTAGTTAAAGAGTAACCTCTTCAGTCTCTATGACCCCTGCTACTCGGAGTCTCAGCTAGAGTCACCCCCATATCCTCTCAGAACCTACCCTGTCATAGGTCTCCAGCTTATCACAGAGATTCCCCCTCACCCCGCCCCCCCGACTGCTCAGGGTTTCTCTTTTCTCTGCATGCCCTCTGTCCTCCCACCCTGCTCTCCCCACATACAAACTTGTACAACTTTGGAAATCAGTCTGGTGCTTTCTCAGAAAATTGAAAATAACTCTACCTCAAGACCCACCTATACCACTCCTGGACATATACCCATAAGATATTCTACCATACAACAAGGACATTTGTTTTACTATGTTCATAGCAGCCTTATTGTAATAGCCAGAAACTGAAAACAACCCAGATGTCCCTCTACCTAGGAATGGATAAACAAACTGTGGTACATTTACACAATGGAATACTACTCAGCTATTAAAAACAAGGAAATCATGAAATTTGTAGGCAAATGTTGGAACTAGAAAATATCATCCTGAGTGAGGTAATCCAGACCCAGAAAGACATGCATGGTATGCACTCACTTATGCATATCTTGTTAGCCATATAGTACAAGATAAACATACTACAATGCACAGACCCAAAGAAGATAAGTAACAAGGAGGACCCAAGGGAAGACACTTAGATCCCACTCAGAAGTGGAAACAGAATAGACAGCAGAAAGGGTTGAGGAGAGGGACCAGGGGAGGAGAGAGAGCATGGAGAGAAATGAGAGTCTCTTTCATAGGCATGTATCCATCACCAAAGATCCTTCCACCAGACCCTCCCTCCCTCTACAGGTTCTACCACTGCCCGATAGCACCAAACTAGAATACCCATCCTTTAGCATATATGGGGTTTTAAGAAGCTTTTAAGGTCAGAATCGTAACAATGATGACAGGCTTTTGTGCCTCTGAGTCTTTGCTCTTAGGTTTGGTAACCGCTACTAAGAAAGTTTCGCCCGTCCCTTCCTCGTTCACCTAGATAAGCACCACAAGATAATTTGACATTACTTGCTGGGAAACAATCTCATAGTTCTCAAAGTAAATGAGGTGCTCTGGATATACCCCGTGTGTGTGTGTGTGTGTGTGTGTGTGTGTGTGTGTGTGTGTGTTTCTCGCTATGGCGTTGTCCACAATGTCCTTCTCCTAGCTTGACCCGAGAACAGCCCAGGCTGCTTACCCTTGAATCTAGAACCTCCTCTGACACTCTTATAGCCCCTCTGTAACTAAATGTGGCAAAGGATGCTGTCTTGCCCTGACTCAAACAGATGAGGCAAATGGCTGCTTGCCTGCAGTTTAAAGAACATTTTAAGGGTTAGAATGATTTTAAATAAGAGTTGGAAGAGAAGGACAGTTTTTTTTTAGTGTCCCAGGTGAATCTGAATTCCTGACTGATGATGCACTGTTAAACGAATAAATAAAAGGAAAGAAAAACTATTGGTGAGAAATGGAGGAAATAAAAAGAGACGTGGCTGATGTGGCCTGCCCCAGACTCCCTTGTGCAGTAGATAATGAGGCTCGGTGAGTGACAGTGGGGCACTGATGGGCAACAGCGAATGCCCTGATGCTTTCCTGTCTTAGGCCAGTTGCCATGTCGGACAAGAACGGCCCATAAAGATGACATGTTTGCTTGGCGGCTCCCTGTTGGGGCTCCAATGTATTACCTGGATCTAATTATCTCCTCTCCAGCTGACAGAGGGGTTTCCAAGGAACCTCTCCATCACCGCTGCCTCAACCCAGCTTCCAGGGGGCTGTCTAAGGGCTTGATATATTTTTGGATCCCCTGCTCATTGGATGAACAAGCTGAAGCAAATCATGTATTGACCTCAAAGCATTTATAAGCCGTAGAACATTATATTCTCATCAGAGCCATAGGGGCAGTAAACTATGGTTTCTCTGCTGAGAAGCATGGTTTTGGTTATGCACTGTGTTGCTGGGGTCGTACCTAAACAATAATACATCATTTGTGGCACATGTCGCCTTCTTTATTGAAAGGCAAAACAAAGAGTTGAGGACAAAAATCATTACTTCTTTAGCAATTTTTCACAAAATGCTTTTCTTTTGTACTTGACACACAGATGGGACATTGTACTGCGAGGGAAATGATGTATGGCAGTGTGACAAATTTCATTTCCTCTCTAAAACCAGAATCAGAAGGATGCAGAAATTTGGGGAAGTTTGTGGAGAGAGAGAGAGAGAGAGAGAGAGAGAGAGAGAGAGAGAGAGAGAGAGAGAAAGAGAGAGAGAGTTTTTAAAAAAGGAGAAAGCATTCCAGTGGGTCTCCCGTCTCCTCAATAAAGCATTTGTATGTCTTAATTGACTTGTCAGGTATTGATCAAAGTGCTTGAATAAATATATTGGTAACAATAACCCTGCACATGTAGGGCTTTTGGGTCATCTTGAACATGATCAACCGTGACTGAGGCTGGGATTAACAAATGCAGTGCAGCCGAGTAGGAAGTGGACAGAGGCCCCTGGCTGCATTCAGCAGCTCTGGGCCTAGGACCGGCTTCTCTACACACTTCCTGCAAGCTGTGACACACAAGCAGCTGCCCCTCTCAGCTGCTGCTGCTCCTCCTCCTCCTCCTCCTCCTCCTCCTCCTCCTCCTCCTTCTTCTTCTTCTTCTTCTTCTTCTTCTGCTTCTTTCCTCAACCTGTCCTCAAATGTTTCTCAAAGTTGATACAGATGTTTTCATATCTGAGTCCCTTCAATGAGTCCTAAAAATTCAGTTTTTCTATATCCATATGGACTGAAAATGAAACTAAACAGTTGTGGTGGGGAGACATGTTTGCTTCATACATGTTTGAAGTGATTTTACTGCACCTCGAGGTCTGTGAATCACTGTCCATGCATCTCTCTTCAGATTGCTAGGAGGATAAATTCTGATTACCACCTGCCAAATGCCTAAGCCCTCTTAAGGCTAACCTTAAAAGCTTATGGTTTAACCTAAGCCTAGGTTACCACAAACCTAGCTCTTTGCTGTATGCATAGAGTTCAGTGTTTACAGAGGGAAGATTGTCTGATAGTGAGAAATGAATATTGAATGTCAGAGAATTTAATATTTATACCAGAGGGAGTCACTGCCTCGGAAAATATTTCTTAGGCAATGTTGCATTTGTTAAAATAAATAATCAAGTCAGCCCCACTTATCTAAGTTTATATCTAGAATACTTAAGCATCTGTATTTTTTTCTTTAACTTTGTTACGAGTTACTTCCTGCATAACAAAGTAAACAATGTTTTCAAGCTCTCGTGTCCACACTGAATGGTCAGTACTTCCTCCCATTTTTGAGATGGGCCTGGTCTACAATCTCAGCATTTCCTACCTGGAATATTCATGAATCCTACTGAGTTTTTGGAGAATGACCTGAGATACCTTTCCACTGGAATACCCAATAGGAAGATGAAGATTAAATCTTTCCTCATTCCAAGGGCTTCTGGAATCATCCAGAGCCTCTTAGATGCCATAGAGGAGCAGGCAAGTACACTTGGGGCATCATTTTTTCTAGGGTCTTTTCTAACAAACATTGTGAGTTTAAGAACCATTCTCTGTTCACTTGCCCAACTGTGGACTTCCTACTCAGACCTCTTCCTTTCTTTCTAAAGGTTTCCTTACAAGAACTGGTCCAAACATCGTAAGGGGCACTGTTAGCTTTTTACACTACACAGCACAGTGTTGTTTTCCACTCTGACAGGGCCAATGTGATAATTCATCATTTTCTTTCTGGGTAGTTTGTGTTCAAAGTTCGAGATTTGACCCACAGAAGTCATAAACAACGAAAATGTTTTGCAACAGTTGTTCTGGGCAAACTATTTTCCTGAGCTGTCAAAAGTGCATGAAATCAGCTATGCACACTACAAAATGTGTCACAGTTTTATATGTAATAGGACAAATAAAATTGCACTTCATTTCTTAGAGCAGTTTTATATTCACAGCAAATTGAAAGTACTGAAAGTTCTCATACGTTTGTTGCTTCCACAGTGCACAAACTTCCCCATTTACACAACACATATTTATCACAATCAAACCAACAGTGGCAAATCATGTCCCAGCTCCGTGGTCCAGATTAGAATTTGCTTAGGGACAGCACAGGATGTGGGCTAATGGTATGGGTTTGGACTAATCTGTGATGCTATGTGCCCACCATTGTAGGGGCATTCAGAGACGTGTTCCTGCCCTTGGTCCTCTGTGCTCCACTATTCATCTTCCCTTCCTTCCATCTTGGGCTACCAGTGATCTTTACATCCTCTATGTAGTGTTTAGCCTCAAAAAGGCAACATTACTGAGTAAGTATGAGAACATGGGGATGTAGCCTTTTTAGAGTGCTTCACGTAGTGATGTACACTGATGTTTCCTTCGTCTTCTCATGCCCTGCTAGCTAATTTCTTGCAACACTGATGATATTCTGCCAATTCTTTCCATTGTGCAAACACAGTTTATTTACCCATTCATATACTGAGCACCTGGGCTGTTTCAAAGTCTGAGCAAATATGACTAAAGCATCCGTAAACATATCTATGAAGCTGTGTGCGGATAAAAGATTTCAGGTCATTTGGGTAAATGCCAAGGAGTATGATTACATCAGATGAGTGGTGTCTGTGTGTGTGTGTGTGTGTGTGCGTGTATTCTTGCGCATATGCGTATAGATGTATTTGTGCAATGCCTGAAGCCCTTGGAAATGTGTCTCTGCCCTCCACAGTCTCTTTGGAAGGATCTAGAGCTTTGAAGTTCTCCTTAGAATGTGAGTTTTAGTTGTGAGATTATCAGGTATAGTTTGGGCACCAAAATTACACACCATAGTCCCCCTCCTTTTTTTTTTTTTTTTTTTTTTTTTTTTTTTTTTTTTTAGTAAATAGTTATGGTAAAGTCAAAACAAACATAAAGACACTTTTATAGAAAGAAATTTTAGTCACTTAATTCTATATTCCCAGCACCACTGGTAGACTGGAATTCTCAAAGCAGCTCTAAGAGTTGTCCTTTCTTTGACACTGATACTGCATTATCATTGGGGAAAGCTCCTGCAACCCATGTGGTTTAGTTATACAGAGATGGTGAAGGTTAGTCTTCGGTACCTCTAGAAGGCCATGTAGAAAGCTGTCCAAAGCTCACTGAAGGGACCACAAAGCTTGTGGCTCAGTCATCTCTATGGCTTTATGCAACAGCTCTGCACAATACTGTACATGTCCCTCTCTGTTAAGTATTTGACAGAGCATTTCTAAGGGAGCAGCAGCTGGTTTCATGGTAGAAACTGGTGTAGATTATCACACAGTTCTCTTGATATGCATGATGTTTCAGATTTCAGGTATCCAAACTTTGCCTCCCCTATCTACTGATATTTTTGTGTCATGAGCTATTGTGGGGAAATATTCTGCCTCAGCCAGTCATGACAGCATTTAAGATTGTAGCAACAAAAGGAGATAGGCATTGTTTCCTTGGCTCAGCCAGTTGTAAAATGCCTCTAGCATCCAAATGATTTCCATGTTAGGTGGCCTCTCAATTCTTTCAGGAAGATGCCTATAGAGTTGTTTAATACTATTTCAAGGCGTTTCTCTCTTTCTCCTCTTTCAAAGTCTCAGCTCTATTTCTATCTTTGTCGTATTTATCTTAAACTTGTTGGTTCCAATGATGGGGCTAATATGTATTCACTAATTAAGAGAAATTCCTTGGTTTGGAATGTATTTCAAACTAGGCATGATGACGCAGCCCTGTGACCCTAACACTAAAGTAAGAGAATAACAAGTTTTAGTCCAGTCTGGGAAACAAAGTAAGACTCTATCTTAAATTAAAAAGAGTATACTTAGAGATGAGTCTAAAAGGATGCAGGAGCATTATGTATTTTACCATGATTAAGCTATTTCTATTTATAAACCACTTCTATCTATTATAAAATATAAAATAAATACAAATGTTAAGAGGTGTAGCCTGGAAACACATGTTATTTGCACAACACAAAAAATGTGTCTTCTTTGAAATGTACTAAAAAGTGAACTTTTCATGCCATATTCATGGTCTCGCTATGAAGCTCCTTATGATTCAGCTAAGAAAAAAAGATGTGCTTATTATTCATATATGTATGTTAATAAAATTAAACCCATTGAGAATGTAACATTTAGACAAGAGGGAATGATATTTTTTAATGCCACACTCAAAACCACATTTCTTTTAATCAGCATCTGCTCTGTATTAAGCTGCCTATAAAATGTAGCGCCCTGTTGACTGTGGAAGATGAAAACAAACAAAAGGGGAGCAACCAAAGACGTGGTACTAACATCAAAGTCGAAGGATGCTGCTCTCATTCTTTGGCGTTAGGAAACATCTTGTGACCTTAAAATCTTGGATTTTTCTTCCCAGCATTTTGATCTGGACACCATGGATTAAGAAGACTTATAAATGAGTGTAACACAAGAGTAAGGGGCATCCAAGAAGGAATAGCAGCTGTTTCAGACTGTTTGTGACCACAGACCTCCTAGATCTTCTGGAACAATCTGAGAAAATCAATAAAGACAGGTACCCTGTAGAAATCAAACTGATCTAACATTCTTGTCATGGTAGAATCAAAATAATTTAAAGATTGGCACTACGGGCAAGAATGTGCAGATACTGCAATGTGGGAACATTGAGGACAGTGGTCATACTTTGTGAGTAGTTCAGTGTCTGTGCAAAAACTAAAAGCAATATGTGAGATACCTCACCTTGGAGCACTGCTGACAGTAATATGATCATTGGATACGTCATAAAAATTACAGGGTTGGGAGATGGCTCAGTGTAGAAAATGTTTGTGGAAATCTTGAGTTCAGATCCTCAGAGTCCACATCAAAAATAAATAAATAAATAAATAAATAAATTAAAAAAAAAAAAGGCTGGGTGGCCATGAGGGCTGTCTTAGGGTTACGATTTCTCTGATGAAGCACCGTGACCAAACTTGGCAAGGGATGGATGCTTTCCTCTTACCCCTCCGGGTAACAGCATAGCACAGAGAAAAGTCAGGGCAGGATCTCAGGCAAGGAAGGCACCTGGGGTCAGGAGCTGGCTCAGAGGCCATAGAGGAAGGCGGTTTACTGGCTTGCGCCCTGTGGCTCCTCAGCCCACTTTCTTATAGAAGGCAGGACCACTAGCTCAAGGGGCACACCACCAGCAATGAGCGGGGCCCTCCCACATGAATCATTAATGATGAGAACACAGGCCCAGCCCTGAAATGAGGGTGTGTCCATAGTCTTATTATAACTTGTACTGTGTTGGGGTGATATCCCTGAGGGGCACCCTCTTTTCTGCAGGGAAGCAGAGGAAGAGTGGATCTTGGGTAGAAGGGAGATTGTGTGTGTCAGAGGGCCTGGGAAGAGTAAAGAAAGGGGAAATTGCTGGTCTTGATGTATTGTATTAGAGAATTAAAAAAAAAAAAAAAAAGAAAGAAAGAAAGAAAGAAGAAAGAAAGAAATACCCACAGGCCTGCCTACAACCTGGTCTTATGGGGACATTTTCTCAATTGAGTTTCCCTCCTCCTACAAGATGCTACATTGTGTCAAGTTGACATAAAACTAGCAAGCACATTGACCCATCTCTAATCCCAGGTTTCAGGGGCAGGAGGGATAAGCAAGCTAAGTAGAAGCGCAAATCAGTAAGCACTGAGATCTTCCAGGGAGGCTTTGCCTCAGACAACAAAGTGGACTGTGACCATGGAAGACACCTACCTGGACTGATGACAGCCCCCACAGTCCACATGCACATGCGCATAAGGCATGCAGCCCCTACACACAGAGGCACACATACATGGGAGTATGCACACATATGCACCCACACCACAGGCACACATAAAAGTTACATATGCTAAGGTTTTCTATGAAGAAAATATCTCGGACACATTTGTACTCACTCAATAGCATCTGCTATTAGCCAGGTAGTGATGTATGTGCTGGGGGTACCGAGGAGAACAAATTACAGTTTTTGACTCCTGGGGCTAACAGCAGGAAATAAAATAGCCAACATCACTAGCAGAAAAAAGAAAGAAAGCTCTGCTAGGAGCATGGGAGGGTGCGGAATGTTGCTCTCCCAAGTATTATGTTTCTAAGAAGGATGTCCACACAGGAAGTATGCATGTATAAGACAGGATGGACTCCTCAGTTCCCCAAAGTAAACACTTCGCATTACTTTACTTCATTTCCTGATGATTCCGCACATCAACTCTACTTGATGGAGCCCTACTGACCTGTGAGGATCTGCTGATCACATGAGTGCAGGGCTTTCCAAGGTTCATCCCAAACTCTTTATGTTCTTGGGTTTAATAACTTCTAAGACATTTCTCCCCCACTCTGGAAGAGAGCTGTGAGTGTTGACCAGAAATCTGCAGAAAACAAAGACACTGATAGATTACTTCAAGACCTGCCTGCCCTCAAACGCCCACCCCGGTGAACCATTCTCTCCTTTTTCTTCTTTGCTGCAGGCTTGCCTGCCTACACGCCTCTGCATATTCTACTGCAGGTATGGACTGAAGAGAACCTTTGAGACTAAGAGCTGTGATGAGGAACAACAGAAAAGGGACACCGAAGCTGGTCAATTCTGTTGAGAATACAGAGCAAGGCCTTCTGCTGGGCTGTAAGGTCAAAAGCGTCCTTTGCTATTTGGTTCATGCCTTTTTTTTTTTAAAGCGGCTGTTGACCAGTCCCATGATTGAATTAATCATTCTTACTGAGGGCCCTGTTCTTCATTTTATGACAGCATGCAGCCAGAGTAAGTGTGACAGAGAGGACAGTAACAGAGTAGGAGGAAGAGGGAGGGGAAGTCCCCTAGACCTTAACAGTCACTGATGTGGGACCAATAAAAGTCAGATACTCAGAGCAATGGCTACAAGTGAACTAACTGCACCATTTCTTTTGGATTTTCCAGTGGCTTTTTAAAACCAGTGACCTTGGAGCTTATTGAGTCCAGGGTGGACTGGAGTCACATGGCGGCTGTACTTACTTCTCCCCTGGAGGCTGATCATGTCGCTCACCCACCACACAAAATGAAGGCCGAGGGATTTGTTTGCCTTTACCTCAGACAGTCCCTTTGTTGACAGAAGGATTCTGCTTCTGTGATCATTGTGGTTGTGAACGGAGAGGGTGGCGGAGACTGTTCTCTGCTGCGAAGGCTGTCATGGCCACAGCCAGGAGCAGTTGGAAGCCTGAAGAAAGTGATTCAGTCTGTGTGGTAAACATGAGGGGGTCACATCAGTGCATGTTAACTCTGCTCTTAAATGTGTTCAGGTAATGTGAGTCCTCAGAAGTAAGGCTCAGGAAATTCTCAAAACTGACGCGAATAACAAAAATGTCCAGTGAGACTATGCAGTTACATATTTTTCACTCTTAAAACCAATTAGCATTTAAAACACTGCATTGTCTTCCTTCATTACTGCCCACACTGGCTTGGGATTCCTATCTTTGCCTGTTTTCCTTTGTATTCATCTTTTTTGTTGTTCTCTTTACTTACGCAATGTCTATATGGCAGCTACAAAAATCATAAAATCTAATTATAGTTTTACAGTCCAAATATTAAGAAGATATCAGGAATAACAGTAATTTTTTTTACAAGTGAATTAACATAAAGTAAAATGTTCAGTCAGTGCACTGTACATGAAACGTAGTGAGACCAACAGTGAATTATATTTTAAGAACTGTATCTCAACCTCTATCTGTTAGTGTGTATACATATGCAGATGTACATACATATATATGTCCATAATTCTGTGCAAGATTACAACATTCAGGGACAAGATACTAGGGGCGTTTTCACACTTAATGATACTAGAATAAGCCTCTTTCTAAAGTAATCCATTTTCCTTCATGCTATTTGAAACTGAAACAGGGAGACATTTTTAAGTTATGCGGGTGGAAGCAATATTCAGGCGGCTGCTTAACATTCCAAGAGGATTACTGTGGTCCACACCATCACTGCAGCTCCTTGCTCTGCAGTATGAGAAAACACTGTTATTTACCCTGGGACACAGGTGACTGAACTTATAAAAATCACTACAAGACAAGATGTATTGAGGCCTGGCACGGAATGACAAATTCTGGTGAGGTTCACCAAGAAGAGACATATTGATTCTTAAATGATTAATAAGGAGAATATAATTGTATTTCATTAAGATGGATGGGATTTCATTTAGTCTGTCTTCTCCCTTTCCAGTTCAGATGCGAGAGGAAATCGAGTCATCGTCAATGGCACCTCGTGTTAGCCTGCCATGGCAACAAGCCCATTGATTGAGTAATAGAACTTTCAGATGCCCTAGCTGTTCTTTAATGGGCTGCTCCCAACACAGATAAGACTGTCAAGAGAGGCAGCGGTGTCCCTGGGTACACAGAAGACAAGTAGAAATTCATGCCACGATTTCTCCTTGATTTCTAATGGACTATAGCCCGTTTATAATTCTAAAACTGGGACGTGAAATGATGCCTGCTTCATTCATTCAATTATAGCTGTCAGGAGGATCAAGACTGGAGTCGCACAATTCACTTTGAACCACCATGAATTTGCTGAGTTAAATTACATTTGTGCAATAGTGATTGCCGTGTTAATGAGAATTTAAAATAGTCTTGCAGGATCTCAAATGTATTTCCAAACAGCTCTGTATGGTAGGTACGAGTCTTAGCAACACTTTGCTGATGAAAAAGAGGTTGACCGTAACATTGATTTTTAAAAAGGTCAATCTCAGCTCAAATCCATTACCCATGCATCTCCCCTCAGCTGTGGTGTCCAGCAGATGTCTGAAGCCTCAGACACGGCCAATCCTAGGATGTACAGTGCTTTTTTTCTACATGTTTCTATGGCCAAGCATAACTTTCACATTAGGAACAGCAGGAAGTTAGTAATAAGATGGGAATCTTGAGTTCCCAGCATTGCAACAAAACACAGAGAGAATTGCCTCGAAGGAAGGAGTGACCCACCCGTGCTTCCACAGGTCTGTCACATCACAACAGGAATTTTATAGGCGAGCCCTGGGAAATGACATGTCAAGTTAATGCACCGCATGTAAAACATAGCGGGACAGACTAAGTTACATTCTAAGGACTTCTATTTATTAACTTAATTTTAGACACCGTGTATACCCACATGGACATGCTGTGACAATTTTACGGAATTCTTTCCATACACCTTCATGTGGTTTCCGAGGATTAAAATCAGGCCCCAAGCCTGCGCTGGCCTAATAAGGGGAGTTCAGTCCTCTCTGTGTGTGTATGTGCACACAGGCACAAGCACATGTGTGTGTGCATCTACTGATCACGCCCTTGCTCTTGTGACTTCAGGTCTGTGACTGCACAAAACACTATGGCAGGGGAGAGCAGGTTGGATGGGGGGTGAGGGGAGCAACTGCTCACCTAATGATAATCGAGAAGCAAAAAAAACAAAAAACAAAAAAACAAACAAACAAAAAAAACCAAAACCCTGAGATTTAAGGGGCTGAAGTCACACAGTTCACTGCAAGTGCAGCTCCTTTGGTCTCACTTCCTTTAAGCCTCGCTTCCTATGGGTTTCACTACTTCCAAGATCTAAACTATAGCAAACATATAGCAATAGGACATCATCGAAGTCATTGGAAACTTACAAATTATTTCTGGACTTTTCTTTCTTTTTTTTTTGGATTGTTGTGGAATTGGGCTTTTTAAAAAAATTTTATTAATTTATTCTTGTTACAGCTTAATGGTTATCCCATCCCTTGTATCCTCCCATTCTTCCCCCCTTCCCATTTTCCCCTTATTCTCCTCCCCTATGACTGTTCCTGAGGGGGATTACCTCCCCCTGTATATGCTCATAGAGTATCAAGTCTCTTCTTGGTAACCTGCTATCCTTCCTCTGCGTGCCACCAGGTCTCCCCCTCCAGGGCACATGGTCAAATATGAGGCACCAGAGTTCGTGTGAAAGTCATACCCCACTCTCCACTTTTCTATTGGACCACAGTTGCGTGGAAAAATAAACCTGGAGAGGGGAACCATCCTCTCTCTGTTTGTATTTTAAAGTGGCTCATGATTTCTGTCAGCCCATGGAGACACCATTGGAGAATAATGAAGAGACAAGCTTTGCGTGTGGGCTTTAGAAGCACAATCAGGCTGGCTCTGCCTCACAGCTTTACCAATAGGTAAGTTAGGACAGGACACGTACCTCTACTTCTTCATCTAAGAAGCCGTAGGACAGCTCCTGTGCGCAGTGTGCGGGGCCAGTGCTATCTCCAAGATGCGTGGCAAACGCATGGGAAGTAAGGACACCTGCATGGGTCTGAAGAAGAAGAAACTTCCCCAAACTTCCCCAGCCACCATCTTTCAGGTCCATCTTCCCCAGTGCCAAGCGAGTCCTGGGCTGAGCAAGAAGTCAGTCGTCCAGAAAATACTCTGTTGATTGTACATGGGATGGTGAGGACACTTGCTGAAGAACGGAGCCAAGAGTCCTATGGTTTAACTGTTGGAAGGCTCTGCTTTTCTTATCATCTTGTGAAAGTAAAAGATTGTAATTAATTCACAACGTGCTGTGAGGGTCACATGATGTAAAACATACATGAGAAGAATCCCCAGAGCCATCAGCGTTCACCACTAGAACTGTTGTCACCCACTCAGCACCAGCGAAGCAGAAAGGGAACAGTTGACTTAATCCAAAATCCATTTGAAACGATAGTTGCTACTTAGGCGGGCATGGCTTCTAGCACTCACCGGATGAGCATATGAAAAAATATTCTCAGTGTCTCAGAGTTGGGCCAAATCTGTTGTAATGGTGATGAGGCGTAGAAGATACTGGAATTACCACTGTTCTCTCTACACCCATAGGCGTAACTTCATAGATACTTGGTAGATACAACCTGGATGGATCACGTTCATGGAAGACCTCCAGGTTCCCTCAGATACGCAGTCATTACAGACTTTTCTTTTTTAAATCAAGCAGCAGAGAAGTAGTGTTTACCATTCTAGAGGCGGCGGGACCTGGGAGAATGGGGCCGATAAATGAGGCAGACCGAAGTCTTGTGTAATCATAGCCAACTTTCTTCCAAGCCCCCAACAACTTATACTCTGAGGGTTACGAGTAAAGTGCACAGTCACAAGAACAAGCCACATGTGGCAACGACACGCTTCTCCGTAGATGCGATTAAACAAGTAACAACAGCCATTTGGAATGAATAACCCCAGGTAAACTGACTGCGGTCCGCGACGGCTGGGAGAGGCTCGGAAGCATAATCCTGAGAAACCGAAGTCACAAGACTCTAGTTTTCTTGGAATTTTCTCTCAAGCACTCAGAATTCTTCTCACAGGGCTCCATTCTCGGACCATGTTCCAACAAAGTAGCCTGCTACCTTTTAAAACCATTATTAATGTCTTAAAATGAGGGAAAAAATGTAGCACAGCAGCGTGGGGAGTTTTATTTGGAGGGAAACAAGTGCAGTTACTGTCAAGTCAAAGGACTCATTCTCAGTGGTTGGACTTCCCACGGCTCATTTAATGTGCATTTTAAACTACGCATGCGGCAGACCACTGCAATAGGGCCTGTTTGACTCTTGTTCTGCTCAATGTTAAGTTGGGAATAAACCAGCCTCTCTGAGGAAACCCCTGGGACGGTAGAGACAAGGAAGGAGGCTGGAGAGGTGGGCCACTCTGAGACTCCCAGCCCAGGAGTGAAGGTTCGCTCCGGAGCCATCACAAGGGCTTCAGTGAAGGTGTCTTAAAGGAACCATGGATCCATTTACCCCACTAGCAACTTCTGCAGGTTGGAGAGTCAGGGCGGTGGGGGCAGGGCAGTGCTCAGCAAAGCTGTGTTAAAAGAGGACAAAGGGAGCGCACCATTTAGTTCCTGTATCTGAAAGAGAACTTGTGTGCTGGTGAGATGGAAGTATCAGCTAAAGGAAGCTCTTGTCAGCACGAAACAAGCCTATTTGGACAGAGGGCTGGGGATTGTCCCCAACTGCAGGGTGTGTTTACAAAGAGGCAGCAGAGAGTGAGCTTTGCAATAAAAATAAAACACATCTTAAATGGCTCAGGAGTCTCCTTGTATTTAGCAAAGTTCCTATAAAGTAACATTTTGATGACCAAAATGGAAATGAGTCAGAACATATAGATTAAATTTTCCTGAACAACACATTGGCTTTTGTACATTTTTATTAAATTTTCATTTCCAATATCTTGAGGTAGGCTCCAGAAAAAAAAAATTTAAAAGGCAGGAAGGGTAATGCAAACAGGTGTTCAGCCCTGAGCATGGGGTTCTTTTACCTTATTTTCAGTAACTAAGAGGAGTGTCATCTGGTATGAATGCTTGCAATGTGACACACGTAGGGCTCAACATCATGGAGAACAAGAGAGATCGCTACAAGAAAAGCCTCGAAGGTCTTAAATATAAAACACCAGATACACTTAAAGGATACACGTGATCATTCTGAAACAAGACAGGTAGGGTTACTGTTGCTACAATGAAATACCATGACTCAAGGTAAGTTAGAGAGAAAGGGGTTTATATTTAGCTTACATTTCCACACTGTAGAGCATCATTGATGAAAGTCCTGGCAGGAGATCAAACAGGCCACGAACCTGGAGGCAAGAGCTGATGGAGAGGCCACGGAGGGGTGCTGCTTACTGGCTTGCTCCATCATCATCGTTTGCACAGCCTGCTTGCTTGTAGAACCTAGAACCGCCCATCCAATAATGGCCCCACCCACAGTAGGTTGGACCCTTCCACATCAATCACAGAGTAAGAAAATGCCCCAGAGGCTTGCCTGCTCACCACTTTATCTTCTAGAGGCATTTTTTAAATTGATGTTCCCTCCTTTCGGGTGACTCTGGAGGCACCAAGTTGACCTCTTATGCATTAGCACTTTTATATACTGCCTGAATGACAGGTTGAGATTCAATTTCAACTTGAAACCAGATTTGTACGTCTCTGTGTGCATGTGCAAGTGAGTGCGTGTACATGTGCAAGCCAGAAGGTGATATCAAGCATCTTCATCAACTGCTGTTGATTTTGTGGGTTTTATTTTTTATTAAATTATCTGATTGTGTGTGTGTGTGTGTGTGTGTGTGTGTGTTTGTGTGTGCATGTGTGTGTATATTTTATGTGTGCCACACAGTATGTGTGAATAGAGGTTCAGTGACAACTTTTGGGAGTTCATTCTCTTCTATTACCATATGGGTTCTGAGTATTAAATGCAGGTCATCCAGCTTGACAGGTACCTTTACCTGCCAAGCCATCTTGCCGGTCCCCAGATTGTACTTTTGAGGCAAAGTCTTTCACCAAACCTGGAAATCAGAATTTCAGCTAGATTGCTTGACCAGCATCTCGGCTGCTCTCATGCGGGGATTACAGATGCTCTTTGCTGGGCCTGGATTTGGACCTGGGTACTAGTGTATCTAAATTGAAGTGTATGCGCAGCAAGCCCAATCAAGCTATCTCTCCCACATGTTTTAATGTGCCACACATATAGTGATGATAACTTAAAGGAACTTGTCAGTTAAATCTTAACATTGAGAGAGAATGAAGGAGTGTTCTGTGAGAAGGAATGTACGAGAACTTCCAGGATGAACACTGTACTTGGACTGTTGTGCACTATCGCACTTTTTCTTCCCGCAGACCATGTTGGGTTTTCCATCACTGTCATGCTTCACAGAAACAGAAGGCTGGACTTCTGGAAGGAAAGTGATTGGTCCAAATGTTTGTTCTCGGCACACACTGACTCGCTAGTCTCACTCTGTTCTTCATCATAATGACCCCTCCAAGTTGGTGCAATTCCTATATTTGAGCATAGTGTAAGTTCTGGTAGTTTTGTAAGAATGAGGCAGGGTATTAAGATTTCTATGTTTTCAGATAACTTTGACTTATTCTGTAGCTTGTACATGGGTTTCCTGGTGACAGAATTCTAAGACAGAAGTTAATTACCTTTTGACTATGGAAGTGTTTCTCCTCGCCGTTTCCTGCTTTGGCAATGCTGCCGAGAAAAGCCAAAGTGCACACTGGGCTCTCCTCATCCAGCTTCAGATATTTCCTCTCTGGAGATTTTGAATATTTGATTTTTTACCATAGTCTCACGACAGTTTAATCACTTGTTTTGATAGTTATGACTCCTTAATGCTAACTAGGTACCTCCCCCTGCAAAATTCATTCTATTTCCTCCTAGATATTTAATTCTTTTGTCAACCAATTTCCCCTTCCATCTTATATAGTATAGGAAATTGATGGAGGAGAAATTCCCTGAGCCCTTATCTTTTAGAGTGTTCTGTATGAGTCCTGTATTTTGTGCCTTCTTATCATGGTTAAGAAATACATGGGTATCAAGTCTCTGATACTCTATGAGCATATACAGGGGGAGGAGGTCCCCCTCAGACACAGACATAAGGGAGGGAAGTAGGGGGGAAGTGGGAGGAAGGGAGGAATGGGAGGATACAAGGGATGGGCTAACAACTGAGATGTAATAAGAATAAATTAATAAAAAATACATATAAAAAAAGAAATACACGGGAGTAAACAGTCTTAGTGTTAAGAGAGCATCTCTTATGTTAGAACTCTGAGATGAGCCGGCATGAGGTAGAGCCTTTTCCTCAGTCATGCTTCAGTCACTGAAGCCTTTCTCCAAGTTCAGGCTCAGGGGGAACCTAGATAGCATTGGCAACTCCTTTCCCCATGTTTCTCTTAGGACTCTGCTACAAAGAAAGAGTTTTCCTAACAACACTGAGTTTATCAAATGGTGTGGTTGAACTAAGAGAGACAGAGAGACAGAGAGAGACAGAGACACAGACACACAGTTACACACACACACACACACACACACAAACACACACACACCACACACACACCACACACACACACACACACACACACACACACACACACACGGGGGTTGGGGAGGGCGGGAGAATGTTATGTCATAGGAACTTGATAGGCTACACAGCTGCCTCTATCCACCCTCCCCTGCGCACACACACGATAATGGGCAGAACAGAGTCCGTTCTCACTACTGGCCACTGTTGAGTCAGTAATGAAGCTCTGACCTTAAAGACTCAGAATGTAAAGACCAACAAGATGTCCTCTAAAATATGACTCAAGCCAGACCTTGAGATAATGTTCCATAGATTGGGAAAACACAAGACCCAGAGTTACTTAAGCAACTCAAGTTCCATGGACATTCCGTCAACATAAAGAAAAGCAAAGTTAGATGAAGTATATATGTATAGAGCAAAATTTTAACCTTTTGTGAAAAAGAAAATCCCACATATAAAATAAACATTACCCTATTACTTGAACTGAAAGGGTTGTGTCTATGTGGCAGAAACACAACACAATACAAATTAATCAGGTATGATTTAGACACTGTCATCTCAGACCCAGCTGGACCATACCCAGCTGGACCATAAGTGCCTAGAAAGCAAGATTTCTGTCTATATTTATCACTGTTTTTGTTTCATCAGCATATTGAGTAGAACAATGATAATGATCTGAAAATCTTATATGAAAGAATGAGGCCTTGTGTATATGGTCAGAGGTATCTGTGGGAATGCAAGGACTTTTTATATGATTTATTGTTCCCTTTTATAATCTAGGATGGGCTGACAAGTGATAGACAAGGCAAAGAGTACACAGGGAGCATTCTCATTTTAAGACTCTTGCAAACTCATTGTTGCACAGTATCTCACTCAGAGTAAATAGATACTGAAGTCTTTCTTTCATAAGCCAATTTCTTGGCAAAAAGGGAGTTGAATTACATGGGGTGAACCTTTTGGGGTATTATTGAATCCTGAAATTAAGTTGATTTATTATACATGTCCCAATTCTAGAATCTTTTAGTTGAGTTTTATTTTTATTTCTTCAAATATCTATTATTATGGGTGGGCAGGATATTCATATATTTTATAAAAACAACCAAATACCACTGAAGGTAGCAAATGCATCCTACTTCTCACAGCAAAGGAGACCTTGTTTGCCATTCCATGAATATCCCAGAACAACATGAAATGATAGGTCTACCAGGCAAGAATGATCTTCTGAAGCTGTGGGTGCTGGCTGTGACAGGACTTCTCCAAAGCTCTTTTTGTGTGTGATACTATTACTGGGGTAAGATGAACAAATACTCATTCCAGATAGGAAACCAATGACCAAAGTAAGGACACCGCCAACTTCACCTTGGTGATTGATATTTTTACTGGGGTCACATATGGGAATACAGGTGAGCGTTCATTTACAGGAGCAGAAATGACTCAAAGACAGCTGCATCACCAAAACCCATCCTTAGATGTGTGTTGTCTCAGGAAAGTTGGGAATCTGGAGCAGACTCACAGCCTGCAGGCAGTTCAACAGGTTGGAGACTGCCCTTGCAGGTAGTTTGACTGCTCTTGCTTCTTCTAGTTAGCCCAGCTCATCTTTGTTTTTTTTTTTTTATCGAAGCAATTAAGTTGGTTCTTCTGTCTTCCAGGCTGCTCAGCTGGTCTCTACTTCTAGGCTGATTGGCTTGTCTCCCTTTCTTTCAGACAGTCCTGTTATCTGAGAGTCTTCTAGGCAACTTGGCTTGAGTGTGGCTAGCCTCAATCTTTACTGCTTAAATATGCTCAGAGTGGGGAGGAGCTTAGTGAGTCTGGTCAGTTCCAGGAACTTCCTGAAGCTATTTTGAGTTGTTTACTTCCCAAGTTTAATACTGGAGCTTCCTTCCATAACAGAAGGCTTCACCTCCCATAAAAACATGTGGTTTTTCCTTCTCTATAAACATTCCTTTTCACAAACTATGTCTTAAGGAGTTTCCCTCCAAGAGGGACAGTGTTCGTCTTGGAAGAAACTGCTACACAGCACTTCTATAAGTAACTTAGCGTTTGGTGGCCTTGAGTTACTTGCTTTGACATTATGCTAACATTCTGTATTCTGTCCACACTGCACAGCTACACAATGAGGAGAAATTAGATGGAAAGCAAGTTGCCGAATGGCCAGTGGAAATGAGAGTTTCAATTATTTTTTTAACAACTTGTTTACCAGCTCTCTAGTGTTAGTATTTGGGGGGGATTATGAGGCTCCTCAATGATGGCTTCAGGCGAGAAAACACAGAAAGTTGATGAAGAGGATCAAAGATGCCCAGTATATGGGCAATATTCTCTTGTTCCAGAGTGTGATTACAACCCCTGTGTTTTATAGTTGCTAAACACAGGTGCAGGGCTCTCTGCCTGCCTGAGTACAGAAAGTACTCTATTTAGATTTAAAAAAAAAAAAAAAATATATATATATATATATATATATATATATATATATATATATATATATGGCTCTCATTTTGAATGAGAATCTTTAGCTTGACAAGGTCACGCAAAAGCACGGAGAATGGCTGCCAAGGCACAATGCCGCCCACTTAACAGTGCAGAGAAGGGGTTAATCAGGCAAATGTTTTGTCTCTTGCTTCGGACAGGGGTGACTTTAAAGCTTTAAAAATGCGAATGACTCTGAACACTACGAAGAAGATAAAAGTGCCATTTTTAAAAGGAAAATAATAGTTACTTACTGTAGAAGACTGATGTGAATACAACCATTCCCAGCAATAATATACATACAGTTTGAAACATATATTTAGTTTCCTTTGAAGAAATTTGAAATACTTTACATACCTCCATATATTTGTAGTCACTGCCCCAGTAAATTTTCCTGGTTATTTGAGGTTATTATTATTTCTATTTTACAGATGGCCGAGTGGAGGGATTGAATGCTTTTGAATACTGCAATAACTCAGAAGTCATGGCACATGCAGGAAATATAATCTGAGCAACTTTGTTGCCTAGCGAATGCTCGTGTAAATAAATAAAAGACTGGGCACTAATATTTTCTTTTGTCAGCATCAATAAAAAGCATTTTTCTCTTGGTTAGTAGGGTGACAAATGTGCTAGTAGGCAAATTAGAGTTCTTTAGGAACTGTTCACCGCTTTGTAGGTAGCACAGGTCTTTTCCTTATCATGGGTCTTCTTTCCTCTATGTGTATAACTTTGGGGCGTTCTGAGTTGTCCTAGCATGCTCACTGAGTGCTTGCAGGCTGCACTGTGGACTAGCAAAGCTTCTCGTGTGTACATCTGACTTCGAGCTAAGAGGGTGGGGGGGGGGGTGAGGGGGGCTGTCTGCAGTGCTAGTGAACATGGAGATGGAAATTACCCCACACAGCTCTGGTTCCAGACCTTTCCTCCAACGTGGGCTTTTTCTTGTTCCTCCTGTCAATCAAGAAGAAAACCAGGAAACAGTGTGTTTCCTGGGACTGTATTCCCCGAGATTAAATGCATCTCTAAGCCCCGCTGTCGCACAACCTCTCTCCACACACATGCTTTCCCCTTTAGTCAATAATTCCTTTTATTGGTTACAGCCCGAGCACACTATTTCAGCCCTTTCTACAGCCCGGCACAGCTGCTCATGTTGCCTATTGATTCCATATGTTAGCTCAAAATTGTATAATAGCCTCTTCTAATAGTTGCCTTTGGCTTTTCCTTTCCCTACTTGGAAAAGCACCCTGTGCCCCTGGCTTGGCATGGCAGTGACCAGAAATGGATCCGAATTATATCAACCATTCATCACCAAATGGCTGTCACGTGTTTGAACAGCTGACTGTGTTTTTAGTTTATGTGGCTTCCTTTCTGCTCTATGGGCAACAGTTGAGCAAAGCCATGTCATATACGTTGATAAGGAGAAAATGCAGCCTCGCTGGATGACTGAGTGGCCCTGTAATCCCAAGAAAATTACCTTCATAGTTATTGAGTGAGAATTTAATGTTATCTTTGCTTTAGTGACCTGCACACTTCCCATTTTTCTCTCTCTTTCACTCTTGTTCCTTTATTACTTTGTGTTCATAAGTTCTTTACTGAGCATATAATTTCTTCCAGGAAGACAATGCAAACGGCAGCCAATAAGCTCCCTATCTGAACAGCTTCCTAGAAGTTAAAAGTTGCTACAAGCAGCAGAGAAACCTCACCCCATCCGGCACTGGTGCTTAAGTATTGGCGCGAGGCAGAAGCTGGGAATCAAGTTCATAGAGAGCCTTAGAACGTGCTTCCATCCAGGGCTGCAGTAGCCTCCTGCATCATGGTGTGACTTTTGCAGCAAGATGGTTAAAACAAGAAGGAACAAAAACCAAGTGAGCTCAGAAGGGTCTGCAGGGAAGACTTGGGCAGGAAGCGCTGATCACTTATCAAAGCTTTCAAATGCATCAGTGGCCACAGCACACACAACTTTCCCAGGAAGACCCCTGCATCCAGATCAAGGAACACAAGCTAAATACAGTTTTACAAGCAAGTATGGGACTCTTGTCAGAGCTTGGCAAGCTTTTAATAAAAGACCCCTTATCGCTGAGGTGCTTTCAGCTTTCTTCCACCCTTCCCTTCAGAATATGACACGTCCTCTGTTTTACCAATGCCACATCTGTGTATGTGTATTTTAACTGACTTTACGTTATTTGGAAAATGATGAATCTTTTCTTGTTTTGAGGTTATTTCCCACCTTTCTTATACACATTTGTTTCATTGATGTACATGTGTGCCTATGAGTTTATGTGTACCATTTTTCCACATGTGCCCTTGGAGGCCAGAGGTCACTGTAGCCTCTGAAACTGTACTTACAGGTGGCTGTGAGCCACCAAGTAGTTGCTGGAAACCAAACCCAGGTCCTCTAGAAGAGCAGCAAAGTGCTCTTAACTGCTGAGCCATCCTTTCAGGCCCCTCACTCCCCTTTGGTTAATCTTGTAGTGAGGACTCCAGTTACTCTCCCCAAAGTAGTCCACTGATTACACCACCACTCTGGAAAAAAGAGAGAAATCCTTAAAAAATTGTTACATATGGTTATAACTTAGTTGTGTGTTTGTGTGTGTATCCAACAAAGGCAATAAATTAGGGCACAATGATCAAATTGTCCCAAAGACCCCATGTCAGGTACAAACTGTCCTCAAGTCTGCTAAATTGGGCAATGGCTAAATCTGCATCTTTGGGTGAAATAGACAATAGCCCCAAACAATGTCGTCTTTATTTTGTTGCTCCAAAGATAATTCTCACTCTCTCTTTGTGTAAATTGCATCACCTTTGACTTGGACATGAAAGCTCTCTCTCCTGAAGGTGAACCTTCAGCACAAGTTGGCCAAGTGTATCTCTGTTCCACTTGCTGGCTGAGATGATAATTCTTACACATTCTCTGCAGACTTCTGCTTCTATACTGTTTCTTTCATCCTCCTACTCCAAATAGTGTTCTTCACGTGGAAATAAAAACTAGCCTGATTACCAAATGATGGATACTTTGTCCATAGAACGAAGACAAGATATTGATTGGTGAACCAAAACGTAGGGCTTCCTGGTACATTTCGTGAATTCTGAGCCCAGCCTATGTCTCAAAGTCAATGGAGGCACTATAGTAACCATGTGGACCATTTTATATTTCCATTTCCATGAGTGAGTCCTCACACTCTTCTTTGTCCTTCCACATCTCCTTTCTAAGTTCCCCATCATTTTTCTACTTTTCCCTTATCGATCACTGAGCATGCACTGACCAGCTCAGTGCTAGGCATATGACAAGTGCCTAATACACGTACCATGAAATGCACGAAATAAAGAATAACAATGCGGATAATTGCAGGCTCGCGGATTGAAGGCAGTGGAATGTTTCAAAATTGATGTGTGTCCAATGTCTACCCTGCCTTGGGATTTGAAAAATTAGAAATTCTATCCACAAGGAAATTGGAAGGTTCATTGCAAGGGACAGCCATTGTTGACAGAGGTAATGTAGTCATGCTAAGGAGCTGCCTGCATGCAAGACACGTGTGTCAGGCTTCTAGGAGAAAAAGCCATCAAAGAGGGTTTACTATTTAAAAAAATTAAAATACAAAAGTATTTTTTCCTAACTATAGATTCAATTAAAAACACACTAAACATTTCTTACCCATTGTCCTCACTTCCAAAGCATAGTTGACTGGTTTCATACAGGTTTTCCATAAGTAAGGTCACAATGGACCCTGCCTTTTCAATCTTGAAGAGATTTGAATGAAGGATTTTATGAGACCATGTGGGCACGGTTTGACTCTCCTAAAGAAGGAAATTGAACCCGAAGCCTTCACGCACACCCCCTCTACCTTCCCTTCCAAAGGCCACATACTGAGAAGGCTTGTGATCAGGCGCCAGCTCTGCTCAGCCCTTTGCATAACCAGCTTACATTAGGGTTCCTATTAACTTGAAAGGGAACTCCAGGTGCACTCACGTTTTGCTGAAGAAATGGAAATTGGCAAATGTGCTTATTTGCTGAGGCTACTTTCAACTCATGTGAATACAAGGTGGAGAGAAGTCGTGAGAGTTGGTTCTTTTCTTCTCTTTTATGGTGACCGACATAAACGTGACCATAAACACTGGGCTTTATAAACAGGTACGAAGACTGTTTCTTTCCTTTTTATTTAGATTTTCTTTCAAACGATGTATTTTTAACATATTCTTTCCATTCATCCAACTCCTCCCAAATCTTCCCCACCTTCCTACCTACCCAATTTCCGGATCTCTCTTTCTCTCTTTAAAAAAAAATCACTCAGAAAACAATTTTTTTTTTTTAAAAAAAGGACTATTTCTTTTTATATGACAAAACAATTCCATTTCTTCATCAACACAGACTTTTATAAAATTATAAATAAGTGTTTACAAGTGTGAAACCAGCTCTTTGGTTCCTCTGTGGCAGAATGCCTTTGAAGAATCGGTGTTCATTCCGTTACATAAAGTAGAGACAGTGTTGGAATTGTGTAAGTAGAGCTCAGCGACATGTCCACCTATAACAGTGCCTCTCAACCTTCCTTATCCGCGACTCTTTAATACAGCCCCTCCTGTGGTAGTGATGCCCAACCTTAAAACTGTTTTCCTTGCTACTTCATAATCATAATTTTGCTACTGTCATAAATCATAATGTAAATATCCGAGTTTACCAACGGATTTACGCCACCCCCCGTGAAGGGGTCTTTCAGCTCCCAAAGAGATCAAGACTCAGATCAGCCTCTGGCTGATATGGCACGAATGCAGCTACCACGCTAACAGTTTAAACAGGTCTCTTACCTCATGGGGTCAGAAAAGCTAGCTACTTTTTTCTCTTAGATCCAGCCTTGTTCTTCTGGGAGATATCACTTTGATTTGTCAAGTTCAAGGTTTCAGCTATGTCCGGGGACTGGAAGATAAATGAGAAGCTTGACAACCCTATAGGAACATAATGTGACTGCTGCCCGAATAGCCGTTCCTAACCTTCTGTTTCCTTCCCATCCTGGTCCCCCACCTCCCCCACCCCCGCCCGCGCAACTCCCTGGTTTTCCTCCCCCAAACTCCCTGTTCTTTCCCCTCTCTTTCCTTTCCTCCTCTTTCCCCTTTTCCTCTCTCCCTTTCCTCTCTCTTTCCCTCCTCTCCTTCCTTGTCTCTGTTCCTTTCCAGATAGATGCCTCTTCCACGAGGCAACCAGGATCCTAAGAAAAGTTGCCAGTTGCCGCATCACATCAGGAAGGCTGCTCACAGCAACTGGAGAGCCAGCTGATGTATTCAGAAAGCACCTTCCTGATTCACACACGGGGCTGGCTTTCTTTTTCCTTTCTCTTTTCTGTCTCCCAGCATCCCTGTCGTTGACTTCAGATTTCCAAGCTGCCATTTGCCACCTCCTCTGCTGTTCCTTCCATCTCTGTGCGAAGGGAGCTAGTTTCGAGTATGCAGTAGGATCTCTCAAACTTGAGCCTGCATCAGAAGCACATGGTGGACCAGTTAAAGCATGCCTGGGCCTCACTCCAGTGTTTTTTTTTAACTAGGTAGATATAAAGCAGGATTTGGAATTTCCATTTTCAACCAACTTCCAGATGTTGGGAACTGAATTGTGTCCCTGTTCACTGGCCCTCAACTCTATACTCAAGTCCTGACTGCTGAGGTGATTGTATTTAGAAAAGGAGCCTTTTACATAATTAGAGTTAAGTCACAGGATGAAACCATACCAGTGTGACTGGCACCCTCATGATAAAGGGAGGTTAAGACACAGATACCCATCCAGCCACACACAAAAAGACTATTTTGAACATAAAAACTGCCATCGGTAAGGTAAGGGTAGAGGTTTGGAGGGTGGCGCCTTTCAGCCTCCAGAACCATAGAAACAAAGTACTAACCAGAGCCAGCTTAGGGTGCTGCGAAGTGGCAGCCATCCCTGACTTACATGCTAGCTAGTGCTCCTGCTCTGCATCTTGGGACCAAGGTGAGAACATAACCAAGTGCCATTTGGTCTCATTGTCAAACCACCAACCTTTATCCTCATTTCTTCTATATTTCTCAGTCCCAGAGGACAATCAGCCAGGACTGAGAAACTGCAGTCTTCAAGCCAATGTGTCGACCTTCAGGACAAGGAGGGAGGATAGCCATCCTCACAGGACGGTCAGTGTGATGGAGCGTTTCCTTCTTAGTCTTGGACTTCATGCTTCCGGGAAGCCAGTGCCATCCTTGTATCTGTAAGGGAGAATGACAGTTGCTGTATAGCGTTGCAGCTGCCTTGAGGATTCATAGGGAAATTCCTAAGAGCCACAAAATAAGACTGGAGAACTTTTTGCCATGCAGTTGGAGAGCCTGGTGTCTAGTGTGTAGGCCCTGTGAACGTTAGGTCGGTTCTCCTATCACCCCATGATTCTACCTTAGAGGAAGGCAGAAACCCCGCAAGCTGATAAGGTCCTAGACTCTTAGACTATCTCCCTCTCTTCTCTCCTGATGCCTCAGATCTCATGTTCACCAAGTTTCTCTGTCCTCAGCTGCTGACGCCATTTCTCACTTCATTTGTTGCTCTGTCTCTTTGAGCTCTCACTTTATGGGTTTCAATTATTTTATCTATAAGAATCGAAATGTGTAGATATACTTTAAAAATAGAACATAAAAATCCAAAATTGAGGATATTGACCTTAATTGAGTAAATATGACTCTCTATACATAGTAACAAGATACTTCACTGACCAACTAATGTCTTTCTCATACATAAAATAACCTTTTTACTTGTCCACTTATTTAGCATATTGTGACAGAAAACTTTTTTTTTTAAATGGGGGAATCTAAGATTTTTATTTTACCTCTAAGATATACATTTTCAGGTTTCAGACTGGAGAGATAAGATACTTGTAATTGGCTGCTGAGAATAGAAATCTTGTTAAATACTGGAGCTTAAGCAAATGAGACTGCACAGGTAGAGCGAAGGAAGGTTCTGGAGCAGGGTGCCTATTAGCATTTTGCTGCAATGTTTATGTCATTTTTTAAAAAACTTTCAAATCTGTAGATCATGCAACACTAACAGTAATACGAACCAGTACTGTGAGGTTTGCATCCTAACGACATGCCAGTGCAGGTCCATCAGCAACAGCATCGCTTGCTTCTCTGGGCACCCCCAGGAGGCAGCCAGAACAACACGCATGCAATGCATGCAAAAGATCTTTCTCCCCGCTCTGTCCATCCCCTTTCAGTGGCTTCCCACTGCTGCAAGATCCTGCATCATCTGGGCCTGAACTTATTTGTCCACACTCGTTTTCTTCTTCTGTTGGGCTGTAAACAGTCATTTTCTCATATGTTCTCCTGCCAGGAAAACTGTTTTTTTTGTTTTGTTTTGTTTTTTGTTTTGTTTTTTTGTTTTTTTTGTTTTTTTGCCAGTTGTTGCCACGGCTAACTCATTCAACCTTGGTGATTCAGTTTAACTGTCACCTCCTCAAACACTTCCTCTATCACATTACAATATTCATTTTCTTTATAGGTTCAAAGCATCTGGTTTTCTCTGTTTACTTGTTTACTTAGTAGTTCCCTCAGGAGACTACAAGTTACCATGAAAGTGGCAATCAGTTCTGGAGAGCTTTCCCTGCACAGGGCAATCATTTAGTCACATGTGTGCAGGGTAATGGAAGGACACCTGTTCTGCTCAGGAAGTGACTTCTGGTTAGCTGTGTAGATAACACCCTTGCTTCCACCCTGGTTTTGAGTTTCCCTTATCTACTTAAACCAACTTAATATAACAAATGTACTCTACCCCACATTTTGTTTAAATGCTATTTTTATTGTGCTCTAATGTATACTGGGAGCCTCCTGGCATCTCTCTTCTAACTAATGTTTAAAGTATAACCTCCCGGATATGATGGGTGGTTGAAAAAGAGGGTTTAGTGTTGACACTGAAGATACCATCCTTTCACACCAGGCCAACCATATCACTCAGTTAGCCTTGGTGTCTCTCTTGGTAAAGGGCAAGGACACAGGGATGGCATGATGTCTGAAAAGAGGGAGCATGAAAGATGTCCTTGGAGTCCCTGGAGTACTTCTCTGAGCATACAGCAGTGCATGGTGGGCATCATGTCTGTTACACCTCAGGCTTAAGTCCCTCCCACTGTTAACTTCTCCTTACAGGACTCCCTTAGCACTGGGCCTGCATGGACCTGCTGCTGCTCTACCGGTGACCCAGTGCCAGAGCAGTAGCAGCATCTATTTGCTTTTCTCAATTCTCCCCTTCTTCACCGTCTCTCCCAGTCTAAGGCCCAGCATGCACACAATCATCTGCCCAGTAGGAAGGCTAGCAGCAGGTTTGATTAAAAATTCAGAGTACTTCAGGCTCGAGAAAGGCCTCTGGTCATACTTTCTGGCACCTCTAGAAATACTCATAGAGTATCAAGTCTCTTCTTAGTAACCTGCTGTCCTTCCTCTGAGTGCCACCAGGTCTCCCCCTCCAGGGGACATGGTCAAAGGTGAGGCACCAGAGTATGTGAGAAAGTCATATCCCACTCTCCACTCTACTGTGGAGAGTGTTCTGTCCATTGGCTAGATCTGGGTAGGGGTTTAAGGTTTACCGCCTGTATTGTCCTTGGCTGGTGCCTTAGTTTGAGCGGGACCCCTGTGCCCAAATCTGCCTATCATAATGTTCTACTTATAGGCTTCTAGGACCCTCTGGATCCTTCTACTTTGCCATTCTCCCATGATTCTCTCATCTAGAGTCCCACTAGAATGTCCTCCCCTCTGTCTCAGTTTCCTGGTAAGTGAAGGCTTTCGTGGGACATGCCCCTTGGGCTAATATGCAGATATAAGTGAACATATACAGGGGGAGGTAATCCCCCTCAGGAACAGTCATAGGGGAGGGGAATAAGGGGAAAATGGGAGAGAGGGAAGAATGGAAGGATACAAGGGATGGGAAAACCATTGAGATGTAACAAGAATAAATTAATAAAGGAGAAGAAGAAGAAGAAAAAAGAAATACTCATAGATTCTATCTGGTTGTCTGTCCCACTTTCCATGATCTTAGGATGTAAAATTATTATTTAGGAGCTTTAGTTAATGACTTTGCAAATGTTTCTACCCCAGGCTCCTCTTACAAGTACAAATAAACTCACCACCTACTTATAAACTTTTTGTGACTAAAACAACAAACACACAAGCCTGAATGCAGCAGAAAGGTGGAAAAGCTCAGATCACATTCCCAAGAACAGTCTGTTATAGCTTTCAGGACTGAGCAAACTTTTAGCATTGAGACATAGCATTACTGTCCACCAAGTTCACACTAGCAAACTATAAAATACAGTTACGAAAAAAAATCACAAAAATCTTATACTTTAAGTAAGTTTATGTTTTTTGACTTGTGCATTTTGGCCTTCTAATTTTATTACTATATTTATAAAATGTTCATGTATGTATATTGATATATTTTTATTATAGTGCTGTTGAGGTCACATTGGGAGAAGCTCCAGGCTCTAGCATTGATGCTAGGACACATAAAAGCCACAGAGGAGACTCTCTTGGTTTAGTAGTGTCCTGGGTTGTCATCCTTACCTTGCTGTTCTGCCTTTTGTGAGGATTAAAAGCATTTGAACTATATAATGAGCATATAGAGATAAAAGGTTGACTTTCCTCACAATTTGGGAACTTTTGTTCTATGGTCCATTGTCCTCATGCTGGGCCTACTGGTAAGGCAACAGATTACAGGTAGCAGCAGAGTACAGCAGAGACAATTCCTCTCCTCACGGTGAGGAAGGTGAAAAGAAAACAGAGACAGGGACCACCTGTCTCCTTAATGGGCATGTCCCCATGACTTAAAAACATTCCAGCAGGCCCCACCTCTTAAGAGTCACTTCTCACTAGACCTAATGTGCAGACAGATCCCAGAACTCATGGGCCTTTGGGGGGCACCTTTCTAAACCGTGGCTCCTTTTGAATGTTGTAGTCAGCCCATTTGACTGCACTCTCACTTTAGTTCTTTAAAACTTTGAGCTGTATGGGATTTTAGAAAATAACATCACAACCTAAAAGTAAACCACCCCTCCTCTTTGTATATAGAGGTCATTTATTGAATTGAGCATTGTTCTGGTTAGTTTTTGTCAGTTTGACACAAGTTACTGTCACCTGGGGACAGAGCCTCCTTTGAGGTATTGTCTGTACTACATTTTGTTTATTAATGATTGGGAAGGGGTCGCCAAAGTTGTCCCAGGTCCTGTAGAAAGCGAGTAGGTGGCATTCTTCCCTTCATGGTATTGCTTCAAACTCCTGCTGAGTTCCTACCTTGGCTTCCATCAATTAAACTCCCTTTCCACTAATTGTTTTTAGAGTCAATGCTTTATCACAGCAACACAGGAGAAAGCTAGAGCAACTGAAATGAAGTGATCCCAGAAAAAGATGTTAAGAAATGTGAACTGGTAAGATAAGGAAAATTTCATTGTGACTCGGGTCTCTCAGAAGTGGGTTGAACACACATACATTTCCCTTTTTAATTCAATGTTTTTTTATGGGTAGCTAACCCCAAACCCCTTGATAATGCAATAGTTTGCATTCCTCCAGATAGTGATGTTTGATGTGTCTTTCTCCTGGTGACTTGAGAAATACACACATGAAGCCAGTCACTGGTCTGTTAGAAGCTTTATGCTTAGCAAGTTCTCTTGTCAGATTCCTTAGCAAATACATCCTTATACTGAGAGCCTCCATGAATGGCGTTCTGTAGTGATGTTCTTTTAAGAAAAGTATGTCTCTGCATCTTACTCTTTGCCCCTCACAAAACTTGGTTTCATTTGTTCATTTTTCAAAACGTTGCTCTTTAACCTGACTCCAAGTTAATAGAGGCATTATCCTAAACTTTTGTTCATTGTTTAAGCTTTCTAAAACTTAAACTTTAAGCATTTCATATTACATATTAGCATATTCTCCTTCAGACCCGACTACCCTTCCCTCTCTTCTCCCTCCATTGTTTCCTCAGATAATTTTATGTCTATATTCAGGAAGATGTATCTGTAGGTTTATATGTGGACCGCTTATCCTATTCTTTTAATCCACATAAACATTCTTCTGTCTTTGTCACCATGGCTCTCCTAGCATCACTTGAAATCACATGTGGTGATGTTTCTAGCAGTAGCATCTTCTTCATGATGATTTTGGTATATGGGATCTTTTGTGCTTAGACTTTTCCTTCTATAAGAATGGCATTGGAATTCTGACTGGGATTTTGCTAAATCTGTAGTGTAGAGAAATTTTAATTCCTCAACATGGCTGCTCTGATCATATCCAAAGACTTTCCAGGTCTATTTGATCTGGCAGGAATGCAGACAGGCCACATATCTTTACTAACTCAGGCAGGAATATAAGCATGCCCTTAGTACACACCTTTAATTCCAAACAATGAAGGAAAAGTCACTTCGTAGAAGAAAGCAACCATGTTGGAAAGTAATGCCTATTTGAGGGGCAGACAAAGTGACAAATCAGAGGAGTCTTGTCAGAATAAGTCAGAGATAATATAAGCCCAACTCTCAGGAGACCAGAGAGAAAAGAGAGGTGAGTTAAGAAAGCAGCACAGAGGGAGAGAGAGAGAGGAGGCAGTTTTACCACGAGAGTCTTACAGAGGCAGGTTGAAGAGAGAACAAGCTAGTCAGAGATGAAGACAGAACCATCCAGAGAATGAGAAGGAGCCAGAAGATTAGAACACATTGCTAGAATTAGTTAGAGGCCAAGCAGAGCAATTCAGTCAGTTGAGAGAAGCCAGTTTGAATCAGTCAGCTTGGAGAGGAGTTTGGACCAGAATAGCTGAGTTGAACCAGCCATCCAGAATTCAGAAAGAGGTAGAAGTGGTGAGCTTATTCAGCAGTAAGTCCTAGGACTAGGCCTAGGTTAGCAGATGGGGGCAACAAGTCTTCTAGATGCCAATTACAACTGGCAAATGAAGTTACACATACACTGTAGATTGCATTTACTATGATGGTTGTTTTCACAGATATTAAATCGTCCGATACATAAGCATAATGATAACCTTAACATCTTCCTGTGGCGTCTTCAGTCTCCACCTTAGTGCATGATACTTAAATTAACTAGGTTATCTTCCAGGAATAAAAAAAAAACAAAAAACAAAAAACAAAAAACAAAACCCACATAGTAATATAATATTCTTATGAAACTAAGTATCTTTTCCACATGAAAAGACAATATGAATAAAATTTTAGAATGCTATTATGGGATAAATTTACTATCTTTTCATGCTAACATAAAATTAATGAAATCTATTTATAACGTTACCCCTGGAGGGGATAAGATATAGCTGAAGGGTGGGTCACTTACCTGGCACATCCCAGGCCCTGAGAACAGTCCCCGGCACCACAATTAGAGACAAAAATCAAACTGAAAGAACAAAACTCTCTAGAACTGAGGCAAATTATAGGCTGTTTATTTGTTGGTGACAACTTGGAAACTAAGGCAAATAAATTAAAGAGGTTTCAGAAAAATGGCTCCTGAGACAGCTCTCCTATGACGTATGTCTTAACCTTCACTACACATCGTTCTCTCTGGCAAAAGCATTATCTGCCAATAAAAATGCAGGGGACATATACAGGTCATAGAGCCTAAGGAAGAACCCAATGCATACAAGCCTGTTAAATGGATATAAAATACAACAGGATGTATCGTTCTACCCATAGATCAGAGCATCTCTCAACACTCATTGAAGAAGACTTTCCTTGCAGTAGATGGCAATTACCACAGAGATTCCCAACTCAACTGCTCAGGATGCAGACTATAAGAGATGCTGGACTGCTCAGCCCATATCACACACTACTCCCAAGGCTCAGGAATCTTTCCAGAAGAGAGGGCAGTAAGATGGTAAGAGCCAAAGGCAGTTGGCAAGGAAACAACATGTTTTAGCTATAACATGGCAGAAACTCAAATGGACTCATAGCCATACAAAAGCCCAGCAGAGAGTCAGGAGGGTCAGAATAAAATCCCACCATTAGTCAAGGAACTATCATAATTTGGTAGCTGCTGAGAAAGGGAGGATCAGCTTTCTTTAAGGAAGTGATCCTGGCGCATTGACCACACCCTGAGGACACTGGTGCATTGACCACCACACCTCAAGGACAGATAGACCCCAGTCTCCAGGCTAGTTGGGTAACACAATCTGGACCACACAGGAAAAGAAGAAAAAACAGAAGTCTCAAATTTAGGTGGGAAGACATAGGAGGGTGATGGATCTGGTAATAAAAAGGAGGATGTTCAAAACACATTGCATGAGATTCTTTTAAAAAGTAATAAAGATATTGCTAAAATGCAGACGCTACTGTTGCATGGACATTGTTTACTCACTATGTACTTCTTGAGTCTTGTTCTGATGTTCTCGTGTTAGACATGTTAATATTTAGGAAATAAAAGATCAATATGTCATCTCCATGGTAAGGCCATGTTTCAAAATTATTTTTTTATTCATGCCTTTTAAAAAAATCAGTTCTCACCCTCAACTAAAGGCAGACACACAAGACTGTTCCTTGTCTAGACTGTAATGTGTTCATTGCTACAGCGTTGCTCCTCCTCTTATCCAGGGGTGGAGTTCATTGCCTCCCTCTTGAGTCAGGGCTTGCTGTAGGACAGCTCTGAAAGCTGGACTATAGTCCAAGTGTCAAGATGAAACTTCCAAGGCCCGACCTTAGGCATAAGCTATGGCTGCAATGGATCCTTCAGAGTTTATGTGTAGAAAATGTACATCAAATGCCATGTTAATGCTATCTGAAAGTAAGAAACATGGAAGCTGTTTGGGTCATGGGAACTCTATCCTCAAAATTAGACTATCTAGTCACAGATTGATGAACTATGGGATTAATCAGTTATCATGTGCTGGTTTTATTATAAAAATGCAGCATCTCAACCAAGATTGCCCTGTCTTGCTAGAACATGTCTTTTGTCATGTTATACATGTCATGTCATGCAACAACAAGGTCTACCAGAACCCAAATTCTTATTGATACCACACTTTTGAGGTTTTCCTACCCCAGAGCTCTATGGAATAAGTTTATGTTCTTTATAAATTATCAGGTCTCAGGTGTTTTGTAATGGCAGCAAAAGTCAGAACCCAACACTTAGAAAACAAGCTTTATAGTTTTACCTCTTTAATCTTTTGGATTGCTACTCTGCATCTCCTACATAAATGTAAACCAGTCTAGTCAGTTGGAGACTAGGAAGCCCTGTGGGCAGAAACCCATTACCAGAACAAGTGGGTACCGGTGGCAAAGCAAGTGAGTAAGGCCTCTAGGCCCTCCCAGCTCAGCTGATCATTTAGACACTATACCTAATCACAAAAGTGCAGACCGTCAAACCAGTAAAAATAATTACCTAGCTAATCCATGGATGGTGAGGAAAAAAAAAAGATTGTTGTACACCATTGGGTCTCAGGATGGCGTACTATAAACTACTATGACAGATTCTTCCACTTAACATAATCACTCCAAATTCAGCTCAGCCTGTGGTAGAACTCCAAATCCTTTGCTCAACATTTAGCAGTTTTCATTGTTTCTACAGCAGCACTTTGATAGTGTGTTTGAACACCTCCTCTTCTCTAACACACACACACACACACACACACACACACACACACACACACACACTGATGTATACATCTTTGTGCATGTGGCAGAAAGTAACTATACTTTAACTTAGATCATCTGAAACTTGAGCAATTTAGAAAATCTGGTTGGGTTTCACTGTAAAAGAAGAACCATCCACTCTTCCTCTAGATTGTTGTTGGGTTGAAAGTAACAAAAGATATCTTTGACAGATGTTTCCAGTTTTCTTACCTAGTTGGTACCCACCGAGAGGCCATTTATGAAATGCAGTTACAGCAGGATACATTCTCAGAGTGGCATTCCCTTTCCCTAATACGTAGGGTCTATTTACACTCTTCTTTTAGACCAATAGGAATGAGTCATTTGCTTAATAGATAACTGTAACTTGATTTACAGTGGGTAGATTAAGTAATTTTAGATCTGCAAGATACTGCGGAATACTTGTTAGGGTTCTTGGGAAAGTAACTACCACTAGGTCTGCTAGCAACTTAGGATGGGAAAGTCTAATTAGTCAATCTATCAGAAAGACTTCTTTTTAAGCAGCCCTCCTATGGCTTGGCTTGGGCACCAACATACTGCAAGCATTCTGCAATGCTCCACCGAGGTTGCAGGCGACCCTGGTAGGCTTCGTGCTGTTGGTCCACTTTGTTAAATAGAAGTTGATTTTATATTGAGCTATGCATGGAGTGTTCAGATGAAACAAATCGCCTCCCTAAGCTCAGCAAGATGAATAGTGGCTGTTGAAAGCCAGCAAGGAGCTGGATACAAGATTAATATGCAGTCCCAAGTTCCACTTCCCACAATTTTTATTGATTGTGTGGAAAAAAAAGTAGTAAAATTCGTGATTTCTTAGGTGAGTTAGATTGAAACTCTTGCATAGCTATAGTAGATGTAATTTCTCTGAAATGTGCCATTTGTCTACAAATATAGCCTTTCATGCGGGGGTTGGGGGGGGGGAGACACGTGCATTGAGTTCCATGATGAGAACAAAGCCTTTCTGATGTGACTCTCTCCCACAAATATATCTGGGTTCCCAGACTAGCCTCTTTGCTCTTTAGTCCTTGCCAAACCTCCTCCTTGGGAGAATTTTCTAAATGCCCCCTCCTGCTGTGATCCAAATACCAGGACTTATTTGGTGTTTGTTTTTCCGTTCCCATAAACCACAAAAGATTGAATGTTGATGTGTCTTAGCATTAAGATTGTTCTGCTAACATTTGAATGGCATTCCAGATAACTTGATACAGCATGCCCTCGTCTGTCAGGCTTAGGAAGAGAGGAGGCCTATTAAGCTTTCCCGTCAGTGTTTGCCTTTTATAATTTGAAGCCTAAATTTTGATAAAACGAGAGGGAGTGATGCATGTAGTTTGGCCACATATTCCACTTTTACTATCTAGTACTTCTAACAAACAAAACATACATTTACATGCATGTTTTAAATGGTATACTTGGGTGTTTACTCTTTCTGTTGAGACCCATTGTTTCAGTAAGTTCTTGACTTCAGTTAGGATATTGAGATATCATTTGATGATGGTCAACATGTATTATTGATCCAGATCCACATTTATCAAATCTTTGATGCATCAATAAGGGTCAAACCCATTAATATACATGTTTGACTTTTTGATTCTCAGCTAAATCAATTTGGGAACAAGTATGGCTATTAAGATTCACCTATAATGTATATTCAATTGTAGGGTTAAAGTTGAAACTCATCATCTGAGCTCAGAGTCTACCTAAAGTGTGTGACTTTTCAGAAGTATTTGTAGAGAACTCCTCACTTCCTCTCATGTAGTTATAAATTATCTCTACATGATTGATCATACCTAATATGATGGAAATGCTATGTAAATAGATATGTACTAATGACTGAATTGAAAAACAAAGCCTGTTCATACTCAATATTGAGTTTCTGAATGTGTCTGAGTTGGAGAGTATTCTGATCCTTGCTGAGCAGAGGAAGCCTTGGCTTAGGGAAGTCTTGAGTGAATGTGTACAGTTGATTTAGTATACATGGCTAAGCCGAGGACTTTAAGGCCTGAGACTCCTGGAAAATTAGCAAAACGATTCTCCATATGGGTCAGGCTCAGAGAGATGGCAAAGTTTTTCTAGGGGTGCAAAAGTGAGCAATTGGCTAGTGTGGAAAATTAGCAACTAGCAATTAGAAGAAGCTTCCTCCTTTTCTTCCTAGATGTTTACAGCCTGAGACTGCTGAACTACTGAGACCTACTACCAAGACCAGACCACCCGCCACCCCCAAGTCTTGTATATAATAAACGCTATGCCATTCCTACTTGTTGTGTAGTAGGTGACATTTCATCAGAATTTGCACACCTCTCCTCACCGTAAATTTTCTGTATGTCTGTCCTTCTTTACCTCATCAGACTTGGTAGCAGTTCCCTGCCAGTTGGGTCTGTGAGAGCTGCAGATACAGATGTCCAGTTGCATTCAGAGAACTGTTGCATGGCTGTCCAGCATCTTCTCCAGCCTTTTCTTTTGGAAGGTATTTAGTGCTGCCCTGCATGTGAGGCAGAGCCCTTTAATGCTAAGGAGAAACAGCAGCAGTTGGGTGTGTGTGTGGTGGGGTGCTACTTAGAACTGTGTGGTGCCTCAGACCTCTCAGCTGTGGAAGACCAGAGGCACGGCTGTTAGCAGGGGCTAGCCTGAGCTTGGGAACAAGAAAGATGGAAAAGGTAATGTGCACAAAGCTTATTCTAAGCACTACACGGACTCTTCTGACTGCACTGTGGACATGGGGGCAGAGTGGCTTCTGTGATCCTCCCTCTTTCATGCCTCCCTCCTCCCTTGGTTTTCTGCTCTTCACATTAATAAAGCACAGCCCTTGTTTCTTAAGATCCCTGATGTCTGAAAGTATTTAAGTCAGTTCTCTATTGGAAGTCTGAATATTTAGTTGGTTTAGCGGCCTCTAAGCTTCTTATTAGCAAATCTTATTATTTAGAAATGATAATGAAGTAGGGTTTCTTTGTAAAATTTTGATGCTGAGGGGTGATCACGCCACATCACCCTCTTTTCAGTGGGATCCTACATGAGTTTAGGATTTAATTCTTGTGGACCAGCTGAACACACGGCCTCCTTGCCGCCCTCTACAGGAGTACAGCTGGGGAAGAGTTTCATTTTGCTAGATAGATATTTGGCAATCGCAGGGCAAGGTACACATCACAGAAGGGCCTGCGTCTTCCCAGTATTGTCCCCATGGTGGTGAATTTATTCTTTATGAGTGGCTATTTACACAGTCCACTCTTTATATGGCTAAAAGATGGATGGTGTTAGTTTGGCCCAACATTTCTGTAACTGAAAAGATACTTGCATCGATGCCACAGGCCAATCTTTGTTACAGTTACAGTTGTGTTACAAGACAATATAAAATGGACACGTGAAATCAACCCAAGGAGAGTTTCACCTGTCCCCAAATCCATTTCAATATAGCCAGAGTTTTGGAAATCTATATTCACAGGATCATGGTGATACATGCTTGCTAACATGTTCTTTTACTATTCCTCTTAACTAAGATTATAGATTTTAAAGTCCCATGCAGTCATATGCCTATATTAATTTTGTGACACAAAAGGGTAAAAATTACTTTATCCATATGTTATAGGACATGCTTAATTAATTTGAACTCATGACAACATTTGAAACTGAAAAAAAAAAAACAAAGAATCAATGGGAAATACTTTGACACATAAATTCTATATTTGTCCCACAACATGAGAATCTCAGTCCAGTAAAGGCACTGGTTTTCATCTCTGTCTGTTCCATGTTGCATTTTTAGATTGCCATACTGAAATAAGGAGGAATATTATAGAAAATAAAAAACAAATATAAAATATTATAAGCGAAATGATGTTTTTTTTAATACCATGAAATTGGAATATTGGGCAGATCTGTTTTATGCTCTCTGACTCTGGATTGGAGGACATTGGTACTAGCAAGGTAGATTTGAAATCATTTGTCTGATGACTAAAGGCTCGCAGACTTGAATGCACGCATGCACACGTGCATGGACCAAACCTCAACCCTTTTGCTACATAAAAATTTAGCAGCCATTAAACAAATAATTGCTTTATTTTAGAACCGTGTTCTAATTATACATTAGTCACACACTCTCCCTTGACCCTGGTTTTCAGTGTTAAAAAATCACTATCCTAAAAAGCTTACTTTATGCATTCTATAATTACAGAGTTCCCAGAAGAATGTGATGCTTTATATTCCAGTTGCTTTTAGAAAAGGAAAAATGGATTATATAAATATGTGTGTGTGTGTGTATTATAGATATGCCAAACTTATATGTGTGAAGCTGCATGATTCTATTTCACACAAAAAATTTTGCAATCATAATCCAAAAATCATGAGGGAGATGAGAGAATACGGGTGATGCTGGGGAAGCGAAGCTGGAGAATGGAAAACAATAGGTACAAATTTCTACGCGTTTCCTCGGGCATCCATAGCAGCTGCTTAATGGTACGTGTATCATTATATCCTGGAGTAGTTGCAGGGCAGAAACAGACTTGATTACACTACAGACAATTGTTTCACAATAATTCCAGGCCATTTTTCATTAGCTCTCTCCCCTCACAGCAAAACAAGGGGTAATTTTTTTTAAGGCACATAACATAAGAGAAGAAAACACAATACCCTTATCCCACATCAAGGTTGTCCAGCAGTGAAAGATTTTTAATAATTCATCATGTGAAGCATTTTAGGCAAAACGGTAAATTTCTCAACTATGACAACAAAAGATGAGTGGGAGGAGGGGAAACAGCTTAACTTGATTTGATAAGAACATTCGGGTAAATAAAAGAAACTGCAGGCTCACTTTTCATGACTGCACGATACATTGTTTTTATTGCTCGGCATTGTCTGACAGGCATTGTCACTAGTAAGGGGGGGGGGAGGAAAGGGTTTATTACAAGCAAATTGATTAAGAAGCTGGTCTCTTGTAATAAGACTCATAGACAGTATCTTCTTGTCATCATTATGTGTTTTCATTTATCTGCTGACTGAAACGCACAGCCCACCCTCACCCCTTCCAGCTCTGTAAAGTTTTCTTCTAAGAGAGACTTTTTGGTAAATAAGAATGCCTTTCAAACAAAGTGCAACGATTGAATCATTAGGATTTTGTCTCTTTCTTTGTGCATGAAATTGACGAGATACATAATAATAGTTGCCAGGGTACTATAGCTATCAGTTGAGAGCCTGAAGCTGAGCCACGGGGCTTGAGACAGGGCTGAGCTACACATACACAGACCTTGTGTCCTGAAAGGGAGCATTGCATTGACTTCGGTTCTGGTACCTTTATTAGCTTGTGTGACCATCAAAACCATCCTATGAGGAAGTGCCACTACCCTTTCTTATAACTCACTCTGTGGACGGCGCTGTCAGTGCATCCGGTGTGCAGCCTGTTTAGTGAGCCTGCCCGTGACTTGCTGTCTCTCTTCCTAAGTCATGGAATCTGAACATGAAGTAGTGAAAAGTAAAAGGCACGTGTTCCTTTTCATGCGAGTTCCTGGATCCTGTACATCACCAAGAGTCCCCATCTTGTGCCCGGCCCTAAAACCCTCAGCTCATGTTCTCTTTCCTAAATAAATTACCTAAAGTACTTTCACTAGAAAGATGGAGAACACCTGACATCCAATTTAGAAAATTTGGAGTGTGGTTCCATCACAATATAGCAGCTACTGCAAGCACTTTTCAGCACAGAAACTTTGAGGCCTAAACAGGAAACATACAACTTTGTATTCTTACATATGCATTGCAAAACTATGAGAGTGGATAAAACAGGAAAGGTTTGCACTCTGAAGGTCAATGCTGCTGGAAAGACTTTTCCATCTGGAGCTTGGCTGATCCTTCCCACAGAAGGATGCCACAGTCATTGGTCATCGCTTTTTTTTAAATAACGTAATTTCTAATCATTGAAAGACCTAACATATGGAGTTATTTTAGCTTTTAAGTGTACTGCCACTGTAAATTCTACAGTGAAACTTAAGATTCCATATACCAAAACTGTTCAGAAAGGTATCTTTCAAAGTTTTTTATATAATAGCAAAACTTACATGCTTATTCCAGAATTTGCATTTACACAAAGAAAAATCATGATTGACTATTAAATGTTATTTTCTCAATCTCACAAACCAAAGAATCAATTTTATTATAGTTAAGCATTTATGACGTAGGTTACCTTTTAATTAATTAATTCTTCTAGGTGCTGAGGGTTAAAACCAGAGCCTTATACATAGTAAATATATGGTCTAACATGGAGCTACATTCAAGCTCCTTCATTTATAGTTGAACTTTTACTTTGAGAGAATAAGTCATTCACACCTAGCTGTATGAGATGAACACAGAAAGCACATAATACTATATTCAATTTACATACTTTCACACCAACAACAAATACAAAACAATATAGAGAAATCCAACGCCTGCTTCATTCATCCCCTTTAAGCCATGGTCAGCACTTTTGGCTCATGTTTCCCCCACTGAGTTTCCATCTTTATATTCTTCATTCTTCTCAAAGCTGTCCCAACGATTTGGTCCTCCCATCACAAGGATCCCCTGTTTTGTGCCTGATGAAATTGTGCTATGAATTTTGCCTAATGTTTTCAGATCTTCTTGGACATATTGATCAATTGCTTTGTATATTTATTATGCATAGATAGTAGCAAAGTAACCCAAGTGACAGACGGTGAGTTTATTTGGAAATAGTATAAGAAGACAGCGAGAATCTGTGCATTACAGTCAGTTATGGCTAAACACAAAGAGGTTGATGCAAGAGAAGGATCTTATTGTTGAAATGAGGAGACTTAGAGAAGATATTTTGAAATAATAGTTTTTTTTCCCTCCCCAGAAGGATCAATGGTAAAGGTAGGATCATCAAAGAAGAATTGGATCGTAGGTGGGCAGACATCCTTGCAGAATTACTGCTTGCTGTAGACGATTTGTGCTTCTGATGGAGTATTTTGTGACAAGTCTTTGCTGTCAGACACACATCCAAGAGATCCCCCTCCTTATTTACTGTGATTTCTTGTTAGGTCTTGACTACAGCGACTCTGTTCTGACTGACAGCTTCCAAGACTTCCATAGGTTTCTTGCTTGATTCTCTCATGCTCATAGTACTCTCCATGAAAAATACAAAATAAACCAAAACCAAACCAAAACAAAATAAAATAAAACAACAACAAACCCTACCGTCATCCTGATCTAGCTGGTGAGAGATGTATGGGAAGAGGGCAACTCTAGAAAGTTAGGGAAACTGTGTTTCCTGCAACAAGCTAATCCCTGTCTCTCATAGAGAACCGTCCTTTGTGGGATGCTTTTTTCAACAGTAATGCAGCTTTTTATTTTTTTCTGTTTTAAAAAAATGTAAGTTAATTTTTTTTTTTTAGAATTTCATGTGTAGTACACTATTCATCCTTCTCATCTCTTCTTCTTTTCCCTCCAACCCTTCCTCCCCTACTCCTTCTCGGGCACCAGAATAATAAACCTTGGTTAGTTTTATGCTTTTCAAGAAAGTTTTCTAATTTTCTTCATACAAGTCTTAAGATTACTAGTATAAATTGTTGGCATCATTTATATCTTTTCTTGTAAAGAATAAACTTTCATAATGTTTACTTTAGTCAAGCTAGGAATGGTAGCACACACCTGTTGTAATTCTTACAGGTAGAGGCAGGAGGATCAAGAGTTTGTTCAAGGCCAACCTTAGCTACAGAGAACATTCTAGGTCATCCTGGGTTACATTAGACTTTTTTTTTTTAAAGCAGACAAGTCTCTGATGGGGTTGAATACCAGATAGTTCAGTTTTACAATTAAGCTTGGTTGGTTAGGGGTTAAGATGTTTTTATATCAAGATAGATGTTTTAAGTTACTAGAGATGAGATACGATAGATACTAATTTTCATTCAGAAATTTAGACCCAACAAGATAGGAAAGATGTTTACTTCAAGTTTCCCAAATACAAAATAGCCAAACCTGTATGAAAGTAATATATAAATACTGTTAGTCTCGTGGTTCTTGCTATGTTGTTTATTTTATTCAGGTCTAATAGTATAAATGTATATATTTAAAAAACATACATAATAAAAATTGGAAAAAGAAGACAAGAAATTAATTACCTTTGGGGAAATTTTAAGTTCAATATTCAAATCTATTTCTTTCCCTACTTTCCTTCACACAGAAACTCCTGAGAAATACATCATTAGTCAATTTGGTGCTTGTGTCAAAAACAAGGGCTGCAGGTCCATCAGGTGATACAGTCTTGTGTGAATGTAACACAACATCATATGCAATATACCATACACCACAACTGGCAGGCCAAGGCAGAAGGGTTGTTATGAGTTTGAAGGCAGCCTGGGATGTCTTTGGAGTTTCCGGTGAGCTTGAACTTAACAGTGAGCCTTTGTCAAACAAATAAAACAAAACAAGCAACAACAACAACGACAAAAACCTTGGTGTTCAGCATATACATCACTTTATAGATTTAGCATGTCTTCATGTTGGGAACATTAAGAAGCCCCGCCCCTGAGTATTTCAAAACATTCCACACGATATTTTAGGTAGTAACACAACACTGCAGTCCATTATACTAGTTACTTTTGCTGTGGCTGAGGTAAGATATCCTGACAAAATCAGCTTAAGAAACAAAAAGGTTATTTTGGCTTTCCAGTTTCAGGGCTACAGAACATCAGGAGAGATGAGCCCTAGGGAGGGAGGACTTGGCAGTGAGAGCCTAAGGCAGTTGGTCACATTGCAGCCACAGGCAGGAAACAGGGAGCGACAGATGCAAGTGCTACATTCAGTCTTCTTTTTTGTTCAACCCAAGATCCCAACCTTTGTTAATGGTGTTGCTCATAATTAAGAGGAGCCTTCCCAGGTTTATAACAATCTAGATAGCCTACCACAGGCGTGCCAGAGGCTTGTCTGCTAGGTACTCCCAGATCTTCCTAAGTTGAATGTACTAACCATCATGCATTTCTTAGCGTAAGGATGCTCATATCTGCCGCTCTTAAAAGATGAGCAACATGGTGAATACTACAACAGAAGCAAACTCATCTGCCATAGAGAAGCAATCATGTGCAGTGCTTGTTACTGAGTCTGCTGTTTGGTTACTATATAGATTACGACCCATGAGTGGGTCAGCAGCTGTCAGCATAACAACCAGCCCAGTCAGCCTATTTTGTAGAGCCTGATGCTGTCAGAGAAGCTTTCCAGCTCTGGGTGGTAGTATTTGGGAGGAGGGAGGTCTCCTTGTAATGAAATATGAACAAACTCAGAACAAAGTTCCAAGTCAATTTCAACATTTCCAGATAAAGTTCTGGAGTTAATTTTTCCCCAAAGATAATAAAGTGGAAGGCCTTTGCTTCAAGGAACTGGATAAAAAATAGTTCAGAAAGTCAGAAGACTTGGAATGTCATTGATGGCATGAAAACAGAAACATCTTTCCTAAGCTCAAGTCACCAACTTAGGGCATCGTTATTCACATGGTTCACATAAGCTATAATTCTTTCAAAGCAAAATTGCAAACTAAAGCAATGATCGTCCAGAGTATTTCACTGAATGAATTTAAGATAGTGGAATAAAAGAGTGGCATTAATTTGCCCTTACTTACCTCAAACTGTTTGTAATAACAAGTCACCTCTTGAATGTAAACTCTTAAAATGCATAAGAGATGACCAAAGGAATGAGAGAGCCAGGTGGCCAGCCTGGTATCTTCAGTGGCCCTGCAGCCTTACTCCCTGATGATGGTTCTTCCCCCACAAGCCTGCGACAGTAATGCTTTTGGCTTTTACAGCCTAAGTTGAATGGCTAAAGGGTTTAAGAATCCTGATCCTTGGGCGGTATGAACCTGTGGAGTGAATATCAGGAACATGTGCTGTCCAGATTTCTTCAGCCATGGTAACAAATACTCCAATATCTAAAAAGAGAAAAGCTTTATCAATGGTTTCAGCCCACCATCCATTGGTCCATATTGTATTGTGCCTATAGTAAGGCAGTCCATCATGACAGGAGTATATGGTAGAGTGAGCCTTCCCACATCATACAAGAACAGGAAAGAGGAAGCTTGCCTTTGGAGAATTTCCTCCTCCCCTCACCAACTTTTCTTAGAAAGCCCTGCTAGATGGCATGCTCTTTTCAGCTTTTCAAGCATGCATGGAGTTGTAAGAGAAAAGCACATTTCTAAAAACTTCAACAGCTGAAATTCTCTTGGTGCCCTGTGACGCATGCTAAGTTGGGGGTTACTTGTAAGCCATTCGTAAGAAATTGTTCTGGCTTTTGCTAGCTCCTGAGGAGTCTTCTAAGTGACATCCTCTTTAGCATAAAGGAAGCTCAGGCAACTCTTAAGTTTTATAAAAGAGATACAGGGTGCTCTCCTTCATGGTCCAGTCTATAATTTAAGTTCTGGCTCAGGGCACTAGCAGTAAATTGGAACACATGCACACACACACACACACACACACACACACAGAGACAGGTGTGCACACACACACATGCACACACATAGACACACACACAGACACACACAGACAGAGACAGGCACACACAGACATACAGATGCACACACACAGACACACACAGACAGAGACAGGCACACAGACACACACATGCACACACACACACACACACACACACACACACAAGCAGAGACAGAGATAGTCAGACAGACACATAAGCAGAGAGAGACAGAATACACACATGCACACACACACACACAAGCAGAAAGAGAGAGACAGAGATAGTCACAGACACACAGACACAGATGCACACGTAGACACACACTGACAGAGGCACACATGTACAGACACACAGACACACAGAGACAGAGACAGGCACACACACAGACACACACACACATGCACTTACACATGCACACAAGCAGAGAGAGACAGAGACAGTCGCACAGACAGACACACAGACACATAAGCAGAGAGAGACAGGAACACACACACAGACACACAAGTGCACACACACATAAGCAGAGAGAGAGAGACAGAGATAGTCACAGATACACAGACATAGATGCACACACATACACACACTGACACAGACACACAGACACAGACACACACACACACACACACACACACACACACACACACAGAGACAAAGACAGCCATATAGACAGACAGACACATAAGCAGAGACAGGAACACACATACAGACACACACATGCACACATACACACACGAGCAGAGAGAGAGAGAGAGAGACAGAGATAGTCACAGACACACAGACACAGATACACACACATACACACACTGACACAGACACACAGACACAGACACAGACACACACACATACACACAATCATTTGCATTTGACCAGGAACAGCAGCTATTTATTTTTTACTACTATTGGTGCAGACCAGTACTGTCTGAAGTAACCCCAAAGAGCTATTTATATGTGTAGCTGTGCTTCACTGTGTAGAAGCCACAGTGGGGATAAAGTCTCTCACTTGTTGGGAATAAAGATGGACTTGGAAAGAGAAGAATAGCTAAGCATCTCCACCCTGTAGTCTTATGACCTAGGTGACTTTAACCAGCTGACCCTCGGTTTTCTCACCTGTGAAATGGGAATGATACACTAGGACCAAACACCTTTTGCCATGCACTTACCAAGAAGCAGGCAATCTTCCAAAGGTCATCCTTGTTTTGGATAATTTTATGTTCTCAGTAGTGTTACAGGGTGGACAATGGCTGGTATTAGTCTCATTTTATTTGCAATAATCTTGGCTACTGAGAAGTGGCTAACTTGCTCAAGGATGGAATTGTTCCGTGGTGAGACACAGGGCAATTCCAGATCAGAAAGCAAGGAGAATTCTAAAGCCAGGAGTAAAATGTACAGGCTGCAGCAGGCCCGCAGAGCCCACTTGGGTCTACCCCATGCCAGTGCTAACAGTGTTGAAAGAGCAGCCCTACTTCACCTCTAAAAAGAAGGGAAAAAATGAGTCAAAAGAAAAATTGGGACTCCTCCCTGGATACACACTTGTCTAAAATTCTAAGAGAAAGTCTTGTGGTTTTCACACCCCCAACTCACACCCTCCCTATCTGGAAAGAAACAAACCCAAAGACTCAAGACCTTTGCTGGAAAGACCAACTCAGATGACTCCATGTGATCTGGAAGATTTTAGTCTACAACCAGCAATGGACAAGTGACTCAACTGGACTCAGCAGGCCTGCCCTTCAGTCCATTTTATTGACTTTTAACTTATTTGTTTGCTCATTCACCCAAAAGAATTGTTAAGCTTCTTGTACGTTACATGTGTGTGCTGCTGGCCTTGGTCCTCAGGATGTCAAGCAAACAGACAAAGAGTGGGACACGACACTGGTCTCTAAATAGAGTTCAGTGTGAAAGGGCTTGTGTAACAACAGACAACTTAGTGTAGGTGGCTGAGTTCAGAGTAACCAGTCTGCTTGAGGCAGGGCTGGAGCAGATATGAGGTCAAGAAGACACCAGTGGGAGATGATGCCAGGGACATGTTCTGCACTCAGAAGCCTGACATTCACTGAATTTATGCTGTGTATCAGAGTCCAAGAGGCACAGATTTTGCTCAGTCATTTTACAAGTGAGGTGCTGCTGTACAATGACAGTAACGGAGGCTCAGAAAACCAGTAGGAAGTAACTTGCTCAAAAAGACATATTTGTTATGCAGCTGAGGTAAGGGTTGAACCCAGGCTTCTGGATTTAGACTCTGTGATTTTTGACTCTGTCTTGTTGTAGTCAAAGGAAGAGATTTTCTGGCCAGAAAATGAGGATGGCCTCACAATCCAGGACTAGCGTAGCGTGATACATGTGAGCACTAACAGTGTGGCTTCAGGTGAGTTAAGCTATAGGGCACAAAATGGCGAGGGATGTTGGCAGACCTTCTCTGAGATCAAGGTGCATTAAGATTTTTAACTTGCAGCCACTGGTGGTGGCACAGGCCTTTAATCCCAGCACTCAGGAGGCAGAGGCAAGTGGATCACTGTGAGTTCAAGGCCAGCCTGGTCTACAAAGCAAGGCCAGGACAGCCAAGGCCACCCAGAGAAACCCTGTCTTGAAAAACAAAGACAAAACAAACAAACAAACAAATAACAACAACAACAAAGATCATAACTTGCAAGCTGAGAAACTGAGATCCTGGGGCCTCGAGGCAATGAATGGAAAACCCTATTGTTTTCAGAAGATGCTACTGCACCACAGGGGGGGTGAACTGTGAAGGATGCCACTAGAATCAGAGAAACCAAACAGGAAGTCCTCACAGTGCTCTGCCTTGATAGCATGCCGGGAGTAGACAGAGGACCGAGGGCTTTTTTTTTTCCAAAGGGTAGATTTTATTTAAAAGGGATATTAAAATGGGTGGGAATATATGTGAGTTTGTTGGCACTTTACCCAAGAACTCTCCCTCCAGCTGTCAACGAAATTAACTGTAAGGCGAGGCAATCTGATCTTTGAAAATGAATGCCACAGGATTTTTTTTTTGTCCCAGTGAACGATAAACCCTATAATCCTCCCTAAATGTAACTACAAATCTTTGCTTTTCAATAAATATTTAATAACGGGGCACTGCTGTGGAATGCTGTATTTCTAACATTGTAATTGCTCTGAGGAGGCATCTGCGGGCCTAGGTGTTGGCACACCTAATTACCGTGAAGAAGCGTTCGTCAAGGGAGCTGAGAGCTGATGCCGTGTGCATTCTGATCTTGGGGCATGGAGTAGGTAGGTGGTTGCTCTATTTAATTTTGCTCACTCAATCTTTTCATATCTCACACAATTGTAGCACTTGATTCATTCTTTCTCTATAAGTAGTGCAACCCAACCCAACCCTCTATTTAATTTGTATAGTGCAGACTTTTCTGTTTCAAAGACTACTCTTAGACACCTCTCTTCTCAGTTCCATAATCATAGCTTATTTCCAAAGCCATAAGTAACTAGTGATGCTTGGTCTCCAGCCTCCTCCCTCTGTGTGTGTGTGTGTGTGTGTGTGTGTGTGTGTGTGTGTGTGTGTGTAGAAACCAAAGTTTCACAATGATTGTTTTCATCATTTACTCTTCACCTTATTTTATTTATTATCTATCTACCTGTCTATCTATCTATCTATCTATCTATCTATCTATCTATCTATCGTCTATCTATCTATCAATCTACCATCTATTTTGAGGCAGGTTCTTTGACTGAATAGTGAATCTAAAGGTTCTTCTCTCTGTCTCCCCAGTGCTAGAATTACAACCTTGTGATGCTGAGCCTTGTTTGTTCTGTAGATGCAGGAGATCTGAATTCTGAAAGGTCCTGATGCTTGGGCAGCAAGCGTTTTACCAAGTGAGCCACCTCCCCAACTTCTCTATAGAAACATATAACGTATATGCATTTGTGTGCGTATATGTGTGGGTGAGAGATAGAACTAGGTAGACAGATAGCCAAAGAATACACATTTTTTTGACCAAGTTAATGTTGTGTTCTTTGAAATGAGCAGAAAGCCAAAGAGACAACTCACTGGACAGATCAAATACAGAATATGGTTAAAGAAGCCAGACATTAAACAAATTCAATACACAATATTCCTAGGGCCAGGTAGCCCAAATAAGCCATGCTAAAGGCTTTGTGTTTTATTCTCAGCCAAATCAAGGGGAAGTGAAAGAAACAATTTCTAAGCTACAGTGATTGCCTCTTGACATTTCTCTTGGATTTACCCCGTGAAATGATCTGAAGTTCTAGACATCTGGGCGGGGGGTGGGGTGGGCGTGGGAGTACAAACGTACAAAAAGCCAAGGGGCTCACAGCTTGTCCACCCATGATGTTAGCAGCTTTGAAGCTGTTGATTTATTTGAAAGCAAGCACCATTGCTACCACTCCCTCACATCTCATCTAGATGGGAAACAGCATCAAGAAATTCCTTTAATGTTTAAAATATAGGTAACAACTAATATGTTCACAGAAGCAGTCCTTTTTTTTTTCAGAGAAACTATCATGATTCAAAGTTAATCTGTTCCAAGGAAAGGAAGTGGAATTGGCCACTGACATGCAATCATTCATTTCTTATTTTACCAACAGTAATTAAATTGCCCGGAACTGTTGTCATTTAACAGCCTATTAATTGACTAATGTGCATTACTTGCATTCAGAGTATAGGTAAAATCTAGGGATTAAGACTGAAGAAAAAGAGATTTTCAAACTCTGTTTGTCATCCTGAAAGAGGCAAATTCACCTCTTAGTGCAAGGTAATTTATGAATACGTGACAGCTTGTGTTTGGAAGAGGTCAACCTGCCTATCTAAAATCGAAGGAGCAGCCAAGGCCTGAAGCTTCCTGAAGAGCCATGGGAGAGATCCTGCACCTTTCTCTAAAGCAGGACTGAGCACCATCCCTTCCATTCTAAAAATGCCTCGTTTGGCTCCAAATCTTTCTCCCTGAAAGGTCTCCCTCATCACCACCGTGTTCTCAAGTCATTTCTATTTGCATTCCTTCTTTGTGTCATTCCTGGGTTTTTGTCTACTTGCCAACTATTCATGTTCCGTCTTTTAGGTTCTTCTTTGAGGGATCTTAAGGATGAGGGACCCATTGACAGGTTTTGGGATTCCATGGTGCTTTTTCCGTACATTTTTCTGGAGTTCTTTGCGTCTTTGAATATTCATCAGGCTGCACAGAGGCATTATAATGCTTGAGGAGCTGGATTGGGAGAGGAAATAGCTTACTGTAATAAATAGCAAGATGGACATTTGCTAACATTATTAAAAGCTGCAGGTCTAGAATCTCATAATGTTAAATTGCCAACAACCCAAAGGCAAGGAACCCTTTTCTTCTACCCTCGTAAACTTTTCTTCAAAGGATGGAATGCCCAAAGTGTTTTCTGTTGGGTTTACCTTAACAATAATGAGTACTTAGCCCTTTCTCCCCTCTCTCTGGTAAGATGTCACAGGCATCCTGGGCTGACCTTCTGCTCTATCTCTTCCTCTCAAAGGCTGGAATTACAGATGCATCCCATGATTACCATGTCTGATGTCATGTCTTCTTTCAGAGGCCCCCAAACTTTCTTCTTGTGCTTGGACTTTTTAGCAGATAACCAGTCCATTTAGGGTCCAATTACTCTTGCCAAGATACTTTTCTCCTAAGCTCATCACAGCCCAAGGGAGTACACCTTGCCTAGGTGCCAGGGGCCAGGTATCTTCCTGCCGACATCTCCGTCCGTAAGCTCAAGTGGAGATGATGTACTGTCTCTACACTTTCAAGTGACCATGGAAGGGAAGCCACCTTAGCTTGGTCAGGGCAGCAGGATGCTATTATCCTTTTTTTAATGTGGGGTCCTTGGCAGCTGTCTTTGTTCTTCTCTCCTGTTTCTATGTTAAAACATCACGGCATAAACAGTTTAAGGGGGAGCAGTACCTGTGGTCATAATTCAAGGTTATATATCAGCATGACAGGGGCTTCAGCCGCGCAAGTCTGAGGGAACTGGTCTTGTCACACCCATGACAGGGACAGAGAGGAACATTGAGTGCATGCTCGTGGTCAACTTTCTTTCTTTACTTAAAAACTCCACCAGTACAGGGAGTCTTATGGAAGAGTTGGGGAGTAGAGGGACCTGCAGGGGTCAGGAGCTCCACAGGACTACTGGTGGAGTCAACAAATCCAGGCAGAGGAGAGGGGTGCCATAGAGACTGATGCACCAACCAAGGACCATGTATGATGTGGACCTAGACCCTCTGCTCAGATGTAGTAGATTGGCAGCACAGTCTCCTTGTAGATCCCATAGTATGGAGAGTAGGGACTACTTCTGACATGGACTCTGGCCCCCACATATTGATCAATTTCCCCTTCCTTGCCAGGGCATAGAGGAAGAGGATGCAGGCAGTCCAGATGAGACTTGATAGGCTGAGGTCAGATGTTAGGGGAGGAGGACTCCCCTTTCTGAGGACTAGGGGAGGGAGGGAAAAAGTATGAGGGAGGGAAGGTGGGATTGGGAGGTGACAAGTGAGGGGGTTACAATCGGGATGTACAGTGAACAAATTTATATATAAAAGTTAAAAAATAAGCCTCCACCATTAAGATGGGTTATCCCATAATAACCATGCTATTGAGACCACTCCCTACAGGCATGTCCAGGGGCCCATCTCTCAAATGACTCTAGACCAGTAATTCTTTCTAACGACCCTTTCACAAGGGTCACCTGAGACTATCAGAAAACGCAGATATTTGCATTATGATTTATAACAGTAGTCAAATTACAGTTATGAAGTGGCAATGATATAATTTTTATGGTTTGGGGGTCACCACAACATGAGGAACTGTATTAAAGGATGGCAGCATTAGGAAACTTGAGAACCACTGCTCTAGATTTTGTCAGGCTGATAATTAACATGAGTCACCACAGCAGCCTGCTTTCTTTTGCTTTTCATCTTCTGTCAAGACATCAAGTTGTCCCATTAAACTTTCTAGAAATGGAAAAAAATTTCTAGAAATGACCCAAAGAAAATTTTGTAATCTCTTTTTCTACTATTGGCTCTTTGATGAATCTGTATAGGCAATAGACAAAATATAAAGTTAAATTGTACATTTCTAGGGGACTACAGAGATGGCTCAGTGGTTAAGAGCATTGGCTGTTCTTGCAGAAGACCGAGGGTTGGTTCTCAGCACCCACATGGTGCTCACATGCATAGTAACTCCAGTCCCAAGAGAGCCAATGCCGTCTTCTGGCCTCTGAATGCACTAGGCATGCTCGTGGTATACAGATGTGACACAGGGATAACAATGATAAACATAAAATAAATAAATATTTAAATAATTGTATAAATCCAAAAAAAACCACAATTTAGGATTCGCTTGTTTATCCTTAGCTGACTGTTCACCTTCTGTGTAGGCTGATGAGTTAGGTAGCGATAGAGTATAAATGAGATTATGATGAGATCATAAATGTGTCCGTTCCATGTAAACTCATGTGAGAACATCAGTAAATCTGGGGCTTGGTTTATTCATCCATGAAATGGGATGGTGGGAACCACAAAAGAGTTTCCCTTGGCTTTACATGAATCATATAGAGCCAGTTATCTTGGTGGAAGGGGAATCCCATTAAATTCTTGCATCTGCCTAAAATCAAGATCGGTTCTCATCAAGACTTTGTAAAGATTGGTGAATGCTTTTTCCTGCTCTCTTGATGCTACACAACACATTTTCACCATTTCTTACTCCCACAAATCAAGCTGCTCCTAGTATTGGTTTTCCTTCCTTCTGTGCCCATGAATTTGATCAGTCAGTGTTTTCTAAGATCATATTTGTGGGGCAGGTAACTACCCCCAGTATCCATCAGCTAAGAGCTGGTAGAAGAGAGATATTAATGGCCAAATGGTCCATTCTGGGTTATATTAAATCGTATTGTACAGAAATCCTAACCAGATGCCCACACATGTGCAAATTTACTATGACAGTTTTACTTTCATCCCCACATAGACATCTTTCTATCTAAGGATATTTTGCGAGTGCAGGTTCTCAGACAACATCGTCTACCTGTGTACATTCTCCTTTTTAATAGGACATGTTCAGTCCCTGCTACTGGTTGCTTGGAGCACCACGACAAAGCACGTCATCTACTCAACAGCCAGGATGTGTGGGAGTGTTTCTCAATGTTACCTCAACAATACCGCTAAAGCTTCAAGTCAGTATGCCTGTTTCCTCAGAGTCATATGATTTGATCTTTACTTACAATTATGTAAGTAAATACAGCCAAAGCCCCATTTCATAGTAAAGAGACGGCTGTCATCTGGTAAGAATTGGGAGTTTAGGAAGAACCAAGGGAACCTTTCTGGTGTGCTGTCCTCTGCCATTGGCCAAGCCATATCCAGAAGAGGTAAGAGTTTCAAGTGTGGCTGGCACTGTGCAAGCCAATGGAAAACAATGCATGCACGCATCTGCAGGGCACCTGGATGATATTCTCAAATATAAATCCAGTGACTTTTAATGACAAATTTTCAGTCTGAGTTGTTTTGTAGGAGAATTTTCTGTGTATCCTAAGTAGACAGCTCAACTAATGCCTCCATAGAAGTCTATGAACAGAATAGTCAGGGTAGCTGCCTTACAACTCATAGTATTATTATTTTTTCCTAAATTCCCAACATTCGTGATTCCATCTCAGTAAAGCAGTAATTTAAACAATGACTAAATGTGTAAGGAAAATAAATACATTGAAGACTATGGAACAATTTATTAAAAACGGTAGGACATTTTCTGCAGTACTTTTAATGGATCACTTAGGACTGTATTGATTCAGCATCGAAGCTCTCAGAAACAAGCCTCTTACCAATATCTAAGATCCTGGTGTTGTAATTGAACTAGAAAATGTGAGATTTCCAGCATTCCTGCTGAGACTTCTCCCAATAAATGTATGTTTTCCACCGGGGCTGAAACCGCTGCTACTTGTGTTTTTAATTTTCCCTCCTGTTTCTTTTTCATATTATTTAGTTTTCTTTTTCCTCTCCTTTACTAGAAAAAAAAAGCCTCAGACATATTAGACACTATTCATTCCTCTAAGACAACTTACACTTTAGGGGGCCATTTGAATGATAAACTTTGTTATAACTTATAGCCAGAAAATCACCAGTGTGTACTGTGAAAGAACTGGAAATGCATTAATATTTAGCCCTGTAAGGTAGTTGGGTGAAACCCTTAACAGACATGAGAATTATTTCCCCCACTGTTTTACCTGTTATTCTGTTTTTTTTTTTTTTTAAGTTTAAGGAATGACTGTTTGCAGCCTCAATGAGAATGAGGAGCCAGGACACACAGCTGGGAGGGAACTCGGGAGTACATGTGACAACACTGGCACCTCGGCATCCTGCAAGGCCAAGGAACAGCATGAAGTTGGGGTTCTGAGTCCAGCGTTAAGCAGATGCATGGCTTTGGGCACCTGAAAAGAAAGGAATTGGTCATTGCCAGCTCAAAGACTCACAGATCTTTCTACCACTGTGCCTGGAACACTCTCAGTGGGTGTTTTCGAAAGCTTAAGACACACACTTGAAGGGCTGTAGAAAGCAGCCTAGGATGCTTGTGGAGGTTTGGATAAGAGTCTGATGCATATTGACGATATCACATATTGAAATTTGATTCCTCCCGCAAAGGAGTTGAGAGATGATGGGGCCTTTAAAAGTAATTGGATCTTGAAGTTCCAGCCTGGAGTTGGTCTCAAGAGAATGCAATCTAGGCCAGTAGCTGTGGAGTGAGTTACTGTATGAGAAGGTTCATGTGAAGGCAAGTTTTATCTGGTGTGAGCATCCCTTTGATATGTGTCCATGTGTCATCCTCACACACACTCTTATCATGTGATGCCATGGACCATGAGACTCACCCAGAAACCGAGCAGATGCTAATACTGTGCTGTTGGATCTTCAGAACTGTAAGTTAAACAAATTTCTTTCTTTTTTAAAAAAAATTTCCCTGAACCAAGTATTATGCAACAGAAACCACAAAATGAGTGAGACAGTGCCTAGCACTGGAGGTACTAAGCACTTCCCAGTAGAACAAAGTCAATCTAACACCAGAAATGCTAGTCTAAGTGGTGTGATGGATGTCACTAGAGTAGAATGGAACGTAAACCATCTCACTAACTCAATGGCTATGAATGCGGTGTATCTTCATTGGTGTGTTTGGTCTATAAATGTCGCAGGTACTTGAGAGGGTAACTCAGAGGCTTCCTCCAGGCAACACTGGCTCCTGCTGTCTCACAGGCAAATCTCTTTCTTGTAATTACTTACCTATATGCTTTTACTGGTGTTGTACTATCTACCTAGGACTAGTTTGTCTCTAAGAGTGATGAAGTAGATGGGGAAGGTTAAGAGACTCTGCTTCCTAACTGTAGGGCTCTGCTGGATAAGGTTGAAGTCTGACTTTTCCAGATAGCCATTTGAGTCGGTCTATGATGGTGGACTCCTTTTTCTCAGCAGGGTTCCCACTCCACTGGATCTGGTAACCCCAGATGCTGTAAGAAGACTATAGGCCCAACCCTAGCCTGAGAAGGTACTTGTTCAGCAAGGACAGGAAATTCTTGGAAGTACCCCACCCTATGCTGAGGAGATCCCAGCCTCCAGCAAATGACTTTTAATCTTACTTAGAAGTTATTCCTTCACCCATAGGATAATTAAGTACTGTGTTTTCCTTTTTGTGATAGGACCTCATGTCACTGCATGTAAATTGAGGCACTGTACCACTGTATGTAGATTAAGTATCCTGGCACCCCTAGCCCTAGTGACTCAGACACATTCACCCACAAACCTCTCCCCACTGCCCAAAGCTTATAAATAAAGGCTGGCTGGAGTGCTTGCTGGTTCTCTTTGTTTCTATCTCTCTGTCTCTGTCTCTGTCTCTCTGTCTCTCCCTCCCTCCCTCCCTCCTTCTCTCTCTCTCTCTCTCTCTCTCTCTCTCTCTCTCTCTCTCTCTCTCTCACACACACACACACACACACACACACAACTATTCCACCATGACAATCTGAGACCCCATTATTCTGGGGAAAAATAGCCATTGGATACCCCGTGATCAGGCAGCGATGGTGGAACTGCTTTTGCAGCCCCTGGGGACTGCTCCATTGTTATCAGCTTGGTGCTAACCATCAGTGAAGAGCAACCAGGCCTGTATCTCACTGGACCTGCCTTCTGGCTGGGCTGGGGTTTTTTTTTGTTGTTGTTGTTGTTTTGTTTTTGTTGTTTTGTTTTTGTTTGTTTGTTTGTTTGTTTGTTTTTGCCTTGCTTAGCACAACATCTCAAAAAGGAGCTGTAACACTTTTGGCATCCTTACAGGCTTGTGGACTCCGGAGTCTCCACTCCCTTCTGATACTAGCACTCTCATTCTAGCAAAGCATAACACTCTATGGAAAACTCATTTTCCATCTCCCCAGGTGAGACTGGGAATCTGGCCTAGTGCCCAGGACACAGGCCTCACCTTAAGCACTCTCAGCTGGCCCTGAGCAAGAAAGGCGACCTTGGGACCTTTGATTTCCAGGTCCATCTGTTCTCATCCAGAAGGAAGCAGTGCCTGGACTGACCTGCTGGATGTGGGACCCAGGCCACCCATCAGTCGCTGGAATGAGACGTAATCTCCACCTGAGACAATTCTGAAGCTTGTTCCATAGAGGGTACATACAGGTGCCTTCTGCTACCAACATGTCACAGTTTCTGACCTCTTGCTCCTCAGTTTTGCCTCCTTCATTTCCTTTTCAGTAATAGTCACAGGGGTGTTCTCCAAAAGACTCCCCACAGCCACAGTTTAACTTTATAGCCTGTCTCCAAATAATTCACTCAGGATGCTGGAGGATAGAAATACAAGCTTCATTGTGAAGGACTAATTGAGAAGTTTGGGAGACTAGTAGGGAAGGTCAGTACAAGGGAAGATGGCACTGATGGGGTTCTGTTAGGAAGTGGTTCTCAACCTTCCTAATGCTGCAATCTTTTAATGCAGTTCCTCATGATGTGGCATTCCCCAACCATAAAATTAATTTTTGTTGCCGCTTTATAACTGAAATTTTGCTACTGTTATGAATCATAATATAAATATCTGTGTTTTCTGATGGTCTCAGACAACCTCTGTGAAAGGAAAATTTGATCCCCAAATGGGGTCGCAACCTACAGGTTGAGAGCTGCTGCATCATTAGGGCATCTTTTGGAAGAAGGCCTTCATCTTTTAGGTGTAGGGTAAAAAATCATGTGCAGACTAGGTTTTGTCAACTAGATGTAAATGAGAGTCACCTGCAAAGAATAAACTCAACTAATGATTATCTCCTTCAGCCTAGTTTCTAGAGGAGCCTGTGGAGTTCTTTCTTAATTAATGACTGATAAGTGATGGCTCATCTCAGTGGGCTCATTGCTGGTCAGGTGGTTCTGGGTTGTATAAGAAATCAAGCTGAGCAGGCCTTGGGAGGAGAGTTAGTAAGCAGCTTTTCCCCGTGGTCTCTGCTTCAGTTCCTGCCTCCAGCTTCCTGCCCTGACTGATGTACTGTGGCCTGTTAAGCCATTAGATCCTTCCCCGGAGAAGTGGCTGTTGGTCATGTACTTTATCACAGGGACATAACACAAACCAGGACAACATGAGGTAGGCAGTCTTTCTTCTTTGTGGGAAAAGAGATGGTGGTAGAAGGCAGTGGATGCTTTAGTTAAGGGAAGCAGGAGACAAGAAGTGCTGGAGATTGCCAAGGTTTGCCACCTTGGTGCTATGCTGAGGAAGGTAGCAGAGGAGTCCAGGGTTCCTGTCAGGAGCAGAACATGAGAGTATTTGGTATCGTTGGAATCCAGGTCTGTGGAGGTGCAAAAAAAATTATGTCGGATACCCAGCAACAAGCAAAGTATCTTGCCCAAGCACATCCTCAGGGCTCTCAGGCAGGTGTCCTTCCTTCTACAGAGAAGTACTTAGAGATAGAGAGAAGCAGTGTCAGGCACAGGTTTTCTTCTCTGAGTGGGAGGGCGAGAGTGCTGTGTTCATGTAAAATCCAGGGAGTAGCAGTGGACAACTTTTCCATTTTCCTTCCTGGGCAGGCCACTGAAGTGGTTTCTTTCTTTGTTTCTTTTTCTTTCTTTCTTTCTTTCTTTCTTTCTTTCTTTCTTTCTTTCTTTCTTTCTTTCTTTCTTTCTTATTAATTAAATAATTTATTTACATTACATCCCAGTTGCAGCTTCCCCTCCCTCCTCTCCTCCCAGTCCATTCCTCTCATTACCTCCGCCATCCTTCCGCCCTTTTCCCCCCATGCATATCAACCTGCCTTGGCATATCAAATTGCAGTAGGACTAGGAATACCTTCCTTTACTGAGGATATTCAAGGAAGCCCAGTTAGGGGACAGAGATCTGAAGGCAGGCAACAGAGTGAGAGCATCTGTCCCCTGTTCCTGTAGTTAGGTTCGCATATGAAGCTGCACATCTGTTACAAATTGGCAGAAAGCCTAGGTCCGTCCCATGTCCCATGCATGCTCTCTGGTTGGTGGTTTAGTCTCTGTGAGCCCCTACGGACCCAGGCCTGTTGATTGTGGAGGTTTTCTCGTGGTGTCTTTGACCTCACTGGCTCCTTCAATCCTTCCTCCCCCTCTTCCACAGGATTCCCCAAGCTCTGCTCCATCTAGTGATTTGCTGTGGGTCTCTGAATCTATTTCCAATCAGTTGCTGGATTAAACTTCTCAGGTGATGGTTATACTAGGCTGTTGTTTGCAAGTATAGCAGAATATCATTAATAGTGGCGGGGGTTGGTCTCTCCCATGGCATGAGTCTCAAGTTGGGCCACACATAGCTTTGCCTTTCCATCAATTTCTATTCTGTCTTTACCTCTGAATATCTTATAGGAAGGAAACATTATGGGGCAAAGGTATTTTGGCTTGGTTGGTGTTTCCATCTTTCCATTGGAAGTCTTGCCTGATTACAGCAGATGACTGACTTAAATGGTTTTTTGAGGAAACATATTTAAGTGGTAAGTAGCTTGGTTGGGAAGGTATATCACTGATGCATTATGATTTGAGAAAAGTCCCTGGTGGAATGACTTATTTTGTGGGATAATGTTTATGTGAGATGTTCATCCATATAGGAAGTTTGCAGGGATACCGTTTAAAGGGGCATGGTCAGTTTGCAGGGACACAGTGGACAAAGAAGGCAGTTATAAATCCAGAATGCCTATTGCATTAGTCACTGAGAGAGAATGCCTGAACAACACAACTTTAGGAGGGAAGGATTTCGCTTGGATCTTAGTTTGAGGGGACACAGTCCATACTGGTGGGAAAGGCATGATGATGGTGGGTAGCTTGTGGCTACACTGGCAGGAGCACAAGGCTTCTAGCTTATCTTCGAAAAATTATGGAAGCAGAAAGTGGGCAAGGAGCATGACCAGGCTATGACTGTCAAGACCTGCCCACAATAACCCAAATCTTCCAGCTAGATCCTATTTCTCAATGGTTTTATACCCTGCCCTAAAACAGTGCAACGAGCTGGGAGCAAAGTATTGAAGCACAGGAACTTTTGGAGGAACTATTACATCCAAACCGTAGTACCATCTTGAAGACAAGCTACGGCCTGCTTTGTTAGGGAATGGGGCAAAGGGTGGATGTCACCCTTGAGGTATGCTATTTCAGTGGCTTAGTGACGCTTATTGGAAGATACTACATACATTAACAGTTTGATTAATTTAAAAAACTCCTTAATATTAAGCTTTTGACTAGCCTCAAAGCATGCAATTATGTCCTTTCAGGTTCTAAGCTTTTAACACTGAAATGGTCATGGAAGGGTGTTGACAAGATGCCAGGACAGTAGCTCTCTTTTTCCCACATGCTTGCTTGTTTATTTATTCATTTATATTAATTTTGGTGACCTTTCATGAGTACTCAAAGGGGATAGAATTGTTGATACTTTGGGCCTATCTTGAAGAACCTTTGCATTATGCCCATGCTCCCAGTTCTCCAGTATCTTCTATATGATCTGCTGAAACCATCCTTTACCACTAAAGAGTCAATATAGAACCTTTTCCCCAGGTGAGATGCTGGCTCTGCCCTCCTTCCCCAACCCCCCACACCTGTGAGAGTAGCTCTCTCCTCCCTTTCCCTTCAAGACTACTTCTGCAGCACCTTGTCTGAAGTCAGCATCTGTCTATCCGCAGAGTGAAGTGTGTGGATACTCACAAGGAGTTTGTCAGATGGGAGAGCATAGAGGATGGCTGTGCTAAGAATCAGGGCATGGTCAACTTGCATATGAAGTCTGCTAAAGCCTTCTCCACCTCTCACTTCAAAGTCCCCACCGATGACTTGGGTCTAATCATGGCCTGGAGTTGAGAAGAGGTGAACTTGTGGACAAGCAAGCCATACAGTATCCAGGCTTAATGCACACAGATTTCATGGGCACTCCATTTACTCACTCTTGGCTGTTTAACCTTCAGGAGAATGTCTCAGGCCAGAGTTAATTACCAGGGAACAGAGGTGCTCTCCATATTTGCATGTTTTATGTCCATGAAGTCAACCATGGAGTTTATATACTTAATGCATTTGTGCTAAATATGTACAGATCACTGGGATTTTTTTTGCCATCATTCCATTAACAATACAGTAGCAGTAACTATTTACTTAATAATATGTTCATTGTATTATGTATTATACTTATATGACATCTAGAAATTGTGTAAATTATACAGGAGGATGTGTGACTCCTATAACATTTTATATAAGAGATTTGAGCATCTTTGGGTTAGAGACTCTGCAGGAATGCCTAGAACCAAGCCCCTGTGTGTACCAAAGGATGTGTGTACCAAAGGATGTGTGTACCAAAGGATGTGTGTACCAAAGGATGTGTGTACCAAAGGATGTGTGTACCAAAGGATGTGTGTACCAATACTTAGTGGCTGGCATAGCGCTAGCACTATTCTAAAGTCCTGGGCTCTGTAGCACCTTCTCATCTAATTTATTCTCTGAATCTTGTGGCCAATGAACTAATCCACAAGATCTGTGTGAAAAGCATATTTCTCCAAGTACTGAGGCTACTGCCTTCCCTGGTGACTATCTTCACTCTGTTCTGTGCTGCCCAGTTGACTTCAACTCTATTGAAATAAATAAATACAAGTCTCAACTATAGCGTTGTGGGTATAAGGAGACCATCTAAAGTGCTATTCAAAGGCATTCCTCAGGGTCTAGTTTGAATGTTTGAAAGTAGGGTTAATAAGAAAAAGATATGTCTAGTCTGATATGTCTACCTTCAAAGACATCATATTTTTTCCACTGTATTAAGTTGATCATATTTTTGATGAAATTTTCCTCTGTTTAGTGTGGGCTAATCAGAATATTGTTTGGTAGAAGCCGGAGTATACACAGACTTCCTATGACGGATGTCATGCTGCTTTTAGAATTCTATCCACTCTTGCTTGTTCTAGCATCCCCACAATGGCCTTATAGTCCCCATCCATCACACTTACATCCAGAAGCACCAGGATTGTGAACACATTGGTGAAAATAAGGCTTCTCCTAGGGTGGACCATAACTAGCCCAGTGGAGCTTGCAAGGCCTTATGAATCTTCCATATGTGAGCAAGCTGAAGGAGCTGGGACTCTGAGGCTGGCTTCTTTCTTGGATGAGAGATTGCCACCCAAGACAAAGCGACCCTTCTTCAGGCAACATTTTTCATGGGTTTGTATTCTCCAGGTGCTTTGCATTCAAAAAAGAATGGCAAGGTGGAAAATTCCATGGTATTGTGATCTAAGGAGCACTCAGGTGGAAGTTGGGCGTTGGTTTTAGCTATAACAGACATGTAGTTATGTGGGATAAGATCTTCTGACAAACTTTACACTTTAGCATGAAATGCAGGGGTTTGAAATTATTTCCTTTTAAAAGCTACCTTGTACGGATAGAAATAACTGCTTTGCTTCATTTTTGGACTCCTGTGCTTCACTTAATTCACTTTCACAATTAATACAAATTTTCAATGCATAGTCTACAGATTACAAACTGGCTTGATTCAAAATTACTGGATTTTTTTTAAACCACCAAGTGCCATGGGCATGTCTATTGCTGTGTTGATAAGACGTCTACTGCTTTCTGCCTAAGCATCTCCAGACATCCAGCCTCTTTCTCCTCATGTTTCTCCATTTCTGTTTCTTAACAACGTTGGGTCAGTGGGTGTAAACAGGAGCAGAAGAGCACACCAAGTCTGAAAACAAACTCTGTGGGGGAAACCATCCAATGGATCTCAAAAACAACCAAAGGCTCCTGAGACTCACAGAAGCCAATGAAGGTTTGAAGTAGAAAATGGCATATTTACATTTTTCTACAGAAACAAGCAAATTAGGATGCTGTGATGGCCCCCTTTTTTTTTCCTACCTTAAGTTAAATATATTCTTGCCACCAACACTAAAGCCATATCACTTCTCACACCATGACACCAGTGTTCTTGGATTCCAATCCTTTAGCTTATGCTATAAGCTTCTTGTCTTGGAAACACAGGGTGAACAGGAATCAGAATGGGGCTATAAAATCTCAAGCCCCTCCCCCAACCCATGACCTGTGTCTTCCAGAGAAGTCCCACCTCCTAGAAAAAAAAAAGCGCTGCCACCTGGGAACCAAGTATTCACACATCTTGTAGGAGTATCTGCTGCCTCCTCTCATTTACAAGTTGGCCATCAGGATAATTACATTTTGACAGTTAAGCACCAAGTCACTCCTGCGGAGGTAACTCATCACAACGGTATGTGCTCCAATACTGGAAGGTCCTAGATATTCTCAGTGTGTTTCCACCATCTGTCTACCTATAATAATTGAGAAAGTAGGGCTTTTGTGTGTTTGTTTATGTGTTTGTTTAACTTTTTTTTTGACATCATGGAGAGATGTGGAGTTCTAAAACGCTTCATTTCTATTGATCAGTTTTTATCCTCTGACAGTATTTTGGGCTGGTTTCTAAGAGGCTGGCAAAGAGTAGATCCCTTGACCTTGCACAGGAACCCCTCCTCCCTTGGTTGGATTGAGACTACACAGAGATTCATTTTTGGAAACCACAAACTGAAAATCTATAACTCAAACAGATGGTTCCAACTTGACCTTCCCATCACTCTTCTGAGATACAGGATGGTAGTGGAGACACACTTGTGATGAGAGCTGGGGATGATTTATCTATTGTCAGACCCATCAAGGTTGTAGCATAAGGAAGAAGCTTTGGTAGCAAAATTCCTATAGCAGGAACAAGTAGGTACCATAAAAATTCAATTTTACCAAGGCCTAAGTGAGTGTTTTTTTTCTTATTCTGAATTAAGTTCGTTCTGAAATAGAAATACTTTCTTTTACTTCTCTTTCATTTCCAGCCTTGTCTAGGGACCCTATTTAGGATTAAAATAAATGGACCATTTCAGCATAAATGTACCAGTGCAGGCAAGAGTGTGGAAGTGCTTACTGCATAAAACACATCCTTTTCTGATTCATTACACTCTCGTTCTGCTGTATACGGGAGGGCACCTTTCACTAACTCACTACAGGGCTGCTGAGCACATGTATTTTGAAGTAAGTCAGTGTCCTCCTCCAAGACACAAAGGACCAGTCACGACGTCCAGAAGACTTCTGACTACTTGTGTTTGATGTCTACTTTGAAATTCTGGATAGAGTGTGGTCTTCCTGTATTTTTTTTTAACTTGTGTTTAACTGGCCATACACATGTGTGTGTGTGTGTGTGTGTGTGTGTGTGTGTGTGTGTGTTATTGAGTACATGAATGGAGAAGGCAGTGAGCAGAGCAGAGATTGGAGAAGTCAGCATTTCCAGTGTATTGAATGTTGAGCATTTCATTGTGTTGATAGCTTGGAAAATTCTCTCTTGTTGACATTTGGAAACACATGATAAATGATCATGTACTATGTTTACACATCTGTGTTGTAGGACATTCATTTATGGTGCATGGTTATAGCAGCCTTATAAAACCGGTATACCATACAAACAATAGTGCATAATGGATGCTCAGTTAATTAGTTGTTAAATGAAAGAATGATTCATTAATCTGCTTATAATGTTTCCCACAAGAAGTTTATGAATATCTGTGTAAACTGACAATATGACCACTCCAAAGCATGGTTAAGGGAAATGTTGTATTGTAAGTATGAGGGGAAGAACTACCAGGGGGAATCTAGAAGAGTCCAGAGCAGAGAGAGAGAGTATAGTAGACTACATAGTCAGAAGATAGGGCGTGGCCATGGAAGGAGAGGTGGTGGGCTGGGGGGCCAGGAGGTGGAGAGGGCGAGAGAGATGAAGACCAAGAGAGTTCAGGCAAGAGAGAAGAGGACCAAGAGAGCCCACAGTTCAAAATAGCAGTGTTATATGGAAAGATGAGCTGCTGGGGGAAGGAAGCCCATGAGCTGGAGAAACTTAGGGTAAGGTGGGGCCAGGATGCCAGCAGGAGGTTTGAAATGTAGTTGTGATACTGAAACACCGACATAGCCTGGAAGCCAGCATGCAGTTTGGTATGCTAAAGGCACCACAGACAGCTGTCTGTAAGGGGAATGGCTCATTTGGTAGAGGGCAACAAGCTTCACAAGTTCTGGGAAATGCTGGCTTTTGTCTAAAAGGCAGAATTTGGGGAAATAGAGGGTTTTTGTTGTTGTTGTTTTGGGGGGGGGGACAGGATAGTGTATGCATGAGGAGGTCATGAACTTCCATGCACATCTTAAATCTCAGCATGATCGTGTTCAAATGTTCATGAGCAAATATGAAAAGTGAGTTGAGCGTGGCAGTTTGTGCCTGTCATCTGGCCTTGGAAGGTGAATACAAGAGGACCAAGAGTTCAAAACCATCCTCAGTTACACAGTGAGTTCAAGGCTAGCCTGAGTTACAGCCTGAGACCCTATCTGAAAAAAAAAAACCCAAAAATATATATTTTAACTATGAAAAATATAATTACCAATAACTGATATACTATCACATCATCACAATAATATAATAATAGAAATATGGGGCTGAAAGACTGTTCAGTGGTTAAGATCACTTTCTGTTCTTATGGAGAACTCGAGTTTGTTTCCTTACACTCCAGTCAGGCAACTTGAAACCAGTTCGTAACTACAGATGTAGACAATCTGACTTCCTCTTCTGGACTCTGTGGGTACCTACACATGCGTGCACACATTCATCCCCCACACAGACAGGCCACACACATGCATACAGAGACATACATACAAATGAAGACTCACTAGGTTGCATTTATATACTTATTTTCAGTATATACATACATACATACACACATATATATGTATGTATATATATATGTATATATATATATATATATATATATATATATATATATATATATATATAATTAAAGAAAAAGAAATGGATTTGAGAGCATGATGATGGGTAGAGGGAAGAGTGTGAGAAATGATATAAATCAATGCATATGTATTAAGTTTTAAAAACAAACTTTAATTATTTGAAAAAGAGTGGAATGGATTTCCTTTAAGAATGAAAAAGAAGTAAGAGACACTGAATTGGCATCAGGGCAGTGAGTGTGGTGTTATTATTCTGCACTTGTCTGGGATGATTTGTAAGCATCTCATTATGAAAGCTATGAAGAGATTTTTAGGAATCCACGTCTCCATCTTACAGGCTCTGTAACAAGGCATTTTCAACTTCTAAATTAGGGGCTGGAAATGGAGAAACTAGGTCAACACTGGCATTTTAAGTCCTGTACCACAGCGAGCTGCTTGACAAACAGGGACACTTTAGAATCAGCAAGTCTACTCTGAAAAAAAAATTAATTGTTGCTTAAGCCTGATAAAATTTGGTGCAAACTGCCTCTGCCTGGAGAGAAGAGAAAGGGAAACAGGCAGAGACAAATGAGGACGTTCAATGGCGTGTAGGCATGGAATATACTGTGTATGTTTATGATGCGTACTGTGTGTCCACACATGAAGGCCAGAGGGGAAGATGGAAGTGAGTCCCCTCTGTTTAAGAATCAAGTTCTGAAAAGGACAGTACCTGCTGCAATTTATGTCTCCTAAAATACGCTGTGTCCTATGTCCTGTGTTCTGTGTCCCATGTCCAATGTGTTGGGATTTGTCACCACTCAACCTGTGCACTCATGTTTGTATCTGATCATCTGCTTGCTCTCTTAGAACAACTAACTTATTGGTCAGTAAATATACCTCACACACTTTGAGCCATTATGTGCCTGCCTTTTTCCAATATTGAAACAAATGTGAGAAGCCTGCTTCTTACAAGCAAAGTCGACATTTCCCCCATAGAGTAATAGGAAGCCTAAGTTGGTTCTTTTAATGCTACCCTTTGAGAATGAGTTTTCTTGCAAGGTAGAGTTACCTTGACAACAGGGAGGCTGCCCAAGACCTGTTGATCTGAACCTTCCCAAGCCACTGAGCTACTTGAGGATCTTTGAGGGTGCCCACTTAAGCTCATGCATATTAATGAGCAAAATAAGGTCTAGCTTTACATGGAAGTTTTCCCTTGGTAAGCTTTTTAAGGAATAATTTTTATTTGCTTGTTTGGTTTTATTATTGAGTGTCTGTATGTGGTGCCTGTGCATGTGCCTGTGTGTTGGCATGTGTGTGTGTGTGCATATAAATATGTTCAAATGTGTGGTGTGACTGCAGGTCAAGTCTCTTTCTCAATTGATCTCTGCTCTGTTTACTGAGGCAGAGTCTCTCATTAAACTTAGAGCTCCACTAGCCTCACTAGTTACTCTGGGCTACTGCTATCTGTCTCCAAAGTATAGAATTTACAGGGGCCCACAGTGCCCTCCTGGTGTATGCAAGCGTGCTGGTGATCAGAACTCAACATCCAATCTCTGGTCCTCACGTTTGTGTAGCTAGCATTTTATCCACTGAGACATCTCCCCAGCCCCTTCTCTCTATGTAGTACTATTAAAAAGTCCCAGAAGGTTGGCCACTGATGAGAAGCTTCTAGGAATTCCTAGAATGCTTAGAAGCATCCTGAGTGGGACAGCAGCTCTAATACCCGAGAAAAATGGTTTCTTTGAGGATGGCTTCCACATGCAGAGTGTTTTGCTTTCCTCCTTCAGACTTCATTCTTCTCTGCTCCAAAATAGCTTGGGACATTGTCAATCCACAGTCTTCTCCCTCTTATATTAATACATTTTATGAAACGTCGGCCATTTGTTCAGCACTGGACCCAGCAGCTCATCCTATGATGTCATGGGTGGCTTAGTTGCACTGTGCTGATGACTGACTGTAAATGGAAATGTTCATACTAGCCCTCAATGTGTCATAATTCCTTCACTCAGTGAGTTAGCCATGTTGCGATGAGCAGATGCCTTGAAACAGGTTAAAATCCCTTAAATACGTGCTGGAAATGTGAAACGGGAATTCCTTCTCCGCACAAATATATTAGATTGGCAAACATTACTGTCTATTTATATCTGCCTATGAGAAGATCAATAAACTCTCTCCCCGCTCCCTCTCCCTCCCTCTCTCTCTCTCTCTCTCTCTCTCTCTCTCTCTCTCTCTCTCTCTCGTGTGTGTGTGTGTGTGTGTGTGTGTGTGTGTGTGCGTGCGTGCAGTTAGCCCTCAGTGTTTTCAGTTTCTGTATCCAGGACTTAAGTAACCTCCCATTAAAATATTCAGGAAAATAACAGGATTATGTTCAGGAGTATGCAGAGGCTTTCTTCTTGTTCTTATTCTCAGATAATAGAGTGTAACAGTTGCTTACATATAAGTAACCTAGAGAGAATATAAAATATACTAAGGCTCTGACGAGTCTATATAAATGATATGACGTTTTACAGGAAGAATTTGAGCACCTCTCTGGAACCAAATCCCAGTGACTGATGACAAGACAGATGACTATGCATAACATACACACACACACACACACACACACACACACACACACACACACACACACACACACACCATTATCTTGTGTTTGTTGCACCTGCCCACATCTTCCTATTCCAGCTGGAGTATAAACTCTCACAGGGATTTTTATATTTCTCTTATGTCCCTCTAAATACACAGCACACTTCTGGCTACAGGGCACATGCTCCATAAATCCCTGTGCAATGATGAACCTTGGAACCACTTGGGAAGATGTCAGTTTCTGTGCCATCAAAGCTCTGCCAGAAAGCCACTGCTGTTCCTAAGGCTGCTTCAAGCCCACCGTAGCTGTTACACTGACACTGGCATGATTAGAGTGAGAGATCGTCATCTCACATAACCCTTAGGATGAGGGCATCCTGGACTCCAATTGGTTTACCGTGACCAGCTGGTTTCTCCTCTCCATCCGATGTGTGACAAAGCTAATAATACTCCCTGTCAATATGCTTGGAGGCAAAGTAGATTCAGGGAAAACATTCCCTACAGTGCTCCATCTGCTGCCCTCCATGCAGAAAGCAACAGATTCATTGTTGAAGAGTATGACCAGCTGACCTATGTGCTAGCCTGCATAGAGGCTCTGTGCACACAGCATCCTTACACCTTTTGGAATCCCTTTTGGCCCAGTGCTCAACTCAGAGTATAGGGGGTTACAAGCTCCATTTACCCCCCTCAACTGCTTAGATGTATACAGTGTGAGTCAACCATCGTTTAATTTATTTTGCTTTGTTAGATGGGAGTGTTAATTAATTTTCTTTGTCGCCTCACTTTCCTGTTGGTAACATCATTCTTTTTTAATAGCAATAGAACCTTGCAAATGTCAAGAAGCTTGCCCCAATCACGACTGACTGCAACATAAAAACACATTAGAGTTTCTGAGTAGCACAAATGACTATGTTAGGGGAAAAAAGTAATAGCTATAATTATATTTATGCGTGCCAGTGAACTGCCCCACCTCACCCTCCTCTCTCTTTCTGCTCCTCCCTCTTTCCCTCACACTCTTTCTGCATCTCCCTTCTGTCTGTCTGTCTCTCTGTCTCTCTGTCTCTATCTCTCTCTCTGTCTCTCTGTCTCTGTCTCTGTCTGTCTGTCTGTCTCTCTCTCTCTCTCTCTCTCTCTCTCTCTCTCTCTCTCTCTCTCTCTCTCCTGTACTTAATGAATTTTCACTACGCAAACATATCAGTGTCCTTTGTTAAACACTCGGTGTCTGCCTTGTAAAGTCAGTGCTTTGTGTGTGAATGGCTGAGCTCTCGGATGTTCCTTATACTCAGGTTTCCTGCTCTGGATGTGTTTTATTGACCTGCTTCTTGAGACAGTTTGTGTGGTCTCCATCATTTTTGAATTATTTTCCTCCTTAATTAGGTTAAAGCCTGCTTGCATCCCCAAGCCACACTAAGTGCATGTGATCAGCATCAGATCAGGGTTAATATGACCTTCCTTTTCTACCTACGGGAGTTTAATGAGACCTTGTGCACCTGGCAGATTCAGTCTCCAGTTTGTCATCTGGAAGGAAAGAGAGGAGTGTGTTCACAGGATTTCAAGGCACTTCCAGCTTTCTGTACCCCTGTCTGGTTTTATATTCTGGTGCACTTCAATAGTTATGATAAAAATCATGTTGATACAGGGAAATGTAGGATGCTAACGTGCTACCTCAGAGACACAGCAACAGCGGACAGCCCATCAAGCATGGCTACATCGGGACAGTACCTGATCACAAGGAAATTCCACTTTCCACTTTTAGCCTAAAGTTAGTTAAGTGACAATGCATAGAGAAATCTTCCCCCTGTCTCTGTCTATCTTTCTCTGTCTCTTTGTTTCTCTGCCTCTCTCTCTCACTTTCCTCTCTGTGTGGGTGGGGGTGGGGGGCAGTGAGTGTGCATGTCCTGTGGGGACGTGTGTGTGTGTGTGTGTGTGTGTGTGTGTGTGTGTGTGTGTGTGTGTTCTTTTGTCTGTCTTCTTGTATAAAGGTCTTTGTCTGAAGTGATCATCTCTAGACCATAAGATTTAGCACATCATGAGGGTTTAGCACACTGAGAGGCCATTGGGGAAAGTGCAGCCTCAAAGGCAGTGGAGACCCCAGCTACTAGGGATTCCAGGACCCTAGCAAGGTCACCTGACAAGACCTTGATGATTGTGCTGCTCTTTTTTTTTTTTTTTTTTTCCGGTCAATTTGACACAAAATAGTCACCTTGGGAGAGAGAGCCTTAGTTGAGGAGCGGCCACCAGCACATTAGCCTGTGGGCATTTTCCTGATTGATGCTTCCTCTAGGGACACACACACACACACACACACACACACACACATACACACACACACACACACACACACACACACACACACACCACAAAGTTAAGCCAGGGAAATCAACCCAGTAAACAGTGTTCTTCCAGGGATTTCTGCTTCAGTTCCTGCCTTCAGTTTCCTGCTTAAGCTTCTGCGCCGACATCCCTCAGTGATAATCTGTGACACAAATAAATTCTTTCTTCCCCAAGTTTTCTCAGTGTTTTATCACAATAACATAAAATAAGTAATACAAGTCTATATAGTTACTTGGGCTGTGTGGAGGCTCACTTGGAACCACACAGGCTTGAAGTACATTTGGATGAAAGACCAGTGACCTTGAACAAAGTCATTCTGCCTCTCTGATGCTCTGCTTCTTTATTTATCTACTAATATACTTTACTTGCTTTATGTGAGATCGGAAACAACAAAATTTAAAGTATATTGATATAGCTATCATTGCCATGGGTTACCCACAAAAGACAAGGGCTCAGATGTGGCTTAGATTCCTACTAATGTCTAGGGGCCAGTTATAATCATAACTCTATGGAAGTGTTCATCCATTCATTCTCTCTGTGCTTATGACTATAAGTCAGTTTTCTGTCACTCTAACAAAATACCTGAGGTTATTAATGTGTAAAACAAAGTAGTTTACTCAGTTCATCATTTTGAAGGTTTTAGTCCAAGGTTAGTAAGATCCATTGCTTTGGGCCTCTGGTGAGTTTGCTGAATGTGCATGTGAGGTTTTTAAGAGAAAACTTTACACCCGATAAGGAAGGAAACAGAAAAGGAAGAGGAAAGGCTTAGATCTTAAAGTCTCCATGGCTGTCCCAGAACCCATCATATGAAAAAAAAAATCTCACACTAAAAGCTTTTCACTTGAAGATTTTACCACCTCCCAAGAATAGCACTCTGGACTCTAAGCCTTCAACCATATTCTCAAACTACAGCGCCTCCTATCGGTGAGACTCTGAGAGCCGGTTCACTTGAGAGCCACTGCTTATGTGGGTGGGCATCACCTTCAAGTGCCTTGATTAGCTTCTCTGAAGGACTCGAAGCATTTGCTGTACACAGCTCACTGATACTAGGCAGAAATGGTGAGGGAGAGGATGTAGCTAGAGGTAGGGATGGCCCCTGGTGGAGCTTATCTATCATAGAGTTCAGGGCAGTTCTCTAGATAGAGAGGAGGCCTATGGCCATCCATGGGTGCTAGACTCATAAATATGGATCCAGCTGACAGAATCCTGAATTTCAGATTGAGGGGCTCCTCCTACTTTAGGTAGTGAGACTCAGGAAGCTACTCCAAGACTGTGAGCAATGGAGTGTCCTAGTTCAGGTAGAATGTTCCAGAATGCAGATGAAGTGCACAGCCTATGGGGAGATGCTAAATACAGGGAAATATATAGTTGTTCATTATGATAAAGTGTGGAGAGGATAGAGAGGATCACCCTGAAGGACAGGGCTGTTTCGGAGAACCACTGACCTGCGGTCAATGAGAGCCTAGCTGGTACAACAGAAGGTAGAGCCTTTGAGATCTGCCTCTTTACTCTCAACACATGGGAAGATAATTTGCCATGTTCTGTCTCTTTGACATATAGAAGAGAAGGTATGAAAGGCAAGGGCTTGAGAGGCCCAGAGTGTGGTGTATCTAGTCCTTAGCCCAGTGGCCACAGCATGCAAGCAGCAACCACTCCCAGCTGTCAACACATAGGGTTCTTCCCTGTGTCTATCAGAGGACTAGTCATTCTTTCCCTTGATATGTTTTGAAAGAGAAACTGAATCATAGTAAGGTGAAATGATTTACAAAAACTCCAAGTTAGCTGATATTTAGGTCCAAATTTAAGCCTAGGTTTGTGCTTTCCAGGATCTGTTACTCTACTCATGTGTAAGAAGTCTTCAAAGCATAATTGAGGCTTTCATTAAAGATAGAGAAATAACAGATCAGGTTCGAATACTGGTATGTTAAGGGGAGTGGTGTCAGCTCATAATTTCTTGGTGTAGTGTTCTGTGAAACATCTAACCTTCCTGCCCTCCTTACCTGGACAAGAAGGAGTGTTTGCACAATCCAGCAGTGTACTGGGCCTCTTCAGTGACAGCTTTAGGGCAAAGTCTTTATGTAACGTCCTGCAAGTGGCAGATACTGATGTCCACATTGAAACCCACCTACTTTTTCTGAAGTCTTCGCGTTGGCCTTGGTCTACCCTAGCAACTCAATCTATGTTCTATTCACTCTCCTGGAATACGAACAGCGGGATCCTTTTTTGACAATTGATACATATTTTTATTAGCAAATATTCATTCTACAGGAAAGCAGGTTTCAACATGACATTTTCTACATGCACAGAATTCACTTCAATCACACTTACTTTTTCTGTTACTCTTTTTAATTCTCCTCCTCGCCCCTCTTTCTGTTTCCACATCTCTAGAAGTCCCAATCTCAGTTCATGACGATCCCTCCCCAAGTTTCCACAAGTGGAAGAAAGCATTTGAAACTTTTCTTCATGAGAATGACTCATTTCACATAATGTGATGATCTGTGAACACAGGAAAGAAGCCAGGATAGTAAGACCATCCAAACATGCTTTAAACATTTTGACCAAGGCATAAACTTAACAAAGAGTTGGTGGATCTTTACAATGGATACTAGAGAATACTAAAAATATGTTTAGAAGACATGTGGAATCAACCATCAAAATACAAATTCAGTGAAATCCCCATTAAAAGTTTCTTTATGGAGGTCCACAGCGTTACCTCTGGTACTCTTTAATATAAGCAAGAAGATTAGATAACTAAGGAAGAGACTCTGAAGGTCATTTAGTCACCAGTGATAAGATATTGCAATTTGCTCCATACGTTCATGAATCTAGCATTCACACAACAGCCTCAGATCACAGAAAGAGCTTGTGTGTACACGCACAACACATACACACACTCACACACTGCCATAGTGTGTCAATTGCATCATCCTCGATAAACTTTGAGGTCTACTAGATCCTATTTCTCTCTTTCCCCCTTTTAATATTCTAAAGAAACCTATTCTTAACAATCAATTGGAATTAAAAGGAGCACAGACATTTCAAATTAACTATCTTAATTAAGCACACATTTGAGAACTTTAATTTAACTTATTATCTAAAGCTCCATGCTCTCAAAATATCTTAATTTACAGCACACCTTACTCTTTCACTTCAGATGGTAAATGTAGCAAGTAGCTCCTGTGTTAGAAGACAAACAAAGATGTCCTGGGACCTGAGCCTAGAATGTTCGTCATCAGAGAAATAAGAGAAACTTCATCCAGTATCTGATGGGAGCAGATGTAGAATCCCATAGTCAAATATTAGGCATAACTTGGGAGTCCTGCAGAGGAGGGGGAGGAAGGATTGGAGGAGCCAGAGGGTTAAAGGACATCCCAAGAACACAGCCCTCAGAATCAACTGAATGAACCCAAGTGAGCTCACAGAGATCAGGGAGTCTGTATGGGTCTGACCTAAGTCCTATGTGTATATGTTATGGTTGTGTAGCTAACTGTTGTGGGATTCTTAACAGTGGGAACGAGGGTTGTCTTTGACTCCTTTGCCTGCCCTTGGGACCTTTTTCATCCTACTGGGCTGCCTTGTCCAGTCTTGATGTGAGAATATGTGGGGGCTGGGTTGATGTCCCTGGGAGGCCTGAAAGGGAGAAGAGACTGGGGGGGGTGGATAGGGAGAGGAAACTGCAGGCCATATGTAATATATGAGAAGAGAATAAATAAAAAGAAAAAAAAAGACTTTTACAAAAATGTAAAGGCAGTTGTTCCCAAGCCTGATGACCCAAGTTTGAATCCCTAGGACCATATGGTGGAACGAGAGAATCAGTTACTAACAGAGGCCTCTCTGGCTTCCATACATCCCATGGTATAAGACAGGAGATCGTGTGTATGCACAGTAAATAAAAAATGTAGGAAAATCTTTAAAGATTTTTTTAAAGTGAGGTACTCAAGTCAAGCAACCATAAACAAAAAGGACAGAATACACACGTGTGTGTGTGTGTGTGTGTGTGTGTGTGTGTGTGTGTGTGTGTGTATGAGAAAATGTATATTTGTCTTTCTGAGTCTGGCTGTTTTCACCTAAGAATGATTTCCAGTTGTATCCATTTTCCTATAAATGGCATCATTTCATTAGTACAGCTTCATACATCCCATTGCACATATGTGCTACAGTTTTTTAATCCATTAATCTAGGCTGCTTTGAGTTCCTGGCTACTGTCATCAGTAGTGTACAAGTATCTCTAATGTGTGTTGGCTTAAAGTCCTTCAGGGGTATTTAACTCGGTCATACAGTAGCCAAAGTTGGGAGAGGAGATGAGAAGAGCGGTGAGTGGGGAGAGAAACAAGTGAGAAGAAAAAAATATCATGACACTAATGCATGGAGAGCAATCTAAAAATTAGTAAAATTCAGTAAGGTGGTAGGACATTTCTTTCCTATTAGCTGGAATTTCCTTTCTTCTTTCTTTGCTTCCTTCCCTCCTTCCCCTCTTCTTTCTTCTTTAGAAGGAATTCAGTAGAGAGTCCTGATAGACTCCTCACTGCTTGCTCAGTAAGTAATTAGACCTTACTTCACCACCATAAGTAGCTGAATAAAAAAGACTTGAGATGAAGACAATGAAAGATCACTCCTGAGTATACTAGCAGGTGATTGGTTTGCAAGCACGCCCTGAAAACTAGTCTTGCAGCCTCTCACTGGCTCAGTAGGCCATTGCTTGATGTCTAAAACACCCTTGGGTATTGTCTTGAGAAAATGTGATAAAAACATCCTTATATAATGGATGCCATTCCTGACTCATTGCAGGCATTATTTATTCTTGGTGTAGGATGATCTAGCATGCATTTGATTTGAGAAGTCAAAGAGGATAACAGTGCTCATATCAAAACAGAGAAGCGTCTCCGCCTATTTTCAATCTTTCCTTTCCTTCCCACAATTCATTTAGAAGGCAGATGCACAGCAGCAGCTGCTTCTATGGGTGATGGGGAATTTTTCCTCAGTGTTCCTGGGAGCCTTTAAAAAGGATTTTGTTCTACTATAAGGCTAAGGGTGATGTTTAAACATGCTTCCCTCAGCATCTATCTCCCAGTTATTAAATTTGTGTATCTCCTAGGAGTCAAATATTTGATTATGAAACTTTGAGGTTGCACTTGAAATGCTGCTACATAAACATTTCCCCCCAAGCCTTTGTGAACAGCAAAATGGCAACCCGTGCTACACACAAGACGAAACCAGGCCCATGATGACCTTGGGGAGGTTACTTATGGCCACCAACCAAAACACCCCATAATGCCAAACCCCAGAAAAGTCACCAGCGACCAGAGGGACAAGACGATTCTGATTACCTAGTCTGGCGTCTGTCTTTGAAGTCTCATCTCATGTCCCATGGTACCCTTCTGTTCTACTTCAGGAAGAACGGAGACCCATGCTGTCCTAGAGCAGGAAGCTAACTCCTCTTGAAAATGACCGATGGATCGTACATCTTAATAGGCTGAAAATAATCAGCGGGGCACGGAATGTGCTGAGCGGGAGATGCCAGCCAACGCCAATACTAAAACAATCGTGCAGCCGGCCCGAGTGAGGAATGTGGCCGGATTGACCACATTCTCCTCGGTAATCACTTAAGGGATATTAGTACACATTTCTCAGGCAGCAATCATTACCTCTCAGTTGACAACTCCCACCGTGAATTAGCTCGCTGTTCGTCTCGTGCGGGGAATCTCACCAAATAACTGCCTTTTGTCAGGGATGATGAACACTCCCTACACGAGGGAGACATAGCTAGTTGTCTATGGAAAAGCTAAAACATTTTCCATTTAACCGAGTGCACCACACTAATTTGCGGAATGATGAGGTCATCGGTCTTGGGCCTTCGTTCACTTTTTATTTCTCGTCTTTAATCTCATTCTCTTCGTTTTCTTTATTACTAAGAGGGAAGCAAACTCACAAAAACCTGTTATCTATTATCCTTGTTCCAAATTTTGCTGGTTCTCAGTCCCCAGGGTTCGAAGTCAATATGTTTGGTAATGACTTTTTACAAAGAAAAAGGAAAAGGAGCAGAGATTGGATTTCCAGGGTTATGATGAATGCCTATCTGAACTTTCAGCTGGGTTCGGCTTAAAGAACTCAGCATCAACTGCACAGGAAGTCATCTTTGGAGAAACTGAAATCGGACCAAATACAAATACTAAATAAAATACTCTCTCTCTCTCTCTCTCTCTCTCTCTCTCTCTCTCTCTCTCTCTCTCTCTGTGTGTGTGTGTGTGTGTCATGCTCCCTCCTCCTCCCTCCCTCTTCTACACACACACACACACACACACACACACACACACTCCTAATTTGCTAAAATTTAGGGGCTTCCTTACCCATATTGTAACAAAAAAGCAGTTGGTAAGTGCAGAGTCTGAGAAGCCAGAGCTCATCTGCTTTTCTTCTTTTTCTCCGTCAGTTGATTTACTAATTGGCTTCACGTTACCTTCTTGCCTTGTATTTTGTAGGCTTATCGGGTAAAAATAAATGAAGACGAGTTTTCTGTGTTAAAAATATGCTAAAACCTGTTGAAAAGAAAAACCCAGTGGCAAAAAGAATCCTGAAACGCAATGTGTTTTAGAAACACAGAATCCAATAAAAGCACTAATTTGTTCTGTGTAAGCCTGTGCACTGTGGGGGAGGGGAGGCAGGCATCTTTTTCTCCGAAAGAGCAAACATGAGCTATGGGCGGTAGGAGCTTCCCTCATTCCTGGTTGTGAGCAAGGCAGCCTTTTGCTCAAGGTGAAAAAAAGTCTCAGGAAATAATGTTACATTTTGCAATTAAAACACAGACTGTGTTGTTCCCCGAAACCTCTCCAAGCATTTTTATTCTTCTCTGTATGGAAAAGCCATAAGTGTGTGTGTATGTGTGTGTGTGTGTGTGTGTGTGTGTGTGTGTGTACAGATGTGTGCATGTATGTTAAGCCAGTTGATATTCCAGTAGTAGTGGACTATATTGCCTTATTCAACTGGTGTCGTGTCAAGAATTCCACTGTATGTAGGTGCTCTCTGTGATTCATACAAGGAAGTCACACGACAGTACGATTTTCCTTAACATCTCATTATCAAGCGGCCTGAAATAGTGTATGCATAAGTACATGCAACTCTTTGTTTCTAAACAGAAGCTAATGTTTCCACTAATTTTAGCCAGCTGGTCCTTTAGCACCTATAGCGGCCTGGTCAGAGACAGAGGGCTCAGGACTAAAGTGCAACCTCTTCATGTGGCTTATGTTACACTTTTCACACCAGATCTAAACAGCCCAGCTGTGGGCTCCCAGCTGTGCACAGGCCAGGGACACAGGGAGTAGCTGGCTTCTGTCTTCACAGACATCATCCTCCACTACGTGGATGCTGCTGCCTCTGAATTTGGGGGGAATTTGGGGGGAGTGTTCCCTAGAAGCCAAGATTACCAGGCCTGTGGCCGGGGAGATGGCTTCATGGTCAAAACCAGTTCCTGCTCTTCCAGAGGACCCAAGGTTGGATCCCAGCACCCATACCAAGTAGTTCACAACCTCCTGAGACCACAGCTCCAGGGAATGCAGTGCTCTCTTTATTTTGGCTTCTGCATATCCACCCTGACATTTACACATAATCAGACATAATAAAAACAAGTCTCTAAAGACAATCACTGGCTTGTCTTAAAGGGCAGAACATGGAGGGTGCCCACTCACCAAACCAGTTTTGAGTGTTTCCCTGTGCTCACTGAAGGGCCTTCTGTGCCACAGCAGTGGCTCTCTTTTCCAGAGCTGATGCCTGGCAGTGCACACTGTGGAGAATGTGGGTCATTTCGCTCCATCAGCTTGTCCACTGCGGCTGGTTGTTTTTTCTTTAATGGGACTCTTTAGAAGCAAGAGATAACTGAATGCAAGTCATGGGCAAAGTAGTTAAAATCAGAAAGAAATGATCCAAAACTTCTAGGCACACTCACAAAGAGAAAGCAAAATGCCGTTCCAGCCAGGCATTCGCCAGATGTCTGTGCTCCGATAGGAAGGCAAAGTAGAGCAAAGCAATGGCACGGAAGGCCCTTAAGCTCCTGCTGTTGAGTTGTTATTAATTAAAAATTCAGCAAGGGAAATCTCAAGTTCTTTGAAGGCGTGCTTTCTCTGTTTCCCCATATGAGGATGAACTCTTATAAATTCTATTTTATGATACTCATATTGATGGTTTGGGAGAACAAATTAATTGTTGGGGGAATGAAGTGGGAAAGTGAACACAGGAAAAAAAAAACCCTGCCTTACCGAAAGAACAATTAAATGAGATAGGTCCAAGAATCTCTTGGAGATTCTTCAGCCTGCATTCTTTGTGTAGAAGAACCTCAGAGAAAGTGCTCCTTTCCCAAGCATCGTTATTTAAGTCTATAAGCACATTGGAGTATTGACAGTCTAAATACCTAAATCTGAATGACCACTCCTGAATTTCAGAATTCCTTCCACTAGCTCTGGTCGTAACGCAGTTGCTTTCCATGTCTAGTGCCTAGAACTCCAGGCCTATTCATGGTTTCCTCTTTAAGTCAGTTCATTAGTTGAAAGCACGTTCTTATAAATGTGTGTGTAGTGTGCACATGTGAGGACCATGTGTGTGTGTGCAGGTGTACTCAGCTACTTTGACAGTGCCTGCGTCTAGCTATACCGAGGTTCTGAGTTCTTTTAAAGCAGAGCTATGCCTGCACCTGATGTCGGCAGTCTTCCTCAAAATCTCTTCATCTTGTTCAATGATGCTTGGCTCCTCAGCTGAATCTGGCTCTCCCAGGCCCAACTAGTCTAGCTAGCCCGCTTACCCTGGCAAATTCCTGTCTTTGCCTTCTGATGCATGAAGGACATCGTGTCTATCTGGCATCTACACGGATGCTGGAGATCTGTATCTGACGATATCTGCACTGAGTTCTGCATCCTTTGGGAGCAGGGGCAATCTAGGCAAAACTTACTGAGCCATCATCCCAGGCCCACATTTCCCAGGCCTGAGTCTTCTCAGCCCTGAAGCACAGTTTGTTCCTTGCTCTGTTTTGTTTTAGTATTTATTTTTGCATGTGTGTTCATGGGCCCATGGAGGCCAGAAGAGGGCATCAGAACTCTCGGAGCTTGAGTTACTAGTGATATGAGTCAACACCCCCAAGTAGACGCTAGAAATTGGACTCCAGTCCTCTTGCAAGAGCAGCAAGTGCTCTTAACTTCTAAGATACATCTTTAGCCTCTAACGAAGCATATTTCTTTTTGAGATTTGCCATACAGGTACCCACTGAAGCCAGATGAGTTCATCATTTACAAAACGTCAAGAGGTCATGATATTTTTGCCTTTGCTCCATTTCTCACAAGCTTGGAGTTTTGGCAGAACCTCTGGCTAACATAATCTTGATGTTTTAAGCTCCAGGATGACAAGTTACAATGTTTGGTGTGAGCATACTTTCTTGGGTGCCAGCTTAGGTTTGGAGCCCTGACATGTTCACATCATATAACCAATGCAAACCCAACCCCTTCTTATGCTTACAAAATTGTACCAAAAATAAACCTGACACATTGGTGTGTCTTCAGGTATATTTGTAATACTAATGTTTCCTATAAGGACCAAACTAACTCATAAACAACATCATCCCTGTAGATCCTCTTCTTTTCTATGCTGGTGCAACTTATATCTATCTTGTTCACTATCTGTTAAGAAAGTAAACATCAGACTGGGAAGATGGCTCAGGGATTAAGAACATTTGCCTTACAAGCATGAGGACCTCAGTTCAGATGCTCAGCATCCAAATGAGAAGACATGTGTGACAATATATGCTATAACCATGAACTACATGGGGTAGGGACAACACAATCACTGGGGCTTGCTGGCCACTAGCTTAGTCAACAGAAATCCATGAGAGCCTGCTGCGCGGTAGAGGGAGACACCTGGCACGCTCCTTCAGCCTCCTCTTACACACATACACACACCACACACACACACACACATACACACACACACACACACACACACACACACACACAGAGAGAGAGAGAGAGAGAGAGAGAGAGAGAGAGAGAGAGAGAGAGAGAGAGAGAGAGAGTTTTTGTCTTGGTTTCATTTGTTACCATGTGCTGCTAATTGCATGAAGAACTTTGAGAAACCCAAGCATTAGAATAGAGCAGCTATTTAGTTCCTCTTTTGCCTCAGTTTTATCTTTAGCCACTCCACACTGAATGATTCTCCATAAGGTTTAAGCAGCCATAATAGTTCGATTGCTCAGTATATGGACTCCAGCCTTGGGTTGGTGGGTTTGGGAGTCTGCTGCTCAGTGGCTCCTACAAGGACAGCTGTTGTGAAGGATGCAGCTTGTTGACAGCGTCTGGCTGCACACTCCCAGGAGCTGCAGCATCTTCAAGATGAAGTCATTCCTCCCCAAGCTAGTGACTGAACTGTTCACACAATGACACCTGGCCATCACGGTTCTACACACTGAGCCTCCATTGGGACATTTCCGTCGTTCTCCAAGCTACATTATGTCTGGGAATGGTGCCCCCTACTCCTGCTTTATATCTGCCTTTGTATTGTTATACCATTCCTGTCTTTAGCTTGTCTACTTTCTGGATCCCTTTCTCACAAGTATTAGCCCCTAATCTGCTCTCTATAGTTTGTCCACACAGCTGATTCCTAAAGTCCCAGGAGACATTCATGGCTGTCCCAGGACTTTGTTCTGCAAACATTTATTTGTCTTTGACAACCTGTGTTATAATTCTGTTATATTATTAATTGACACATAATTCAGCAAATTTAAGGATCAATTTACATACATAAATTTAGAAAATTTAGGTATTATGTTCTCTCTCTCTCTCTCTCTCTCTCTCTCTCTCTCTCTCTCTCTCTCACACACACACACACACACACACACACACACACACACATATATATATACATATATATATATATATATATTTCATTTTGACAAAAAAGTCAAAAATGAAAAAATATTGCCCATATTACTAGGGAGCTTCCCTAACTCTAAAGACAAAGAATAGCACACAAATGATGAGTTCTTATACATTGCAGAAAAGATATTTTGATCTCATGTCTTATTTTATTATTAGTGTGCCTGGTCTCAGAGTTATAAATACAAGTTCATTTTCATTTTCCAGGAACTTTCTTTCTAGTTCCTCTTGCCATTTGATTAAAAGTTTACACTGAGAATTTGAAGTTCTGCCCTGCACATGTAAGCTGTATTTACTCGAGAGCATCTAAGAATTGTCTGTATCCTTGTGGCTTAGAAATGGCCCTGGAACATATTCACGTGAAGGCCTGCTGGGAATTCACTGAACGTGTTTAACATCATGGCTGATTCATAGCTGTGCTCAGATCCAAGGAACTTTTTTTTATTATTTCTTTGATTATTTCTACCACTTCAATGTAATTTTCCTCTTTAATTTTCACTATAAGAATTTTGAGGGTTTATTTATCAATAACTTACATGTCTTTCATACTAAAATTGTTTTGTAACAGTTTCAGCTTGTTCATATTTTCTTTGAACTTCCTTTGTCTTGTTTATTGCACAAAGATTTCTGATTTCTTAGAATTTGGTCACTTTTTCCATTAAAGCATTTCTTTTTAGAGAAGAAGCTTTTCAGGTTTTATAAAGGTAAGTATTTCAGTGGACAGTAGTAAGTTGGATGAGGTGACAGGTACGACACATAATACTTTATCACCACCACCATCATTATTTCCTGACTCAAGTCTCCTGCAGTTTTAGTGGAACCTCCCTTATAGAAAATCTTTTAAATTCATAGCTTGACAGCATCCGCTTACAAACCAATATTCAAAACTTTCTAAGACTCCCTACTTGTACTAATTTCACTGGCTGCTCGTGCTTACATTTTCTCCCTCACGAAGCACTCCTGTGCATACAAATCTGCTTACATTTTAATAACCTAGGATAATATTTCCTTAGAAAACTTCACCCACTCGGTGCTCATTTCTCCATGAATGATTAATGATGATAATTTATATGGAATCTTCTACTGAAAAGCACATTAAATAACAACGTTGCCAGTTCAGCCCTCCTCATATCTCATTACACTGGAGAGCAACGCTTAGAATTAATGCTGCTATTTTACCAGTGGCCAGTCATCAACGTTGTATCTGTGTAGAAAAGGAATAGGTTACAAATACGCATCTTAATAGATGTTGGTGTTGACCATCCTATCTTTATTCCCAGAGCCTTTATCAAGTGGTCATTAATGATTAACCTTCTAGAATCAGCAGATGAGTGGCAGATGCTAATTCGGCTGTATCATCCCGGGCAAGCTAAATTTTCAGGGTCTGTTTCTTCATAGGTGAGAGAACTAATGGACCCGGGGCACAGGGTGTACTGAGTAAAGTGCTTCGTGAATTTTAAGTACCCAAAAGTGTTCTCTACAACACGCACTGTGCTGGCAGTCTATGAGGGGTGAGGAGCAGTCCATCCATGTCTACCAAAACGAATGGCATGTTTGTCTTTCTTGTCACCTCACCACATTCTGGTGTTGACTCCTGCAGTGATCCCACTGTCTTTAAGAGAGTGCATAGAACTGCAGTACCTCCCGGTAAGTAACGTAGAAAGGCGAAAGTGCTATTTTCTCATGTGTGATGCCTAAACATTTCATGTGAAAGCAGAATCATGACTAAAAGATGTGAGGGACACTGGGGTGAGAAAGAGAAGGTTGTATTTGATAAGTGCATATTGAATACATGTACTGAAGTATCACGTGGATCCCATCAGTACTGACGGTTAATATAGTTTGTTTTTTTTTTTTTTAAAGAATTACTTTTCTGCTTTTCCAACTATATCATTAGGTCAGGCATCTGGAGCTTCCCACCCTCATCACCAGTGTCACCAGCATGTAGTGTGCGTCTTGTAGGCTAGCTGGTGACGAAGGGGCAAAGCTCTAGCAGGAAGGTGCCACATTTTGAGTTTTAAGAAACTCAAGAGTTCCTGATTTCCAAATTTATTCCAGCGTCAGCCATTAGAAGCCAACACACTTCTCCAGGATGAAAAAGCCAACGCTGGTCACACAGAAGAGGAAGCCTCACAAGTGTAAGGAGTAGGCAAAGTCAAAGTGAGCGGCATTGTGTAAAAGGGTAAACGAGGCTGTGCATTTCAAAATGATAGGCGTTCTTGTGGCCGTAATGTGCACTTCCTTGGGAAAATGGCTTCATCCAGCTGCTGCCTGTTGACTTTGAACGGATACCTGGTACCATTGACACCTGCTTTCGGTGCTGTGTCTAAAACTTCAAGTGTCTACAAAATATTTAAGACCCAAGGAAAGAAACCCAGAGGTGCCTCAGATCGCCATACCGCAGAGACAGAGAGGTCGGTTTGGATCCATCTGGCGGTTAAGCGTCTGAAGCAAACACAAAGCGCCCTGAAGTATTATGGATCTGCAACGTCCTTCCTCTGTGTTTAGTCCATGTTCTAGACTCCTGTGATTCCGTTTTCTGTCCTTTGTTGTGTTTTGGATCCAGAGTCCCCGGTTATTGCCATTCAGAGGCTCAGGAGTTCCTCCATTAAAAAGCAGCTCAGCCTAAACTCAAACGGTTTGTTCTAACATGAGTTCATGGGATGAGTCAAGGCAAAGGATAAAATCTGACCTGAAGAGTTTCCAGAGTGTTGGGGGATGGGGCTAGAGCTTAGTTGGAAAAATCTGTGTGCCTACCTAGCATGTATAAGACCGTGAGTTTAAACTCCAACACCACAAGGAAAAAATAGAGGTGCTATGTATATTTGTAGGTGTCACAGGGATGGTGCGTAGCTCTCACCCTGGTTACGGGCTACAGTTAACCTTTACTGTTTCATTCTGCTGCCAAAATGCCGGCGTTTGCTTTTCTTCTCTCACTGCTATGCTTCTCCCTTTTACTACATTAGCTAACCGCTGAGGGCTCATTTGGGCCTGAGAGCCATCTCACCTCTGATTACTGTTCTCCGCATCCAGTGTGGAATTGGCAGAGTAAGTCTGTGTGGTTCCTGGTGTGTGGAAACTTGGGGTCTCTCCATGGGAGGCTTCGGGATTGAGGCTCAGGCTCTGCTTGGATGGTAAGGGAAGGAACCCATTACTGTATCTCAGAGCTCCTTCCTTCCTTCTTGGCAGGGGTCGTTGCTCGGAGCCAGCAGGTGCTTAATGCTGTTAAATTTATGAGTAGTGAAAGCTGTTGGATTTCTTAACATCTGGGTAACATAAATTATCAGATCTTTTCTTGGCTCGAAGTAGTTGGAAAGTGATTTTGAAATCCATGGAAAGCCATTAAATAACCTTTCTCCGGAATGTGTTTATCTCTGAACATTTACCTCTGTGGCTAAGGTTGTCCACTGATGAACCGACAGAACCCTGCCTGGCAGGAAGCAACAATGTCAGGAAGAGCTAAGCCAAGGTTATGTCCCCTTGAGCTTCTTCCCAAGACAAGATGAGCTCTCATTTATTCATTTCCAGGGCCACTTTAAGATACAGATCACCTTTAGGTTACATATGTACAGTTTTCAACAAAAAGAAAAACTTGTTCAGAATTACCAATATGTGTGGAGACCACAAATTACTCTCTAAATGACGTCCAATGCTCTATTTTACTTTTAAACAAAAACTGATATTTTGAGTCCTCCCTTTGTTCCACTTTTCCCTTTCTCCGCTCTTTTATCATAACATATATGCTATGCTAGCACGTTTTCACATGATACACTGTGAAGAGTGCTGGATGCTCTAGATACTATGCACATCTATCTGTAAGGTCTTGATCATGAGCAAATTGCATAAACAGTCATAGTCATCCTGTTCTTGCTCAAAGGAGAATGTGTCATAAACATAGATGATAGTCTCACATCCATTCCATAGTACCTTACAGGGTTTGCTGGTAAAATTTTAATATAATACTATATAGATAGACTCAGGACATTAACCTATCTTACATATGCATATGTCTCTCTATGTATACCTACCATCTATCTATATCTTAAGGCATTATATATCACAATTGTGCAGATTCGATAAAACCAACACACCTGGGCTATAGTGTGTGTAGTATTTTGTGGTTCCCAAGAAAGAATGCAATTAGATCCAAAATATGCTTTAATAATATTTTACTTTGTTTTGAAACGTCAAGAATTCCAGCTTTTCCATATTGACTACTTGGGAAAATGGGCACTTGAAAAGAGGTGGGTTTGTGTGTGTGTGTGTGTGTGTGTGTGTGTGTGTGTGTGTGTTTTGTTTTGTTGCATAGTATTTGCTCTCACGTGTGTGAAGGGCTACTCTAAATTGTATTCAATTCCTGGCAAATTTAGGATGTTTTCATAAGAGGAATTCAAAACCCACAGCTTTCAGATAGGATCCAAAATAATGCTTTGCAACTGAGGACGGTTTTCTGGGGGTTTCTCCTCCTTGAAACAAGAACAATAATATGCCAGAGACCCCAAAGGGAAATATATCGTTAATGGAAAAAATTGCCTTCATTCACTCCTTCTATTTAAGGGCACGCTTGCTGCTGGGTTCTAATGAAAACATAAAGAACTAATACAAAAATGATCAGGAGAACGAAGCAGGGGAAAGGAAGCTAGAAAACTCAGCTTCGAATCCAGATGTTAACATTCACGGATGGCCTTGTGTAAAATGGCCAACAAAGCCCTTCATCTTCTCTGAGGTCCTTAACCACTGTCGGCTGCAACACAAAACTCTGCACAACAGAAGGGCAGCTCACGGAATTTACTTAGGCTGTGCTTTTGCAGAGCAAAGAAAGAAGAAGGGGATTTCTTTATGGTGGTTAACCTAAATGATAGAAATATCTAGAAGGTAGGAATAAGTAACTGCATAAAATAGTTTTGTAAAATCACCCTCCAATTTTTATTTTTTTTTAGATTTTATTTTTTTCCTTTATTAATTTATTCTTGTTACATCTCAATGGTTATCCCATCCCTTGTATCCTCCCATTCTTCCCTCCCTCCTCTTTTCCCCTTATTCCCCTCCCCTATGACTGTTCCTGAGGGGGATTACCTCCCCCTGTATATGCTCATAGGGTATCAAGTCTCTTCTTGGTAACCTGCTGTCCTTCCTCTGAGTGCCACCAGGTCTCCCCCTCCAGGGGACATGGTCAAAGGTGAGGCACCAAAGTATGTGAGAAAGTAATATCCCACTCTCCACTCTACTGTGGAGAATGTTCTGCCCATTAGCTAGATCTTACTGAGACAGAGGGGAGGACACCCCCCCCAATTTTTAAAGTTAGGTCAAAAATTGTTCCTGCTTGATGAAATTAGGTTGGGGCTCAATCTTTAGAACTGAAAGAAAAAGCCTTTTATCTGCAGATGAAATGATATGTTGGTGTCGTGTTTGGAATGGGGAGGAAAAATGTTAGTTAGTTAGGTAGGTAGGTAGGTAGGTAGGTAGGTAGGTAGGTAGGTAGTTTGCTTATCTGTTTGTTTGTGGGAAGAAGTAGCCTCAGACTATTGTTCCAGACTTAGTAATTGCCTAAAATAATGCTTAATGACAAATGTTAAAAGGACACACATATTGGACAGAAAGAAGTGATCAGTCTTTCTGTCCATCCATCTGCCATAACCTTCTCCGTGATCTTTGGGAATGTGTTTTTAGGGACAGGACTTATAAAACTTCACAGATTTTAAGTTCTTCCTCTAGCAATTTGACGTCATCCAGATTCTGCATGCCGTTAAGTGACTCAGAATGATACATAAACCCACATGCTTCTACTGTGTCTAGGAAGGGGATGGTCTTGCCAGAGCTGGTATTTACCTCCTGCATTTCTGGATGTACCGGTCTGTGTCCAATGCCCTGTGTCCAATGGCAGAGTGACTTCACTATTAGTAGGTGGTTTTAATAAGCCTAACTACTTGGTTAAAGTCACATATAAAATAATGCAATGCAGATGTCATACACCTGTCATCTTTACAAATAGACTAGTATGGTGCCACGGAATCCAAAGCCTGTTTGATTTTTACTGTGGGAATGCGCTGCCGTTGGTTTTAGGAATATTTGTCCTAGTTTGTAGTCTCCCTAAAATAGAAGCTAACGCAAGTCCTTGGTAGAACAGGGACCCTCGGTTAGGAGCCAGGAAGAAAAGAAGAAAGGGACCAACGAATTATGGCTGCTGTGGAAGGCCAGGGACTACTCTGAGGAGGAACCCTTCAGGGTCCTCCCACCTGAAGTGACTGCAGCGTTTCCTGCTCACTGTTGCCGCCTATCAGTTGGTGGCTGCATTACAGGTAAGTTCAGGGGAGAAGACATGCCTGCCTATGCGTGTGCAGACTGACACAGGAATGGTCTCATCAAGCACACAGATGATGGGGAAGCTATCACATATACTTATTAGCACTTAAGAAAAATATCAAAAAATCAAAAAATGATGAAATCACAGAAAATTAAAAACTAGAAACATAAAAAGCAGCATCGACAGCAATAACTGACTGACACCATATACTATATAATGTACAGATGAAGGGATGGCACTTTTTACATTTTGTAAATAAATACATATGTATTTAGTTTTACCATATGTGTCATTATAAATATGGAATGTTACATTATTGCTTATACATTTTTATGCTCCTTTCTTTGAATATCTCTAACTATTATTCTTCACCAAGCCTCTATACTATAATGCTATTTTCTTTAGAAATAGCCATAGTAATAATTCAATTTATGCCATGAGAGAACTGGAAGGATTATCTAAGTTTTTTCTTTACAGAAACCAGACAAAATATTGAAAGTCACAGGTACTGATTCACCAAAGGACTTAGTGAAAGTCTGATGAGGGAGTAAATATTTTTCAAGAGGAGTTTAATAATTGTTTCCTCTAGAATCAATTTTGCATTTTATAAATTTTTCTTTGATGAAGACATAACAGTCACAAGCTCATCTGCCATGACATCTGCTGGTTTTTTTTTTTTTTTTTGGCTCTCTTATTCTGGCTATAGGAGTAGAAACTGTTTTGCCAACAGGAAGAAAATGTATACACCCAATACAGCCCTCTAGGCGTGGTCACAGGTCTATAGTTCTATTGCTGAGCAATGGAGATGTAAGGATGGGGAGTTGAAGACCACCCTCAGCTCATAATGAGCTGGAGGCCAGCCTGAGCTATGTGAAACCATGGTTCAAAACAAAAACAAAAACTCAAGCAAACTGAAAGAACGGAATAAAGAAAAAAGGTATCAATTATAAGCAAAAAGTGTCATTATCTGTTGTTACAGCCTTTTATGACCTATGACATAAGAATATTATTCAAAAATATTTAGAATGCATATATTCAAGTATGAGACTATATAATGGATATATATATATTCAAAATAGGACCATACATTGTCTTAGTTACTTTTCTATTGTTGTGCTAAGATATCATGACCAAGGCAACTTATAGAAGAAACAGACTGCTGGGAACTCATAGTTCCAGAGGACTACAGACCATGACCATCATGGTAGGAAGCCTGGCAGCAGGAAGGTAGGCATGGTGTTGGGGCAGCAGCTGAGAGCTTGCACCCTCAGCTGCAAGTAGGGGCAGAGAGAGAGCTAACCAGGAGTCATGTAGGATTTTTGTTGTTGTCGTTCTTTGGGACAGGGTTTCTCTGAGTAGCCTTGGCTGCCCTGGACTCGCTTGCCAGACTAGGCTGGCCTCAAATTCACGGTGGTCCACCTGCCTCTGCCTCACTGAATAATGGAATTACAGGCATGTGCCACTGGGCCCAGCTTTAGGTAGGGTTTGTGTGTGTGTGTGTGTGTGTGTGTGTGTGTGTGTGTGTGTGTGTGTGTGTGTGTTGCTTTTATTGAATGTCTATGATTTACACATCATACACCAAAATCCCTCTCCTCACCCCAGTAAAACAAAACAAACAAACAAAACATCTTGTCACAGAAGCTGTAGTGTATCATGCAGTATAGCCTTTTGTCCACATATGTTTACTTTCAAATGTTCATTGCTATGAGTCATGGGTCTGGTTGGAGGCCTACACTATCATTACAGGATCCTCACTGGGACTGCTGTCGGATATCCTGTTGTTGCTGTGTGTCAAGGAGATTCTTAATCTCTGAATCTGCAGGTCTGGCCCCTCATGTGTTCCAGCAGGTCATACATGGGGTAGATGTTGGGGTGAGGTCCACTCAGAGACCTGGATCAGGACCTGCTCCCTTGTCCTCAGGGCAGGGCCTGCTTTCTCACTCCCATGTCCTCAGGGCAGGGCCGGCTCTCCCGCTCCTTGTCCTTAAGGCAGGGCCAGCTTTCAGGCTCCTATATCCCTAGGGCTAGCTCACCTGCTTCTGCATCCTAAGGGCTCTCCTGCTCTTGTGTCCTCAGGGTCACCTCTCCTGCCTCCATGTCCTCAGGGCCAGCTCTCCTGCTCCTGTTCAATTCGCCAGATTGTTGCTGGCCATCAAGGCCTGGATGGCCTCCTACTCCTATGGGTACTGGATCTTGTGGGCCATCAAGCAGGTGGTAAGTGGAGGCCCCTCAAAGTCTTCATTGAGTAGCTCTTAGAAACCATTGATGTTGGCCCAGCTCAGCTTCTTGTCCCAGGAAACGTTTGGCTCTGAGTCTCTGGTTCCATGGTGTCCTCCATCTGTCATGGGCCCCTGCCTCAGTGGTGCCCCTAGTATCCACCTCTGTATGATCCCGCTTTTGGCACTGAGCATGTCCTGGCCTGTGAGAGGAGGTCCGTAAGGCCTGTAGTGTGGGCTGTGCAATCCTTACTCAGGCTTGACTCGAACAGCACGTCCTCCTCAAATGACATCTCTTTGGCCTGCACTGCACTGGGCCGCAACCCAAAAAGCTGTGGCGGCCTGGAGTCTCTTGGCGTGGTCCCATGGTCCCGTGGTGGGAGGGCATAGAGGATCCACACGACAGGATTTCTTTCTTTCTGGGAAATACCAGCACTGTGGTTTGGGACTCTCAGCATGGTCTTTTGGTGGCTGTGCAGTCACTGCTGTTCTGAGGATCAGACACAGTATGTGATCAACACCATTTTAGATGATCTCACCTTGGGTATTTCTAATACATTGCACTAAGTATTTCCTCCCAATCAGGCCATGGGTGAATATTTCTGTGTAGCTCTGGAACACAATCATGCTGCTCAGAATGCATTGAGGACATCATCTTTTGAACCCTGTGGACCCGTGCCTGCCACATGAACCCACCTCCTTCCCCACAGAATTTTTTCTGTATGTAGGGTTTTTAAAGCTCATACCTAGTGACTCATCTTCTCTAAAAAGGCCACACCTCCTAATCCATCTTAAATAGTTCTACCAACTCAAGCTCTCAAGGATTCAAGTGTATGAGCCTACGGGGGGAGGGGGCATTTTTATCCAAACTACCACATATATGTAATGTAATATTAATGTGTAAATAATCATATTGTTCTCAATTATATAATGTTTAAACATTCTTTGACTATGTATGCAATGTGTAACACATATCCCATCTTTAATAAGTTTAATAAGATAATAGTTTGATTTTGTGGCATCAGAAATTAGAGTTTATATTCATATTTTATTTATGCCTATACCATTTTTAGTATCATTATATGTCCAAGTTATAGGTGAATATGATAATTTGTGAAGAAAAGATTTTTGGTAACTTAACTTCACTCATCTGACATGCAGATCTCATAATTTAAGTATCGGTTTGTATTTCTGCCACATTCTGGGATTCATTAGCCACAATAGATGAGCAAATACACTCAGACAACAACTAAAATGTTTTTTATACTTTAAATTATTGATTCTCTAAATCATATTCAGCAAGGCAAAGACAAACAGTGAGTTCATTGCATTTTCCAATTATAAAATAAATGACTGAGAATCACCAACCACATTTTACATCAAATGTTACTGAATGGAAGTTTTCTAGAACTACTAAATGCTTCTGCTGGTAATCTGAAAGGAAACAACCACTGTAGCCATGGTCTTCTGGTGAGAAGTTGCCCATTCAAGAGTTGGTCTTCCAGTTACAGACTACCAATTCACTTCTTCAGACTGGGTTAGATGATATGACACACCATCCGTAGCTGCTTGAAAATTAGCCTCTTCAGATGTTCAACACTAATTTCTTTTTTAATAATATATTTTATTAATTTATTCATATCACATCTCAATTGTTATCCCATCCCTTGTATTCTCCCATTCCTCCCTCCCTCCCATTTCCCCCTTACTCCCCTCCCCTATGACTGTGACTGAGGGGGACCTCCTCCTCCTGTATATGCTCATAGGGTATCAAGTAAGTCTCTTCTTGGTAGCCTGCTATCCTTCCTCTGAGTGCCACCAGAGTTTGTGTGAAAGTCAGTCTCCACTCTCCACTGAACTGTGGAGAATGTCCTGCCCATTGGCTAGATCTGGGTAAGGGTTCGTAGTTGGTGTCCTTGGTTGGTGACATAGTTTGAGCAGGACACTCCTGGCCCAAATCCGCCCGTCATAAAGTTCTTCTTGTAGGTTTCTAGGACCCTCTGGATCCTTCTGTTTCCCCATTCTCCCTTGCTTCTCTCACCTAGAGACCCAAAAGGATGTCCTCCCCTTTGTCCCACTCTCCTGGTAAGTGAAGACTTTCATGGGGCATGCCCCTTGGGCTAGTGTCCAGATATAAGTAAGTATAGAACATTCGCTCAACCATGTTCATAGCAGCCTTATTCATAATAGCCAGAACATGGAAACACCCTAAGTGTCCCTCAGTAGAAGAAACTGGTATATTTATACTATGGAATACTACTCAGCTATTAAAAACAAGGAATTCCCAAAATTTGTGGACAAATGGATTGAACTAGAAATGATCATAATGAGTGAGTTAACTCAGAAGCAAAAAGAGTCAGTGCTAATTTCTACACAGGGAATTTGTTCATGCACTTTTTGAGATTCCAGGTAGACAATGACCATGGACAAGTCAAGCTTCCCATAGGAGTCAACTTCACTAAGTTAAAACACATTTAAAAGCACTGATTTAAGTTCCATGTTAAAGTAGATTCTGGAATTAACTTTTAAAAACTCATTTCTGAGAAAGAGAAAGAAGGAAAGGTGGAGGATTTAAAACACAATTTCTTGAACTTTCTAAATAAGTATAGAATCTATATCTCATTCTCCTTAGGCTAAGACTATATAATCACTAAAGAATATGTGTTCTCTTCCCCCTTGTAGGAGAACCTATAACTTCTGGGTTAACTGATCATCCAGTAAAAGGATGTCATTATCTAGTGCCTAGGGTCTGTTCTAGTTGTTTCTCTGTTGCTGGGATAAACCCCACAACTGAAAACAACATGGGGGAGGCAAGGCTTGTTCACCTTACAGGTGTGTGCTCCATCAAGAGAACCCAAGGCACAGGAAGTGACATCACACAGGAATGCTGTTCACGGCTTGCTTTCCCTCACTCACTCAGCCTATCTTGTACAGCCCACACGCACTTGCCCTCCTTTGACACTGTTCACAGTGGCCTGGGACCTCCCACATCAATCAGCAGTCAAGAGAATGCCCCCAGAGATATGCTCACGGGCAAATCTGATGGAGCTAATTGCTAAGTTGAGATCGTTTAAGTTTGTGTCAAATTGTCAACCACCAAATATGGCAGCATCTCATACAGCCATGTGTGTTGATATTTTTGGCCAATGGCATTAAAGACAATGTTTGTATGCATCACTTCGAAGAATCTTTCAGGTAGATGGCCACATCCTGTTAATTCTCTTTCAGATGGCTTTTTGTCTTGGCCCATGAAGAGAAGGCTTCATGGTTAGAATGCAGAAGCCCATTAGGGCCCATAGAGCATGCTCTAGAGAACTCCTTGTTCCTGAAACAACATTTTTTATTTTATTTTATTCAAGCTTATTTGCCCAAATTTTGCTTTATGCAACCAACCCAATACTAAATGACATCTCCCTCCATTGCTGTCAGGACACTCCTTTATCAGGGATCTAAAACAAAAAACTATTTTGACAGAGGGCCAAGCATAACAGAAGATTTCATGGGCTTAAGGTTCGAAGACACTGCAGAAATTACATTTCATAAAGTAAAGCTTTCTCACAGTGGGATAACATTCTTTAAAATGGCTGCAGGTCAGAGGTCATTCCCACAATTCACTGTACAAATACCAATGTTTTCTGGGCTTTGCTTTCATTTTTATACACCAGTTGCCCTTGGATTTCCTCCTGCCAAATGCCTTGGCCACATAATACAATAATAAGGATGAAAAACTTTCCAGCAAGCTAACTGTCAATGTCAGAAGCCTTGGCACTTGAAAACATACCGTCAAACACAGCCTGAAAGCCGTCAGCTGTTAAAATCCAATATATGGAGGCTGGTTTTCATTTGAAATAGTTATGCAGTCAAATATGTATTTACCCTTGCCAACAAAGTTCAAAAGCATGACCACTCTTGTCACAGAATATGCTGTATTCATTGGTCTTGAATGAATTGATTCCTGAAACACAAGGATTTTTCCCATGTATCCTTCCATACCTTCTGGGATGGAGTGCTTTTTCAAGTTGGAAGCTTCTCTAGGAAGGTACCCAATAGTCCAGGTGCTGCTGCTGTGTCAGAGTCAAATGCTGGCTAATTTTGGATGCTGAAGTTGTAGCTGCTGGATCATAAATCTCAGCTCCTGTTGAAGATCAACTGCCAAGATCATCATTAGCTTCACAGACCAGCTGGCTGTTACTAATAGACCCCCTTCTGCACGTGACTTAAAGCCTTCTGGTTTGGAACAGTAAAGCAGCGTTCCTGATGGAGAAAGTGACACTGTGATGGGAGGCCTGACCAAGAACATGTCTGGGCTCCACTCTCATTACAGCATCTATGATGCAACATTTCAGTGACTGCGGCAGGACATGTGGGCCCTGTGACCTCTTCGCTATGCAATGTCATCTTTGCCATGGACTCTCTGAGCTCCTCCCAGCAAAGTTTTCACAGAGCACAGGCGTGGAGAGGCATTCCTTCTAGCCTCTGCCTTCTCTGCTGCATCGCATTCCTTGGGACAGGAAGTGCTATTCTCTCTCAGGGGCTGTGCTGTGTCCTGCTAGCCTCTAAGCCACTCCCCACAAATGAGTCCCATAACCTAAATAAAGGATGAGTATAGCCACCGTGGGGGCAAACCCAGGAAGCCCACCGAACATATTGAAGCCATATGTAGGCAACGTTGATTACACGTTTACAAACAGTCAATGTAATAGACCACATCCAAAAGCTAAGGAGTAATAATAATAATAATAAAATTGTGAATTGTTAATACAACAAGATGTAATACTCATTCGTGAAAATGACTCTCCACAAACAAGAGACACAGAAACTTTAAAAAGGAGCAATACAAATGAACAAAAACAAACAAACAAACAACAACAAATTCCTTAAAATTAGCATAAAGCATCCTTAAGGTTTCCTTATAAACCTACAGCAAATGTGAAGGTCAGCTCTCATCATTCTTCTTCAATTTGGTACCAAAAGTCACAAGACACAAAAACAGGCATAGGGTACCATACCATCCTTGAGAAAGAATGAATCCATCTTCACATATCATCAGCTGGACTGTGTGTCCATGAGTTACCAAGGAAATGGTAAAAACTTACTTAGCATATCTGGAAATGATGGAAGATATAAAAGCAATACTCAATAACAGTTACATTTTAAAACGGTAATAAAGATCAAAATTCAAAGTAGGGAATGAAGGAAAACACCCATGATTGCTTGAAAATATGAAACACCTAAATATTTACAATTTTTTTAAATTAAAGATGTCCCAAGATCTTAATAGTGAAAATGAAGGAAGAAAAGCTATAATTGAAAGTGGAATAGAATGCTCGTGGATTGGAGGTGTCAGCAGAGTCATTTCGTCTCCCTAAATCAATTAATGTAAACACACAACATTGCATATGCTATACATGTCAACTCAATGCTGTTGTTTGATGCTGTTCCTGAGAGAACAGTCTTGCTAACTTTTCTAATAGCGACGTCTATCAGTTGTTCAAAGTGAAATGGCAGAGGCCCCGACTATAACCTTCTACTTGTATGTTTTTCCTTTCGCTTTCACCAGCTTTAGTACCATACAGTTTTAAGCCCTAAAATTTGATGCATACACTCTTCGTATAGCCATACCTTCCTGCTGGATGATTCTTTTAGGACTATGTATTATCTGATGTTGTCCTTCGTGATTATTGTAACCCTAATGTACATTTTGGAATGGTATTTTATATATTTGTTCCTATGTTATCTGTCATGTCCCTAAAACTGATATTGTGCAAAGTGTTTTTGTAACTTTTTTTTTTTAGCTCACCTATATTGGCAGGTTCCGTGTAAGCTTCTTTAACACAACAGGTAATCGGGCCATATTATCTTTAAACTGATGCACCATTGCCTGTGTTTTACTCATTTATTCACATCACGTGTAGTTAAAGTAACCGGATGAATAAGAAGTTAATTCTTCTCTGTGCCCCCATGCTCCCCTCAGCCTTCCTTGCTTCTTTGCCTTCTCATGTCTTGTTCTCATCTTTCTGTGTTACATCAATATCCCTGTTTAGTCACAGTGCTTTTCAGGATGTGAATATGTGTTGTTTTTCTGTATACATCTTCATATGCATATAATGAACAAATTATGCACAGTCTATTAATATCAAAATTTTTAATCACTGAATGAGGTGTGTAAAACTCCATTTGCAACACTTTACCATTCTTACTTTCAAAATAAAGTCATACACATTTCCTCTTTGTACATGGATCAGTGCATTAGATGGCATTACACATATTTTTAGGTGTCAAACATAAAATGTATTTTTTTTACAAAGTATTCCAGAGAAGAGCATTTTTTTTTTACCAGCTCTGTTCATCTTTTCTTTCAAAAGCCCACTTTTCCTTTTATGATCATTTTATTTATGTTTACAAACCTTCTTTGTGCTCCTTTTAGTAGCTGACCTTCTGGTGGCAACTCATGTTATTTTTCGTGTGTGTGTGTGTGTGTGTGTGTGTGTGTGTGTGTGTGTGTGTGTGTGTGTGTGTCTTCCATCTCATGGCTTGTATGGAGGATGACTCCATGGATGGAAGGCTCTGGTCTTGTTTTCTTTTCAGCACATGAAGATGCACGCGCAATAGGCTTGTATTTCTATTTATTCAGAAGTACACACAGCCCTATATAGATCAGTGTCTCCCTTTCACATTCACTCTCTCTCTAGCTGTGCTAAATGGTTGTTTTCCAGTTTCATCCATAGTTTTTTTATTTTATTTTATATCTTGGTAAGCATTTTTTTTGAGATTCCAGGGACCCAACACTCTACCATCAAGCTAATTCACCATAGTCTGCATGAACTATGCAGGAGGCAGGAGCAGACGACACCCAGGCACACTGCTCGCCCTCACTGTCTGTGGTGATCACAGCCATTTCCTCTGCCACTAGATAGGCCGAACAGAATCCAACGCCGAACTGCCTGATCATGGAGATGTCTGCAGCAGCCTAGAGAGCCTCCATGAATGCTTCTGTGCCAGACTTGGTTTCCAGGTTATTTCTTAGGTCAGCCTTGGTCATGCTAATGCCTGTGTCCACCAAAGTCAATGTGCACTCCTGAGGCTTAGAGATGATGCCAATGTTCAGCTCTTCGCCTCTTTCCAACTTGGAAGAGTCTGTCAGGCTCTCATCTTGTCCGAGACATCAGAAGCATTAGAGATCAACTTCTGGAGAAAAAAAATTCCTTGTTTGAATAGAAAGTACTGAAGATGATGAACACGAACTGAGTGATTTCTGCCTGGAAGGCAAAGGTCTCCACCTTGTTCTGCCCAAGGTGCACATCCTCAAGCGTCTTGACAGGAAAGTCAAGTGGTAATACAGAGCAGGGTGGACCTGGACCACATCTGACTTGCCCGGCAAGCTTAGGCTGCAGCAGTGCGACTCAAGGGAGGTGTTGTTTCTTTTGCTGTCAGCACTTTTCTTGTTGGTTAGAGTGAGTAAACCTTATTTTGTCCTCAAATTCATGTATTCTCTTCTCCGTTGTCTCTACTCTGCAATCGGGTTCATACAAAAAGATTTCCACTCAAATTCCACCTCTGCTTCTTTTCTGAGATGTCTTGTTGTTTCCAAAAGAATTGTCATTGGTGGTAGGCTAACATAATGACTGCTTTATACTCCATCACATAATTCCAACTATTTATTCACAGCAATATTGGTGAATGGCTCACCTTTTCTCATGTAAGTTGTGTCTTTATGTTCCTTGGTAGTGGGGTTTGGGATATAAAGGAAAACATGCTTGTTTCTCCTTACCTCCCTGAATTCACTTCCTCTTATATTATCTAATATTCCCAAGAGAAGATGCTGATTCGTACCTTTAAATTTTGATCCTGATGTCATGGTAATCACACCGACTTTTATGTCCATCCTCCACCATTTCATAACTTACACTCTGGTTCCTACCAAGGTTTTAACAGAAGGTCCTGTTTTCTATGAGATTATTTTTAAAATACACAGAATAATTCCCTCAGAAGAAGTAGTAATAATTCTTTATAGGGAGCAGAAAAGCATCTGAGGTGTTTCAAAAGACAAACCGAGGGTCAAAGAAGAACTCAACTTTTAAAAAGCTCCTCACAACTCTGACCTGTTATTAAGCCATTCTGAGACAATTCAACTTCACCTTTTCTTTGAATTCAATTTTTTAGTGATGAGAGCAATAAGAACTATGGTATACCATTATGCCAAATATTAAAAATAATCTTTCAATATTCCCCTGCCATTCTCTGCCTTCCCTGATAGTATCAGAGGGGTTTTTATATTAAATAATAGCAAATGATTTCAGATAAAGTGGTTCCACAGTAGTTAATCATAAAAATAATTTTAACTACATGATGCATTGGTCACTTAGAAAAAAGAAAAGTCTTGGCTAATATGTCATTATGAAACTTTTATCTGCTTACTATTGACTTCAAATATTACTAATATCCCAAACCTTTTTGTTTTAATTTTAAGAAACTCAATTTCCAATAACGGTGTCTTGTTGTGTCCATATATCAACTGTTCTAACCTTTACATCAAGCTGGGTGACTTTTTATTGCATTAACTTATTTCTGCCACCTCACCTGCTGGATGGACTCATCCTGACTGTTAAATAAGCTTAGCTTCACTTTTACCATAGGCTTGACTCTTGAGATAGGCAAGGACAAAGCTCCTTGGAGTTTGTATTTACATCCAAGTTTTGTTTTTGTGAGTGTGTATGTGTGAGAAGTGTCTACTATATTTTATCTAACTAATTTGTGACTTAAAACTTCATCTCATAAATTGGGCATGGAAGAAATGACTGTATCAACTTCTTTGAGTGAAAGGAGAGAGAGAGAGAGAGATGAGTATAGAAGTTGAGTACCACACTGAGAGAGGCATATTGTTTCTAACGTGGAGAGCATAAAGGCAACACCCCGGTGCAAATTCACTTATTTTTTTTCTATGAATCAGTCAGCATGGATTGAGGGCATCTGTCAGGTGATATGGAAGAGGGTGTGCTTTAGTGGATTAAATAGAAAGTTTTTACCCTTGTGAGCTTAGGAATGCAAAAAACTGACAGCAAAGGGGGAAGCATCCAGGGATAAATATACAAATGCCCAGCTTAGCAAAGGGCAAATGGAAGATATCAGTAGAATGAAGGAGACGCCTCTTTGTCTGGTGTAGAAGCATTTTAGATTTTCAGAAAACCTGACCCGATGGTGCAGGCGATTCTGTGTGGCTGTTCTTCTACAATATTACTGGTGTGAGCAATACTTGTGTGACATATGTGTTAGAACTGATAAACTAATGTTGATACACTGTAGCAGGCTAGTCAGCAGTTTCACTGGAGTTCACTCTGCTGTAGGTTCAGCTGATACCCAATGCTGTGCATACAGGATAATTCAATTGCGTTGACAGTCTATGTGATGCTAAGGTGTGATTTAGTGCTAGAGTCCTTGCCTAATAGGTGCAAGGACCTAGATTGGATTCCCAATTCCCTACCCCAGATCCACTTAATCCATTTATTTCAGTGTGTCGCTACACTGGCTCTTCCTCCCTTGGTATATTTAACATACGTTGCCTTCTCTATCCATGTTGGTTTTTTTCAGTCTTACCTCTCACTTGTGTGATTAACTTGTAACTTTAGTGGTACCTGACTGGATTTATGGAACACCACCCAGGGCCATGATCCAAATATGGTCAGACCTTTCTAATAAGGCTATAAAGTCAAAAGCCCACCTCTATGTTTATAATCAATACCCTTAGATATTGGATTTTATATTAACTGGTGATAACAAAATGGGAATATAAAAGATACTAGGAATTCAAAAGTATAGCAAGCATAAAGAGCCATTAAGATAAATTGAAGACTAATTATGATACATGCAAAATCACATGATTTGATTATTTTGATTTTTTTTAGTTTTGTAAGATATAGATGTCAGAACTCATACGATATTTAAAAAGCAGTAATTGATTGTTAAGCTTTAGTGTAAGCCAACACATAACCTCTGCAAAAACTATTTGAATAACAACAATAATAATAGACACACAATTAACTTCCAAAGAAAATAGTTCTTTTCCTCCTCCCTTCCGTTATTTCTTTCTGCATTCCTTCTGTTACTTCCTTCATCCCTCCCCCCATCTTCTGTTTCTCTTTCCTTCTCTCTTTTCTTTCCTTCTTTCCTTTTCTTGTTTTCATTCAGAACAATTGAATCTGAGTGAAAGCATCTTTGGGAAAGCCCACGTATATAATATGTTGGACCTACTAGTTGTATTGCTAGCTCTGCTATGTGTCTTTGCATTTGTTTGTGTCTGTGTATATATGTTTGTATGCATGTATGTACATATTATGTGTGCATGTGTATGTCTGTATGTACATTGAATGTGCATACATGTATGAGTGTATGTGTGTATATGTATATTGACTATGCATGTATATGTGGATATGTGTGTTTGTGTGTGTTATCAGAGCATTTTGGAGGAAATGTGGGCTATTTTTTCATTTGCCATATGCTGAGCCACAAGGTTTGCCCCAGTAGCACTGGTGTGAGCTATTCCCAGTTGTGATGGCAAAGAAACACTAATCCATTAAAAAGGCAAGTATATTGGGATCAAGCAAGTCCCAAGGTAAAACATGATCTTCACGCCAGCATCTGTTTTCTAATTAGGGTTGCTTAGTGGCAATTTTTATCCAATAATTTAGTTAAATTTCCTTCCTAAGGAATAAATATCCTCTGCAGGCCCATGGCTGAAGCTAAACCAATAACTGCACTATTGTAAATTACTTCATAATTGTCTATTGATTATATATTGATAAACGGAAGCAGGTTATGAGACATCTGTTTTCCATATCATCTCTTTCTTCAAACTGGTTGGTAGCAAATCATGTTCCTAATTTTTTAAAAATAAAGCTTTGTTCTGTGTAAACTCTATTTCATGATAATAGAAAGATGATTTCAAGAAAACACCTCTTTCCTTTAAAATGTACATTACACAAATAAGGTACATGGCTACTTTACACATATCTTACCTCTTCAAATGTGCTCAGGAGACTTAGTTTAAAATCCCTTTGCTGAGTTGAAGAGGCTGAGTCACAGTTTGCTTTGTCTTCAGGCCTGGTTGGAGAATGCGTAAGACCAGAAAGCCTTCAGGCCCTTTCCAGTCAGTTGGCTTCCCACAGTCACCTTGGCTGGCCATCTGCCAGAGGGACCCTTTTTATCCAGTGACCCCTCTTTGGTCTGTGGCTTCTCCCTCTTGCAAGCTACTTATCATGGACTCATTTGTGTTGACAGAATGTCCCGAAATGTTCAGCCATCTGACTTGTAATGCTTTGTTCCATCTCAGCAACAGTAGCCTAATTTTTGCCCGAGAAGACACTGTCACTGTCCATGTACCTGAAGACACTGTCACTGTCCATGTACCTGCTTCTTCATCTGGTCATTAATTCACCACCAGTGCTTCTCAATGCTAGTTTAAGTTCAGGGCTCAGGCATGCCCTTGGTGTGAGCCTCTTCTATGCTGACCTTGTCTCTCTGTGGAAAAAGTCATGGGAGAGTGTAAGTCATAGCAATAGGTTGGATTTGGTGGCACAGCCAGATTTGTCCTGAAATCTTCTTTTAAGCACTTCCTAGATTTTTGTTCTGTAGTTGTGTGAGTGATATTTTTCCTAAATGAAATAGATACATTCCTGTCTTGGGTTTTGCTTTCAGGGTTAAATGAGGCGGTATGCTCACGAGAGACCTGGTCCTTAACACTCGACGCTCAGTATGTGGAATGTGCTTTCCTGGACAGAGAGATGATTGTGTGTTCACTATGTAAATGGGATTCTCTGCCTGGTCTCTGGCCCACTGTCTTTCTCACAGGTATCACCTTGAGATGCAGCTCATCAGTTTTGTGGGAAGTATCTGTGGTCAGTGATGCTAGTGGAGCCTAAGACAACGCTTGCCAGAGAGCAGGTGTGACTACCCATCTCCAGCTTTCTCTTCAGATGTAGTGAGCAGCATCTTCAGAGTTGTTTGCTTCTAAATCCCTCACCAGAGGCCCACAAGTGAAATCTGATTGATCATAACCAAACATCTAAGTGGTACCGGGAGCCTGAGATCCAAAGGTACCTCCTCTTGATTATGTTAGCAAAGGTAGTTATTAGGACTGTTAACCTTTTGAGGTGATTCATCCTTTCTGTTTTTATAGAAAAGCCACTTAATGCTGTGGCATTGGAAAGGGAAACCCAGGCAATGTGTGGTGGGAAAGGCTCCAGGACGCCGTCCTGACATCCGGCTCCTTCCCTGTGGCCCCACACACTCCTTTTCCCTGTTCTCCCATGCAAAGGTCACCCTCCAGGTTATTGCTCTGTTCTGTCTTATAAGAGGGTACCTCTTTGTCTTCAGTCACCCAAGGAAAACCATCCAGCCTTGACAACAACCTTGAGGAGAAAAGTGGAGGGGCAAAAGACTTCAACACTCAGAAATCATTTGATCCCAAGCTTTAGTTTTATTGGCCATCTTGATCATCTGAGTCAAATGTCACAAAGGGGACCAATGCTGGTCTTTTGCCTCCCACCAGTGATTTACAGACACAAACATATATGTATGCAACAGAGGTGAAATGGCCTGGCAAACCAAGAGGGAACTATATGTAAAGTAAACAGCTGTTTTACAAACCTGGATAATTTTTAAAGTTAGTTATGTCTTTCAAAGAAACTCCAATGCTAGCAACATATGAGACATTCTTAGCCTTGTATGTCTGCTTTTGTAAATCACTCTGGTGACACATGGCAATTGTCAGCAGCTGATGAGGAAGGGGGAAGCTGGGAATTTGCCTACCTGTAGTACTTGACCTGCCTTTGTCATATCTTAATGACCCGAAGCTATCCTGAAAGATATTCTTGTAAACTGGAAGCAAAAGCTGAGCTGGTAATTCCATCGGCACACACTTTGATACAAGCCAGGCATGATGGCACAGCACATAAGGAGCAGCTAGTGACTGAACAGAAACTGAGGTAATGAAATTGATGTCACAAGCTATGAAAAGTGTCAACACTTTAAGGAAGCCAGGTGCCCTCTGATGTTTCTTCTCCAAAGAGTGAAGAACTGGTCGCTAAAGCCCTTTGTCACTTGTTTCTTACCACAGACTTTTAGCATTGTTCTGTTTGGTGCTTATTCAGATTATGATGTCCTTGGTGATTAAACTGACTGGCATTTAGTCTGCAAGTGAGACAATGAAGGACCAAAAAGGGATATGAAAAGAAAATAAAAGTGTGCATCAACCGAACATGATGAGATAGGATAATTATAGACAATATGTAATTATTTTTATGATGAGATCTTATTTTTCTGATGTTAAATATTGGCATATTTTCACAGGGCTGGTTTTATTTATATTCACGACCAGAGTATTAGTAACAGAAGTTTGCTTGATTAAGATGATGTCTGTGCTTATCTAGTGGAAAGTTCAAATTTAGTTACCTGCGTGCCAACTTTCTAGATGATGTTCAAGTAAAATGGAGGGGATTGAAGGAAATGTATTTGTGTATCTATGTATTTCAGACAAGGAACTTTTTAATTTTTTGCTAGTGGTCTCAATGGTTTTACAATCTTACAAACAGTTGATACTGGAAGAAAACAACAACTGAAGCAATGCACTAGAGTAGCAGAGATGAAGTGATAATTATCCATCTTTCTTCCAGCTGTCAATGAACATCTAATGGAGAAAGGTCATAGATTATGCATGTTCAGGTCCTTACTAAGGCTCATTAAAAAAATTACCCAAAGACACTCTTTTTGTGTGTGTTCACCGAATTAAAATGGTGGTCACTTCGTTTAAAAACTACAACATTTATTACTTAGTGAATTTACCCAATGGAATGAGTCTGCATTTCTCTTTGTATTCTATCCATGAATCTGGCTAGCCATTAGTAAAGAAAATTAGGCTTTAGTGAGCCAAAGAAGCTGGGCCAAATAAACCTGGTTCAAGAAGAGCCCTATGGATTAGGGATAGTTAGTAGTAGCTTATAGTTAAGAAAACCTGTTTAAGAATTTGATGCTCATTCACCTTGAAAACTATAACAATGGCAAAAAAAAATTCTACATTTAGTGAATATTTCCAATATGTCAATTTTTTCTATAAGTGACACTAATACTGTATGAACTCCCCAATTTTGAGATAATTTAAGGAAATAAGGCAATTATCTGAATCATCCAAGCCAAAATTCTTTCTTCACATTGGCCTTCTTTATCGTAAGAATATTTATTGTTAATCCATGATTCTCCACCCTGTGATCTAATAGGAGGTGCTCAATGTAGATAGAAGGAATGGAGACCTGCCTATATGCCATAACACACTCTCCTATAGTATGACCTGCCTGTATGCCACAGCACACTCTCCTACAGTATGACCTGCCTGTATGCCATAGCACACTCTCCTACAGTATGACCTGCCTATATGCCATAACACACTCTCCTATAGTATGACCTGCCTATATGCCATAGCACACTCTCCTACAGTATGACCTGCCTATATGCCATAGTGCACTATCCTATAGTATGACCTGCCTGTATGCCATAGCACACTCTCCTACAGTACGGCCTGCCTATATGCCATAGTGCACTCTCCTCCAACATTGACTCTTTTATTTTGAAAAGTCCAAACATGAGTACTGGATTTATGTTATTTATACCCATTCTATTTCCCTTCCTATTCCTCCCATGGCCACCAAGTCTCACTCAAAGTTATGACCTTTTTTCATTATTGTTTGTTGAGTGGATACACACACATATATGTGCAACCTATCCTACATAATGTTGCTTGTATGTCCGTATATCGAGGGCTGATCATTTGGAATCTGAAAATGTGTCAGGAAGCTCAGACCTGGAGAAAACATATTATCCCTCTCTCAGAAGCTGTTGATTTCCAGTTGTTCTTCATCTTTGGATAATGTCCTGTGAAATGTCCACATCCATGTTGGCATGCCAACTAGTGTTGTCATTATGTATGTATTTGGGTGAACATATTGTCGCTATTTCATGGATGAACCTTTCCTGTTTCCAGAGATCTTCATAATTAGCCTTTGTAATCAGTAGGATAAAGATTTGAAACCTAGGGAGGCTGAATCTCCCTCCCTCCCTCCCTCCTTCCCTTCCTCCCTCCCTCCCTCCCTCCTTCCCTTCCTCCCTCCCTCCCTCTCTCACCCCTCCTCCCTCCCCTCCTCTCTCCCCCTTACTCCCCATCTCTAATTTTTCTTTCTCTACAGTAGGGTTCTCCTACATAGCCCTAGCCGTCTTGGATCTCACTACGTAGACCAGGCTGATTTCAAACTCAGAGATCGACGTGCTTCTGTCACCCAAATGCTGGGATTAAAGGTGTGTACCACCAAGCCCATTAGGCTAAATGTTTAATACCATAACTCAGTATCCACAGGCAGGTGGATTTCTGTAAATTTGATGCCAGTGTGGTTGCACAGCTATGTAATAAGTCCCTGTCTCCAAAATGTAGATAAATACAAAACAGAACTAACTTCAGAAACAACAACCAAGTGAGGCTAGAGACTGCTTCTCCTCCAGGCAGCATCAGGTACTTCTTAACCTTCTGCCACTCCAGGACGGGACTTTGCAGTCTACTGGGCCTTGCAGGCACAGTGCACACACAGCATATACTCTCCTAGACATACACATAAACAGAATCAACATACGTCTTTAAAAGTCGGAGGAGCTCCGAAGAGACGACTTAATAGATAAGAGCACCACCACACCTGCTGATCACCCAGAGGACAGGAGTCCTGCTTCCAACACCTACATCTGGAAGCTCATGACTGCCTCTAGGGGAGTCCAAAGCCTCTGGTCTCTGAGGGCAGCTGCACTCACCCATCCCCCACGGGTAGGTTCATAATAAAAAATAAAAGCTGTATTAACGAAAAGGCTGAATCACCCATCTGGAGTCACCTGAGAAACATGGGACAATCACCTCTCTATAAAACTATTTGTTAATGAAATGGCCAAATGTATTTTGCAAAGCTTGTGCTCATTTTAAATAGTATACTTTTTCTTTTTTATAAGTATTTACTGATTTATTAGAAACATTGAAGAAATAATTCACAATAAATGTACACCATTTGTAATCTTACAAATCTAAGTTTCATGATTTATTCTTTTTTAAAGATTTATTTATCGTATTTACTGTATATGAGTGCTTTGTCTCTAGAAGAGGGCATCAGATAACATTATAGATGGTTATGAGCCACCATGTGGTTGCTGGGAATTGAACTCAGGACCTTTGGAAGAGCAGGCGGTGCCCTTAACCACTGAGCCATTTCCCCAGCCCCTCATGATTTATTCTTTCCAAGATAAGTTCTACTTGTATTCTTGTGTGTACAAATGATATAGAATAATGCAAAGTGAAAACCAAATTTAATAATCAATATTTTATCAAATATATGTATTCAATTAATAATATTTTTATTTTAATAATAGATTATTTTAATAATATAATTTTATTTTAAAAGGTACAAGTTCATTATCTTTAAATAAGTTAGATAAGTTCATGATTGTTTTATAGAACTTTTGAATTTTAAACAATTGAATATTTAAACTTTTTGGTGCTATCATTAATATAATCATGAATATCATTACATATAAAGTGTTCTGCTCATATATACTTTGTTTATCAAAAATTATAAATTATGTTAATACTAAGAGGTCTGCGATGACTTTTAATGTCATTTCTTTCTTCTTTTTTTGTTTTTTTGAGACAAGATTTCAGTGTAGGCTTAGGTTGTCTTAGAGTCACTTTTTAGACCACACTGGCCTCGAACTCACAGCAATCCACCTGCCTCTGCCTCCGGAGTGCTGGGATTAAAGGCGTGCACCACCACACCTGGCTTTAGTGTTATTTTTAATAAATATTTTACCTTGGTTATATTTTGAACCTTAACTCATTTAAATTTATGCTAGTTTTAAGCTTTAGAGACACATTCTTATTGACATACATTTTAATATTACTGTAAGTATGTTATACCATGAACATGGAGGATGTTTTTCTTGTATCAATAAAGTATTCTTCTTAAAATATTGTATATTTTCACAGTGAGAAAGCTGTGTCTGGTGGGTAGCAGGTTACAAAGCATTTAGCACTTGAATTTATAAAAAACGAGGGGTGTGTTTTATTATTGACTGTTAGAAGTCAAATTAGGTAATTTCACAACATTGCTTCTTAGATGTTTGTTTGATGTAATAAGATGTCTATGACGTTAAATGATGCTTGGGTTGTGAGGACCTGTCTTAAACTTCATATTCTGAATGCGTAGTGATCCCAAGAGCAAGGAAGAGATGAACATTCTGTTGCTGATAGTGAGCAGTCATTGAGGAGACGAGCTGACTTCATGTAGGTGGTGTTAAAGATTGCCTGGACAGAATCACAGTAAGGTAAATCTTGTCCTAGCCTTCCTTTCAACAGTCTAAAGGGTTGCATGATAGGTAGATCATTTCTAGAGAACGTAAACCACCCAAGAACAATTTATATACAGTGAGCATGTGCTTAAAAAAAAAAGAATAAATGAACTCCAGTTTGCCCCAGCTTCCAGGCCATCACTCTTGCGATGAAAACAACAAAACAAACCAGACCACAGAGTCCTCACTGCTTCCTAGAGCAAGGCTGGAGAACTTGGACCATCCTCGGGCCTTGGCCCTTGCTTCTTGATAGAATCGGGCGAATAGTGTCCATCATGCTTACCACTTTGGAGTTTCCAATACAGAAGAATAAAATCTATAAGGCCAATTACAAATTATATAAACTCAGTATCCACTTAGTTAGTATCCAAATACAATAAATACCATAATGAATGACTCATGCTTACCAATGGCTAATAACTGGAGGTATTTATTAGGCCCGAAGAACATCTCTTCTAAAAGCATAGGTTCAGCAAATGGAAGTCTCCAAGGGCCTATCATTTCTTTAATGGATGGCAAGAATTCAGAATGTTAACTATTTAAGTTTGTCTTATGTGGCTTTCCCTTCCCTCACGATATCGCCTTGTTTATCCTCTTGATTTATCATCGTGTCCCACTTAAGCAGGCTATGCACTTTAATGCCATCTTGTTTATGGGGACTAATAAAAGAAAATTCTCTGCAATGGGAGATTTGCTTTATTTAAATGCAAATTAAAACTATATTCTTTCAGTTACAGGCCAAAGATTATAAACGCACATTGCCTCACAATTTCAGGCAAAAGTGAGAATGCTTTTTCCTTGCTATCGTAATGAAACTGATTTTATTCTTGTAAAATGGTACGGCTAATTGAGCTGTGACATTTATATTATCTCATGTACGCTTTTTTGCTGCTTTTTAAGAAAGGAAAATAACATTATGTATAAGAAATGGCATGGAAATACTTAAATTGCCAGGATAGCAAAAGCACTGACAAACTTGCTATGCTAAGAAACAGAGGGTGTCTTAGGTCTTACGACTTGAATGTTATGGCTGGACAAGTATTCTGCCACTTTCTTCAATGTATCCAGAAATGATAATAATTATCCTGAAGGGAAAAATCTAAAAAGATGAGTGCAATTATTTCCCAGATGAATTGGGAAATTTGAGAAGAGCCAAGCCTGATCATTCTCTGAAGATAGAATTCTTTTCCTTCTGTTAAGACACACCTTGTTCACATAGAGACGACAAACAAACAAGATATCAAGGTGATGAAAGGTTAGAACAAATAAAGCTCCATGCTGAACTCAGAGGCTACAGAATCTTGAAAGAAATGGAGGTTGTCTGTCTACCCAACACCTGCAATTAAAGCAAACAACGCCGGCCTAGAAATGGGAGCCCATAAAGTATCTAGCAATATTTTAAAAATTGATCCTTATAATTCAAAACACACCATTGTCTTCATGGAAGACAGTATCCTTCTGGTCACTTAGCTTCCATCCAGAACTCTGGTTATTCCTCATTTTAGTAGAGACCAGCCTGTCTTAGGACAGGTCAAGTCTTTTCATACATTGGAGGGTATGGCCTTCCCCTTTGCACTTGTATCTGTAAACGATTCCTCAGGTCCGGGCTTTGGAGAACGCTTGGCACCCTGACGGACTGGGCGGCGCTCCCCAGGTTTTTCAGTTTGTATCTTGTTCCTTCGCCGAGGTTTTGTTATAGTCGTGTATGTAAGAGGGCAGTGGTGAGAGGGTAAAACAATTTCCACTGCTGCAATGGCAGGAAGAGTAGACTGGGGTAAAGAACACAAAGGCAAACTCTCAAGATTACATCCTAGATGGCTCATACCTGTTACCACAGCACTGCGGAGCCTGGAACAGGAAGACTGAAAGTTTCGAGCCAGCCTGGGTTGCACAGCCCCGGAACGTAGCAGCACTTCGTCTCCATGAGAAACACAGTTAAACTGCAGAGTGGCTAGACACAGTGTTCCTCCTCTGCCTTATTCAAGGTTTGATTTTGGTAAGAAGCCACTGTGGCTCAGGATGGCTTATGTGATGCTTAAAGAAATCCGGGTACTGATGGCAAACAAATGCTTTATGAAAATATGAGCAACACAGAACAAAGTCAGTAAAGCAACAATCTTGCAATCTGCCTACTTCCTTTTGGGCTCCATTTATTTATATAAAATGTCTAAGTTATTGCTATGTCCCATAAAAATACATTGCCATGGAGAAATTTTACTTTTCAGAATTTTCTATATAATTTACCATAGTATAAGTATTTAACATACCACCTAGAGTAGGAAAACAATACGAATTTCAACATGCCAATCTGATGTGGATGGGTTCTTGTCATGGTTTTTACATTATAATTACTATTAATTAAGTGAGAGGATTTTGTTTTACCTATATACCTGCTTATATCTGTATTTATTTTTGTTACACTTTGGGGTGTGTGTGTGTGTGTGTGTGTGTGTGTGTGTGTGTGTGTGTCTGTGTGTGTGTGTGTCTGTTTGTGTGTGTCTGTGTGTGTGTGTGTATCCATGCATTACATGGTTCAAACATGTTTGGAGGTCAAAAGACAACTTTTGGGAATTTATTCTTTCCTTTTATCATGTGGATCCTAGTGATCAAACTCCGGTTGTAGGGCAGTGTGTGATTTTATACCTTGAGATGTTTCTCTACACTATATTTATCATTTTAACATTTCTCTCTCTCTCCTTCCCTCCCTCACCCTTTCTTTCTCTGTGCATGAGCACATGTGAACATACTAGTGTGAGTGTAGGTGCATGTGGACCTACTTGTGTACTCTAGTTAGTGGGTTTGTTCTTCAGTGAGTCTCCACCTTTGTATTTGAGAGAAGTTCTTTTACGGTCTGAGCTTGGGGCTCACTGACTGGGCCAGGCTAACCAGCAAGTTCCTGAGATCTACCTGCCTGCCCGTCCTCCCAGTGCTGGCGTTGCTAGAGTAGGTGTCATGCTTGGCTTTTACAGAGATGTTAGGGATCTGAGCTCACATCCTCAGGCTCACATGACAAGCACTATACTGACTGAGCCATTTTTTCCCATGCCCTTCACTTTCATTACTCTATTTACTATATTATTAGCTTATTTCAAAAGAACATCATATAGCTCAGACTGGCCTTGAACTCTTGGTTCTCCTGCATCTACTTCCAGAGTAACAGGATTACATGTATGCAACATAGCTATTAGCCTTTTATATAGGGGAGATATTAATGTGATGCTAACATTCGTCACATACGAATACCCAATAAGACACTCTTTAATGGGACTGAGATGGCTCAGTGGAGAAAGGCATGCACTACCCTTGCAGAGGACCCTGGTCTCATTCCTAGCACCCACAAGGTGGCTCTAACTGCCTGAAAGGTCCAGTTCTAAGTTTCTGATGGCTTCTTCTGGCCTCTGCAAGCATCTTCACACTGTGGTTCATACACATACTTACATACATGCAGACAAATACACACATAAAATAAAAATAAACAAGTCTTTTTTAAGGAATGTTCTTAATGAATACTGAGTTAACTAATATAGTTGGCAAATTGAAATTCAAAAATTGCTCTTAGTATGTGAGATGTGTAGCTCTTGGAAAATTCTGTCTGTGGCTGTATTCATCCTGAGATCTAAGACTTGTAGATGCTTATATTAAAAACTTAACCAACAGCCTATGTTGAATGACCAGTTTATGAAAATTGTCAAAATCCCGGTGTAGTGTCTCTCAGATCTAGCACATGGGAAGCTGAGGCAGGAGGTCGGCCATGAGTTTGAAACCTTCCTGAGTTAGGTTGTGAGTTTCTGGCTTGGCTATAGTGTGAGACCCTGTCTCAAATATTAAACTAGAAATGCGGAATTATATATGCCTCAATTTTTAATTATTTTCAAATGGAGAAAGAAAAATTATGTAGTAAAAATGTGACCCTTCTAACGGCATAGTTAAGCAGGATAATATTGAAAATCTCTTTTCTGTAATTTTGTCAAGATCTTTGCTGCTACAGAATTGTTTTTATACTCATATAAAAGTGATTAAGAGGGTAGAAAAGAAGATCAATAAGAAAAGATTAAAGGGACTGTCACTTTCCAGCCTAAGGACGAGAACGAAGGGAGAAAGTCGCCAAATGGATGGGGCTTAAGCATCAGATGGTGATTAGCTGATATTAATTTATGTCACAGAGAAGAGCCAAGAGCATGGAAAACTGTTATGGGAAGAAGTCCATGTCATCAAGAAAATATCTCACTATAAAAATGAGCAGCAAGGAATGCTATTTGTTTGTGGAACTGAAAAAAAAATCTTCCTATTTTCGTATATGATATTCTAAGATGTATTATGATGCCACATGTTTTGTTTTTCAAAGAAACTTTTAAAGACAAGTATTCATTATTCAAAGTGAAAATGAAGAAAAATGCAATGCAAAAAGCATTGTCCATATTATCACACATGCTAAGGAATTCTTATTAACATCCATTATTCTTTCAAAGACAGTATGAAGTTATATATTTGTGTTAACAAAATTTAGTAGACATTGAAACTTAAAAATAAAAAAGTTAAATATATATATATATATATATATATATATATATATAATTTCCATTACAGCTTACCATCCTCATCAGACATGTTATTGGGATTGTTTCCCTCATTTCCTAATGCTTTCAGAAATCTCCACACTATTCTATTATATGGATATATCACAATTTAGATAATACTTTATGGAACCTCTATTTTGTAATCATTAAACTAAGTGTTCCTAGACTTCTTTTGGCCTATAGTTCTGTACACAACCCTGGTAATTTTCTTAAATTGTGCTTGCGCAGGTAAAATTTCTTGTGCAGAGGGTAGGGATGACACTAAACCCCTTTCAGAAACCTTGACGAATCAAATGAATTATCAGCACCAGCCATTTTTAGGTAACTAATGACTGAAGATGAGAGCAATTGTTTCTGTGTTTCCAGTCTGCAGAGCCATTGTAGCCATGGTAGACTAAAAACTTTCCTTTTGAATTTTTTCCCCATTTGTTAAAAAAAAAAAAGAGCACGCATCTAAAGGGTCTTGAGACCTCCATTGGCTGAGGCTTACTTACCTATATCGAGATCGTGGTTTTCCCAAGAAAAGCATGTTTGAAATAAAAAGGAAATGCCAGCCCTGAGCATTTTTATTAACCATCTCCCCTTCTACCTTCAGAGTCCTTTGGCCAGCCACTTCCTTGCTCTGGTTTATTTGTACTAGAAATGAGTGGATTCATTAGCTGTGCCCCTTGGTGGCTAGGCCAGAACCCCTCGTGTCCAGTAACAGGCGGTCATTGTACTTTGCGTGGTGTGACTGATATTTCCTTTGTTGATGGCCCCAGGAGCTGATGTAATCTGAGACAGGTCTCGGTTTGCTTCGTGTCTTACTGATATGCTAAACCCATTTGAAACCAGGGAGAAAGAAAAATAAACATCATGGGATGTGGTACCTTGCTATCACTCTTCCGCTGGTCGGTCGCTCCTCTGGAATTTCTTCAAAAGCTCTTCTTTCTCCTCCTCTCAGTCAACCAAAAGCATCGACATTCTACCAAATTAAAAGGCATATGCAGAACTGATTGAAGTTATGAGTTTTAGAATTTGAATTGTCTGTAGGTATATCTTCAAATGTTCTGTCCTGGCCACTGGTCATGACCTATATGTATAAAAAGCTGAATAAAATTAACCAGAGGTCTGTCTACAGCCATTTAGTTATCATTTTTTATAGTATAAAACTAGATTATTACATTCTGGTTTTCTATTCCATACTTTTAGATGTGTTGAAATGATTTGTTATGAATGACTTGAAATAAATATGAAGTGAGGAAAATAGTTTAAATTACCAGGCATGTCATATTCAGTAAAAATATTGTCACCAGCATTACTAATCTTATTGTGATCTCACTTATAGACAGTGTTTGTACATGCGGATGTGAGCCATGCATGTCCCCAGTCAGATATTCATACTTTAAGTGTGAAAATGTGATGCATGTTGAGGTTGAATAATTCCTCAATTATTCCGTCTCTGCCTTAGTCTGGACTTTTCATTCTTATCTGATGTTCTATGATTTCTGTGATTCAGAATCCTCAAGACACGCAGAGCTGACTTAAACCAAATGCTTAAAATCTATATGTTAAAATGAGTGATGTGAATTTGCATATTTATTTTCTTCACATATCTGGCAACTGGGTCAGAGATCATGTTGGTTTGAATGCACTGAACAGAACACCTGAAAACCTGCCTGGTTTCTGTTCCAACCCCTTTTTCCTGTGCTAATTTTGGAGTTAGGGTAATCTTCACTGGTAAACCTGAATCACAAAAGTTAATTGACTATCTTTATCAGAAATACTTCATATATATATATGTATGTATGTATGTATGTATGTATGTATGTATGTGTGCATGCATGCATGTATATATATTGCTAAAGTTATTTACCATTTACCATAGCTGTCTCTTTGTACATGTGCTTTTAAAAATCATCACATTTTCCATTGTGCTACATGGTTAATTATGTCAATGGAATTTGAGGAACCACAATACCATTGAGAACTGAAGTCTATAAGCAACCCCTTTTAAGAAGTATTCTTCATAAGATCCAGAAAAAATTTAAAAAGCATGTGCCTCTTAGTATCCAATGGAAGTGCTTGCAGTTGCTATGGTTGAGGGACCCATAGAGTGTCCACAGAACATGTGCAATATGTCCACACACCTTAAAAACTCAATATGACAAATGGTTTCTCGGAAAAAGAAAATACTATGCTAATAGCTGTTACAATGTATATTGCTTTACTCACCTGTATATTTAAATGATTCATGTTGATTAAATATGAGGGTGGACTGGCTATACCTTTAAAAGCCATACTTTGTGGGCCGGAGTGGTGGCCCAACAGTTAGGAATGCATACTGCTCTTGCGAAGGATCAGAGTTCAGTTCCCAGCACCCACACCAAGTGGCTCACAACTGCCTGTAACTCCAGATCCAAGGGTATTGGATACTTCTGGACACTATGGCCACCTTCACTTGTTTGACTAGACCTTACGCCTCAACACACACATACACACACACACACACACACACACACACACACACACACACACACACAAGCAAACAACTAAAACAAAACCAAACCCCTATGTATGTTCAGGAACACGATGTGTTCCAAAGACTGACAATCACACCCTAGCACAAAATGTGGAGATGCCCAGTCCCTAAGAGAAGAAACTAAGAGGTCCTCCATGGGCACTCACTGGTCTGCAGCACCCTTCTTCCTATGGAGCATGGTGACTGTTGCATCTTCCCTTTCTGGTTTATTTGCCATCAGTAGTTTTGGCACATGTGCCAGCAACAGCCCAAGACCAGAATCTATGCTTTGCAGAAAAATGTTGGGAGCAGAATATCATCTTTGATGGCATTTTGAAAAATGAGTGGAATAAATACATTGCTAAAAGCTGACTTCTTAGATGCACAAGGCTGACAGGAAGACAAACTTGGAAGCTGACTGCTCTCCCTCCTGTGGGGCAGGGTGGGATACTGCCCTAGCATGGCTGGGCAGCTGTGTCCAGGGGATTGTGTTGTTGGCATTCAGGCTAGGTCTGTGGTTCAGAGAAGAGCTCAGGTTCTTAGTGTAAAACCTTACTGGGTATTTTTTCCTGAAATCCAGGCAACGGGAAGCATGTGGGAGCAGCTCTTGGCTGTTGAAGCACCAATGTTGAGTGCAAACCAGACAGAACAGGGGTGATCCAGGCCTGTCTCCAGGAAGAGAGCTTCCTCAGCTTGACTCTTCAAAGTTTAAGACAATGTCAGAATGCTGACTTTAATTCCACCTCTGATAGGCGCAATGGGAAGAATAAGATCACTTTCTCCTTCTTGAATTCTAATTCTCATCCTTTCCTCTGCACTCACTTTTTTTAATGTTAGCATGGATTAAGAATAGGATTACTTGACACATTACACACTATAGGCAGGGTCCATAAGGCCTACGTGCCTTTTAAAAGTGTATGACTTGGTTAAAAATTGAGTAAATAGAATATTAATGATAACAGAAGGCATTAAGTGTTTATACTAATCCTTCCTGGCCCACACACAGAAGACAAAACGTGTGACTATTCTGGTGTGCAACACAGGTTTCTTATGCTGTCAGGGCCTTACATAGTCAATAACTTTCCTAAAACCATATTCCCTTTTTTGGTACATATGCTTAACTGGTTATTTCCTTTTTTATTATTTACTTGTGTGTGTTTGGTGTGTGTGTGTGTGTGTGTGTGTGTGTGTGTGTGTGTGTGCCACAGCATTTAAGTAGAGTCTCTCCCATTCCATCATGTAAGCCTTGGCCTTGAACTCCTGTTGTATGGCTTGGCAGCAAGCGCCTTTATGTACTGAGCCATCTTAGCAGCTCTAGATATTTTAATTAGCACAAAATTTTACATGTGGAACCAAAATAATAGAGTAGATTCCATGACAAAACTCTTGCTCTCTGCACCTCTTCTTCTCACAAGTGTTTGCTTACCTACTATCTAGGAAGGGACCTTGAGTTTCCTCTCAACAGAAAACACACGAACCCTGGTGCCCCATTTTTTACCATGTCCCCTTGATGGGGAGGCCTGGTGGCACTCAGAGGAAGGATAGCAGGCTACCTTGATACCCTATGAGCATATACAGGGGGAGGAGGTCCCCCTCAGTCACAGTCATAAGGGAGGGAAGTAAGGGGAAAATGGAAGGGAGGGAGGAATGGGATGATACAAGGGATGGGATAACCATTGAGATGTAATATGAATAAATTAATAAAATATATTTAAAAAACAAACAAACAAATAAATAAACCATTAAAAAAAAAAAAAAAGAAAACCCACCATGTTGTTCTGACCACGACTGTATCTACAGGGTAGAGAAACAACCAAAGATCCTACCATGGAGGGAAAGTGATTAGAGGGGATAGAACCTCGATAAATACAAATGAGAACAGAGACGTCAAGTTCACATGAAGGCGAAGCCAAACAGGTAGGCCAGAAACCACCTTCTCTTCTTTATTTTTAGAACACTAAAAAGCATTAAACCAACCGGCATCTTTTTAAAACTTCATCCCAGAAGCAATTAGAAAATCAGCCTGGAGTAGCCAGAGTGGATGCTTGAAGCAGATACAATAGCCTAGGGAGGGAGAGGGGGTTTTGGATAAGGGATGGGTAATGGCCAAATATACAGTGAGTTTGAGAAGTCATCCCTTCAACCCCACAAATGGAGTTCAAAATGTCTGACTATTCTGGTATACAATGTAGACCTCTTGAATTTGATACTTTGTAGGTAACATTTCTTTGCCAGTTTTTAAATGCAGATTTTCTTTAGTTTTAAATGACATTCAAAGCTGTAGTTCTGGAATACAATTTAGGCCACTTGAAATTTACAAGGGAACAACATATAAAGAAGCTCACATATTGAATTTGTCATGACCCACAATGACACTAGCAAAATTAATAATGGGTGCTCCTGGCTTTTCTTTCTGTGGTACTATTTTAAAAAAATAATCTGCCTTGAAACAATTATGGAATAGTTAAACCAACATAAAATCATTAGGCTGTTTGTTGTTCTTTGGTGTGGACTGACATATGATGCCAGTGTTTTCCACAAGGATTAAGATCATTTTCTTTCTTTCTTTCTGTTTTGGGGCTTTTGTTTCTTTGTTTGTTTTGAGACAGGGTCTCTCTGTGTTCATTTTCTTTATAAATCACCAGATAGTTGAAGAAACTTCAGTGTGATATAAACCAATTTTGGCTTGCTACAGTTTCTGCTTATGTTTAATTTAATACTTAATAGTTTTGGTACAAAGACCCTGAATTATATGACTGACATTTTTAAAAGCTAAAATGCTAGCTTGTCGAAACATTATGGTATGGATTAGGAAACGTTAATTCGTGGGTTTTACTTGCTACCTATAGGAAATGTTCATGCTCTACGTTCTGCTTGAGCAGCCTGACAGATTCCTTGTCAAGTATACTTAAACACTTGCTGAGAAAAAGTTTGATGACATCCAGTCGGAATCCTCGCCAATGGGAAATACAGTTTATTGAACTTTTTCCTGGATAAAGCAAGACCTATTGGTTCTGAATTCAAAAGAGCATTCTTTGTATCCTGGGTAAAGTGTTCAAATATTTATCCATGGTCTATATTTATACTCCAAATGCTTCTTTTAAAAAAAATGTTTTTGGAAAGCTTTAAGCTGTGTGAGTTTTCTGAAGATTTACTGAGGCCATGATTTTATTAAGTCATCACTTACTTGTAAATGTGGTAAAATGCTGTTCCAAAATGGCATTTACAAGAAATTTCTCTATCCTTGTGCTAGAAGTGACCAGAACGAGGGAACTGGTCTGATGCATCTGAGGGAAATAATGAGCTCTGGTCCTACACGTGACACTAGAAGGAGGATGGGCACGGTCCTTCCCTCTCTGTGACTGCCTCATATTTATTTGAGGCCAATAGGGAATCTGGTGCCATTCACTGTTTGTACAACGTTACCCCATTGACCGACTATTATTAATTACTCTCCGGAAAGAATTTGAAATCAGGCAGGACTCAAGTTTCAAAAGTGGCCTTCATATTAATCCTTCCCTTTTTCATGAGATGGTCTAATGTCTGCAGTTGCTTGTACATGCACACAAGGCCAAAACAGTGACAGTGGGACTAGGCTTTTGTGGAAGCAATTCACTCCCATGATGACCATTTACCCAGAGACCTAGCAGTAAGCATGCTGTGCAATAGAGCTAATTTTTAATTATAGTATATCTGAGAACAGAGGCGTTCCTAATCGGGGCAAGTCCACCCACATAAACAAGGGTAGTTCTGGAAAGTTAGAATACATGTCTGAGGTTAAGAGGCAATTTTAAAGCCCCTAGAAATACCTCAAAAAAGCGGAAAGCAGAGACCAGATGCCAAAGTCTAGCACGTCATCACGATGATGTTTTTCAATCTTGACCCAGAGTGGGGTTTCCCTTATTTCAGATGTAGTTGAAGAAAGATTCCTGTAGCATTATCCACAAACCAGGACCTGCTCTTTGTGAGGTTTGTGAAGAAAGACATAGTCCTGGGTAAGAAGCCCCTGATGGCCACTAGGATAGCCAGAGCAGAAGCAGTAATCAAAGAAAACTGAAATTGAGGGCATGTCACTTATTTTGTGAGCATATGCTGAGTCGTGCATGAAGGCAGCACATAGTGAGCCTTCTCCAAGCCAGCACTTCCGTTTGCAAGCCCTACGTGCAAAAGAGTTGATGTGCATTAGCTTTTCTTTTCCTTTAGGCTGATGTAAAGGCATTTGTACATAGGATCAGGCTCCTAACTGATCATGACTGCCCACTCTTGCAGTCATATCCCATACAACCTCAGAGGTTTCCCCTTAGTTATAAATGTCACCGGGGAAGAGTCCAAAAGCCATTCTACTTAAGCCTGCCATTTTCCACAGGCAGGAAAAGCCCTTGAAGGTATGTAACAGAGCCGCCTTTCCTTGAGACTGTTCTCCATTTCTTGCATCTATTTTAAATGATGTTACAGGTCTTCTTGAAATTGGCCAAAACTTTCAAATAGAACAGATGAGTGACCAGGGCAGTCATAAATAAGACAAGGGTTCTAGGTTGTCCTCAGATCCTTCTGCATCGACTGGGCAATTATGTTGATTCTCTGCTTTCTTCTGAGAGAAAGTGATCATGCCCTTAGCTTACAATATGCCTTCACCATGAAAATGAGTGGACCCCAACAATGATTGTTCTGAGGGTCCAGGATTCATTCGTCTTCTCAAAGAGATTTCTCAGCCCAAATGTGTGCACAAGAAGTTGCCAGAAGGTTCTGCTACATTTGAGATGTTTTTGTCATTAAGATTGGGGGATACAGAGAAACATAGACCACATTCTTAGTGACATTCATTCTATTAGTAGCTCTTCGCGTTCCTGTGACAAAATACTTGAGAAAAGTAATACAGGGAGAGGAACAGTCATAGGGGAGGGGAAAAAGGAGAAAATGGGAGGGAGGGAAGAATGGGAGGATACAAGGGATGGGATAACCATTGAGATGTAACAAGAATAAATTAATATAAAAAAAGTAAAATAAAAAAAGGAAAGCTTTTTTAAGGCACAGTTTGAGGGTCCAGCCCATGATGGCAGAAAGGTGATTGTGGCAGGTGTGTGTGACAGGTGTGTTAGGCATGTGTGTAAGGCAGGTGTGTAAGGCAGGTGTGTGTGGCAGGTGTGTGAGGCAGGTGTGTAAGGCAGGTGTGTAAGGCAGGTGTGTGTGGCAGGTGTGTGAGGCAGCTGGTTACATTGTAGATGCATTCAGAAAGCAGAAAGGAGCAAGTGTGGCTTTCAGATCCCATATTATTTTTATTCAGCCCGTGGGATGCTGAACCTAATGTTCAGGGTGGGTCATCCCTTCTCAGTTAAACTGTTCTGGAAAGTCCCTCACAGACACATGAAAAGGCATGTTCCCACAGTGGTTTCTAGCGAATCAAGTTAATGGAGCTTGACTGCCATTCTCACCTGAATCGTTTGCAGTAGAATTCTAACATATGAACATTAGCATCCTGCCTTGTACATATTTCACTGTTTTTTTATCTAGAAATCACATAATACTTTTCAGTAATATAAAAAAAGCAGGAGCTGTTAAGAGAAAGGAGGCCATAAGGAGGGAACAGTAGACATGAAGTTATTTTAGCATTCTGTCCTATTTTAATTGGAATGTGACCTGGAGATGTGAGCTAAGTCTGTCTGTAGAAGAAAAATATCTTTCTGTGAAATTGGTGGGCTGAATCTTGTGTGGAAGAGACCTTCATCGGTCTCAGCCATGGCTTCATAGACGTACACTTAGCCATGGCCGGCGAACTTAAGACAGGGTACTAGAGCATCTTGAAGCTTAAGGTTATTCATTGTGTCAGGGTCAGAGGACTTGGATATGTTCCTTCAAAACCCCAATCTTAAAATCCAAGAAACCTTTGGACAAAATTTACAGACTGGAAATGGTGGTATAGCAATTGGCTTATCTAGGAGCAATGCAAATTTGAAAGTATCATATAAAATTATAGGAAAATTATAGGAGACTTAGTCAATAAAATATACCTTGCTAATTTAGCAAATGGAATGCTGACAGAATTCAATAATAAATATAGACTGATATTATCTCTTCAGGTTTAAACTCTTAATCTGAAAAAGGAGGTTATTTTGGATAGAACACCAACTTGCAGAACCCCTATAAATAAGCAAGGCAGCATGACTGGGATGTTGTAGGCCACAGAAACTACCTATGCTTGTGCCATTACAATAGTCCCCTGTGCTTGCATAGTGACTGGCTATCAGAGCTCCTTCTTAAATGAACACCAGCCATGTGGGAATCCACCTACCATATTTTTCGGACCATAAGACACACCTAGCCATAAAACACACTGAGTTTTTAGAGAAGTAAAACAGTAACAACAGCAATCTGCCTATAAGCTACACTCTAATCCCCTGCACATTTATGGAGGGAAAAAATGCGTCTTATGGTATGAAAAATACAGTACATAAGTGTGTTCAAACTTATTTTTTTCTTTTTTTTCCCTTTATTAATTTATTCTTGTTACATCTCAGTGGTTATCCCATCCCTTGTATCTTCCCATTCTTCCCTCCCTCCTCTTTTCCCCTTATTCCCCTCCCCTATGACTGTTCCTGAGGGGGATTACCTCCTCCTGTATATGCTCATAGGGTATCAAGTCTCTTCTTGGTAACCTGCTGTCCTTCCTCTGAGTGCCACCAGGTCTCCCCCTCCAGAAAGCTGCAAGGGAAAAGGTTCAAACTTATTTATCTCTTCCAAGATCCCCTGTCTGGATGAAATCTCACTCTGAGGCTCTGAACTTAGGATTTCAATGTAAGAACTTTGAAGAAACATGATTCAACTCCTGACAGGACGTATAGCATTCCGTGTGTTTACATTACCACTGGCCTTAATTCAGGGTTGTGTGGTAGACTAGACACCACCTTTTCAACAGTTGCATATTTCACAGTATGTTACCCACTACTCCTTTCTCAATCCAACTTTGGGCAATACCTCTCCCTCACAGACTGCTACCAAGACCAGAACTGCTGCAGATGACAAATTCTGACCGTACCCGAGGCCAAGGCTCCAGTGGCTTGTGTGCCACCACACATTAGTACCAGCGACAGCCATTTAACACTTAATCTATTCCCTATCTTATAGGGCTCTGAGCTGAGCACACCAGGCAGACAGAGTCCTGGGGTCCCTGTTGTGTTATTTGCCTCTGCTTTGAGCTGTTAAGTCCACCACAGCCATTTAGTAAATTATCAGTATTCTTATTGGCCCTAAATCGTGCCTAATTAAAAATCTGACCTCCACAAGCTAGTCCTCTTCCTAAAGAGACAGAACATAAACAGGAAAAAATCAACTAATTGCTACAAAAACTGCGTTTGTGGCACTGTAATTGGACCTCAGTGAAACAAATGAACCACCGGGGATTCCTTAATGAATGTTTAACTGCAAACGGTAGTCAGGCACTTAAGCAGCTAGGCTGATGGTCCCTAATGAAATCAAATAAAATCAAATAAAAGAATCTGGCATTTTTACTAACCAGATTTCTTGGCACTATGACATGAAGAATAATATATTTCCAAGTAAATAAATAAAGGAAAAGTTATAAATGGAGCCGTGAAAACCCCGGTGAAACTGCTCAAATTACGCTTAGAAAAATACACCCACTCCGAAAACCCTCCTCAGCAAAGTGACACGTGCTGTTTAATTTCACACATGAGTTTCACTGACAGGAAAGTCACTTGAGGGGAGAGTAGGACAGGAGGTGGACTCTGTTTCCACTGACACTTACACAAAGTGCAATGGCTCTTTTTGACCTTGCTTTTAAAAATATTTTCAGTTCCAACGAACATTTTAAAATTGACAAATACTAACACTGCAGTTGACAACTTTATCAACATGTTTCCTCTGAGCTGACGGCTTCTAATTTATAATCCTCTCGCCTAATGATGAAAAATGAATACAAATGACCGTGGCATGGTTCTAAAAATCACACTTTTTTCCCAGAGTATATCTATATTAAAAGAAAGTTTAGTAAGTGTCTATTTCCATAACTAATTTACTGATGGGTACCTACCACTTATTGACAATGGTGATTTCTGAAACTAATGTGTGTGTTTTCCCCTTCTTATCTTGGTGACGATAACTAACATTTCCTGCCAGTCCTGGGGACATGTACCTGAATGTTGTCTTTCTTTCTTGTTGTCACTTGGGGAATGGGTGTGGGGAACTGTGAGAGTGCTGGGTGGAGAGCTGGGGACCTCTCTGATTTTCCATCCTTTTCATACCATTGGACAACTCCATGGAAATGGTCCTCCAGTCTCAACTCTAATTTGCTCAATGTGAGTCCCAGCAGCCCCGGGAGCAGAGGGTACAACCTTCTTTAACAGACTCGCTGGGTGGTCAGGTACGTTGTCCCAATTTGTGTAGTATTTCCACACAATCAGTTATTGGAAGAAAAAAACAATGAGCACAGGAGGTCAGTTCACCTACCCTTCCCCCAAGTAACTGAGACAAAATGAGCAACAGGTAGTCTCAGGGTTCTGAGCAGGATGGGGACTTCAGGCTGCCGGTTATAGTCTCTGATGCCCTTCATCCTGTTAACACACAAGAACGCACACCTTTGACCTAAAGCATCTTATTTTATTCCCTACAAACAGCTTTGTTTCTGATATCCACATTCGGAAAAGGAGGAAACTGCTGCCCAACTTGATTTGGCAGAAATCAGACACCTGTATTGTCCCACAGAGGGCTGTAGACTGTTCATACCGCAATCTGCCTTTACAGAACACTTAGCCTATGCATTGCCAACATGATGTTCCACAGTTTCTTTATCTTTAGAGGAAAAAAACAGTTTTCCCCTTTACAAGGTTTCATCATTGAGTCTTCAGAAGTAGTTGGCTTCTTCAACACTGTTGATGCTTATACATGATTTGTTATTCTTACCCTTTCATTAATCAATAGAATTCTATTGGCACTTGCAATGTTCATGGGCATAACTCAGAAAATAACATCTTCCTTATGAAAAGCCCCAAAATGATCTCCCAAAGTGTGCTTTTTCGCATGAGAATGATCCTGAACTGAAAACCATTGACCATTGATAGATATAACAGGAAGGGTTATTTCCCCCCACTAACTTGCCTGAATGAATAGGATATAAATTTCTTCAGCAGTACCTTGAGGATAATAGCACACATCACTGTAGATGATGTGCGAGCCTGCCTTATAAAAATAAGCTAAATCTGGGGCTTGGAGAGCTGCCTCAGCACTGGTTGCTTTTCCAGAGAGTGCAGGTTCAATTCTCAGCAACCTCATGGCCACTCACAACTGTCTGTAACCCCAAGTCTAAGGGACTCAATGCCCACATACAGACATACATGCAGGCAAAACACCAATGCACATAAAATAAACATAAATAAATCATAAGGACCTATATCTTTTTTCAGATTCCTAGCTAAATTTCCTAGTTACATCCCCGTCGTATCTTTTCTCTCAAACACCAACGTCTTTTGTTGTGTTCAAAGGAGTCATTAGTTTCACCATTAACATGGTCCCTCCTTTTCTTAGTTGCTAATTATGTCAACAGGTAGTAATTCTAATATTAGGTAAGTTTATATGATGGCTGGAACGAAGGGTGATATAAAATGTCTTCCTTTCTGACACTTGCACCAGTTTATCAGTGTTATTTATTTTGTTGAAGTTAAAAGACCTTTTAAAGAAAGATTTACCACAATATGTACTTGGAGATAATTTTAAATGCTTAGATGACTCAGCAAATGATATTCATAACAGAACGCTATAGAAAAAAGAATTCTAATATGTCAGCAGAACTATATTTTAACGTCTGGTTCTGCAAAACACGACTGATTTTAATAATTCCTTTTAGACTTTATTTTACATATACATTTATATTATTCCACATACATACAATAAACTACCTATAGCAAGAATAACCATGACATAACCAGGAATTATATAAATGTTACATTCCTAGTGTTTTAGCTATTTGTATTTGACAGCCTTGAAGAAAACACCTTTCCCATCTTGGTGTGTCTAAAATTCTGAATGTAAATCAATCCCCATCACATCTTGTCATTATCAACTTAAAACATCTATCTAGACCTAAAAACATCTTAACCCTTAAACAACTAAGCTTCATTGTAAAACTAAGCTACCTGGTCCTCAATCCATCAGAGACTTGAGAAGAAATAAACTTGATTACCTGAGTATGCTGGGAGTACAGGTTAGTAGCTTTCCAGATGAGAAGATGACAGAGACAATTTGCTACCTGAATAGTCATCCAAAACTCTCTATTGTGTTGGAGCATCTTCTTCAGCCTTCTGGCCCAATGTAGCTGAGAGACATATTTGTGAGGCAGGAACTGTTGAGGACTTGCTTACCCTGTCTTCCTTTTAGACTTTGACTCATCACTTTTAAGTGCAGAGTTGAGGTTTGTGCTAAATTGAACTCCAAAGCAACTTCCACCTCGAGTCTCTAAAATCTAGAGTGGAGGGATTGTGTTAAGTGGCTTAGCTTTCCTCCTCTTTGGCAAAGAAGACAAAGCCTCACTGTCACCTGGACATGCTAAGACCACAAAGAGGACTGTAGTCAAATTGCCTTTAATGACAGAGACCTCTGCTGTTGCTAGGAAATACCAAATTCACATCTTAAGTACGACCAGTTAATCAAAATCACCCACTGGCTTCTGTCTTTGACTATAAACCACCTAGGGCTGTGCAGCATGGCAACCTGTAAGGAAGGTTGCTGAGAAAGACTATGTAGTTCCCTCCCTGTCCTTCCAGAGTCTCCTTGTCATGCTCCCAGCTTCTTAGCATCACTGAAATCCATCCTCTAAATAAGTGTATTGATACCATAGAGTTCCCTGGCTTAGGTCAAGGTCAAGCGTGGTAACTGTTTGCAAAGGCTCTTCATTAACTCTAAAATCCCAGTTCCGTGCTAGTATATAAGAGACCTGCATCTTCCCTTCGAAATCTCAAATTTGGACAAAAAGGATATTGAGCGTATGAGCAGTTGAGTTCTTGACTCGATCCCTTAAGGGAATCTGTTGGCAACCTGAGCCTCTGCATTAATTTAAACACAGAGTTTATTATTTTCCAAGTGCATCTAGTACTCAAAGTAACTGCTAGCAATTTGTGCTCAAGTAGAGATCCCCGGGGACCACTTAAATAAATAGTTAAGACTCATTTGAAATTAGCAGCTCACATTTGCATACAAACAAAATAATGTGTTCAAGCTTTTAAAAACTGTTCAGTGGTATGAATTTAAATTCTTGGCCCTAAGGAACAGCACATACACCTGTAATTCACGAAGCCTAGATGTTTACCTGTAGCTCCAAGCCACAAACTCATTTCTGTGTAAGCGCTGAACTGGCCTAGGAAAGTGCATGTTCCTGGCTTTCGTGAGCCAGTGCATTTTTTTTTTCCCTCTGAGTTTTGCACTTCCATCTTGGATTGTTTCCGTTATAAATGAGTGTGGCTGGAGTCTGGGGGCAGAAGGCAGCAGGCTATTCAGTGCACACGCCGTGCGGTCTACGGTAGCTTACAATCCTGCCCAGGTTGCCACCCCCCCCCACACCCCGCTACCGCTGTCTTACTTCTGACTCATGAGTACACTCTGAGTCTCCAGGCCTTATCTTAATCTACATGTTTGGCGACTGAAAAGTCATTGCTGATGGCTGAGTTTACAGAGGAACCTGAAAACCAGCTTGTCTCAGTTTCTTTTCATTATTGTGAGAAAATGCCTAACAAAGGTAATTAAAGGAAGACAGAGCTTATTTTGGCTCCCAGGTTGAGGCTCCAATCCATCTTGGAAGGAAAAATCACATAGCACCAGTAGGTATAGGAAGAAGGGTGTCCCTGTTGGCATCCTGTTTTTGATGCAGTGACACTGAGTTTGGACTCTGTTTTGTCTGGTTTTTGTTTGTTTGTTTGTTTTTGTTTTTTTGGTTTTTTGTTTGTTTGGTGTTTTTTATTTTATTTTATTTTTTATTTTTTTTTATTTTAGACAGAGCTGTACTATTTCAGGACACCTTTCCTCAACTTTGCTCTACCTCATGTACTGGCTTAGACTCAAGGCTCACAGGCCCCAGACGCAGAAATAGGACGGAAGATGTGTATTGGGTCTTGGATCTGTTAGCTGGACTGCTTCCATTAGAGCAGAGGTCCTCAACCTTCCTATTCTGTGACCTTTAATACAGTGCTTTATGGTGTGCATAGCATTATTTCACTGCTACTTCATAACTGTAACTTTGCTACTGTTACGAATTATAATGTAACCCCCAAAGGGGCCATGGCCTACAGGTTGGGCATCACTGCTTTAGAACTCTGAAAGAATACCTTTTTGAGAATAAATTGGTAAATACCTACCAAGTCTTTCAAATAGTGTTACTGTTGTGAAAGGAAAATAAGTCAGAACCCAAGAAAAACTATCTATGCTTTATCATGAAAACCCCATCCCCAAATTATAACAATACTACAATTAATATGAATAACCATAAAGCTTCAAATATATGTAAGTGAAAATTGACAAGAATTCAGAAAGAAAATGGTAAAATCATAAAATGAGAAATTTTAATGTTTTTCATTTAGAAATTTAAGTTGAATGAGTTACAAATTCAGATATGAATTTCTATAGTGAAAAAAACTATTTTAAGAGGGAGGTAAAAAGTTATGCTCACAAACAAATAAAACAAAACAAGAAAAAAAACCATTATTTTCAGTGACATATGGAACCATTTACAAATATTGTCAAGCAATGGGCCACAAAGGAAGTCCCAACTGGATTTATACATTGCAGATCACGTAGTTAGCCAGCATAAAATTAAACTGTCCACCTTAATCTAAATATAATATTAATTTTGAGAATTGAGAATACCCTTCTAAATAATTTATAGAGCAAATAAAAATGTGAAAATATTATGGGTATGTCAAGATTTAATGACAACAAAAGCGTGCATATTACAATCTGTGTGCAATGAGTAACAAGTGTTTACTTGGGAGTTTATAACCTTCCTTCATTTAGTTAAAACAAAGACAGCCTGAAAATTACTGCACTAGCATTCAGATCAGTAAACTAGCAAAAGTATACACTTAGTAAGTTAATTGAAATACAACTGGAGGTAATATGAGTTAAGTGATAAGATATATAAACACAACCTTATCAGAAATACAAGATGAAGTACTTTCTCTTTGAAAGAAATTGAAATAGAGAATTTAAAGATCTTAATTGAGAGGGTAAAACCACCAAGTGTCTTACAAACCAGAGTGGAATTAGAAAATTGTCACAATAGTAGATAAAATATATACAGGATTACAGAATGCTATACGCATTGTATTTGAAAGTAAACACTAACTGACAATTTTCTAGAAAAGCAAAATTTCATAAAGAACCAGAAAAGTGAATATTCAGTTACATTCTTAAGGAATTAATAGTACTATAAAAATAGCCTACATTGTTGCTTCTTTAAAATGACAGTAATATTAGAAGGGAATTGTATGAGTTTTAAAAAATCCTCAATTTATAAGGAATAGACAATCCTCAATACAAATTGTTTGAGAACATAGCTTAAAGAAATTTACATTACTTTTGGAATTAAAAGATAACTTAAATTCTAAATTGTGACCCAATAGACTTATACTAGGAAGATTGATGGGTCAATGTATAATTGTGCAAATAATAAAAGTAATGAAACAAATGAACACTAATAGTTTTACTAAATGTAGAAAGCAAATAGCTCACAAAATGTGGCCAATAAAATAGCCAGTCAATAAAACTACATGGAGACAGGCTTTTTAAAATGTGAGTGTTAAGCTAAGGGTGACGGCAGGCTCGTGTAACACTAGGGCAGGTGGGACTGGACACAAACAGATTCCTGAAGCTCATTGGTCAGCCAGGTTAACCAAAGTGATAAGCCACAGGTTCAGGGAGAGATTCTGTCTCACAATAAAGGTGGAAGTGTTGGAGGAGAGATGCCTATATGTACCTAAAGCCTACCTGCCAGGACGTGCTATCACACGTCCGTCCATACCAGCAAGCACACACTGTCACACCCAAAAAAATCTGACTGAAGCTCATCTGCTAACTGCCAGTAGTTGTCACTTTGCTGAATGGAAGAATGTAGAAAGATGATTTTTCTTAAAAGCAAGCATAGTATATATTAGCATCTGTGCCATATTGGCTTGTTAACCAAACGAGGGCATAATAATAATAGAAAAGAAAACAACAGCAAAAAAAATTTTTTTTTGTGGGAAGATACGGGTTTTACATACAGAATTCCAGAGGTTGAATATCAAATTGAAATAATATAATACAATAAATAATGAGTTCACCAAGAGTGCTAGTTGTAAGATCAGCCTAAAAGTTCAGGTGTATTTAGAGGTATAGAAAACACAAGTAGCAAAAAACAAAACAAAACAAGACAACAAAACAAAACAAGAAAACAAAACAAAACAAAACAAAAAACAAAACAAAAAAACCACAAGTAGCCTAACTTCTCTTCGGCTTTTATCAGTGTTTTTATTTTTCTTAAGTCAAAACACCATAGGGAAAAAAAAAACAGTTTTCCCAGACTGCACTGGGATGTCTTCTTCCTGCTAGTATTTCTTGGAATTTGTAAAATGATCTAAAAACAAAACAAAACAAAAACAAACAGCCAGCTACTCTGTGCTGCCTGACTCAGCAACTCTAAAACTACAGTGCACATTCCGCACAGCTGGGGAAGGGTTTAGGTTGTGGTCAGCCGAGTCCCATGACTGCCGAGAACAACACTTTGATCTATTTTAGGGGCTGCACTAAGGATCGAGCAAATCTGGCCTTTCTTCTTTAGCAATGGACCTTCACATATCTCTGTGTTCTTGCGATTAAAATCATCAAAGACAACTGTTGATGACAGTTTCATATGCAGAGATAACCGACTCAATGGAAAATCAAGTGCATCCAATGTGGGGTGCTCTCAAGATGGCTCAGGAGTGGCTTTGGGGCGTACATTCCTGGGACTACTGGAATGAGTTGCATTCAGTCCAAATGAGCAAACTCATTCTGCAGTTGCCAAGTACTGTTCATATTCACTTTTAATGCATAAGAAGACTTTAACATTACTCTAAAACTTTGCCTACAATGACATCTTTAAAAATAAAACTTATGCGTGTAGTACAATTGATCTCATAGAGCTGAGAGTACATATATATATGTATATGTATGTTAAAAAAGCTAGAAGTCGCTGAATGTTTTTTTTTCATTGAGAAAAATTATAAATCTTTCAGAAGATATGTTTAGCCTGATTTAAACATTAGGCAACGTGTATATTATCAAGACGTTAGAAATACATGTGACTATAAAAGTGTACAACTCTATGTTTTAATGTGTTAGTCAAAAAATTTTAGTTAAAAAATCTTGGAACTAATCCCAGTTTTAATCTATATGCTTTAATCATAGCAAACAGAATTGGCTATATTATTAGCGATAACCACTGACGCTGGATATGGGGACAAAGTCTTGTGACCCCATCACTGGTGAGGCTGAGATAAGGGTCCAGCCTGTTCTATATAATGAGATTTTATCTCAAAGAAACAAACAGTCTGATGACAATTATAAGCTGACTTCTATTAATAATGTTAAATAATAAAAATTCTCTATAGTGTGAGTAATTCCCAGAAAAGAATTAAAGCGGCTACAGCTTTGTGTGCTAGGAAACTGGTCCACCTGTACCAACAGCAAAACTTATTTTTCACTCAAGTGAACTATGCAGAATCCCTAGGCCCCTAAGTAGGAAACCATCAGCATGAGTAAGTAGTAATTACTATTCTAATCTTATGATACACATAGATATTAACATATTTATGTTGCTTTTAAATATTGTATCCTTCATATTCTATGTCATACTTGAACCCATGGAAACACTTGTACTCTTATGTGCCTCAGAGTGGATCATTGTGTTTACTGATCTATGGCTCCTAACATGAAGTTGGAAATGTTAAAGCAATTGACATCTTTACTGCCTGGGCACATGGCAAGGGTTAGTGGGTCCTCAAGGTGGCTCCAGTGAAAGTGTGGATCTGCTTCCCACCAGGAGGCGAGAGTAGGGAAAGGCCCATTTCTAAGACTTGTGATACACAGCTCCTTTTGATGGTACATCTGGAGTTACCAGTGTCTTGTTGGCTGGAGGTGAGAGCTCCTTTCTGGTCACACTGCAGCCCTTGGCTTCCTTCAACACCTTCTGTTCAGCACTGACCAATGAGACTTACTGTCTCTAGAGCCAACTGGTGGACAATCCAGAGACTCCAGTGAGAGGCGACCACATTCCATCACGATCGCTGGGTTCTGTGTCTTAGAGGTCAGTCACAAGGGCAGCGCTAAGCCGTCTGGAGGATGGATGGACAGAATGGCAGAAATTCCAGGAGGTGAAGATCTTAGGCTCAGCTTCGGGATTTGTCCATTCTGTCACCACAAGGAAGAAACTAAGACTCCTTGCTCCCATCTTTAAAACCCTAGTTTCCTAGTCATTGGTCATCCAACCATTCAATTCTGTCATTTCAGTCTGTGACGTAAAGAAGGTCTTAGTTCAATGTCAAAGAAACAGGAACATAAGTTCTTCTCAAAGAAGCGCCCCATCAAGGCTGGAAGAGGTGCGCTCTTACCTCACGAGAAGTCCGTTAATGGTGGAAACCATTCATCCGCTGCAGTTGGCACACTTGTGTCCTGTATGGGAAACCTTGCCAGCCCTTTTAGATTAGCTGATTAATATCGCAATACTCTTCCAAATAGAAACTGGACATAGAATCCATTATTGCAAAAGCGATGGTGTTTAAGTTTAAAATAAAACCTTACTCCCTTCTATATGAAAATTATCGATACAATTCTGCCCCCCCTTCCTTGACAAAAGCAGGGTGCATTTGCTGGACTCTCTCGCTTCTGTCATCCCCTGAGGCCTGTGGGCACTCTGCCTCCTCGTCCTGGTTCTGGGGATTTTGTCTTCGCAGACGGCTTCCTCAGTAAGATTGAAGTCCAGTGCGTGGAAACAGTTCAGTCATGGTTTTAGATAGAGTGTTCTTTGCTCTTCCTCTGAATTTTTCTTTTGTTATTGTTGGATTCTTCCTCTGGATTTGACATCTTCCTCCTGCCCAACACAAGAAAAATCTACTTTTTTCATTCCCTGTTTCTGGATTTATTGGATCTTAGCCTTTCCTTGACACACCTTTGCCTCAAAACTTCCCCTATTAGTCTTTGCACTACTTTTTGTGTATTTTCTCAACTTGATCATTCAGTTCTTCCATTAGTTTTTAATTCTGATCTGTTTTACATCATTTAAAAAAATTGTTTACTGTTTCTTGCTTTGTAACTGTTGCTTCAACTACTTATGAGTGAAACATCCTGAGTATTTTTGGTCATGGGAACCAGCACAGTTACATCTCTTACACATTTGGTGCTGTAGCGATGGCTCAGTGTATAGGAACACTGGCTGCTCTTCCAGTGGACCCAGGTTAAGAGTCCCAGAACCCACATGGCACCTCACAGCTATGTGGACCTCCAGTTCCAGAGGATCTGGTGCCCTCCTCTGGCTTCCACACGCATCAGTCACACACCTGGTGCACACAACTACGTGCAAGCAAACACACACACAGAAAACAAAATGTAAAACAGATCTTTTTAAAGCTTGCTTATTTTTCCAAATTATTCCGTTTAATTATGGTGTTGGTCATTTTCTTTCTTTTGACTTCTCATTAGTCATTAACATTAAAGCTGTAACAAAGCAGAGTGGGTTATCTGTAAACACAGCAACCCTTGGCCAGAGTTTTGTTTGGGTGCAGATGGGATCCAGAGGTAAGTATACACACCACCCACCAGACCTTCAGCATTTCAGTTTGGTTTGTTCAAAAACCTGCAAGAAAAAAGGAGCGTCTAGGCCTATGAGAGTGAACGTACAGTAGTGTGTGCCCTGGGATAGATGTGTGGTAAGGATTGTAAGATAGGGAGTGTCCCTCATTCCTAGATGTTCACCTCTGTCTTGCTTCCATCCTTATTCCTCTGGACCATTTGTTGTCTTTTAATGCGTATTCTAAGGCCAAGGCTCTCTGTAGATAGGGTTCTCACAGCCTCCCATAGCCTCATCTTTTGACAAAGCCCTTTTCATGCCACAGTTTCTTCTATTTCACTCACATCCTGACTATCCTCTAGACTTTTGTTATGGTGTCTTTTATGTTCTCAGACTTCAGACTTTACTATGGTTTTTAAGTTTTATATTCATTTATATAATTTTTATCCAACTAGCTATTTTTCCAGGAGACGTTTTACAGCCCCCTTTCTCCATCCCTCTCTCCTTTCTTTGTTCATTTCCTTCTTCCTTTCCTCATCTCCTGTTTCTTTTCCTCTTTGATTTAGTTTTGGTTTTTCTCAACAGGATCTTGCTACACAGTCAAGATTAGCTTTGGACTCCTGCTGCTGCCTCCTGTGCCACCTCCTTAGCCCTGGGTTATAAGCCATGTGGCATCACATGAAGCTTCTTTTCTGTCTTACTAGTAGTGTATTTCTTAGAGCTACTATAGGACAGTATTGAGCACATCAGAGATTTTACAAATTCTTCTGTCCTGTCACAGGCCCAATCTACAGTATTGCTATTCCCCGCAAGAGGGATACATTTATTGTAATTGATAAACTCACCACTCCTGTGCCCTTTGAGCCCAAACTCTATAATTTGCTCTAGGGTGTTGTGCTTTGAATGGGTTTGACAAACTTATGTAGGCTTTAATTTTTAAAAAAATCTATTTTATTTGGGATTTTTTTAATGCCTCTACTTCCCTTCCAACACAGCTTGCCCTAGACAGGAGAAAAAAAAAGATGCTAACAGGGAGAGGAGAAGTAGACCCTTTTAAAACTCTGTTCCTTGGGGTGATTCCAATCTTTGTCAGCAGGATTCCAGAAGACCCATTACACAGCCTACCAGGCATTCACCACGGGAGCGTCTCGAAGTGGAGCAATGAACAGCCAAGCAACATGAAGCCATGCAAAAGCCAAAAGCCAAGCCTCTGGTTTGGGGCTCATATTTGTCTCCTCTCAGAGTCCATACCAGGATGTTTATTATCTGGCAAAAGTCATGCCCCTGCATGATGCAGTTCCTCTTCTAGCAGACAAACATCACATGCTCTCTCACAAATCTGTTTCCAGTGCACAAACATCACATGCCCACACACAAGTCTGTTTCACACCCTATACTTGGGATCAAAACAAAGACATGTTTGCATCCACTAAAAACTTATGATATAGTTTCTATATTCTAGTATCATGGAGAATGCTCTCTCCAATACTGATCCTTTTACTGTCCCCAGCTTGTCATACAGCAGGCAAAAGGCACAGCATGGTGTTCTAGACTTGCTTCTTTCACTTACTACTATGCCTTTAGGTTCTACCCATTTCTTTTAAAGCTTGATAAGCCATTTTCCTTTTTATTTTTGTTTTGTAAGCTTCAAGTAGATATAATTGTCACCAAAAGTTTTAGAATTTGTTCTAATGAAGTATGTTTCTTTTAATAAAGGTTTAAATATTCAAGTTTTCTGGCATGTAAAATGCAGCTTATTATTGTTATTTGCTGCTAAAACTATCAGTGGCAGTTTAATCACTAAAAATTTGATGCCTAAAAACCAATAATATGGTATCACACTACAACTGTGCTTTAGAACCCAGTTTATGACTTAACAATACACATGCAAGGTTTTTAAATTTTATCTGAGATGGAACACAAACACTTACAGGGGAAAGAAAAGAAGTAAACCCTGAGTTGGTTGACAGAATGGGCAGAGCCATTATTATCGCCCTGCAAAGAGGGAAATTGGGAAGCAAAACAGAGCAGAGAACGGGTGCTGTTTGTAAAGTCTTCTCCCCATAATTCCTTGTTCAGTGGTGTGTTTTGTTCTTTCTCTTTGACTTCTCTTGAGGACCTCTTTGTTTCTAAAAACAAATATGAATACCCTTGAAAACAGATCAGACTAAAACCCTTAAGACAAGCTGAAGAGGCAGTTAACTGTCTTCTCATATAAAAGAGGAAAAAGGTAAGTTTGAAAGTTTCCACAGAGGAAACTTTGATTTATACATCATCATTAAAGTATATAGTTTTGGCTTAATAAGAATTTCTATCTTTTTCCTTTTCTCTTGGTCAGCATCTGTCACTGTGGAAAAAGGACCCAAGATAAACTATGTGAAGAATGGGTTGTTTTTGCCTTGGGAGATCACCACCTTCTGTCCCAGGTTGAGTGAATGCTCTGAATCCAGGACTGTGATGCTGTAGGTCAGAAATGGAGGAGCCTGTAACACAAGGCGTTTCTCTTCCCACCCAGGGAAAGGAGAGCACTGGGGAGAAATAGATCACGCGAAACCACACCTCTGGTGACCTACTTCCTCTAGCCAGGCACTACCTCCTACAGTTTCCTTCACCTTGCAGCTGTATCATTAGCTGGAACCATGCCCTTCATGCTTTGTCTCTGGGGGGTTGAAGATCCACAACTATTGCTTTTACTTTTTTTTTTTCACTTTTGCCTTTTGGAATTGGAGCAAGAGTCCCAAGTTGCTCAGGCTGATCTTGAACTACTGGCCTCAAGTGGTTGGGTCCCTGGATCTGTGAGTCCACACCACCACACAAGTGAGGCAAATCTTCAATTTTGCAGGTTGTTCATCATAGTGGGTTGGAATGAACTAGAATGCAATAAAAATATAGTATCTCAGTTGTTTTGTCATGATACTATTTATCTTGCTGGTATCTCTAGAATGAGATGATGTCAAAAAAGCCCTGTGCTTATAAAGTAAGTCAGTGTCTGTTATTATAATAGTAACATGTAGGGTCAGAGCTGAGTTTAAAGCTAGGAACTGCATCTCTACAGGATGGAATGAGATGTAATTAAAAACTACATTTCTTACCTTGCTATTTAAATTTTCATATGTGTATTCTTTATGTCTTTAATCAGAAAAGAGATGTCTTAATTGGAAAGTTGTCTTTTTTTCCCCCACTGTTATTTCTACTTTGCTCTCTGTAAGTATGCTGCTAGGAAACACTGTTCTTGCTTGCATAGCTCTCCTCTCTCTGTGTCTACATTTTTTGTTTCTCCTTTGTGCAGATCTGCCTTTAAGGTCCATCATTTCTCTGTTTCCCTCTTCATGTGACAGAGGACAGTCATGATGAGATTCACTCAGATAGCTCAAACTGCTTTTAGCACACACACACACACACACACACACACACACACACACACACACACAGAGAGAGAGAGAGAGAGAGAGAGAGAGAGAGAGAGAGAGAGAGAGAGAGAGAGAGAGAGAGTCTATAAATGCAAGTTTCTAGCCTTGAAAAGTGGACTGGGCTTCTAAAAATAATCTTACTTGGTTCTCTGTCCTAATAGAACTCAATATTGATTCCTCTATTTTTGTCTTGAATTTTGGACAAATGTTTTGCTCTTTGCTCATTTCATTGAAAATAACTATAGTGTTTTTTAATTTCCTGTATCTAACTGTCCAAAGCCTGTACATTTGACTTTTGCGGTATCTTATGAGTGATCACATTTCTAAGGTTCCTGGGTTCTGATTATGTTCTTCTCCAATCCATGTGAACATGAACGATTGACCACTGGTTTTGAAGCTTCAGCTCATGGTGAGTGGACACTAGTGTTTAATATTTCTATTCTCTATAAAGTCATCACAATATCTTGCTAATATATCAATTAATTGGCTATCACTTTTTCAAGCTACCATATATTGACTTTGGAAATATTAATTTTAGTGCAAGGATTAAAAATATAGGAAAGAAAATAATCTATAGATTATGCCTTGCACTTTGACATTACATGCTTAACATGAAAAAGACCAGTGACAGAGAAATGTGCCCAACCCATTATATTCACTCCAGCATGTCACACAGGAGGCACATCCAGTGAAATGAAAGATATTTATATCAATATTATATATATTCTATGTATTTACTTTTGTTTATTAATATATTATGCACATATTAAAACTCTACCATCAAGTGTACATTTTGATATATTTTGGCAATTTGTATCATCATAAAACAAACTCTATCATCAAGCCATGGGGCATTTGCTCTTTCCATATGCTTTCCTCTTTCGATTTGATCTTTCTCTTCTACACTCCTAGACGTGCCTGGCTGGCTTTCTCCAACATAGTGTTGCCTCTAATTAAGACAGAGAGAATTCCACATGGATCTTAAAACAGGAACAGGATTACTTCATACCCATTTTTTTTCTTAATTTTATTTTATTGATATAGATGTTTTGCTCGTACCTGCGCACTATGAATGCAGTGCCCGTGGAGTCCAGAAGAGGGCGTTGGATCCCTCTGCAATTGGACTTACAGACCTCTGTGAGCTACCTTCTGGGAGCTGGGAATGGAATCCTGATCTTGAAGAACAATCAGTGCTCTGAATCGTTGTGCCATCTCTCCAGTCCCTAAGTCTGTTCCTGTATCGCCACTCACTTTGTTGTATTGTTATTCCTTTCAACAATTAACTTTGCTATCAATTAAGAGTAAAGATATAGATTAGATATAGATGTAGATATAAATTACCTTCGCGTATTTCTTCTCTGTGTGTATGAGATTCTGACCCATGATGTTACGCTTCTCCTGAAGAACTTCTGTCTCTATTTTTTGCAACATGGAACCAAACTGGTAAATTCTTCCTTGTTTTCTTCAGCTGGGAAGTATTTTATTTCTCTTTCATTTTGAAAGACAATTTTATCTTAAATGCTTTCCTCTACTCTCTTCTTGTTTGTGCAGTTGTTAAGGAGAACCCCAATTTAATTCTTTTTTTTAAAACCCGTTCTTCTGAACTGACTCGGGGTATTATGAGGATAGTACATGGGCTGGGTAGCTTCTTGGTTACAGGATTTCTCTCACAGCTGAGGAGCTGAGAAGTGTAAGGATGAGGCTGTGGTGAGCAGCTTCTTCTGAGTTTCAGAGCTCTGAGTTCTCGTCTTCACTGTCGGTGGAAAGGGTAGAGCAGCTCTCTGGGTCTCTTTTACACAGGCACTGCCCCATTTTCTTCTTCTTCTTTTTCTGTGTTGTTTTGTTTTTCCGGTTGCTGCTGTTGCTCTTGTTTGCTTGCTTTGTTCATTAGAGGTAGCATCTTATATCAGGCCTAGAACTTACTATGTCACCTATGCTGGCTTTGACATCATTGTAAGTCACTTGCCTCAACCTCCCACTGATGTTTGCAAACCTGAGCAGTAACATGTTGCTTTTGGACTCAGCACCCGAGAGCTCTCCCTCCAATGACCTCATCACTCTCTGCCTACTAAAATCAGCAGTGTGGAGGTTTGGCTTTTACTGTAGCAGTTTTGCACTACAGCTACACTGGCCTTTATTGCTTGGCTTCTTTTTAAGATGTTTCTACTTCATTTTGCGTTTCTGCAGCTTCCGTGTGATGATGTCTTTAAATATGGGTGGTTTTGCTTTTGCTCTTCCATGTCTGTGGTTTGGTGTGTGAGAGCTATTTGGAAATGTCCCGTTCTATTTATTCTCTGCTATTTCATCTCCTTTTGTGATTACACACACACACACACATACACACACACACACACACACACACACACACACATACACACACACACACACGCTGGATTTTTGGAAATTATCTAATGGTTTATATATTCTGCTTCTGTTTTATTTGGGATTATTTTAATTGGTTTTTCTCTCTGCATCGCACTCTATGAGGCTTCTACAACCTGTCTTCAGGCTCTCTGGTTCTTCCCTTTACTGTGCACACTAGTTGAATCTTCTCATGGGCCCACAAAAGACATTCTGTGTTTCTGTTTTGATCCTCAGAGCTCTCTTTTGATCCTCATGGCTTCTGTATAGCTGATTACATGTTTACAGGTCTTATGTACATTGTTCAGTTTTGTTCCACCAAAGCCCTGAGCACATCTAAGTCCTAGTTACTTTAAATCTCTTGCCTGATACATCAAAATAGGCTCAAATCTGAGGCTCATCTTAGGATGGCTTTGTTTCTGAATGTTATTTCCTTTATCCTGCCTCATAATCTCTCTTTAGAGCCAGAGAAGATGTATTCAGGAATGGGAATTGATGTAAACAGGACTTCAAGGTGAATCTTGATGTCAGTGACAGAGAAGCTAGGCTGTAATTTTCATCTTTGACAGAGTTGTGGTTTTTGGTACCCTGGCCATCTTGGTCTCCTTGGCCTTTCCAGATCCACGTCAAGAAGCACAGCTACATCTTGTAGCTCTTCCTACTGCAGTATACAGGTGGGAAAGGAGAGTCATTTCCTTGTGACCAGCTCTTAGCGACGTGGAGACCCAGATCCCTGGCTATGAGCCTAGTGCACATTTCTTAACTCCCTGTTTCCTTTAGGTGACCCAGGATGGACAGACAGGGCTAGAGCTAATATCCCCACATGAAATATGGCCTCAGAACCATATTTGGACATGGAAAGCTTTCTAGGAATACATTACAAATTTCCTCCTTCCATCCCCCTTGACAGACAGGAAAACAATTTTCTTGACTCTATATATGTCTTATAGAAGCTCAAACCCTGGAAAACTACAGGTTCCTGAAATCACAGCTGCCTGAATTTCTCATGCATGAGCTAATCTAAACATGGCCTCTAGAAATGTGTAACAGTGAAGATTCAACCATTTTCATCATGTTGGGGCTACAACCTTTTCTCTTCTAGGCCAACACATGTAAGCTCCAATACTGTGGTTAAACTGCCTCCTCGATTGGGCTGGTGATTTTCTTTGTGAGGTTCATTTTCTGGTTAGAAAATACTGATTTTTTCAGTTACAATTTGGATTTTGGATTTTAAAATTTCTATGTCATTTTAAGGACAGAGTGAGGACTTCAATTTTCAAGCTTTACATGTCAGACAGTAGCAGCCATCCCCACATCCCCAGGACGCCTTTTTCCTCCTCTTAGCCTGAAATTTCAAGCATCTGCTTGCTCAGCTTTTTGTGGTTACCCCACAGAGCTTGGGACCAATGTGCTTTCATTTGACTTTTATTTTTATGCCTTTATCTAACCTTCCTTGGATTTGAATCTTTCTCTTTTCTCTTTTTACAACAATTTGTATAGTCTCAAACTTCATTCAAGACACTCAGGCCAACTGACTCCTTTTTTTTTCCTAAGAAAAAACAACAAAACAACAACAACAACAAAAACCCTCTGGCCTACTGGTAAACTTGAAGATAAAATTCTTGATTTTAAAAAATTGTCATCTCTATTTGATTCTAATGACATAACTGTCATCTCTCTATAAAATGCTCTAACTCGCTGTAAACATTGTTCGTAGATATAGCCTAACATGATGCTTACCTGGGTTTTTTGGCATTGTCATACAGAATAGTTGACTTGTTTTGCCTCACTTACTATCCCTAATATTTCCTGTTTAAAATAACATAACCCAAGATTTTGTACTCTTATGGTTAATTTACAAGAATTTTTTAAAATGATAAATAATTATGTGTAAGCTTGCCATTAGCATTGATCTATATAGCACTTGGTCTGTAGTTTTTGGATAAAAACAGTCGTCACTTCGATGCTCCAACGTCTGCCAGTGTGAACTTGGCCATTTATAAGGTCAGTAGAGACAGACTTTTACAACTAAAGTAAATGGTGAAAATATTCTGCCTTTGGGGCAATTGTAAAAAATGTTTTAATGTGCCTCAGCTGGAAATGTCTATGTTCTGCAAAATGAAATAATCATCTTCTCCCTGTAAAAAGTGTCTTTCATGTTGGGAAGCGCTTGCGAATGGAGGATATTTGAAAACTGCATAAAACATCTTCAAACGCTCACTGTTTGGCGTGAGAGCGCTGCTTTCCCTTTTTCTCTGTGTTAGCTACCACAAGGGTTCTGTGAAACTGAAACGATGCAGTGCAGTTGTTTGGGCTAGACCTGAAACATCATGGTTGAGCTCACTGTAGGGAATACTGGCCGGAGCATTCTTCTTTCTTGGAAAACTATAAAACTGAGGTTTTGCTTCTCTTCCTCTTCTTATATGATGTGGGGGAAAAGTGACACAAAAGAAGGAAAAAGCAAATATAGGCATAAAAGAAACAGAATTTCTGAAATACTTATGCTTTAAATTTAACATAACTAGATTTAATGAATTCATTTTATATTAAAACAGGTGACAGAAGATATTTCCAATATATATGACTTCACTCTTTTGCAACTATCTTTCTGATGTGTTCTAAAATGCATGATTCAATATTTTAATATCACAAAGCTCATAATTACTGTTCATTTCCTACCGTAACTGAATAACAGTTGAAAGAATCTTTAAATGACTACACCCTGCACTGATAAGATTGTTTTCAGGAGCTCACACAATGTAATTGAAGATGGTCATTTCTACTACATAAATATAGATTTTTTTTTTACTGTTCAAAGAACGGAAAAAATACTGATGTCAATAAAGAAAATCACTGCACTGTTAAAGTCTTAACAGTGTCTGTAAAAAAAACACGGCCATGGTGAAATTTTTATGGGTTTTGGGAGTCCGACATAAAGTGAACTTTCTGACTGCAAATTTGATTAGGAACAGGTATTGCATGCGCTGTCAGAATTCTAAGTGATGTGCAAGAGAGAGTGTTAAAGAGACAGAAATGAATGGTTGGCTGGAAACCAACCCCAGAAAGTAAACAGACACATTTATCCATCAGTTTTTGTATGTATTTGTTTGTTGTTGCTGAGAATTGAACCCAAGGCTTTATGCCTGCTAAGCGTGCGCTGCACCACTGCACTACCAATCCAATTCTTCTGCTTTTTACAGAACTTTATCATCTACACCAGAAAGTACAACTCAAAATTTAAAGAAATATAAAACTTGTTACAACTTAAAATTGCTCACAAATTAGATTAATCTTAGTTCATTAGCCAATACAACATGACTTTGGAAGTCTTATCTGTAAGCCAGAAACATAGTTTCTATGTTCACTATTGTCTTAGTTATATTGCTATGAGGAAACTCCATGACCAAAAAGCAAGGTGGGGAGGAAAGGGTTTATTTGGCTTACACTTCCAGATCATAGTCCATTACTGGAGGCAGGAGCTGATGCTGATGCCATGGCTGCTTACTGGCCTGCTTCACATAGCTCCCTCAGCCTGCTTTCTTATAGAACCCAGGACCACCAGCCCAGGGAAAACACCACTCACCATGGCCTAGGCCCTCCCCCATTGATGGCTAATTGAGAAAATGCCTTACAGCTGGATCTCATGGAGGCATTTTCTCAACTGAGGCTCCTTCCTCCCTAATGACTCTGACTTGTGTCAAGTTGACACAAGACCAGCCACTACAAACATTATTTTTACATATCATATATATTGCCCTCATATCTTTAAAGATAGCAAAATACCAAAGTCTATCATTGCTACCAAAATATTTTCAAAAGTAATGAGATCCTCTGTGTGTGTGTGTGTGTGTGTGCATGCACATGTGTATGTGTGCACACTTGCGTGAGCAAATCCTTGCACACGCTAAGTCAGTGGTCTATCATCGAGCTACACTCCGAGCCCTAATTCATGAGTTCTTGGTGAAATAAACAAAGCGCCTCCTTATTAATGGAGATCTCTCTCATACACACACAGTTTTATTCAGTAACAACAAACTCATTTTGTTGAAGATTTTTAAATTTTTATTTATTTATTTATTAGGTATACAGTGTTCTGCTGGCGTGCACACCCGCACACAAGAAGAGGGTAATAGATGAGTGTGAGCCACCATGTGGTTTCCAGGAAGTGAACTCACGACCTCTGGAAGAGCAGTCAGCACTCTTAACCTCTGAGCCACCTTTTCAGCCTGAAAGTTTTGCTAGTTAGTTTATCTTTATTTGATCTACTAGGTTTTTAAAAAATCTTCCTAGAGGAGGAAATCAAATGACTCAAAGCTGGCAAAAATAACACAACCTCTTAGACTTTCGGTGCAGATCTCATTTTAGAATGCTGAGATAACCATGCTTCACAAAGAGGGAGTCTACGCTGGGCAGAAGCACCGTCATCTGCGCCCCTAATTGGAACATTCACACAAGGATCGTAAATAGAAACATCCAGTCCTTCCTTCTAAACATTCTACAGCGGGCTGCTTAAAATAATACGAAATATAAATGCCAGGGGCTCCACATTTTCATGGTAAAGAGTTCATTTGCCAAAACACAAAGTAAATGAAAGAAAAACAATTTACGGACGGTAGCTGATCCAGCAGTTTTGCTTCTGGGCTTAGCTGCATTTATCTGAAGTTAATATTGGGCATCAGGGAGCATTATATCATTGACAGACCCCATAGTCACCCAACATACAAAGCTCCACAGGAAGAACCAAGGTGCAAGACGCTAAACCTCAAACCAAGGACAAAGTATGAATCTGCTTGACACATTTGCAGCATAACCATTTCCTAGTCAACTGTGTTGAGTTCACACGACAGCTTCATGCCACCACAGTCATGTTTCCATCCTCCACATTTATCCCCTAGAGAGAAACAGTGAAGGAAACCAGCGTTCAACAAACTGGCTTTGAAAATGGTGGCACATCTAGTCTACCTGGCAAAACATGACAGGAGTGGTAGAGGTATTAACTTGAACAAGGAAGCAATGTGGCATCTAAATTTCAAAGGCAAACCAATATCAATGAGTATGAATTTACCTATCAGGTAGAAAAATGAATTTTTTTTCTTTGAAACTAAGTAAGGTAAGCTGTGCCTGGAACATAATTTGCAACAAAGGAAGCAAGTGCTATAGACTTTGTGGTGTGTACACACGCATGTGTCCATATATGCACAGCATATACATTCAGTTAAGTGTCCAAATTTTAATGATGGTTCCCATATATCCTTTAATGAATTTTTACACTTTTCTGTTAAAACTACTGGTCACTGTCATTTAAACAGACTAGTGATATGTAATGTTCAGATGCTCAAGACCAAACATCTGGGTGGTTGTCTAATATCCTGAGTGCCAAGTTCTTTTTTTTTTTTTTTTAATATTTATTTATTTATCATTATGTATACAGTGCAAATACACCTGAAGGCCAGAAGAGGGTACCCGATCCCATTATAGATGGTATGGTTGTGAGCCACCATGTGGTTGCTGGGAATTGAACTCAGGACCTCTGGAAGAGCAGTCGGTGCTCTTAACCTCTGAGCCATCTCTCCAGCCCCCGAGTGCCAAGTTCTTTAAAAAAAAATTAATATTCGTGGTGTGTGTGTGTGTGTGTGTGTGTGTGTGTGTGTGTGTGTGTGTGTGTGAATATGCTAATGCAGAAGCTAGAAGACAGTTTTTAGAAGTCAGTTTCTTCCTTCACCATGGTTTCCAGGAGGAATGCTGGTGATCAGCTTTGCAGAGATGACAAGTATTTCTTCTGACTGAAATGAAGAGAAGCTGCTGCTTATGAGATGAAGTGGTCTAGGTGGATGCACTCCTGCAGTGCCAGCCGTCACAACCCTGGACGCCATCTGCATGGGCAGGAGTTTGATCATTACCACACTGTATTAAAATAGAAAAGTATCTCGTGCTGTTACCTGGCGAATTGAAGATTCTGCAAACTCGCATAAGCGATTTTACTTCCAGAGGCAAACCAATAGGTGTGCAGAACTCTGTAAGTCACTCAGATGACTTCAGTAGTGTGGCAAATTCAGATGACTACTGTCTGCTCTCACACAGGCGTTTTCCACTCAACAGGCTCCTTGCAGTGATACAGAAATGGTCATGTTGTCATAGGTTTTCACTGGGCACCTATTTTACTTCTTACTTATTGTCCCTGTTCCTTGACAGACTACGTTCTCCAGCAAGCCAAACCTTTGCCCAGCTTATTCCTTTGTGATGGCTTCCCAGTGTTTAAGCTTTGCAGTGAAAACATGCAGGCATGGCTGCTAAACCAGTAAGTGAGTGACCAGAGACACCAGAGGCAGGAATGGTTCTACCAATGGACTCGGTTACTTCTCGAAGCCTGTTTTCTTGTTGTTGCATTGGTTGGGATTGAAGCCAGGACGCGGTTTCGCTGAACTACTTCCCTCGCCCACCACGCCACACCTCAAATCCATTCCAAAAAAAGGCTCCCAAAAGCTTTAGCACTGAGTGTTAAAATTAATAAGTACCTTTTCCGAAAATCACAGTTATTCTGCTTGGAAACAACTCCAAAGAGATTTTAAAATTCTTTTGTCACACTAATTTCAAGTTATGAGATAAGAAAACCAAACACCTGTGACTTCATAGCTGCCTACAGAGCCCTCAGGAATGACCTGCATCCTCGTCAGTTAATTTAATCATTATCAAACTCCGAGAAACATGTTTTTAGGGGCACGGATGTGTGTATTGCATGATTAAAGTACTTAGTAGATTGTGGGGGATTTAACAGAGGCTTAGGCAAAGAGGCAGCTTATGGTTGGGAGACAGGCCGCAGCAGGTGGCCAGGTTTGCCTGGACAAAAAGACCAGACCCATCCACAGGGCACCTGTGTATTATCAGAAAGACAACCTGCAGAAAATAACAGGTTGTCCAAATAAAGCCTTTGGAAACCAGATTATCGTTCATGGATTTATTATTTAAAGACATCACTTCACAGGGAGACAAATGCCATGCAGTAGCAAGGCTGTTCTTGACAGTCATAAAGAACAGAACATTCCAGAGGCCACTGCTGTTCTCCCAGGTTTAGAAATATTTCTCAGGGTGAAAAACTGGAAGAGAGAGTGACCGTTGGATGACTGGTTCCTGCAGATGCTGTCTTCCAGACACTGTATGCACACATGGAAACCGTGTGAGCCACACTGATCTTAACGAACCCACTTTTCCACTCTTTTTGTCTCTCAGATAAGCTCACTGTATTTTTCATTCTCACTTATATTTGATGGCTGGTTCCAGCTAGCTGAGTATGACACATCATGATACTCATGGGCTGCTTGCTTATCTGGATTAAAAGTGTGAATCTGATTTTAGAAAATATTTTGAGCTGGTGGAAACTTTAATTTTTAAAACCTTTTTAAAGTTCATCATTTCTCTGCGAGGTTCCAGTCCCTCACAGTCATGATTCTCCGTCTTCCTGAATAAATTTTTTTGGTATTTCTTGATATTCTGGACTGCTTACCCGAATTGTCTCAACTTTGATTTCACTAAAAACAAACAAACAAACCAACAAACAAGCACCTCTGCTTAGCTCTATCATTTTTATTAAAATTCATTTGTATACATTATTTACCTAAGTGATGGTTTCAAAATGGCATTGCATATTTTGACCATGTTACATTCTTCCCCTTTATCTAAGTTAAGTTTCTACTACTGTGATAAAAACACCATAACCAAAAGCAACTTGGGGAAAGAAAGGAATTATTTCAGCTTATGTATCTCAAAAATCACAGTCTGCCGAGGGAAGCCAAGACAGGGACTCAAGTCAGGAACTGATCAGAGACCACGGAGGAATGTTGTTTATTGACTTCTTCCATAAGGTTTGCACAGGCTACTTTCTTTTTTTCCTTTATTCACTTTACAACCCAAACACATTCCCTCCCTCCTCTCCCAGGCCCAATCCTCTTTCCCTTCCCCCTTCCCCTCCTCCTCAGAAAAGGGGAGCACCTTCCCTTACCACCTACACATCAAGTTGCATCAGGACTAAGCACATACTCTTCCACTGAGGCCAGACATGGCAGCCCAGCTAGGGGCAAGTGATTTAAAAGCAGGCAACAGAGTCCATGTCAGAGACATCTCCCACTCCACTTGCTAGGGGACCCACATGAAGACCGAGCTGCCCATCAGTTACATATGTGTCGGGGGGCAGCGGTCTGGGGCCAGTCCACGCCTGCTCTTTGCTCGGTGCTTCAGTCTCCACAAGCACCCATGGACCTAGGTTAGTTGACTTGTTGGTCTTCTTGTGGAGTTCTTGTCCCCTTCGGGTCCTCTATCCTTCCCCCGACTCTTCCACAAGACTCCTCGAGCTCCACTGCAGTTTGGCTGTGGGTCTCAGCATCTGTTTCCATCTGCTGCTGGGTGGAACGTCTCAGAAGACAGTTACATAGTTTAAGATCACCTACACATGGATGTCAAGGCCTGCAGTGGGATGGGGCCTCCCATATCACTTATTATTACCTTACAGGTTTGCCTACCAGCCAGTCTTATGAATGCGTTTTCTTAATTAAGATCCCCTTTCCCCAGATATTCCTAAACTTTTTTTTTAAGTTGACAAATACCAACCAACACCTCTCCCTGACTATTACACTTCCAAACAGTCTCCTTTTTCCCTTCATGTCCATATATGTAAAAATCTAAGTTCTAGTTATTTTTAAAAAAAGATATTTATCTTTCACTTAATATAGTGATCTGCAGTTCTGCTCATCTTCTGCAAGTAATTTTAATTTGTTCTTTTTTTTTTATGGCTGGCTATACTGTATTGTTTATATATACCACATATTTAAAAATCCATTCACATTTTTTGGAGATTTTTCACTGCATATGAAATTTCCTTGATAGACTATTTTCTCCCTAATCTTTGTCTTAAATTATCAGTCTATTAACTTCCAGACTTACATTATTTCGGAGGAACTATCTACTTTAATGCTCTTCACGGTCACCCTGTATGGACTGTTTCCTCTCCTCTGCCTGCCTGAGGAGTTTTCTTTGATTTTCATAGTTTGTGCATCTCGGCACACATGCTTAGCAGTGACCTGGATCTGTTCTGCTTTGTTCTCCTTGAGGCCTTTCAGGTTGCGTGTATATAAAATTAGATGTTTTTAATTGTTTTGCAGACAATATCTGTTTGGAAATGTTTTCAGTCCTCGTTCTCTGGTGGAGGCTGTTATTCTGTGTGCCATGCCTCTGGGTGCTATGCTGCAGCCCCCAAATGCTCCATCCGTTCCCTGCTTTGTTTTATCTCTTCTTATTTCAGTTTGAGTTGTGTTGCTATTGAACACATTGCAAATTGCCTTAGTGTTCTGGGTTTGCTCCTTTAATTTATAACATTTACACTTTACTCATCCTGGCTGTTGCTCTGTCCCATGCTGTTGTCACAGCCATGCCCAGCTTTTCCAGTATATAACTGCTTATTTTTGTTTGTTTTGAGGCTTACTATGTAGGCTGAGCTGGCCTCAAATTCCCTACATAGCCCAAGTTGCCTTCAGAGTCACTTGAGTTCCCTTGTTCAGCCTTCCGAGTATTGGGATTACAGGTGTGAGGCACCATGCTGGGTTTCCTAGAGCTTCTTAACTATTTCATCATAATTGCCTTAAAGCTTCTGTCTGGGAGAATTAATGTCTCTTTGTGCCTTATGAGCTGCAGTAATGTTTCGAGAATGGTTTTTATTTTCTTGATATGTTAGTATCTCCAGTTTTTATTGAATATTAGACATAGAGTAGAGGTTGTAGATTGTGTTTATCTTATAAGGGTGTTAATTATGTAAATAGTATTGAAAATATATTCCAGGGAAAAATACATTCAGTGTCTCTGCCACTTCACTTGCTATGGGAAGCTATGTGCCCAAAAGCTCACATTCCCAAATACAAGGCAACCCTTGTCTACCTCCAGAAGGGGGCTAGGAAAGCTAAGATACTCTATGCAGAGCACTTGCTTGTGGTCCAGCATGATGAAGGCACACTTTCCTTCCACAGCCAAAGTCAGGTAGGCTTTCTTTAACACATCAGAAAATATTGGAGTATTTGAAATCAAGGAGACTGTTCTAGAATGCAGCCCACTATAGAATGCAGCCCTTCCATCACCAGTCAGGCTTCGTGGCTCAAGGGACTGGTGGAACAAAATGATGCTGCTGTGGTGACCATTGGTGCTGGTACCCAGGTGCCTTTGTTCTGTGGCATAGGACCTCATCGTGCTCTTCTAGCATTTCAGACCCAATGGGAGGCAAACTGCTTGCCTTGAGAGACAGGGTAAGCCTCAGGCCCTTTGAGTTCTTGGTGAGCTTTGTGTATGCGCTCTCTAGGTAGAACTCTGTTGGAATGAGCAAGAGATCCTGAGTCTAAGACTGCCCTGTGCATCCCCTGCCTTGCTCCTGCCCTAAAACTTCCCTTCTCTTCTCTAGCTGTTGTCTTTTCTACTCTTGCCTCAGGGGCTTTAGTCACTTGGTTCATAAAGAAGAGACTGGGGTCAGGGGGAGAAGAAGAAGATGGGGGAAGAGGAGGAGGAAGAAGAGGCAGAGGAGAAAAGGACAAAGAAGAGAAGGAGGAGGAGAAGGAAGAAAAAGAGGAAGAGGAGGAAGAGGAGAAGGAAGAGAAGTAGATCTTCCTTTACTATGATTTTTTTTTACTATGAGAGCTAAGCCCTGCTTCACTGTGGTCCTAAAAGAGCATTTATCTGGTCCCCTGACTACTCCACAATCTTTTCTCCTGAGCACCTAGTAGACGCATGGATACAGTATTTTTAAAATATATTTTATTAATTTATTCTTATTACATCTCAATTGTTATCCCATCCCTTGTATCCTCCCATTCCTCCCTCCCTTCCATTTTCCCCTTACTCCCCTCCCCTATGTCTGTGACTGAGGGGGACCTCCTCCCCCTGTATATGCTCATAGGGTACCAAGTCTCTTCTTGGTAGCCTGCTATCGTTCCTCTGAGTGCCACCAGGCCTCCTCATCCAGGGGACGTGGTCAAATATGGGGCACCAGAGTTTGTGTGAAAGTCAGTTTCCACTCTACACTCAACTGTGGAGAATGTCCTGTCCATTGGCTAGATCTGGGTAGGGGTTTGAAGCTTACTGCAAGTATTGTCCTTGGCTGGGGCCATAGTTTGAGCAGTACCCCTGGGCCCAGATCCGCCCAACATAATGTTCTTGTAGGTTTCTAGGACCCTCTGGGTCCTTCTATTTCCCCATTCTCCCATGCTTCTCTCATCTAGAGTCCCAGTAGGATGTCCTCTCCTCTGTCCCACTTTCCTGGTAAGTGAAGACTTTCATGGGACATGCCCCTTGGACTAGTGTGCAGATATAAGTGAGTATATACCATTTGAGTCTTTCTGCTTCTGGGTTAACTCACTCATTACGATCATTTCTAGCTCAATCCATTTGTCCACAAATTTCAGGAATTCCTTGTTTTTAATAGCTGATACAGTCTTTTAAGAGTAAATTTTCTCTGTACCCTGAGCACTCACCTGTAAAATGTCCTTAAAGGTCTCCTTAATACTCTCAGTTATTTCCTTTGTAACTATTGTTCAGATGTGCACCTCTTACACGTGCCATCTACACTGTGGCAGCTGATATAACCTGCTCCTCCCCTCTTTAGTCATCATAGTTGTCATGGGGTATTCACTCTTCACTGAGCACAAGAAATGGACAAAAATAATCTTCATCTGTGTTTCCATGCCTTCATTTTCCTTACGAATTCATATGATGAAGGTTGATAATCTCCAATAGGATCCTGGTAGGAAGTGTGGTTTTTTAGCAGGTGACTAGGTTAGCAGTTCTTTACCCTGAAGAATGAGATGAGTGTGTTTATAAGTCCCAAAGGGCTGACTCTCTCCTCCCCCCATATCTTACCTACAGTGTGAGATCACAGGAGAGCTGAACAGGCTCCCATTGTGGAGGCTAGAACCTGATCATGCAGTGCCTGGTCTTCCACCTTCTGTAACTGTGGTAAGTCAATTCTGTTGCCATTCTGTTTTTGTTTGCTTTTGATAAGCTGCCTGGTTTGGCGTAAGTTATGACAGCCATCCAAACAGAGTCAGACAGTGACCTGGCCTTCTCTTTTCATTAGGTTTGGAGCAATTCTCTCTGCAGCACTTCTACTCATCTAAAAGATGAGCCCAGGAAAGAATGCTGTCTGTCTAACGAAAAAGATGATCGTGGTGTAATTCACTCCCTCTACAAAGACTTGCCAAGCACAACTGGAGAAAGTCCACACAGTATGTCTTTCCAAAGATGCGCAAGCCATGGTGAGAAAGTAATATTCGAGGCTCACTCCCAAGGCATCGAGAAAGAAAGAGAGTGGTTCGAATCCCTTCAGTAAGCTTGTAATACCATCCGAAGACCGGTGTCCTTTGTGTCTGCCTGTCTCATGCCCCCTAAGAACACTGTGCACTCTGTCAGCCTAGAGCAGTGGTTCTCAACCTTCCTAATGCTGTGACCCTTTAATACCATTCCTCGTGTTGTGCTGACCCCTGACCATAAACTTATAGTTGTTGGTATTTCACAGCTGTAATTTTGCTACTGTTATGAATCATAATGTAAATATTTTGGGGGATAGAGGTTTGCTAAAGGGGTTGTGACTCACAGGTGAAGAAACTCTGGTCTAGGGACTCCTGCTTCCCCCCCCCCCCCCCGTTCTATTTAGTTTTTTGAAGGAACTCGAAGTTTGATGTTAGTTCTCTGCTTCCTCACTCGGCATGGTAGAGGGCCTGGTTCAGTCTGCAGTTCAGTCTGTCGAAGGTCCTTCAGAAGAAGGCAATAGTTATTATACAGATGACATCCATCAATCAGCCATCAATCAGCCGCTCTTTTATTTCCTTCCAACAAAAACTTTACTTCTTCCGTTTTTGATAAGGATGCTGAATTAAAGAGGCTTCAGAATATTACCTAAATGGCAATCTGGAAGCCCAAAATATATACCCTAATCTTAATTGTCAATTGTGAAAATTGAAATTAAAAAATATTAAAATGAAAGCTTTTCCCAAGGCTACAAATAAAATGAAAATAAAAAAAAAAACAAAATTGAAAAATCTTTGCTTGGCCATAGGAGGGCTAAGTGAGCAGACAGCTGTAGATAGTTGAAGGGCAGGGAGGTGGGGCAGGGGTAGACGATTGTGTTGAAATTCGGTATCTATTGCTAGTTGGTATGAACTTAGGCAAAGTGACTCAACCTGACACAAGCTTGAGTCCTGTGGGAAGGGGGAACCTCAGAACATGCCTTCATCACACTGGCCTGAAGGCAAGTCTGTGAGACATGGAGGAGCCAGGCTCACCTGGGCAGGTGGTCCTGTGCTATGTACACAAGCACATCGAATGAGCCCTGGAGAGCCAGTCACTCAGCAGCGCCCTTCCACTGCGCTCTGCTTTGGTCCTTGCCCCAGGTCTCTGCCTCACGTCCCTGCCCTTCCCTCCCTTCCCTCCCTATATTGCTTTTGCTTGTGGTTTTTATCGCAGCAAAAGAAAACAAGAGGCTCAATGCCTCTAACCTGCATTTTAGCTGGTTTTTTTCTCAAATAGGAACAATGTTTGTCAGTGTTTGATCATGAAATCTTTGAAACTGTGCTGCCTAGTGCACTCCGTAATATCTGAGGTTCTTCCAAACTGTACAAAGTATTTTGTGGTGTCCATGTAAGGACTTCAAGAGCCTGAGCAGTAGGAAAAACTGCTACATTGGAATTTTTCTGAGGTGTTTTCAAGGGCAGTGCATTGCCCCATCGCATAGATGTCAATTAAGTACAGAAAATGCAGGACCAGAGTGCAAGTTCAGTTTCCATTGCTTGTTCGGCAGGGCGGATGATTTGAAAACTCCGCTCTGAGTAGCCAAGAAAACCTAGGTGCTTGTGAGGACGTGAAGGGGACACCACATTGTTCTGCCAGGATGGCAAAGTTCTGGATGAAAAAAACTGGAGTGAAGATGATGTTCGGGGAGTTGCTAAGACTGAGATCAAATCTACAAAGTGTACTGTAGACATAGTGGCCATAGGACTCACTTCTTCCCCCAAGAAATAGCTGTGGCAGCGTTAAGTGCCAGCTTGGAGTTTCCAGTGTGCATTTTCTGGCCAGGGGTATAATTTTTATTCCTGTTTATTGACTAAGAACTGCTCCATTTGCTGAACTAACCACGCCATGAGGCCGCGGGGCGCCTTGTGGTTTGGCCTGCGGTACCTACTTCTTTCCGATAGATGGCGGCATTCCACAAACAACGTCCCCCTAAACAGCCTTCTAATCTGTTGACAGGATTAGGGACCCCTGTTGTTTTACAGGAAGTAAATAAATCCTTCTGGTATTCTGGAAACCTCAGAAGTGTTTGAGAGTGGTAAGAAATTGTTTATTCTGTAGCGAAGGTATCAAATGAATATTTACAGCGTTTAAAACAATTACCCGAGACTGAAGTGGACCCCTGCTAAAGCGCAGCCTGTTCGCATTACTTAGTTTAGAGCCTCTGCTACAAACTCCCTCCCGCGCAGTAGGTGAGTTTTGCCGACCGAGTTTCTGGCTGGCGTTGGTGGGAGTGAACTCAGTCCTGAGAAAATGGGGACAGAGACAGACTTCGTTTTCTAACCAGATGAGGTATGTAGAAACTAAAACAAACTTTCAAATCATAGTGTAAAATATAAGCCATATGGTGGGGTAGCTGCCGAGAATAAACAGAATAAAAGATGCAAACGGGAGAGAAATAATAAAGTCGTAGGTATGCTTAAGCAAAGGGTTAATGCCAGCTTTCAAAATTCTCACTGTTAGATTATGTTAAACAAGCGAAGTGTCTGGTCACAAGCTGGGACGTGGTTTTCTCTTTCTCTTTTCATTTTCTTCTTTCTCCTCCACTCACCTCCTCGTCCCTCCTCTCCTCGTTGTGTGCGTTTCCTAAGATAAATTTTCGTTGTTGTTGGTTTGTTTGCTGTAGTCCAGACTGACTTCAAACTCAGTACCTCCAGTCTCGGACACCTCAGCCTCCAAAGAGAGGAATTTCGGACCTAAAATACCAGAGGAGGTTCAGCTTTCCTTCACATTCATGTGGTTTCGTTTGTGGTGTAAGGGTGGCGGGGGAGGTAATCACACTACATAGGAGTGTACACGTGTGCCTATGAAGGCCAACTGTCCAGGTCCCATGTCTTCCTCCATGACTCCTCACCTTATCGTTTGGAACAGGGTATCTCACTGTTGGCATAGGCTGTGACTGGCTGCACTCACATTTCCCGGGATCCTCCTGTCTCATCCTCCCAGTGCTGGGCTGACAGTTACCAAACAGATTTTTTTTTTTTTTTTTTGGCATGATGTTGAGAATCTGAGCTCAGGTCAGTTATCCGCTAAACCATCTCCTGGGTCCTCCTCGGTATCCTTAAACACCCTTTAGACATATGTAAAAAACAACACAAATAATTGTCTATTAGTGGGGGCAATTACATGATTGCATTCATTGAGTTTCCAAGTGTTCTTGGATGCATTGCATTTTTTCTTTTTTCTAATTTTATTTTTACTTCTCAATTTATCTCTTCTTTCAACAAACTGATGGCTTTGCTAAAATCATTTGATTGTGAACATTAATCAAAGTAGATGAGTGATTATCACTTTTGAACTGCGTTTCCATATATTTAAGGTGAAGGTTTCGGTGTAAAACATGGTGTTGTAAGTGACAATCTACTGCCTGGCCTTTCATTGAGGAATAGTCTCTAAATGGCAGACAATGAAGACAAGTTCTCTTTTAAAAATTCTGATATGAAGTTGAAGTGTTGACTATTGGTTTACAGCCAATGGTTGTCAACCTTCCTAACACTGTGACCCTTTAATACAGTTCCTTGTGTTGTGGTGACCCCCCAACCGTAAAATTATTTTTGTTGCTACTTCATAACTGTAATTTTTCTATATATCATAAGATAAATATAATATAAATATGCAGGAAATCTGATATATGACCCCCCCAAAGGGGTCAAGACCAACAGATTGCAAACCATTGGTCTACAGGATAAGATGCTATACCACTCTTCCTTAAATTAATGAAGAATAACTGGAAAAATTGATCTTACCACAAATGCAACTGGTGCCAGTTATGACATGTAGTTTTTGCTCTTCCTCAGTTAAGCTCATTGGCATCATAGATTCAAGTAGGCACAAGGATAAAATGTAAGTCATAAATGACTGCCAGCCAATAAGGTGAGTTCGTCACTTGCTCTTACCCACTGTGGTGTAGATTTACCATGGACCACTGGCCTGAGTCATGATGTAAGCAGGGTTTTAGAGACTCAACACCCTTAACAGATTCCTCGTGCTTAGTAACCCGCCTCCCAGTCAGTTAGATCACATGACTGTTTGCAGTGTGAAGAATGCAGTTGATAATGGCCTCTGCTTATGGATGGTTCTAGACTGTAGCCATCCAGAGTATTTAGTTTCACAGGGTTCAGCCTGGTGTCATGAGAGCATTGTGTATTTGTGTATTTGTGTGGTATTGGCAGCAAACATAACTCAACAATATGCGATGACATGGACATTAAGACGATAAAATTCTAACTATTGGTTTTGTTACTGCTGTTTCCAGTGGCTGACGACTGTCCCTGACATTCTAAGTACCGCTCAAGGAAGAGAATCAGACGTCAACCTAAAGTACAACACACTGCAGTACAATTCTCTAAACTACAGGAAGAAGATATTACCAAAGATTTACTCTTCAATGTAGTTTTTTTAAAAAAAATAGCATTGTTCATTAAAAGCAGGATGTTATCCTTGAGACATTTACAACTCGACATCTCCATTGCTGCAATTTGGTTAGAACATTCCTGAAAAGCCTATTAGATAAGGCTCAGCCTCGTAGGTGGAGAGGCAGACAACAAGTTATTGGAAGTGTGCTCTTGAAGAGCTGTAGGAAGCAGATCGCCTCCTCTGTCAATTTCATTTTCTGACACAAGGCAAGGGTGCCTCATTCCCCCAACATGTGTTCTCACTGAAATGTGCAAAGTGCCTCTGTACAGGCCCCAAATCAATGAGATAAACTATCAGTCATGACTGAAACCTCCAAGACTCTGACTCACAATAAACCTTTTTTTTTTTATGAGTTGTTTTACTCATTCCCTTTGTTGCAGTGATGGAAAGATTACTGACATGCCCAGTCTTAGTTACTGTTCTATTGCTGTGCAGAGGAATTATGGCCAAGACAAGGAAGCATTTAGTTGAGGGCTGGCTTACAGTTGCAGAGGGTTAGTCAATGATCATCACAGTGGCAAGCATGGTAGCAGGCAGGAAGGCATGGGGTTGGAGTAGTAGCTAAGAATTTGTATTCTCAACTATGAAGAATGTCCTGTTCGTTGGCTAGATCTGGGTAGGGGTTCGAAGTTTACTGCATGTATTATCCTTGGCTAGTGCCATAGTTAGGGTTAGGGTTAGTGACCATGTCCCCTGGATGGGGAGGCCTGGTGGCACTCAGAGGAAGGATAGCAGGCTACCAAGAAGAGACTTGATACCCTATGAACATATACAGGGGGAGGAGGTCCCCCTCACTCACAGTCATAGGGGAAGGGAGTAAGGAGAAAATGGGAGGGAGGATGGAATGGGAGGATACAAGGGATGGGATAACAATTGAGATGTAATATGAATAAATTAATAAAATATATTTTAAAAAAGAATTTGTATTCTATCTACAAGCAGCAGGCCAAAAAATATAGACTGGGATCAGGTTTTGAAACCTCAAATCCTACCTATGATAACACACCTCCTCCAACAAGGGCACACCTCCTAATTTTTCTCAATCGGTTCCATCAACTTGAGACCAAGCATTTAAATACATGAACAAATCCTAATTTCCTTTTCCCATCAGCCTCTGGCAAGCCCACATTCTACTTTATGATTTTTGTGCATCTGACCATATTATATATGACACGTATACATAATATACATTGTATATTATACTTATATGAATTGAATCATACAGTTGTAGCACACTTCTTCAGCATCCACCCATGAGTGTAAATGAATAATAAAACTGTACTGCAGAAGTCTCTCTGAGATTGTCATTTCAGCTGCTTTGAGCAAATGGAAATGGTTTGCTGGATGCACAGTAGGTGCCTTCTAACCCTTTGATGACCCTCCACACCACTTTTGATGACTCTTCTCTACTTCACTTTCTTGTCAATAGTGTAGAGGGCCCAACCCTCCATGATATCTTCCTACAGATATTTGAATTCTAAATGATAGACATGTATAGATGAGACGAGATGATATCTTACTGTGGTTTTCTTCTGCTTTGTTTTTGTTTTTTGTTTTTGTTTTTTACTGGTCACTGCTAAAGACAGGCATCTTTCACATACATCCTAGCTATTTCTGTGTCGTTTCCAGTGGAACATGTATTCAAATCTGTACCCATTTTTAAGTGAAGTTATTACTATTATAGTTATCATCATTTTGTTTTGTTTTGTTTTGTTTTGTTTTGAGTTGTAGGAGTTCCCTGAGTGTTTTGGACACTAACCTTCCTGTGCATGGTCTGAGAATATTTTATTCCTCCTGCAGGCTGCCTTTCACTATCTTGGCTGTACTCTGAGCAGAGCCAAATTCCTTCACTGTGACCTACACTTTGCTTCTGGTGCCTATTTTGATGTCACATGCCAGAACTCATCTCAAAATCCACCCCATTCCATGCAATTTCTCTCTCCTGTTTCCTTCTAGAACCTTCATCATTTCAGGACTGTATTTAGGTCTTCCAGTCCATTTCTAGTTAATTTTTGTGTCTGTGCTACAGTTTTAAAAGTTATTTTTTCCCTTTCATCTCTGCCATCAGTATTATATGTGCAACAAATTTTAACTCTTAAGTTATCTCGCTTGACTCAAAACACAATTAAAGGTTCTTCTCAGAACAATTAGAAACACTAGGGAGATGGCTCAGTCAATACAGTGTGTGCGGTGCATATACAAGGACATGACTCTGGATCCCCAGAACCCCCAGAAAAAGCCCAAACTTGGGAGAGGAGCAGAAACAGGGAGATCCCTGATACTCACTTAGCAGTCTTACACACCAACATCGTGAGCTTCAGGTTCAGGGAGAGACCCTGTCTCAAAATACAAGCTAGAAAGTGAAGGGAGAAAGGCACTGACCTTAGACCTCTATGTGTACATACACAACAGCATACATACAACACAGCACAAACCACAGACACACTAAGGAACAAGTAGAGAAACTTTTGTTTTTGTTTTGAGATGGGAATCTCACTGTGTAGACCAGGCCAGCCTCAAACCCACAGAGATCTACCCACCTCTACGTCTCCAGTAGTGGGATTAGAAGTGTACATCACCAATCCTGCCCAAAATCTCGAGAAAAAGCAAAACCGTTAACAGTTGTGAATCCCTCTTTGAAATAATATAATTAGAAATAATTATGAGTATGCTAATATGACTAGCATATTTTCAGAAAGCATGGAGAAAATGAAAGAGATTGTATTTTTCTCAAAGTTTAGTAAAAGTCCCAAGGCTGTAGTCCCAATGTATTATGCAATATGTATGTATATCTATTATTATTATTATTATTATTATTATTATTATTATTATTATTAACAAAAAATCCTACAAATGACTTGCTGCTTCCCCCTTTGCATGAATATTTATGTAATGATAACCAAATAATTAAATTTAAATAATTATAATCACAAGAGAAGTCAGGTGTTCTTGAGGGCTGGGAATCAGGTCACCAGAGCTTTTGGTCTATATGCAAGGGCTCTTGTCTCAGTTCATTAGATTTTACCAGAGTTTGGCCAAGTTCAGTGTCCATACCTGACACGGTCTTCTTGCTGGGCTGTCTATACTGCTTTCAGGTCTGCCTGTGATCTGGGAACATTTCTGATCCTATCTGCACTTGTATAATAAATTGGGCACTTATTATTTCAGGTACCTAGGTAGATTTCCACCTTGGTTGCAAATCCCATCTGACATCTCATTTCGTCCTGTTCAACGTATTCAGCATCGCTCAGTCCCTTGTGGTTCCCTATAATCACTCCAAATTAGGGTGTTCCTTGTGACTGAAGGACTCTGCTCCTGATGTCACTGCCTTTCAGTGTGTCCAGAAAGCTTTCACAGAGCACACTGTCAGAGCCATCAGTCGCTCCACCGCATCTCGGCCCCTCTGCCTCATACCCAGGGTTATTCTGCAACCCTGCCTTCCCAAGGAGCAGTAATTAGGTCAGATCAGTTCTTCCTGTCTCTGAGCATGGTGTGTGATCATCAACTCAATGACTTCCGCTCCTTTCCCGACATCAGGCAGAGTCTCTCCCTTAAAATGCCGACTCTGGTAGAGTCCCAGGTTTGCCCCTGTATGGAACTTGGCCCAAAACACAGCAGAAAATCAACAACCAGCCCTCAGGAGGCAATGTGAACCCAAAGGCCACAGGGCACCTGTTATGTTCTTATTGTTCAGATCTCAGTGGCTCCCGGCTTCCTCAGATCTTCCAATGCCTATGCACTGAACGACATCTCTGCTAATCTTTTTATATTCCCACACAGACTGAACTGCCGTCATTTCTGTAAGATTTGATGCGTATCGTGCAGTGAGCGCTGTGATCAGGTAACTAGCAAGTTTATACTTACATTTCCCTGCATGAATGCTGCATCTCCGAGCTCTGGTGTGTGTGGTGCAGAGGGATAATTCCTACAGGGAGGGATCACAGCATGCTGGCTAACCACACTCTCCTAACTCAGGCTAGTGCAAGTGTGTGGATGAACAATTTTATATGTGCACACGTGTCTGACCTGAAGGAAGCCCCACATAGCTAGGGAAACATTATTTCAAGGTGTGTCTGTGAGGCTATGCCTGGACAAGACTGGCATTTGAGACAGTTGCCTGAATAAAAAGACCATAGGCACTCATGGCAGTGCACCTGCTGAGCTCATGCAGTCCGTTGAGGGCCCCAATAGAATGAGAATGCCAAGTAAAAGTGGACTTGCTGCAGTTATTTAAGCTAGGACACTCATCTCTTAGATTTAAGCCCTGAAAATTTACAGGCCTTTGGACTGATACTCTCACCATGTTCATTGTATTGCCCTGGAGAACGTGGACTAATAGTGAGTTTATGTTCTGTCTCCATTAACAAAACAGACAAACAAACAAACAAACAAACCACCTCATTCTAGTGCCTTAATTTTTTCCAAGTCAAATCTTCAGCTGTGACATGACCAAAAGCTACTTATAAGTTGATACCATAAGGGTTATGATGTCAGCATTTCAGTGGGTTGTCCCTGCTGTTTTGTTAGCAATAGAACATGCAACCTCCAATCTTCTCCTTACTGTTGTTGTTCTGTGCAAGTCTGGCTTGAGACTACTGTGTTGACTACCCATGTGTGACAAAATGAATTTAAAACATTCCCGTGTTCCTTAAGGCATGACTAAGGAGGGACAGAGACCAGCATCTGGAGATGGTAAAATCAGCTACCATGGAGGAGTCTTCACTCTTTGCTTAGTTTTATTACCAGTGGTGGAAGTCATAGTAGTCTTATCAGAGAAATAGTGTTGAAGTCTCATCAATGTTTCATTGAAAAAATAAAGCCCAGTGGAGGCAGTACCTGATTATGTGGCCTTGAACTCGTGGCAATCCTCTGCCTCAGCTTCTTTGGCGCTGGGGTTACAGATGTAAGCCATCCGGTCTGGTCTTGAGAGTGAGAAACTTTTTGGTAAAGGGTTAGCAAAGGAGAAATCAATGGCCTAGAATTATTTAAAACCCAGAGGCCTGGGTGTTGTACATGGCTAAAAAGGAGGCTGAGCCAACACAGTTGTCATGATTCAAAGCTTTTCTGGATTTTATAGCAAGACCCCTTGTGCCTCAAAAACAAGCAAACATCCTGAGGTTCCTGGGCTCTAGAGGCAGGCTCATGTGCACTTGAGTCCAAAGTCTGTTTTCTGTCTTGCAGTGACTTAACTGGGATCTGTTTCACACTCTTGTCTGCGAATTGAGATAACAAATTCTCTTTTGTCTTTGCCATGGGGTAGACTTAGACTTCGGTACAGTAGGGGATCCCCCACAAACATTCAACGAAGACTCCCTGCATGTTATTCTTTGTTAGTAAATATTTGGTTGCTTTATAAAATATGTCAGATGATAATCAAGTTAAAATGGAAGTGTGGTGTTTGGGAGAACCGAGGGGCTCTTGGCTTAAGAGACTTTGGTGCATGGGCCATTGGCCCTAATGCTTTTAGTCCTCTCACAAGACAGCCTAGCCTGTCATGCTGGGAGTGCACAGGGAAAGAAAACTGCTTGCCTCGTGGCAGCAAGGCAGCAAGGCAGGAAAAGGACTGGTGTCCCACAATCCCCTTGAAGAACAGACCACCAATGACCAGAAGATCCTCACAAGGCTGACCTGTACAGAATGCCACCCTTCCTGCTCACTCACTTTCTTCTGTGGTGACATGAGTATCAAAATGTGGCTCTTTCCTACCCACAATGTTTTTGAAGGGAAAGTGGTCACCAGCGGAGAGGATTCACTGATACTCAATACAGATCCTGCTGCGCAAAAAAAAAAAAAAAAAAAAAAAAAAAAAAAAAAAAAAAAAAAAAAGAAAAGAAAAGCATTCCTCTGAAGAGAGAACCCTGCAGAAATAAATGACCTGCTACTGTGCGGCCTCAGAACAGTAAGAGTTTGGCCTCTTGAGTTACAAATATGAAACATGACAAATAGCTGTGCTAAAAGAGATCGGGTACTTCCTGGAGAACAAAATCGAGTTCTTGCAGGTGACCGCTGCATCTTTAGAACCTGCTGGTCGAACAGGCCAGTAAAGATTTATGGGGCTCAGGCAGATAGTCTGAAAAAGCAGAAACACACTGGCTTGCTTCTATAACGGTGGGAAACAATATGAGGGGGGAATGTTAGGACAGCCATCTATGAGTGACAGAATACATGGGGTGATTGCAATGAGTCACAAAAGAAAATCCATTGCAATGTCATGCAAAAAACCCCATATATACATGCTCTTACAACCCATAGGATGTCTGACATCCCTGGTTCTTCAGAAATGGGGTATAAGATAACATTCCAATGTCTAAGACATCTATGGCTGGGAGCATGTGGCCTCAGTATGTACTGTGCCTCCATTAGTTTCTGATAAATAAAAAGGGGCTGGCAAAGCAGTTTGGTGATCATATCCAATTAAAAAAAAAAAAAGCAAAAGCCCTCATGGCATGAACTGCCTGGCAAGTTGCCAGCAGGTTGCAGGGCCATAGGCAGCACAGCCGTATCCGTGGACTTTTCATTTTCTACCAATTATTTTCACTCTTACACATCTAAGTGTCTCAGTGGTTATAGTTTTCTGTGTTGCTTGCCTCCACCACCTTTATATGCTTGTGTTACGTAGCTTTCCTGTGACAGTGACAACATTCCTGACATAGACAATGGAGGGTCTGGAAGATTTAGGCTCAAAGTTTCTGAAAAATTAGTCTGCAGTTTCTTTACCCCATGTCCTCAGGCTGAGTGTCATTGCACTGGGGTGTGAGAGAGAGGAGGTACCTTCCAAGTGATGAGAATGGCTCTTCCTTATGCTTGCCTTGATGATCCTCGAGCTTGGATAAAATACACTTGACAATTTCAAGTTAGACCAAGCCAAAACATTGGTAGCCAAACATGGGTAGGCTTGAAGGTGCTTGCAATGTCCAAACACAATGTTGGAGGATTTAGCATAGAAGAAACCAATACTTTTTTTAAAAAAATATGGAAATAGTGTATAAGTTGAGGCTTCAGTGGTACAGTGAAAAATACAAATAAGACTATTTCCACAAACACATTACACAGACACTGAACTGTTGAGGAAATAAAATCTTTTCCTTCACTGAACGACACTCTCTCCTTGCCCTGTATGACCTGGATAGAGAGTCCAAACTGTTGCGTGTTTTACTTAAGCAACTTAAACGGCCCAGTGTTGGTATTAACACACTTTGATATGACTAAATTTTTAATCACTCAGTTTCTAAGACTTGGAAGAGTCCTGTAGCCAAAGACTGTCTGTCTGTCTGTCTGTTTAATATTTACCTACCTATGTAGCTCTATCTCTCCCTCCCATCCCCTCGTATGTGGACAGGATGTGCACATTGAAGAAATAAACACAAGATTTCAGTGTGTTTTGTTATGTGGAAAGTAGCATGTTCTAAATAGGAAGGCATGAATGAAACTGTCACAAAAGCCAAAATATGAAGTAGTTTCAAGCTATAAAAGTATAGTTTGGTGTTTTGTTTTGTCTTGTTTTGCTTTTTCACAAAACAATATAGGATAGACTAAACTAGTCACCACAGGTATAGTAATATAGATAGAGGCATGACACTTGTGACTTAATTTGATCACAATTGGCAAAGAACACACACACACACACACACACACACACACACATACACACACACATACACACACATACACACACACATACACACACATACACACACACACATACACACACACATACATACATACACACACACATATACACACACACATACACACACACATACACACACATACACACACACACACACACACACACATACACACACACTCACTTCATGAAATTAAACAAGCAAAACAGAAAGTCTGGAATATTCACCAGTAGTGATAAATTGTGTCCAAGTCCAAGCTGTTGAGACCTGTTCTTCCACTCATCACATTAGACAGTGTTTAGACTATGGTAGACTCCATGTCACAGAAATGAGGGGAAGTCTAAGAGCACATACTGAACTTTCTGGAAGCAATTAATAGCAGAAATGTAAATTTCTTGAATCACTTAGTTTAGCAATTCGAAGTCCTTACTTAAATATGTTAAAGAATAGACAGAGCTTCCAGAAAGATGACATTTATAATGCAGAGGAGTTAGAAAGGGCTCAAACAGTCCTGATTAAACTGAAGGTCATTCATGAAGTAGATATTAGGGAAAGTGCTCATGGGAGAATAGTAAACATACACTAAGATTATTTTCTTTCATACTGCAATCGTTCAGAGAGAAATTTTGCAAAGTTATTCATGTTATGTTTGTGTGAGTGAGTGTAGCGCCTGCATAGATGTTTATGCACCACATGTGTGCCTGGTGCCTGTGGGGTTCAGAAGCAGGTGACAGACAGATCTCCTGGAACTGCAGTTATGGGTAGTTGTGGGCCACCATGTGGATGTTGGATTCTGAACTCAGGTCTCCGGCAAGGGCAGCCACGGCTTATAGCCCTTGAGCTAGCCTGACATTTTGTAATAGTTTTTAGCATATTTTCATAGTACAACTTGTATTACCTTATATAATTTCATGATTTCCTATTTCTCTAAATAAATGTCCGCAGTTGTCAGCTGGTGATAAGGACTGTCAGAGAGAGGGACGAGGACAGTGGCGGTAAGACTCCGATGTTTAAACGCTGGGTGCTAGGGTCTGATTTCAGACTTAATTGACTTCATATTTCCACAATCTGAAAATCAGGACCATCAGGGTATTTGCATATTTACTCCAAAAAAAAAAAACCCTGTTCATAAAGCCCTTTAAGTTGATAAGGCAGCTGTGTACACGTGAGATTCCGTAATGCCACCATGAGGAGGGAAGCGGGAACTGATCTTATCAGCCATTCACCCATAAAGGAGTCTCTCAGCTCTGTCCCCACATACATGATAAACTACACAGCAGCCATTGTGCCCTGTTGCCATGGCTCCTGGGAGAGCCTCGCAGGTTTCGGTTCCACACCACAGCTGGTTTGGGCATGTTTCCGACACTTACAGATCAAAGAGCAACCTGCATTGCATTTCTGTGCACACCCACAGGCCGGTTTTGGAGTGCTTCTCCCAGCTACAGAGACAGAAAAACAGAAAAATAAAAGGAAGCAGCAAATGTAACCCCCCACCCCGACATCCCCACAGAACACAGGCTTGGACATTGGAATCTACTTTGCACAGGAGAGAAGTTTCAGAGCAGCACAGTGTTCAGAAAAGGCAAAGAGAGACATCAGGCACAAGGCGTGACTGTCACCCCACATCTTTTGTTTGTTCTCACCCCTAACAATAAGTGTGTTTCTCCGCATTTGGCTTCAACCTGTACCTGCCCGCCAGAGACCCTAGGTCGCACCGTGCAGAAGTGTACGTCAGTAAAATAAAGCTCTTGGTTAAAAGACTTGGTATTTCAGGTATATAAATCTCTACTCTTTCCTCGCCCACTTTGAGTGCTTTCCCATGGAAATTATCAAACTCTGAGGAAGAAAAGAAGTAGCTCCTGCAGTTAGACCTTAAAGTTGGATGCCCTGTGATCCCGATGTGGGAGATGTTATAAGAAAGGAAGAAAAGAGGCCAGAGGGATGGCTCATCGAGTAAGAGTGGTTGATGCACAGTGATGCACAGGGGTCAGGGTTCATGGACCCCCACATTGAGGAGCTCACAGGGCATGTAACTCAAGCACCATGGGATCTGAGGCCCGTGGCATCTTTGGGCACCTGCATTTGCATGCACATACCACTCCAACACATAATTAAAATAAAATAATTCCATATGAATATAATGTATTCCCATACCTCATCTAAAGGCTTTAATTTATCCTGGAAAGTTGAAAATCTCCCCCATGAGTTCCAAGATGGTACCAACAATGCACATATGGTCTTTCTTTGTTTGATACATTAAGAAAATAAATTAGGATACAATCTATCTTAACCTTGACCCTAAATAATTTCATAAGTTAAAAAATGCATGAACTGGGCATCAATTAGCTATAGAAATTATTTGCAAGTGAATTCAGTATTTGTATACAACAGTGTTACGAAGGCGAAGAGTTCCTGGATTTTCTTCTTCCAACATTCATTATCAATTTTTCAATCTTTTGGAGTCCCCTGGTTGTTTCACACTAAATCTGCACTTAAAAAGAAATATGGGTACTTAAAAAAGCAAAAGACCTTGAGGGCAAAATAAAGCTCTTTGAACTAAGTAGGACAGTGCAGACACAAGACGCAACAGTGTGGCTGAACATGTGAGCTCCCCCTTCTCAGGATCAGTACAGCAAAATTACTGGTTTATCCAAATATCAGGACAAATTTAGTTCATTATAATATCACTGTAAGATATTGTATGGAGGTAACTTGTAGATGTGTTTTTATCTCAAACTGAATGCCAAATACTACTACTACCTCTCTGAAGTGGTGCTGAATACTCCAAATCCAGTCACATAAGAGGAGGAGGAAGAGGGTTATGAGTTCAAGACCACCCTAAGCTGCATCATGAGACTGCCTCCAAAATGCTTGTAAATGAGGTGATGAGTTTGTTAGGTTGAAATGTTATTTGGAAAGTCTGCACATATTGGAAATAGTATCATGGTTCCATATACAGTAGATGTTTCATCACTCAGTGCTGTTTGCCGGTCTTGACTCTTTATCACTTCTCCCCACCCCCCCCCCATCCCCTCACCCGCCCGCCGCTTACTTCCCACATTCTATTGAGGCTGCTGTTGCTGAGGCAGGGTCTCCTGTGTCACTTAGGCTGCATTGTAACTCACAATCCTCCTGCCTCAAACTCCTGATGATATCATAGGTGTGTATCTTTATGTCTGGCATTAGGACTTCCTGGTTTCTGCTCTTTCAAATCTACTCTCTCTCTCTCTCTCTCTTACAACCATACTGCAGTTTTTTCATAAAGTCATATGATCTGCTTTATGGTAAAGACTCTGGCTACCAGTGGCCTTTGCCCTGGTGCTTCCAATTAAGCAGTTACTCAAGGACTGTTGCTGCCCTCCTCCTATCTGCTCTATCAGGATTAAAGTCATGAAAAATATTTCATCAGGGCTAGTGAGATGGATCACTGGGTCAAAGTCTCTGCCACCCACCACATCTGCCAACCTGAGCTCAATCCAGAGTCCCGTAGATAATTTAGAGAACTGACTGTCTCTAAGTGTCCTCCAACAACCCCAGGAGTACACACACACACACACACACACACACACACACACACACACACACAAGCACACTTACACAGAGAGAGTGGGATGCGGGGAGAAAAAAATAGAAAGATAAAATGTAAGAGCATTTATCACTATTTCATCTGGCTTGGATATGATTTCTACCTTCTTCTTTAAGCTCCTTTTCAACACTGGCTTATCTAACATGTTTCATCTTTTGAAAACAGAACTAAAGAAAGTACTTGTCTCATATGCCATCAAGATTCATGAGTTAATTTTGATGTTTATAAATTCAAAGGGCATTGAAAAATAAACAAGTAAACTAGGGGTGTAGTCAGTAGTGTAGCTTAGAGGCGGGTCACGTTCTTAGCATATGTTTGACCCGCAACACCTCCAAAATAAACTCAGAATATTAAGCACAAATTTTAGTATACTCTTCAGACAAGAAGGATCACCATCTGTTCCTATGCTACTGTTGCCATCTTAGAATTTTTCTTTTTCCAGACTCCTGACTAAACTAAGAACAAAAGAAGTGGCAGGTCAATGGAATGATTTCCCAATCTACTTCTTAAGCTATGAACTATAACCCTCCACAAAACCTTTCTACTCATTGTCAAAATGGAACGTATCTTTCTAAATTTTCCTATTTTGTCATTTTCTTTCTGTTTGTACTCTTCAGAGATGCTTTTATTGTGTCAGACCATATTCAGTCTTCAAAAATGGATGTGTTAACATTTTAGTAAATGTCCCTTGTGCTCTAATTTTTTAAAAAGGGGAAAAAAACAGAGAAAGAGAGAAGGGAACATATTGAACACATTGAGGATGTTCATGAGGTAAATATAGGGGGTTGGAAGAAGGAAGTTGGGAAGTAGACATGTTCATATTTTATTAAATATTTGTCAAATTTTCAAAAATATAACTTACAACTAAATGTGTGTGTGTGTTGTTTTAATCCCACATGGGATGAGGCAATTTACTCAAATTTCCTTTCTCTAGATACTTACAATGCAGAGGTGTAGATGCTGGGGGCCAAAGGACAGGTGAGAGCATAAAAATAAAGAGGTTTGGCTTGTTTTCCTTGGAGTGGATCCCAAGTGAAAGATGATTGTACGGTTCCATTTTGAGGGTTAACCATGTCACACTTACTCTCTGGAGCCCTTTCCCCTTAGCCTCCCATCCCTTATCTCACTAAGAGAGCTTGGTATCCTAAGGGGCTTGGTTTCAGGGTTTCCTGTGGATTCTCAAATCCATGGGGGCTAAAGTTCCTTATATGAAAATGGACTGGTACTGCATAGAGGATTTTCACATGGCCCTGCACACTATCGGACACTGCAGGTCAATTACAAAACCTATCAAAGTGTGACTAGTTACTGAACTCAACAGTGACGTGTAAAGAAACAACTTCGTGTCTTCAGGCCCAACAATTTTTCCTGAATGCTTTGATCCGTAGTTAGTTCATTTTGTAGAGGAAGAACACGTGAACACAGAGGGTGAACCATTTTTTGAAAGAAGCCTGTTCCTCAACAGACTCGCGCTAACTAATCTTAGGAGCACTTATTGTGATAAATTAACCAGGAGAAATGCATTCATTTCCAATGAAAATATTTGGAGGTAATAGAGAGACTAGTTGCATGGCTTCTCATAACAAAGTGTGTGGTCACCTAAAAACATTGAGGTCAGGAACACAAAATGATGTCCTAGGTATGGTTTCCAGATCTTAGATTAAAGGGAGTTTTTGTGTTAATGGTTGGTGCACTGGTAAAGGAAAATCCTAGTTATGACATGAGCTTACTGAATGTTTACTTAGGATCCTGTTACTACTTTTGAAGGGAAAGAGGAAGGAAGGCCGACCAGCAATCAGATTACTGTCAATAGAATGTAATAAATTGAATTTGTGGATGTTTTGAAACTTGGGAATAGAGCAAAATGACTACAATAAAGGTTACAATGGTGTGTAGGAAATAATAGGCCAATGAAAACAGCAAGCTCTTCTTAGGAGGTGAAGAATAAAAGCAAGGGTCTGGAGGTGGATAATTAGAGTAAAGTTCATCTGAGTGATGCTGAGTGAAGGCTCACTTTTCCCCTACAGTCCAAAATGAGAAAATGATGTTGATTCTCCGTTATCATTGAAACAAACGGTGCACTTTGCAGGCTATTAACTACCATCTCCCAGCTCACGACACCCTCTGATTTCATGAGTTTGCCCAAGCTGTGTCCGAGAGTTCAAGGCTTATGGTCTCTTTCAGCCTAATTACGAAGGTGCACAGCCCATGCGGTGAAACAATATAATGCATGATAAAGCTCTCCAAGAGTCTCAATGCAAGGCAAGCGCAGCACATGAGTTAATGAAAACCTGGGAAGCTTTGCGAGCAAACCCTCAAAAAGGTAATGAGGAGGCATGTACTCGTGGTATGTGGATTGGAGGAAGAAATTAAGGATGGAGGAAGCTGGGACTAACTTTCTCCAAGAAGTATGACTACTGGATTGGTTACAGTGACTGCACTAGGAAGTGATGTGACCTCAGGCACAAAGGAATAGGCTTTATGAGCATGCCCTGGGTCCAGGCAGACATGCTCAGATACTCAGAGCCACAGATGTTGTTCAACATCCCCAGTCCAAGAAAGCTTAACCTCTTAAACCCCACTAACTTATCACTAGAAAATAGCTCCAACCTCAACGATCAGCTGTCAAAGCAAAGTAGCCAGTTTCCAGTATACAACACAGACCGCCAGCATAAAGCTGTCAACTGTCAGTCAAAGTCTAGGTGGAAAGGTTTTTGACCTCCAGGACTAAGCTGAGACCAATTCAAACCTTCCATTTCAGAGCCCTGGCACTTCTCAAGGAATCTCCATGGTTTCCTCGGCAGCTTCAGTGGGATGTTGTCATCTCAGTGGTGTGTGTAGCACAGCCGCCCAGACAAAGCTGTTTCTGTTTCCAAGGTTCATGAAGTGTCCTACATTAGAATCATTTGCTGCCTATGTTATGCCTTGTTTCTCTCTCTCTCTCTCTCTCTCTCTCTCTCTCTCTCTCTCTCTCTCTCTCTCTCTCTCTCTCTCCCTCTCTCTCTTCCTGTCTCAGTCTCTGTCTCTGTCTCTCTCTGTCTCTCTCTCTCTCTGTCTCTCTCATAATGCCTATCTATGTACATTTGCACGCACCTTGAATCATAGAAATCGTGACCAAGTAATTTCAGAATATTGTCACAGAACCCTTGGAGAAACAAACATAGCATTATGTGCTGGACCCCATGGCCCGTTGATCCACACTGCTCACCCTTCCTGACTCCAGCATCCCTCCTTCGGTGCTTCTGCACACAGCCAAGGCCCCCAGGAAGCTTCTTAAGCATCTTCACCTTTCATGTCACCACAACTCTCTATGGTCTCTGGCAGACATTTAACCTTCTCTCGGCTCAAACTATGGCTTTTCCCTTATAAACAAGACGTATTTCTACCTAGGATACTTTAATTTTTCTACTAAGTTATCATCATGTCTTCTTGAGCACTCCAAATACGAGGAAAATGTAAAGATTGAGAGGTAGTCTGTGTTTGTAGTAATTTTAGGATGCTTTTCAAAAGAGTAGAAAGGGCTACTACAGAAATGAGAGAACAGTCTATACAAGATGGGAGAGATGCAAGGGGAAGCTTAGATTTTCTTGGTGACCTGCAGGTATTGCTTAAAAAACCCCAACTCTCCAGAAGAAATGAATTTTTCTGCTTTCTTACTTCACCTTTGGGTTGCATGGGGTCATTTTCTCTGTGTGTCCTCTCTCTCTCTCTCTCTGTCTCTCTCTCTCCATATGTGTGTGTGTGTGTGTGTGTGTGTGTGTGTGTGTGTGTGTGTGTGTTTCCTCAAGCACCTTCTTCTGCTACTGATTCTGTCTTCAGTGTTGAAGATTTCTCTGCTGTTACCTGTTGTACCTCAGATTTCCCCCTGCCTATTAATTCTTTAACTGACAGGGAAAACAAACCCAATCTAGACCCCTACAGTGTATCAATAGTAATAGGCCCAGAAACACACTTACTGTTTGTTGCTTGGTTTATGACTTTGCAATTCATGTGTTCTAGGCAAGCTCTCTGCTACTGAGCCATGCTCTAGCCTATTGAGAACTGTCTTATGTTTAACCAAAGATATCTGTCAGTTTACAATATATTAAGTCCCTGTTAATGGGATAAGAGAATGGGCTAATTGCTCCTCTACCTGCACTTTCTCGTCTGCAAGACACAATCAGTACCACACTTATGCAAGGCTGCTGGGCGGAACACAAACTCTGAGCGCATGCAAAGCGGCTTTGTATATAGTGGGGACTGTGTTGAGCTCTCAGCTAGCTGTGTAATTGGGCGGCATTGGCAGTAATAGCCTTGGTTCGGAATGTGAAGCTGCACTACCCTGCGCTAAGCATTACTGCCTAGCTTGGTTCCCTTGGTGGGTACTAGGAGTTCAAAGAGATAACATCCCTTAAAAAAAAGTCTTCCAGTCATTGTGAGAGTACCATTGATGAGGGGGAGAGCGGGACCCAGCCTCTCTGACCCTTCTCTTTCTATCCTGCCCATGAGATGAACAGTTAAGCTCTGCCAGGGAGATGCTGACCCTCCACCAGAGGCCCAAAAGTCACAATTCCATGTAACTATAGGATAGAACCTTCCAAACCAGGAGGCAAAACAAACCTCTTCATAAGCTGCTCAGAACAATGAGATAAGACAAAAATTGGGGAAATGATCTTAAATCAATCCTTTCTTAGAGTATTTAAGGTTTTTACATTTGCATTTGAAAACTGCAAGTGATTTCACAATATACATCAAAAATTATAGAAATGTATTTTGACAAGCAAATAGGGTCAAAAGGCTGCATGGCCAGTTGTTTAGGAATATTCTAACAACTTTTAATTAGAAAATCAGGCAACAACTAACTTTAGTTTTCTTTAAAATAAATTTATGCAAATGCTTTTGTTTTGTTAAAATGTGTCTGTGCATCTTTATGAGTTTCTTTTTGTTTCTTTTCTTTTTCTATTTATTCCTTTTTTGTGTGTGCCATTTTTCCCTTCTGGTTGTTTGTTTTGAACTATTACAGTTTATTCATTTTTGTTTTATCTTATTTTATTTCATTATTATTCTTTAGCTGCCTCTTTATTTTTTAATGAGAGACAGGATGTGTGTAGATTCTTATGGGGGGCGTGATGGGGGAGAAATTAGGGGCAATTAGGGAAGGGGAAATTGTAATCAGAATATACTGAATGAAAAATATCTATTTTCCATAAAAGCGAAGTGTTATTATTTTACAGTGATATTGTACATAATTTCATCTAATTAAAGACTAGATGCTTTACTGCTTCAGTTTGTAACCGGTATTCTGCTCAACACTTTCCCCAATTCCCCTTTTGAAATTTGTAGAATTATTTTAGCTCAATATAGCACCTCAGATTTCTCACTGCCTTTTCAATCACTATGAGTAGACAATATTTTCATAAAATATTTAACAAATTTTTATAACATTTTTAAATGCGTCTTATCTATAAATATATATCATACATGATCCTGACCAAATATTTACTGTCACATGAGTCACATTTTACTATGCTGGTTGTCCTTCTTGATGATGACATAAGTGTTATATAAACATATTTAAATTATTGAGATGGAGAAGGCAGTACAGCTCGATGGCAATTTGTGCTTCTTCTTGCTAATTATACACTTTTAAGAAGTTGGCACAGAACAGTTGTTTCAAAGAGTGGGGCAAGAAATGTTGTCAGCAGCCACTCCTGAACCATGTGTATGTCACCCCCAAGTAATGCAGGGAACTGCATACCTGAGACACTGCCCATCAGATAGCAGCTTTTGATTTATTTCAACTACCTTTGATCACACTATTTCAAAAACAGTCCATGCACACAGTGAACGGGGCACTGTGGGACAAATGCCAGGCTGGGCTGTAGGACACACTGTGGACTAGAATGGCAAGCTGCCCTCTAGAGACAGTTACTGCATGGACTTGTCTTCTTGGACACTGGCTTTGGTTGTTTCTCGTATGCCAGGTATGGGCCCATTGGTAGTACGACCATCTCTGCCTTCAGCAGCACTTTGTGAAATACCTCAGCTACCTCATGAGAATAGACTCTGTTTCAGATTCCGCAAAAGGCATTTGCAGTAGTAAGAACTGGCTTTTCAACTGAAAGCGATTCCCCTTTAAACTAGACCCAATAAAAGGAAAGCAGAGTGCATTTTGTTGGGTCAGCACCTGAGAAACCTGCAAGTAGATTTTTGAAGGCCCAGTGGCTCAGCCACAAGCCTTCAGATGCCGTCTCCACTCATTGACTTGGTTTGGCACTGTTCTCCATGCAGTCTCCTTGTGTGGCAGGCAAAACACCAGCCCCTCCGAGTAGCAGGTCTAGCAGGGAACAGTAGTCTCGTCCCATCATCTACAGAGCAAGAAATCTCTTCCTCCATAAATTACTGGCCTGCCCACAAAGCATCCTTTGCCACTAAGTCGACCCCTATAACTGGAAGATAGAAAAACTATCCTAGCATCTCTACTACAAACACAGGGATAGAGATTTTGTTTGTTTTAGGAATTCAGAGAAAAGATCAGAAATCATGCTGGTCAATTCCACCTTCAGACCAGCATCATACACCTTGGCAGCAAAGATGTTAAGCAAAGATCAAACCCTTTCATTCCTAAAAAGACATTTAGAAATAGATACACAAGCGCTCCCATGCATGCACTTGTGCACCCACACCCCCCCCACACACACTTAGTAAAGTTTGCAATAAGAATCCTATGCAGAATCCAAAGCCATTTGGCATCAGCTCTTTCTTCATGATGCCCCATATCTGCATCTCTGGGAATGGCTACTATATACTTTGGACTAGTTCTAACCTCTCTCACTCACCGGGATCCTACCAACATTTTACACATTGTAATTTCTACTGCACACAGTTATCCTTACTTGAAATAGACAACACAGGAAAAAAGTATCTTCAGAACCCACATTGCTTCTCAAAGTGCACCTTTGAGAAAGGAGAATGCCTTTCCATCTTTCACTGAAGCTAAAATTGATTGTCATCCTCAAGCCCAATGCTAGGGGCATCTTTAAAGTTGTCCCACAGTTACCACTTACTATCTCCTTCAATTGCAATTTTTCTTCCATTCTCAGAATAATGTATGGGCCATGCTGCCTGTGAGCACGCGTGCACAGTTGTCTCCTGATCAATATCAGCATAGTAAAAACTGTAGCTCAAAGGCTCCAGAGGTCATGGTGAGTTCCAGGCCAGTGTTGTTGAAAACTTAGAAGGGGTTGTATTTCCTGGATAGAGCTGCAAAAGATCATCCTGAGTGAGGTAACCCAGCCCCAGGAGGATATGCATGATATATACTCACTTATAAACAGATATTAGCCACATAATACAGGATAACCATATTATAATCCTCAGACCTAAAGAAGCTAAGTAACAAGGAGGGCCCCAGGGAGGATGCTTAACAATCCACAGACTTGACAAAGCTAAGCAATAAGGAGGGCCCCAGGGAGGATGCTTAACTCTCCTTCAGAAGGGCAAATAGAGTAGACACTGGAAGCTGTTGAAGAGAAGGAACAGGACTGCAGCCTATCATAGTCTCCTCAGAAAGACTCCACCCAGCAGGGGATCCAACCAGAAGCTGAGTCTCACAGCCAAACTTTGGGCAGAGCACAGGGAGTCTTATGGAAGAGTTGGGGAACAGAAGAACCTGAAGAAGACAGGAGCGCCACAAGAAGACCAGCAGAGCCAACAAACCTGGGCACAAGGGGACCAGCAGAGACTGATGCACCCAACAAGGACCACGCGTTGAGAGGACCTAGATGCCCTGCACAGATGTAGCCAGTAGGCAGCTCAGTCTCCACAGGGGTCCCTTAGTAAGGGATGCAGGGGCTGTCGGTACCATGGGCTTTGTTGCCTGCCCTTTGATCACTTCCCCCTGGCGGAGTACCTTACTAGGCCACAGAGGAAGAGGATGTAGGCAGTCCTGATGAGACGTGGTAGGCTGAGGTTAGTTGATAGAGGAGGAGGGTTTCCCGTCTCTGAGGACCGGAGGAGGGGCATGCAAGGGGGCTGGGGAAGAGAGACGGGGAGAGACCTGGAAGAGAGGAAGGAGGGGGCTAAGGTGAATACATTTTTAGGAATAAATTTAAATTAAAAAGAAAAAGAAAACTCAGTTAGGGACTCAGGGAAGAGGGCTGCATTTCCTCTCAAGGGAATTTGGCTGTTCATTGAAACCTCAGCATCATCTAAAGAACCACATGGCATCGTAAGTGGTGGCTGCGGTCTGTAATTCATGTTTCGTTCTTCTTAGCAGTTTTGCACTTCCTGACTCTCATCCAGGAGCACTTCCGATCCTCACCAGGCAGACATCCTGCTGAGTCTTGCCAGGAGTAGACCCACCCACGGATTCGCACAGGCAGGGTGAACCCATGGCTTCACTAACATCGTATCAACCCTCAAAGAAAAGAAACAAGAGGATGAGAGCAGCGTGTGTGCATATAGGTGAGGGACCTGTGGCCTGCTCTTATTGACATTATCAGATTAAGAGAACTGTAACAGTTTCCCAGATTACTAAATTTGTGTGCTTATATGGGTCCTATTTAAGAACACAATGTATTCATTTTTTTGTTGAGTTTGTACACGCAGGTAATGCATTCTGATGAAATCCAAGCTCCTTCACCTTTCTATTTCCCTCTCACTTGCCCCTAATTTCATTTGCTCTAAAAACAAAAACAAAAACAAACAAACACTAACCACTCCTGCCCCACCCCAAAAAAACCCTACTAAGGTCACTCAGTGCTACCTGTACCTGCATGTGCACAGTGTACTCTACTCAAAGAATACACATCTCTCAGGGGCCCCATGTCTAAGGAAAACTGACTCTCCAGGCCTCAGCAGCAGATTCCACCAACTGTTCTTCAGACAGGAGTGGCATTTCGTGAGACTCGCAACCGCCATCCATTGGGATTTTTTGCTGGTCTGACTTTCCTTTGTCTTTGTGAGAGTGCAGCTTTATGGCTGTTATCTTTTTCTTTCTGTAGAAATATTTTCTTTAAGAAGTTTACAGATCACAACTACTTTTGCTTTTATTTAGCCAAAAAATTAAATGACTTGGTTTTGCCTATAATTTCACAAGATATTTTCAATGATGTCAAATTGTAAGCCAGTTCTAGTAAAAACCATGAGTGGTAAAGGTCAAGAAAATTCTGGTGGTCAGCACTGGAATTTTTTCAGCATTTTCAGCGGCCCTGGATCGTTTGGCCTGTACTGTTTCTCACAAGAAGTCTCCTCTTATGTCCTTGCTCTTCTTTTGTGTGTGACATGATTGCAACTGTTTCTCTTTACAGTGAGGTTATCACCAGCTGGCCTAGGCAGTGCATCTAACTTTCCTATTTAATCAATGTTTCCTTCTCCTGAAACATAATCTCTCTTGTGGATAGTTGGCTAAATTTTTTTCTCAAGTTTTAAGAATTTCCCTTGGCTTTACACTATACATTTAAATTTTTAAAATTTCTCGTGTGTGTGTGTGTGTGTGTGTGTGTGTGTGTGTGTGTCCATGAAGGCCAGACAAAGATAGAAGAGCCCCTTGAAGTTGGAGTTACAGGCTACTCCTAGCGCCTGAACCTGGGTACTGAGGACTAAACCCTGATCAGTGCAGTCAGAACTGGGCTGTTTTATTTTGTCACTGTTCTGGTGAATTTTGATGTACCCTATTCTCAAATGATACATACTGCCACATTTTGTGAATCTTTCACCTAGATTCCCTGTCTTCAAAATTTCTTCTCACCATTTATCATAAAGTAATTCAGACATGCAATTCCTACATACCAGTACTACAGAAGTGTCTCTTTTGTTTCTGCATGTGACAACCTGCCATATCCTGTTCCTGATGAAGTCTCCTGTTGGGTGAAGATGGTTCACACACACACACACACACACGCACGCGCACACACACACACACACACACACACACACACACACACACGAGTGTCATCCTCAGGCACTTGTAAGGCCGTGTGCATGAGACTCAAAAGCAACATCCTTATTTGCATCTTTTCACCAGTGGACCCTGGCTCTTGGTAATTTACCCAAAGGGTAGTGAATTTGCCCAGACCCATGATGCAGGCTCTTCTGTGGCCTTCTGCTTTGTCTATTGGAGTGTACCAATTAGAAACAACAGCTAAACAAAACACTCAACTTTCGGCCTAATGTTGCATTTAAATTTTTTTAATTTAATAGAGATTGGTATATAGTAGGAGCGAAGAAGATGAGAATTAAAATCCTTCCCTAATGGTCAAACATTTTACTAACTTAATTTTAAAAATGCCACATCATTTCCTTGAACACAGAGTGGAGACTGGACCAATGAGACATCATGCTAGGACTTTGTTTTGTGTTGTGATTTGGAAATGTTTTCTACACGCTGCTCATCACTCTTTCAGCTTCTTAGAGGACCTAGGCTCTAGAGGGAAAGGCAGCACACATGCATTGTTTTCACACAGCATATCAACAGGTGCAGAAACTTGGCCCCGCACTCCACCCAACACAATGGTGTTTCATCAGGTGTGGGTTTATTTTTCTTGGATTTCACCTTTCTATAAAAGCTTCCAAACAAGCCAACCCTTTCTTCTAGCCACTTTCACAGTTTGGCAGAGTCGTTGAGAAATGCGTGAGAATAAAGTTCTGTATTGCTGGAAATTTTTTTTCTTTTTTTTATTAATTTATTCTTGTTACAGCTCAATGGTTATCCCATCCCTTGTATCCTCCCATTCTTCCCTCCCTCCCATTTTCCCCTTATTCCCCTCCCCTATGACTGTTCCTGAGGGGGATTACCTCCCCCTGTATATGTTCATAGGGTATCAAGTCTCTTCTTGGTAACCTGCTGTCCTTCCTCTGAGTGCCACCAGGTCTCCCCCTCCAGAGGACATGGTCAAAGGTGAGGCACCAGAGTATGTGAGAAAGTCGTATCCCACTCTCCACTCTACTGTGGAGAATGTTCTGACCATTGTCTAGATCTGGGTAGGGGTTTAAGGTTTACCGCCTGTATTGTCCTTGGCTGGTGCCTTAGTTTGAGCGGGACCCCTGTGCCCAAATCTGCCTATCATAATGTTCTACTTGTAGGTTTCTAGGACCCTCTGGATCCTTCTACTTTGCCATTCTCTCATGCTTCTCTCATCTAGAGTCCCACTAGAATGTCCTCCCCTCTGCCTCAGTTTCCTGGTAAGTGAAGGCTTTCGTGGGACATGCCCCTTGGGCTAATATGCAGATATAAGTGAGTATATACCATTTGACTCTTTCTGCTTCTGGGTTAACTCACTCATTATGATCATTTCTAGCTCAATCCATTTATCCACAAATTTTGGGAATTCTTTGTTTTTGATAGCTGAATAGTATTCCATAGTGTATATGTAAACACCACCAAACCAAATAACCCAATTGAGAAATGGGGCTTGGAACTAAACAGAGAATTCTCAACATAGGAATATCAAATGGCTGAGAAACACTTAAAGAAATGCTCAACCTCCTTAATCATCAGGGAAATGCAAATCAAAACAACTCTGAGATTCCATCTTACACCCATCAGAATGGTTAAGATCAAAAATTCAAGCGAAACCCCATGCTGGCGAGGATGTGGGGAGAGAGGAACACTCCTTCATTGCTGGTGGGAATGCAAACTAGTACAACCACTTTGGAAATCTATCTGGTGCTATCTCAGAAAAATGGGAATAGGGCTTCCTCAAGATCCAGCTGTTCCACTCCTTGGAATATACCCAGAAGATGCTCCAGCACACAACAAGAAAATTTGCTCGACTATGTTCATAGCAGCCTTATTCATAATAGCCAGAACATGGAAACAGCCTAAGTGTCCATCAGTAGAAGAATGGATAAAGAAACTGTGGAAATTTTTTTCTTAAGACGTGTCCTGCATGGTTCCTCCCAAGCCACGGACAGTCACCTGCATCTGCAGCTCTTCATTATCCAGGTGTGACTGTTAACCGTGGTGTTTTTATTTACGCGTCTCGGTAATCATAAGCAAGTATTAATGGCTCTAGAACATGACTTAATAGGAGCAATGTTGAACTTGTAGCTAGAGTCCTTTGTCTCAGTTCTAGTACTTTCTACACAAGTCACTGAGAACTCTCTCTTATGTGGTCCTCACTCTTATTTTTTAAATGTTATGGCTGCTCCAACAAGTAAACGGACTGATGCTTTTGTGTCAAATGCAATCAAATGTCAGTGTTTTATGTTACTGTCACTGTTCAAGTATGAAGCATCCCCCATAAGGTCACTTGGTCCAAGCCGGTGGTGCTATTTGGGAAGGCTGTGGAATCTCTAGGATACAAGGCCTCACTGGAAGAAGTGGGTCACTGGGCTGATCTGGAGGCTTCATAGCTGAGCCTCATTTCCTGTTCACTCTCACCTTCCTGAACGTGGATGCAATGTGACCAGCCAGCTTCCTGCGCCTGCCACTCTACCTTCCCAACCTGCTGCCATCATGTCTCTATGTCATGACTCAATGAATTCCTTAATTGCAAGCCAAAAGCAGAACAAACAAACAAATAAACAGAAAAAATATACAACTCAACCTTTTCTCCCTTAAGTTGCCTGTATCAGGACATTTCCTCATAAGGAACAGTAATAGACAGAGTTGCACTGTGTGGAAGGAGACAGCATAGAAAGATAAATACTGCATGGTCCAAACACTGGTCACAGGAAGGAAAATTTAGGATCATCATAAATAATTCCTCCCCAGCCTTCATTTTCATCATCAGAGCATCAGCTGATTTTCTTTAGCATTGGGTAATCCTAAATGCCTCCAAAATATATAACATTGGTCAATCTCATTCTGTTAACACTGTAAAAGTTATTTGTTTTATATTAACATATCAATTCATATTTTATTGAGTTTGTATTGGCAAATATATTAATTAACTATATTATTAAGGGTTACAGATCTATTCTTCTTGACACAGGGTTGTGGTAGATCATTCTGGAATTTATTGTGTATCGCAGGGTGGCTTTCTGCCACCCAAACGCTGGGATTACAGGCATGGGTCCTCACATTTAACACTAAAGATACTGCAAGTGTAGCTTCAGTTTTCTCATCCTGCTATAGGCTTTGTGTTGTGGAATATTCTCTTTGTGATAAATTAAATGTCACTGGGAAAGAAAAAGTAATCATTTCACTTGAGCTATGTCAGCTAAATAGTTTTTAAACTATTATAGCACAGGTGATGGAAAGAAATGAGCTGTAAATGAATAAATTCATTTGTTGAAACAGAGATGAAAAATTAAATGACATTTGAAAATGCATCTTTTCTTTTTTAAAAAAAATGTCATTTAACCCTCACTTTTTGAGGGTTGTAAAATGAAGCCAGAAATTTCTCTCCACGTATTTAAAAAAATTTTATAATGATAGGCATAGAACATTTGGTTTAAAATTGAGTAATACACAGTTTCAGAGTGGTAAATGTAATAAGTGTAAATCTATTACATTTTGTGTTGTGTTATATACTCATAGTACTAAATATATGCTATTCTGTGAAGATATAGTTTATTTTTTGTAAAATACTAAATATATATTTACATCCACATATAATAACATAACTTTAAGCTGAAATATATCATAAATAAAGCATGTCTACTGTCTGACAACTTATGTATCCACAATTAAAATAAATCAAACAGGAATGAAATAAATACATTAACACAAATCCAACAAATTGTACCTCATCACATCCTGCCTCAAAGGAAAAGACACACAAAGCAGTAGTATCCCAAGAGTTAATACTGGTGACAAGAACACACTGCAAAGTACAAAGGACTATTGAAAAACAAACCAAGATATAGTTTAAAGAGGAAATACAAAGGCTTATCATGCATCATTTTTTTCCTCTTGGAAAAGTGTTTAGTAATTTATTTCATTTTGTTTTTGAGACATGGTTTCTCTGTGTAACCTTGGCTGTCCTGGACTTGTTTTGTAGACCAGGGATTCACCTGCCTCTGCCTCCCAGAGTGTTGGGATTACAGGCATGGGCCACTGTGTCGGGCTGTAAAATTTTAATTAAAATAGAATTGCAGTACTTTCCTCCATCCTTTTTCTCCTTTAAGTTCCTCCCAGGTAGCCTCCCTTTAGCCCTTGCTGATTCATATCCCCATTCTCAAATTGATAGCCTTTTTATACTATATTATTGTTGTTATATATAGTCATATATAATTATAAATTATAAGTATATAATTATATAGTTTATGTGTGTACATTAAAACCACACACATTTTACAGAGTGAATTTTTGTTGTTTATGTGTATATGATTTCCTGGTTGACAAATTTGTATTGGGGACCCAATAATGTGCCTAATCCCTGAGAAAGACGAATCCTTCCCCTCCTAGTAGTCATTGGCTACTTACAGTTCGTTGTCTCGGAGTGGGACCCTGTGAAAAGTTCCCCCTTCCACTTTATCATGATGTCCATCATACTGTCATTGTCCCAGACTTGTTTATGTACCCATTTCTGGGAGAGAGTGACTCAACACAGCCAGCGGATATAATGGCTCTGGCGATCTTTCCACCCTTTTTTTTGTGATGTTTCCTGAGTCATAGATGCATGAGCTGTGATGTAGATGTATCGTTTGGGACCAGAATTCCATTGATCCAACGATTTCTCCATTATATCCAGCTCTGGGTTTCTATGATTGCCTTCATCTGCTGTAAAGAGAAGCTTCTTCAGTGAGGGGTGGGAGCTACACTTCTCTATGGGTTTCAGGATAAGAACTGGGATGTATTAAGGAATTATACCATATAAAACAGTGGCTGTGATAGATTTATTTTCTATAGTTAGTTCATGACCTCACTGGCCCCTGGAACGTGGCTCGATTTCTAGTATAAGGCAGGGATGCCCTCATGTTGGGTAGGTGTGCCTTATGTTCAGTTAGAGGGCTGCTGGTTACCACCAACATGTAAGTGCCAGTTAATACCCCTTTACAGATGTCTTGCCACACCAGTTGTTACTGGGATTCCTAGACTTGTCACTGGGCATAGCATTGCTCGCCTTCTTTGGCAGCTTGCATAGTGTTTTCTCGTTCCATGGAAGCCTGATGGCAGGAAGGAGACTTTCAGGTAAATCCGACTCGAGTCATCTGCGGGTCCTAAATGTGTTGTGTCTCTGTGAGGCAGCAGCTACACTCTATATTGTTAGGGGAGTGGACTACCCCCAGCTAACGTCCAAAAGGAAGTCTCGTGTGCCTCGTGTGGGGTTTTCATTAGTCTATGCTTCCTGTGAGGAGCATTGTCAGCCCAAATGGCATAACTTCCTGCCCTTAATGTGTGTGAGTGTGTGTGTGTGTGTGTGTGTGTGTGTGTGTGTGTGTGTGTGTGTGTATGCGTGAATATCTATGTGTCTGTGTGTGCACATACTTATGTGCATTCTGTGTAGTTTTTTTGGCAAACATGAAATAATACGATCCTTTGATTAAAAAACAAACTAGTGTGGTATGTGTCTTGTTCTTCCTTCTCCTTCTGTATTGACTTCCTTTCCTCCTCTCCAGTTGGAGCCTCACTTTTCCCCCAAGCTCCCACTCTGTATCACCTGTCACTTGCTATTCCTCTTCCAAGCCCCCACCCCAACTATGGCCTGTTTATACTTCCCTGGTTTCTGAACTCAACTTATGTTGCATATTCACATGTGAATATTTGTCACTGGAATCACAGATCAGAGAGTATATGCCTCATTTGTATTTTTCTGGGTTTAGGGAGCCTCAGTTGATATAATCCTTTCTAGATTCATCCATGCACCTTCCCATTTCATGAAGTCTTTACATTCTTTACAGCTGAATCCTATCTCAGTTTGTGTATGTACCACATTTTCATTATGTGTTCCTTTTGCAATGATTCAAAAGGGCAAAACACATAGAGATACTCTACAGCCCATTGAAACTATTCCAATTGGGATGATTTAGTCATTACTCTGTCCAACAAATGCTATGAAATTCCCACTCAAGTTCCTGCCTTTGCAAATTCTGAGTAGGGAAATTAGTAATGAACTCAACTCTCAGAGTTTTATAAGCCATAAAGGTACAAATGAGGAAGAGATTCCCACACATCAACAGTTGTCTATGGTGTTCATAGAAATTGATTGATAACCACTGTGCCATTTTAAATCACTCTCCCATCTGTAGTTTAACACGAGCTAGGAGAGGTGATGATAGGGAGCTGAGGAAATGTGTCAACTTCTCCCTCCAGATGCCTGTCCAGCTTGTTGGACAAAGACACTATTTTACCCTTATCATTTATAAATAGGGATCCAGGCAAGATTCTCAGTTAAAATTTGTACAGGGAATTGAAAATATGGTTTACTTTCAGTGAATCTAAATGTACAGCCACAAACAATATGCTTTAGCAGGTCATAATTTTATTGCCATACTTAATTCTGCATGAAAGACATACGCTAACAGATGATATTACCAGTTCAGGGATGTGTTGACTCTTTCCTGTCATGCATTCTCTCTGGAGATGTACAAGCAAAGAGGATGCCTGCTCCAAGCCCCAAGCCATTAGCCATGAATCTCAGGCTCCCAGAAGGAACATTTCCCAGTCAGCAGTCCCAGAGTTGGCCATCTTCCCCGGGAACAAGCTATAATGCACATGGAAACACTGATTTGCATCCATCCCCTTCAACAAATGCTCTCTCTAGTTTGTTGTTTGAATCCACATTTTTTTTTTGCCAAGACATCTTACACACAGGCACTGAGAGAATGGAGCATTTGTGAACAAGATATAAGCCCATAGGGTGGCTTCATGGGATCTTTCTGGCCACTGGAAGCTACCTCACTGTAAATGACCTAAGTGTGTATTGAGATGATAACTTTCTTAACCAGCCTTTCTACTAGGATCTAGGTTTCCCTGCCCCCTTGGCAGGGATGTTCTTTTTCTGTAAGTACCCAGGGCCTTGGTGTGGACTAGCTGAGCATTTTGTCTTCCTTGGCCTCCAAGGTTAGGACTTGGCTTCTTCACTTGTTTATTAAAATCACTACTTATTTATAAGTGCTGTCATTTGACATTCAATACCACCTCTTTCTGTTACAGTCATTTAGAACTTTGTATAGGCATTGGCTCCCTAGATTACAATGCTGTGTAAAGTTCTGCCACCTTCTGACACCACTCTACACCCACAATGGTGATTCATCAATAGCTTAACTTTTTATTTCTTGTCTGTGAGTAGGACTTCATTGTCTACTGTAACATAAATAACTGTGTGTTTAGTAACAGAACAGACCCAGGGCAGGAGATGGCTTAGACTGTTAACACTCCCACCAACAAACATGCCAGCCTGATTTCAATATTCCTGGGAGTCCGTACAGCAGAGGGAAGTGTTTGCTGCATACTGTCTTCTGACCGCCACATGCATACTATGGCCTATGCATGGACACACAAAAGCAAACGACAGATAAATAGACAAATAAAGAAAGGCAATCTAAAACCCATTTAAGAAGAACTAATAAATCCATGATCAATGTTACTCATATCAGAAGTTTGCAAGAAGGGGCTGGAAAGACGGTTCAGCAGTTAAGAGCTCATCCTGCTTTTGCGCGGAGCCCAGGTTCAGTTCCCAGCACACACATCAGGCAGTGCACAGCCACCTGCAGCTCCAGTTCCAGGAGATCTGACTCGCTGTGGCCTCCTCTGAGATCTGCATGCACCTGATACACATAAAAGACACACATGCATAGGCATAAATGAAAAAAAGAAAACCTTTCCAAGGAAGAAAATAACATAATGGCTCTTTGTAGCCCGATCTGTTGTTGAATATCCTCAAGGAAGATGCTTTATTCACAGCTGGTTATTTTTAGTATCGGGCTTATTGAAATCCATTCTCATTCCTAGTTTTTTTTTTTAATGAACATTAGCAAACAATTAAATATTACCCAAGTCACATACATATTTTTGCCTTTAGAATTAGGTAGATATTTATATTTAATTTTCCACACAAAATAGTCCTCTGTGAACAAAGGTACCTGGAACTCATCTCTTTACACTTCTGACTTTGGATGTGGAGACACTGAGGCCCAAAGAGGTTTAAAAAGTGTCTCTGATGACTCAGAACAGGCTGCTGCCAGAGGCAAGATGGAGTCTTGATATTCTTATTATTTTCCCTGCTTTAACTTTAAAAGGCACTTTATAGGGCCAATGAAATGGCTTTTCTGGAACAACCCTGATGTCCAGAGTGCAATCTAGAGAACCTACCTAAAGGCGGAAGGAAAAAGCCAACCTCACAAAGCTATCCTTTGGTCTTCACACATGTGCCTTGGCACATACATCCGGAGACATATATCACACACACACACACACACACACACACACACACACACACACACACACACACACACATTCACACACATGCGCGCACACATGCACACTCACTATTAAATAATAATAACAATAATAATAAAAAGTAAATTTAAATACTACATTGATTTACAAAAGAAAGCCCTACAATATTGAAACGAGGCTCAATCTTCATGTTTTTAAAACAGTCATCTGTTGTCCAAGACTGGTCCAACTGTACTGGGACCATGGAGAGAAAATAAGCTTTCAGAGAAAATAAGCATTTAAAGATTGATTAATTGAGGTTATATTATATTTAAAGAATAATCTGTTTCTTTTATTATCTCTACATTTTAGCATTTGTGTTTGTGTGTGTGTGTGTGTTTGTGAGTGTGTGTATGTGAGTGTGCATGCAGTATGCCACAGCTTGTATATGGAAGGCAGAGGACAACTTGTGGGTGCCAAGTCTCTCCTTTACCAAAATACAGTTATCCAGTTTGAGAGCAAGTGTCCTTAACTAACTCTGAGCCATCTCACTGGCCGTCATCTCTAAATTTTATTGTCCCTTTGTTGGTGTGTTGTTTAGAGTTTATAGTTTTGAATTTGTCCATACATATGGACAAAATTTCTACATCAATTTACTATGAAAAGAATTTAAAATATATTTAGGTGGTACAAGTCTTAAGAACAGTTGCTAATGGCTAGAGAAACACCCATGACTAATTTTTATCCTTTACTGATGAAATATTATCAGAATCTAAATTTTCAATAGGTTTTGATGAGCCTAGTCCAATTTCAGGTTATCAACAGTAATGAGGACTGAAAGGAATCCAGGTAGATTGAGATCCGTGTATTGACAGCTATGGTTTCCTAACTCTGGAGGCCCATAATGCTCAGTGAGCATGCTGTTGTACACATATACCAAAAGGTTTTATCAAGCAGCACCTACATGCAGAGAACACTCCTTCCAGATCTGGAGTGTCAAGAAACTTTCCTGGACTCTAAACTTTATCTTCTGTAAAGCAGAGATGACAGCTACCTCAGGAATGAAATCAAGTGGCAGGCAAATAGTAAATGAATGTCTTTATTGCTTTAAACATCCCATTTCATGACTAATTTACCAGCAGGTTAGCATATTATGTTATATTTTATTGATAAAAATCTATATTCCAGGAAATTCTGAAATTGAACATTTTCATAACCCGATTTAAAATTTGAACTAATTCATCATGAATTAATGTCGGTGCAGAACATAATTAGCCAGATCAGACATAAGTGATATTTCACACTCGGCTAAAAGTATAGGTTTCAGCAGTTAGAGAATAGTTTGTTTGGGAAGGTGCTTGTCACATAAGCATGACCCCCCAGTGCTCACGGATAAGACTACGTGGTCAGGTGTTGCAGCCCGTGGGGATTCCAGTCCTGGCAAGGTGGGCGCAGGAGGATCCCTGAAGCTCCAGGTTCAGTGAGAGATCCTGTCTCATAACACAGAGAATGACAGTGATTGTATGCAATATGGACCACTGGCCTACACACACACACACACACACACACACACACACGCACACGCACACGCACACGCACACGCACACGCCCACAGGGTTGATTTTTAATTTCCACTAAGAAGATGACTGGACAGTGGGCTAGAAGCTCTTCATTCCTGATCCTGTCTAGAAAGGTTTGTCTGTTGAGCAGAGCGCCATCCCAGCTCTCTTGGAAACGGCAAGGGGACTGAAGCGTTGGCGATGTGTTGTGTAATTGCCTGCACCTGTCTATCTGGGAACGTCCTCCGTGTGATTATGGATCTAGTGCAAACCATCAGACATGGGGTTTTACTGTGTTTCAATTTCCCCTCACATCTCACTCCAGTCCCAAGGCTACCTTTTGGCTTATGAGCACCCTCATTCAACATAGAATAAATTGGCTTCACTCAAGAAGAGGAGAAATGCTGAGAAATATAACCCACCTTATCCTTGGCAGCCATTTGCCTTGTTTTTAACCGGCAGGAAGTACACAGGAGAAAGAAAGGGGGAGGAGGTTCCTTCCTCTTAACAAAGCTTAATCTTTGTCAACCAAATGTTCTGATATTGACCTCAAAGTTCACACCAATGCTGCTTTTCCAGGCCTTGAGACAGACGCAGGGTTGGAGGGACACACAAAAGAAGGCATACGCATTCTCTTGGCAATGGCTGGTGTGCTCTAATTACAGGAAAGGCGAGGCAAGCTCGGCCCCTCTCCGGCTGTGCGACAAAGGAGGAAAGGGGACAGTTCCAAGTAGGACTGGAGCCTCTGCCTCCGAGTTTCCTCCATAGCTCCATCTGCCTCTTCAGAGAGCTCAGGCCTCCCGCTGGGTGCAGCTGAGGTTCAAGCACTCCTGGTGGCCTAATGAGAGAGACAATGGTAACTTCCTCCAATCGGCAACAGATTTCCTGTCCTGTCACACTCCCAAGAACCTCATCCAAGCGATCCTGAGTCACATACCCGCCGTGTGAACAAGATGGGGTCATTTGCCTCCCGTCTCTTTGGTGACCCTCTCCGCATCAAATCATGTGCATCTACATATGAGAATATTTTCGGTCTCTTTTTCAGTGTCAAATCCTTGGGTGTCAAATGTGGAAGATCTTGTCTTTTGGAGCACATAAGTATACCTGGAGCCAGAAAAAAGGAGATCACTACCCAGAGGAAGAGCCAGACTGCTGTGCCTAAATACTTAAAAAGACATTTGGAGGAGGAGAGCATCTGCAAATGCTGATGCAAATGGGTTTGGAACCTCTCCTTCGGTGAGGAAATAGGTGGCACATAAAATGTCTGCTGCCCCGTGTGCCTGCAGCAAACCCGTGTCCTAGGAGCCCACCAGCTCCAGCTCCAGGAAGCGTCAAGGGAGAGGGGTTGACTGTTTAAAATGGCAGGCACTCTGTAGCCACAATCCCTGGCTTAGCCAGCAGTTGTTTTATGACGTCTGCAAAACGACAGGTTATTTATAGTTCATGTCTCAAACCAGCAGCTCTTCTGACCAGTAGACAACGCTAACATTGTTGTTAACAGAGACCTCTTTGGCTGGGGATATGGCTAAGTGCAAAAGCATGTGATTAGTGCTCATGAGGCCTGAATACTTTCCTTGGCACCAAAAATTAAGGCAATGCAAATGGCTATGCAAGTTTACTTAAGCACATCTTATTTTCTTTAGTTTTTTTTTTTTTTTTTGTGGGTCTCAGTTAAAAGGTCAGGGGACATGCATTCTATTTCTTTGCACATCTGGTTTTTACTTGCTCCCAAAAGACACCATCATGTTCTTTAATTTAGGAAATGACATGAACATAATATCAGACACAGAAATTCAGGGCTCAAAAAGATGTTTAGACGTTTTGTTATTTATTGCTTTTATTTTGTTTCGCATTGTCTTCTTCAAAGTCTGCATATGACATAAAGGATGACCGGAAAGTAATTAATTTTAAGATCTAGGTCACATGTAAATTTCTGATATAGAACTCTGGAGCCAGGGATAACAACAAATTGGTTTTCTCACAAATAGAATAGTTCAGTAGAGCTTCCTTCTAGTGGAGGACTGTCCATGAGTTTGGAGAAATAGGACCAAAGTGCTGTAACCTCAGGTCAGCCATGAGAAAACTTAGTAGCAAAACAGCTCCATTGGGTGAGAGTGAGCTGTGTATGAATGTTATCAGTATATTGCAAAATGAGTCCTTCAAGTTTATCACTGACACATGTCCTTATTCTATGAAAACATAGGATTTTGTCAAGAATTAAATGATAGCGTTACCCTCTGTGTTCATAGGAAAGACAGTTAAAAAGATACAAAGACATTCCTGAAATATATGCTGAACATATAACTAATAACTAACCATATAATGTTTTTACTACTGAAGAATGTGTTAGTCATTTTCCCATCACTGTGACAAAATATCTAAAATAATCAACTTACTATATAGTTACAGACGGGTGTGGTAGCACACCCCTGTAATCCTAGTACTCTGGGAGGCAGAGGCAGGCAGATCTCTATGAGTTCGAAGCCAGCCTGGTCTACAACGCAAGCCCAGGGCAGCCAAGGTGACACAGGGAAAGCCTGTCTTGAAAACAGGGGTGGGAGGACAGAGGGCTTTCAGAGAGGAGAGAAACTATGGGTGGGCATGGGAGGGCGTCTCTGAAACAAGCTGGAGACCTATCACAGGGTAGGCTTCTAGGAGGATATAGGAGTGACTCTAGCTGAGGCTCCTAGTAGGAGGGGTCATGGAGACTGAAGGAAGAGGCCACTCTTTAACTAGACAGGACTCCTAGTGGAGGGAAGGGAACACCAACCCACCCACAAAAACTTAAACCCAAAATTTACTCTGCTTACGAGAAGTACAGGGATAAAGATAAAGCAGAGATGGAGGGAATGTCCAACCAATGCCTGGCCCAACCTGAGACCCACCCCCCCCATGGGAGAGAGCCAACCCCTGACACTATTAGTGACACTCTGTTATGCTTGCAGGTGAGACCCTCCTCTGAGAGGCTCCACCCCAGCAGCAGATTGAAACAGGTGCTGAAACTCAAGGTCAAACTATAGGTGGAGCACAAGGAGCCCTGTAAAAGAGTGGGGAGTGGCCAGGTTAGGAGGACCTGGATGTGATGGGAGCTACACAAGAAGACCAAGAGAGTAGACTGACCTGTGTCCAAGGGGGCTTACGTAGACTGAAGCACCAACCATAGACCACACATGTACTGAGCCTAGACCCCCTCACACGTATGTACTTGATGGACAGTTCGGTCTTCATGTGGGTTTCTAGTAAAGGGGAGCAGGGGCTGTCTCTGACACAGACTCTGTTGTCTTCTTTTTGAATACTTGCCCCTGGCAAGGCTGCCTTGCCTTGTCTCCTTGGAAGATGATTTGCTCAGTCCTGATGTGACTTGCTGTGCTAGGGTGGGTTGCTGTGGGGGAAGATCCTCTTTTTTTGAGGCGGGTAGGGGAAGAAGGGTGGAAGGGTGGGACCAGGAGAAGGGGAAGGAGGGAGCTATGATTGGGATGGAAAATGAATAAATAATGATAAAAATATAGAACAAGATATAAAAAGTCGCAATAAAAGTAATTCAATAGAAAGGTTTATTTTAGTTAACAGTTTCAGTGGTTTCCATCCCGAGTTCCTGGGCCCTGTTGATTCAGGATTGTGATAAGCTTGTCAGTCATGGTGTGAACGTGTGATGGAACAGAGCAGTGCACTTCATGTCACAACCAGGAAGAAACAAGGAAACAAACAAGCAAACAGGAGGGAGGTGACCTCCAATGTCCCTACAATGGCATGCCCTCATGACCTAAGTTCTTCTTACTCCTCTAGTGTGTAGATTCTACCATGTACCCCCCAAAACCACACCCCATTTCAGATCCAAATTACAGCTAGAAACAGAGCCCAAGGAGAGTTTTGAGAATTCCTTTTGATATAATATAACCCCAAATTTCCATTACAGGTAATTTGTAGAGGTTTTTTTCTTTCTTTCTTTCTTTCTTTTGGACTTTATTCTAAAACATGTAAATGTCTAAACTCCTACCAAACATAGACCTTCATGATCACACAGAGAATCTCCCTCTAACCTCGTAATGCTGTTCTCTACTTTTGCCAGCCAAGTTTACACATCTTTGGCTTGACTCAGGACCTTTTCGTTGTAAATGTCATTTAGAAGGAATGAAGGGTTTTGAAACAGAAGACTCCTACTCAGTAGAAGAATCCAGGGCCTTACAGGAAGACGGCATCTCTGTTATCTGGATAAGTGGGAGGCTAGCTCGAAAAGCAGACTTTGGGTGCAGCTCTAGCACGAAAAGCAGACTTTGGGTGCAGCTCTAGCACTGGGAGTGTAGTAAATGTTTGCATGAGCAGAGCTGAGTCTCTATGAATGGTCAGAAAAGAAAACCTTACAACACTCCTTGCAAAAGTAGGAAGCAACAGTCACAGTAGTCCCTTCTTTGCTATTTCATAGTAAAACATTTGGTTGAAATAGTGAAATATTGCATATGCGTTCACATACACATAAAGGGACTCAGCTAATGACAACATCTACAAAAGTCAAATGTAACAATATTTTTAACAATATAAAATAACAAAAAATATATTGAAATAATTGTCAGTGGGCTGGGAGTTCAATGAGTAAAGCACTTATTGCATAGCAATGGCATCCAGAGTTCAAATCTCATTACTCACATAAAAAGCTAGTTGTCTCTGCAACATGCACACACACACACACACACACACACACACACACACACACACACACACACCAGACACCCGGAATGCTGGAGTATGAATTGTCAAACAATCTGTTGCTCTTTTGCTATTCTATTAGGAGCCGGCCTCCACCTGAATTTCCCCCAAATCCTGAGAATTGTTTAGGCCCTAACCCTAGGCCTCTCCGTGAATAGTACTGATTCTTATGAAAGAGGCTCCATGTACTTTGTGTCCTCTGTCCGTAGAATCCATCCTTATGAACATTGCAAACCCTTTCTCTAGGCCCTAATCCTGAGCACCGGTGATCAGCCAATGAACTCAGTGCAACTGTAGAGGTCAAAGGTGCTTTGCTACTTTGCAGAGGAATTTTGATGTAGCCATCCCTGGCTTTGTTATGCGAACTGTCACACGGACACACTTTCCCCCCCCCAAAGTCTGACTGTGTTTAAATGCAGAAGAGTGTTCAAATATGGAATCAGAATCTCCAAAAGTTTTGATACAGTCCGACTGACCAAGTCCATTTGTGAGTTTCATCTCCTTGCGGTTTGTTTCTCTGCTGGTGGTGACACCTGTAGGGTTCCCACAGCAGTGAATTTCTGTTGTTTCTCTTGCCCTAGCTTCCAGGGAAAGGGATATTTTAAAATGTTTATGGTTGGTGACCATCTAATGTGTTTCAAACGTTAACCCTTACTTTCTATCACTCACAGAAATATAATAATAGAAAAGCTAGTTTGTTACATGCCATAGTCTCTTACAGAGGGAGAGGCAATAAATACATTACCGAGCCCAAGGATGTTAGCAGAGACCCGTCCAGCATTTCATTATCTTTAAAAAATAGAGCCACACATCACCACATGGTGATACAGACAAGTTTGACTGTTTAAAAGAATAATTCCGAAGAAATATTACATTACAAATGCAAACAGATTGAGAAAGCTGAGTTGTTCAGTATATATTGATAATATTAGATTATAGCTCGGCGCTCATAGTAATAAGATTCCAGTTTCTTGGACGGGAATGAAAAATTATATACCATTTTATTTGTTTATTATTCAAACAAGTTAGTGATTTATATCACTTTCACTGAAGTAGGAGTAGGAAGTAGAAATGTTTCTTTCTAAGGCTAAGAAACATAGGAGTTAGGTTTTTTGAGTAGGAAAAGTCTTGAAGTTGGGTGCTCGCTGAAACATTGGGGATGGAAAAGCTCATCTTAGGTGTGAACGTAAATGCAAATGTTAGACGCAGGAAAGTGGGTTCAAGGCTCCTCTCAGGAAAGGAAAATGTGACCCCTTGGTTGAGACCTAAGATCAACCACTTGCAGGACATGGCGCATGATGATGTCATTGTACCTAGGTCACCTTGTCATTTTGCGTGTTCCCAGATAAGGCAGAGCTCACCAACTTCTGTTCGGTTTGGTTGTTTGTATTTAACTATTGGAAGCACACGCACCCTTTGTAATTTGTGGACATTTCCACAGAAAGAAATTAGATAATTTTTGGTTCATCAATATATTTGACATCAGACAATTTTCTTGAACATTTGGATGGTCTATGACCATAGACTTTTGTTTTTGTTTGTTTGTTTGTTTGCTTTTCGAGACAGGGTTTCTCTGTGTAGCCTTGACTGTCTTGGACTCACTTTGTAGACCAGGCTGGCCTCGAAATCACATTGATTCGCCAGCATCTGCCTCCAAAGTGCTGGGATTAAGGGCGTGCGCCACCAGACCTGGCGACCATGGACTTTTGAAGAGGAAATTTTGGTCCTCAGTTATTGCCAGAGTAACAAGAGGTGCTTTTACCTTTTGAAACATGGATCATGGACTAAATCTTTGAATGTTTGTGCTGCTTGTGAAGACCACTCAGCAAGATCAAGTTGTTTGATTGTAAGTAATCTCAGGGATTTCTTTGTCTTGATTAGTCACGTGGTCAGCTAAACAACTGAACATTAGTTAGTCTATCTCGTTAGTTTATTAACCACAAGAAAATATGAAAGACAGCTTTTTATTATTCAGGAACTGCTACCCAAACTTATCTTTAGAAAATACCATAGTTAAAGTATCAGCCACTGTGTATCTTCTGAATGAAGATGCTACTTGTTTTATTTATAGATACTTACTGGGATGCAGGCACTGGTCAGGCACACCATATTTGAATATCAAATAAATGTGCTTTAAGCAGCCAGGACTACAAGAGAAACCCTGTCCCCCCCCCCCCAAAAAAAAAAGGAATGCGAATACTTTCTGAATGATGCAAATAATGAGTCTATGAATGTTTGGACTGAAATTATAACAGAACAGATACCAACAGAGAAGAAATTGTGATGGCATAAGTAATTATTTTTTTATAGTATGGCATAATTTGGGAGTGCATTCCAACCCTTTTCTATTACTGAACACAAAAGCATCTTTCTTGAAACATATCAGATTCACACACACACACACACACAGAGCATGTATGTCACCACATCTCACAGTTAAATTGTAGTATTGAGAAATGACCAGGCTGTAATGGTAAGTTGAGTTCTGTTGGAGCCTTGCTGGCTCACTTGCCCAGCTACAGACATGATATGCAGAAGTACGTCAAGAGACCGAGTAACTGATAGGTGATCAGACCTGCTTACCAGAGGTGGTAACCACTTATTTCTTGAAACCTCACACTTTGGCATATAGAAAGCGTTTCCTGGTGAGGAATCTTAATTACTTAACGGTGAAGACATGAGTCTCTTCTGTAAGGTTCTATCCTGGGGCTGCAGTGGCTGCCTGAAAGTCACTAGTGCCCCATAGAATCACATTTCTACATCTGTCTTTTTGCAAGGCTGGGTCTTTCATTTCCCCCCTTTCCTTTTCTGTTTTTTAATTCTTTGAAAGGTTAAAAAAAATAATGTTAACCCTTTGCAGGAAGAGTCTGTGTAAAAAGGGCTTTATTTCAAGAGCATTTAAAACGTGGCTAGCTGAGGATGTTGGTCGAGAAGCTCTGTGGAATAATTAACACAGGTGTGCAAGGTCACAAAGGTCACAGAAGCTCCGCAGCGCTTCAACTACCTGTGGCAAATCCCTTGCAGTTTTTCCTTCAGCTTCTTCTTTCTTCCTTTTGCAAAATCTTTTGATCTCATGAGTACTGCTTATGGGTACAGCTTGGTCCAAAGGTTGCCTCTATGGGAGTTGGAGAAGGGATTTATCGCTTGAACTTCTTTCAGTCTGAAGGCTTATGCTCAAGCTTTGGGAAGCTTGGGTATCTTTCTTTACAATGTTACATGTACTTTAGGACTCAGGTTGCATTCTGGATAAAGACTGACAGAGGGGTCTTGTCCTTGCAGGTTATTTAATGGAGTTGAGTCTGTATTGGGTGAATTTTGAAATACCTCAGTAGACTCTTGGCAATGATTAGTTCCACTAACAACGTCCGTTTAATTGCCTTCTTCTGTGTGCCTCCCAGTGAGGTCATGACAGCTGTTGCTTTACCTCTGGATTTACATATTTTTAAAGGAGTCCTGAGGAACGCCCCACTCTTCTTTTCCTTGGCAAACAGCTCTGACCTACAGAGAACAAAGAGTTGGGTAACTCCACTGCGTGTTCCCCACATGCACACACACGCCAAACCTCAATTTGCAGGGCATTTATACTCAGTTATGACTGCGGTGAGTCACCATGCCTGCAACTGTCACTTGTAAGTTATGTGCCAGACGTGTTCTCTCCCTCACCTGGATCATTCTGTAAAAGGAAACCTGGGCTTTCAGTGGTGGCTCAGCTGAGAGTTTCATCCGTTCTTTTCCTTAGCTGTCTTACATAGTCTTGGCTTGTTATTGTTTGTTATGCCTGGGCTTTGGGCAGGGGTATAAGACAGAAACTTCTGTGCACGAGGTACCACAGGCAGATGTGGCAATCAGCAACGACCCCTCATAAGGCAATAGTACAGGGTTACAGCCTCACAGTGACAGCTTGTTAAAGAGTTTAGCAGGTGGTGATCACCAAACAGTAGACTTAAGAAAAAGGTTTCGATGAAATACCTAACAAAGTCAACCCAAAGAATACACTCACCTCTGGTAGCTTTTTTTTTTTTTTTTTTTTTTTTTTGCAGAAAATAGCCTCTATTGAGAAGTTTTGCTTGTGGTTTGGTTGGAGCTGTCTGGAGCAAGGAGTCCATTGTTAATCAGATCTCGGAGGGATCCACAGCTGAGCCTTTGACTGGGGCATAGATACAGCCACTCAGCCAATTTCCTTGAGTGAGAGGCTGTTTTTTGAGCATGCTGAACCTCTGCTGGTCTTCTGTATGAGAGTCTTGTCCTCAAGTTGTCCAGAGACTAAGGGTGTGTCAGCCTTTCTTACTAGACAGTTGAACTTTTGCACCAATCACCATGCCTGACAAACCAGTAAGGTTATCCCAATAGAACTGTCATTTTGCAAACTCTTGGACATGTTTTCTTTTACTTAACAGTCTCATGCAACGCAGGCTGCTTTTGACCTCTCCCTGTAGTTGAAGTAGAGAAGGATTTGAATTTCTGACCCTCCCGCCTTTACCTCCTGAATACTGAGATGAGATACTTTTATCACTATGCCCAGTTTTTGAGCAGATTTGTTTTGTTTGAATATATTTGTGTGTGTGTGTGTGTATATGTGCATGCATGTGTGTTGTGTATATGTGTATGCATGCGCTTATGTCTGTATATACACGCATGTAAATATGGGCCACACATGTGACACAGAACCTGGAGATAATAACCTGGAGTCTTAGCGACAGGGTCTCCTGGTGTGCGTATGACAGACTAGTTGGCCCACAAGCTTCAAGGCCTTCTCCTGTCTTCACCTCACATACTTCCGTTTCCCACAGTGGTGCTGGATTACAAATCATGCTACCTTGTTTGGCCTTCCATGGATTCTGGAGATCTGAGGTCAGATACTCACACCCGCATGGCAAATACTTTACACCTGAGCCATCTCCCCATCTCCCTAGCAGGAACTGACTTTAAAGATGCTTGAATCTGTGTTTTGCCACACTGGTTAGTTCCTAATAAAATTAAGTTTCTTTGTTTTCAACCGGTTTGACTTTATTCTAGGTGAATATAATACAGAATAGAAGTTTTTGTTTTTTGTTTCTGCTAGACTTGGTAATGCTATGGAATTGGACGGAGGTGAAAAAGAAATTAATTTTAACCTAGAAAAAACTAGTGAAAGAATATATTAATTGCTAGTATTGGAAAATAATACACAAATGCAATAAAGTAAACAGAAAACAACAACAACAAAAAAAAAACTAATCGGCAGTTAGAGTCATACATTTAAAACTTGCTATTTAATGAATAATTGTTAGACATTCCTGCCCTCACAAATTTAGTGTCCTAGTGAGAGAAGTGAAACAGTAAAGAAAGCCTGTTGCATACCACATACGTATAAACACATATACACGCATGCATATATATATATATATAATACATCTATGGTGACAGATAATAAAAAGAAATAAGAGTCCACAGGATATGGAACTGGCGTCTTTCTGGCAGATTAAAGGAATGGTGTGTCAATGGAGTGATAATCAAACTAAGAGAGTATTTTCAAGACAAACTGCCCATGTGAAACACCAACTGGGTGCAATGGCCAAGATCTCTGTGCTCTGTTGAACTCTGTAACAGACGAGAGCATTTTCCACTGCTGCAACTGAGTGGCCCAGTTGAGAAACAGATAGAAGGCTTGTGTCTAACTGTTTTGGAGGTTGTGAAGTGTGAGAGCATAGTGCAGGCATCTGGTGAGGGACTTTTTGTTGTTGCTGTTGTTGTTGTTGGTGGTGGTTTTGATTTCTCGAGACAGGGTTTCTCTGTGTAGCCTTGGCTGTCCTGGATTCATTTTGTAGACCAGGCTGGCTTCGAACTCACAGTGATCTGCCTGCCTCTGCCTCCCAAGTGCTGGGAATGCAGGCGTGTGCGCCACCACTGCCCAGCTGAGTGAGGGTCTCATACTAGATTATGACAGTCTAAGAGCAGGCAAATGTGTACAAGACAATGGATCACTCTATTAAAAGCAGAATTAATCTGTTCGACTAATCACGTGTTAAGAGCCCCACCTCTGAGTGCTGTATAGTAGCAATTCATTCTCTTCATGAGTTTTTTTTTTTCTTTTGTGGTGGAGTGGGCTGTTCTAAACACAGAAGCACAGGGTTTATAGAGGGCTGAGCAGTTCCCACTCACAGGGTCTGCAATTTGGCTGATAGTAGCAAGGCAGAAGACTGCGCGATTTCATTATCCTCAGAAGAGCTCGTGAAAGTGTCAGTGAGAAAAAAAGTCTCCCACAGGAGGTGTGTGCAAGAAGCTGATCTCTGGTGCTGTTCCTTCCTCTTAGGGGATGTTTGTAGGAGAGTCCAGAAGCATTGAGTGAATTCACTTAAAATTACCACAGTGCGTATTTCTTAAGAGTCTAAGCTAACAAGTAAAAGTCTATTAACATTTCTGTGGTAAAATGTGGAAGTTCTTTAGTGGGACAGATAAGAGATATAAATGGTGCCTTGTCAATTTATGTTGCTTTCTCAGCAGAGAGAAGCTCAGACTGGTGTTAGGAACACATCCCCGGCGCGGCTCCAGGTTCTTAGGCACAGTGTGAGGAAGTGGAGAGACACTCGTATAGTAGCAAGCAAAGTGGGATTTACTAAGAAAGGATGGACTTCCAAAAAAGCAGGTCACAGTGGGAAAAAAAAATTCCAGGAGGTCGGAGACAACTTGTTCAGCGAGCTGGGTTTTTAAGCTACCTTAGCACAGGGTCTCGAGGTTATCTGCATGGTGTTGGCTTTCTATACTTCCTTTAGTGTTCTGCACACAGCCACAAGTGTCACCTATCTTGTTAACACTTTTGATCTTCATGTATGCGTGTGCATTTTAGTATGATACTGAGCCATGGGTCACAAACTCTAGGGTGCCTCTGTCCATTTACGAGGAGCATGGCTGGGCTTTTCCAACCTCTGTTTCTGCCTGTTTGTTTTCTGTGTATGCTGAGATTGTAAGGCTTTGAATTCGGCCTTCCAGACCTCAGGCTTAGGATTTCAATAGCATCTTGACCTTCCAAGGACTTTGGATGACTATGGATATTTAGGCCAATTACTTTAAACCTGGATAATAATTGTTATGTCTTTGTGTACAGAGTCCCTGTACTGTTCATGAGTGAGCGACATTACAATGTATTTTTCTCTGGAAAGGATTATCTGAATACATATTCCACGTGACCAAAAGATGAATCAAGAATTTAAAATAAGTGAATCTATAGTAACACTCTTTTTTTAAAATTTAAAACAATATTTATTTCTTTTTTCCAAGATATATATTATTTTATTAATTTGTTCTTGTTACATCTCAATGGTTATCCCATCCCTTGTATCCTCCCATTCTTCCCTCCCTCCCATTTTCCCCTTATTCCCCTCACCTATGACTGTGACTGAGGGGGATTTCCTCCCCCTGTATATGCTCATAGGGTATCAAGTCTCTTCTCGGTACTTATAGTAACATTCTTTCAGGCCCCATCTTAGTCAGAAAAGAAAACCCAGAACTTAGACATTTAATTAACTCACTTCTTTTCACTATAGTCTGATACCTAGGTGTGGCATCTGGTTGGTCTAGCCTTTCTTTTCTTTTCTCTTCTTTGTATTGGAAATTAGGGCTCATAAGCCATGCTTTCCTCAATACCAATCAAAACCCTTTGCCCTGATTACTAACACATGAAGGAAGGACCTAAATATCTTAGGAAAGCTATAAGCTTTAATCAGCACTTGAGGGGAAATTCATAGCGTAAGTACCCTCTGGACCTTTAAGTTGTTCACTTTCTAAGGTTGTACTCTACAGAACCATCAGCCCACTTCTGGAAGGCGTGTCCCACTTGCAGCCCTTGGCCGAAAGTCGGATATTCTAGTCCCCACCTCTGCTTCTGGAGCTCTGAGGAGAAGAACAAACCCCTGAGGCCTAGAAGCCAAATAAACTCCCGTTGTTCATCAATTGTCTCTCCTTTCATCCTCAAAACAACTGAATTGGAGGTGTCTGGGTGTTGTTGGAGGTGTCTGGGTGTCGGAGGTTAATGGCAAATGGAACAGATGAACATTCTGTTTGTACAAATGTAAACCACTGCAGATCAGCAAACCAAATAATACCTTTGCTTTGAACATCAAAAATATAAATACAACTTTTGTTCTTATATTTTTTTTAAACTGTCATTTAGCCATGTCACAAATCTGCAAACAGAACCAGCCTGGAATTTTTTTTTTATCCTTTATTAGGATTTCATACAGTGACTTACCAGGTTAAAAAAAAAAATCAATCTGAGAGTACAACCTGGGAAAAGGAAACCCTGGAGGCTGTACACCTGACAGGATTTGTGGTGGCCTCAGGGGCCATTGAGTGTGATGCACCAGCTCCCTCTGGTGAGCTCATCAGAAGCGTAGAAAGGCTGTGTTGCTCTCACCAGATCAGACCAGCATCAGTCTTAACACTGGCCATGTTGGATCCAGCCAGCTTTGGGTGCCTTTGTGTCTTCCGTTAACTGTCACATGATTCTTGTGGTCCTCCATCTCTACAAGCACATCAGCCTCTGGCCATGAAGAAGTTTGCCTCTTTTCAATTTTTCTCGGTGGCCAATTAAACTGCCTTGTATATTTGTATGTGTGTGTAATGCAATTCAGATGTGGGGAGCAGCTCGTTGCCAAGACAATTATCATTTCTTCTCCAGTTGCTTACTTCATACTCTTCCTCTGTTTCGAGTGGATGGAAACTGTGTGGGGATATTATCTTTTTTCGAACTTATGTTAATCAGCATATAGATTACAGGATTGGAAAATCAAATTATCTCTGAAGGAAGTAGATAGTGCAATGTTCAGTAATCCATAGAGAAGGATGCTGGGATGTTGATAGGATTATGAAGTTGTCTGACATCTTATTTCACATGGGAAAGAACAAAGGACTGTATGTAGGTGGAGAACATATGACGCAGAAGGAAAATTATCACGCAGGTCACATGGCTGCATTTCCTCTTTTCAGATCACAGTGAGGAAAGGTTGTAGGCCTCCTAGTTTCTACAGTAGTTTCTTCAGATGTGTCCCAGGACTTCCTACAGCCCCAACCCCTTCCCTGGATTAATCAGAATGTTTAGTAGAGGAGTAATTTGATTGGCAAGATTTGTCCACCATCCTTCACTGGGAAATTAGCTTTCTGTAGACAGTGCTGATTCCTTGGGTTTCACTCTGCTTGAGAAATGACGCCGCCTTGGAAATCAGGATCCCGATTTGGGTTTCTTAGTCTCATTAATAAAAGAATAAACAACAACAACAACAACAAACAACAGCTGAAGGTCAGTTTTATTAGCATAAAATTGACCTTCCCAGACAGTCAAGCTGAAACCTTCAAGGCTGCCCAGAAGCGGAGAAGGGAAGAGAAATTAAACTTTATTGAACGGTTTGGAAAGGTGAGTAGACGTACAAAGCTGCACAGCCATGCTCCTTCCAATAGACTACTACACTAGGGTGGAGTCTGGGGCGATGGAAGCCCACTAGTTCAATAAAGGACTAATTAATTATTCCACTCATCTCTTTAGCATGGTTGAAAGAAACCGATCTTCCCAGAGGTGGTCTTTTGACCCACCCAGCTGGAATGCTGGTTTCCATCCAGGCCAGAGAGTCTAGACTCTTGTTTAGGGGAGTTTCTCTACGCTAACAGTGTGCCTTTCACAAGGACACTGCTTGAATGACTTAAACACTTGAGCCTATTTTACAATAGAATAAAATCTTCATCTATTATTTACCAAAACTAAAACCTATAATATGCATTACAAAAAATTTCTGATATTGAAGATAATTTTTTCATCCCACAATTACTGGCTGTATTTATTCATGAGCTAGTATGAACAAAACCAAAGCCAGGGTGGCTTACATAGCCAAAGAGTTATTTCTATCTATTTATATAAGCTGAAAAACCAACACAGGAGGGAGTTCTTGTCTCTCTTGAAGTCCCTCCTTGGTTTATATATACTGTCTTCTTTCTGGGTAAATCTAGGTCCTAATCTTCCATTCTAATAATGGCTCTATAATAAGTTTAGCTTAAGCCTGAACACAAAGATCTCATTTTACCCTACTTATCTCAATAAAGACATCTTCAAATAAGATTACATTATGAAGTCTGAGGGGTTAAACATGGGGATTTTTTTTTTGGTGCTCAACTCAGCAATAACACTAACTAAAATAAATTGTACTTCAAGGTTAAGGAATTATTCAATCTCTGTCATCTAGTGCTTTTGAACAAGCTGCTATGAATTTCTATGAGAGTGGAGCTCTCATAAGTGTGTGTCCTATTGCATGATGTACAGCACTTCTGCAAGACTGGATACAACAATGTTTTATGAGTTCTATTCATACTCCTGAAAGTTTTACAGGAAGTAAAAGTAAGCTGTGGAAAGCATCTTAATGTTTCACAGCTGTCTTCTTTGTAATTAAAAGGTGAGAAGCAGAAGGATGTGGCTAGAGTAAGAGATGGTGTACAAACAGGTGAGGCGTCCTTCTTCCTGCCCTCATGGCAAATGTAGTTAAGGAGCAAACACCAGTAGTAGGAACCTTATACCAGGCATGATGTAGCACACCTACAATCCTAGGCCTCAGGAGGCAGATGGAGAAAGAGCAAGATTTCAATGTTACCCCCAGCTACAGAGTGTGCTTAGAGTTCAGCCTGGGAAATGTTAAAGCCTGTCTCAAGAGACAAGCCAACAAAAGTTTTGTAAAAGCAGGTCCATCCAAGATCCCCATTTATAGTAAAAGGAAACCAAATGCATAGAGGATGTTCTGGTCAGTGTTTTTTATTTTTTAAATGCATTTTTATTTATTTATTTATTTATTTATTTATTTACTTATTATTTTTTATTTAACTAATTTATTCAGATTATATCTAAATTGTTATCCCATCCTTTGTATCCTCCCTTTCCTCCCTCCCTCCCGCTTTCTCCCTAGTCCCCTCCCCTATGGTTTTTTTTTTTAACTTTGTGGGTTTTTGAACTATGTGTTTTTCTGAACTTTATACAAGCTAGAAGCATTTGAGAAGAGGGATGCCATTAGAGAAAATGCCTCCATTAGAATACCTGTAGGCAAGTTTGTACTGTATTTTGTCAATTAATAATTGATGTGAGTTGTCCCAGTCCACTGGGTGCTGCCACCCTGAGTAGGTGATCATAGTCCTTGGAATAAACCCAAAAGATGTTTCACCATACAACAAGGACATTTGTTCAGCCATGTTCATAGCAGCCTTAGTCATAATAGCCAGAATCTGGAAACAACCTAAATGTCCCTCAGTTGAAGAATGGATAAAGAAACTGTGCTATATTTCCACTATGGGATACTACTCAGCTATTAAAAACAAAGAAATCCTTAAATTTGCAGGCAAAGGGATGGAACTAAAAATTATCATACTGAGTGAGTTAATCCAGACCCAGAAAGACTTACATGATATATACTCACTTATAATTGGACACTAGCCCAAAAGGGATATCCCTTGAAAGTCTTCACTTACCAGGAGATTGGGAGAGATGCTGGGAATTCTTATTGGGACTCTAGATGAGGGAAGTATGGGAGAATGGGGAAATAGAGGGATCCAGAGGGTCCTAGAAACCTATAAGAAAAACATCATAATGGGCAGATCTGGACCCAGGGGGTCTACTCAAAATACTGTACCAACGAAGGACAATACATGCAGTAAACATTGAACCCCTATTGAGATCTAGCCAATGGACAAGACATTCTCCACAGTTGTGTAGAGAGCAGGGATTAACTCTGACATGAACTCTGATGCCCCATATTTGACCACTTTCCCTTGGTAGGGAGGCCTGGTGGCACTCAGAGAAGGATAAGCAGGCTACCAGGATGAGACTTGATAGGCTGTGACCGTATGGTGGGGGAGGAGGTCCCCTTCTGTCACAGACCTAAGGGAAGGGAATAGGGTGAAAGAGGAAGGGAGGGAGGAATGGGAGGTCACAAGTGAGGGGATAACAATTGAGATGTAATTAATTAAATAATAATAATAATAAAAGGAAGCAGGTTAAGCAAGCCTGAGGAGCAAGCCAGTGAGCAGCAGTCTTCCATGACTTGTGCTTCAGTTCCCTCCTCCACTTTCTGTCTTAATTTCCCTGTCTGGTGGATTGATTCCTGGGGGTGTAACCTGAAATAAACCCTTTCCTTTCCAAAATGCCTTTAGTTATGGTGTTGATCACAACCATAGAAACCCTAGATGAGACATAGGTTTTTCCCATCCTATGTAACAGTAGAACAGAGTCCAAGCCAGCAAGGAGCTCCAAGACACCTGCTTGTCCTTCCCCTAAGTGAATTTTCTGTATTCTGTGGCTCACCCTAGTACCTGCCTACTGTAACACCATTTTCATGGAGGTGTGTATTTTAGAGCTCTTTTGATCCTCGAGTTTTGTTTTGATTTTTTAAATGTAATTTTCACATTTGTTTTTAAATGTCATATATGTGTATTATATTTACGTCATTTCCTCCTCCTCCCCCCTCCATCCTGTCTTGTGCCACACCTCAAAACTATGGCCCCTTTTCTTTAATTATTTTAACCCACCACACACACACACACACACACACACACACACACACACACACGAGAGAGAGAGAGAGAGAGAGAGAGAGAGAGAGAGAGAGAGAGAGGGAGAGAGAGAGAGAAACCTACTGAGTCCATTGGATAACCAATTACAGGGCTCATTCCTCAGGGAGGGGGAGTCCTCCCCTCTTAGCACTCATGATTGCCAGTAGCACTTCATTGAGGCATGGGGGCTTTGTAAGATTCCCCCCCCCCCATATACATTGGCATGGTGACTGGTGATTGTTACTATTTCATAGACGTAGCTTCCCGTTACACACAGGAGACACAACCTTGGGGCTGACGTTTTTTCTAAGAAGAAAATTATGCAAAGACATTTTTTAAATGGTTAAAAAAAAGAAAGAATGCTTACAGTGTCAAAATGCTGTATTGACAGACAGAGGGAGAAGTTGTCATCCTCTGAACGGAGGACAGTTGAAGGTTAAAGCAATGAAAAGTTGTCTAGAATTACAACCAAGGGTGGAAAGAAGTTCTTTATTGTCTGTCTTTAGGCAAGGTAATAATCTTATGTTACGTAGCATTCATTTTATCTTTTAAAAGATCTGAAAGATGTGATGTTTCTCGTAAGTGCTTTGCTCATTTTATAAATTGTCTTGTGACTATTAAACACCTACGAGACGCTAACCTTTTCCCCCTACTGTATTTCATTCAAAAGATCAGCTGAATTTGCTCACATTTGCTGAATAAAATATCATACAATCAACAGGATGGCTTTTATCCCTTAACGTTTCTCCCTGGGGAGGCACTTACCCTAAGAACTGCTTTGCCTGATGGCAAGTAGGAGCCTTCCTGACTTTGACAGCGTCCAATGTACTGAGTCACCAAATTTGCATCTCTCTACTAAATGGTTTTAATTAATTTTGCATTGTGCTTACTGACTAGTTTTAATTAGCAGTTAAATCAGCTCAGTTAACGAAAAAATGAAGGTGTTTATATGAATGCAAATCACGGTGAGTTCTCAGGGCATGAGTTGCAAACTTGCTCTAAGCCATTGAGGTTAGATTCCGTCAGGCTTTGTTAAAAACACTTGCTAGAAGAATATATAAAAGTGTCTTAGATGTATTTTCCCTTACAAAACTATGGGCAGTTCTGATTCATACACCGACCTTCCCTTCGAGGTCTGTTTTGCTCTGTACTGAGGCAAGTGTTAGGACTAGGTCAAAGACAGACTGTACATGTGAGCTTTAGAATTGGCCTGGACACTTCTGGGGCCTGTCGGGATTTTCTTAGTGAGTCGCTCTGGGCCAGCCAGGACACAGAAGTGCCTTGAACTTCTCCACACACACAAAACACAACTCTGGTGTGGTTCCTTGGTGATTTTCATATTCAAGGAACAATGGAAAAAAGCATAGGGTGTTGGGACGGGGGTATGAACAAAGAGGGAGGTGGAAAGAAGAGAGGGAGGGGTTAGAAGCAGGAGATGAAGTGATGTAAACACAATATTCATCTATGAAATCCTTAAAAATTGGAAACTTAAAACAAGACTAAACAATGACTAATATAGATGATATTGTGGAGGACGTATTCCCCCTGTTAAGATGGCCGCTCCTGTGAGGGTCACCCTCATGGATGTGTGTCTATATACGTCTATATACACAGGTAAGGGTTAAAACTCACTACAGTTATGCATATTACGGTTTGTGCCGTGTATCTATCTATCCTCTGCTTTCTCCTTCTCCCAATATTGTATTGGAGAATTTGTATCTTAGTTTGAAATTTTTAAGCCATAATATTTTAAAGTGATCAGATAAAAACACATCTAAATAGAAGAACCTAACCATATTTCTCTGGTTTTCCATGAGCATGAAGGTTGTTTGGTTTTGATTCTGTACATAGACATGCCCAATTCCTACTAACAAAACTCACACTAAAGTGATTACTTACAGGAGTATTTGTGTTAATGTACTATTTTTTCTTTGACTTAAATAAAATGAAATTGTTTTTAAAGTGAAGGATGAAAATGTATTTGACCAAATTCTATAGCAAAGCATTGCCACATGATCCCAATATGGCGCCACCTTGGTATTGGTACCTATTCATTATCTTTAGTTTTCTTTTCATTCAATTTCAGATCATTCTGTCCCTTGATATGATGAATGAATTTCAGTTGGGACCACTGTGTCCTTTGTTTACTTAGGTCTCTGGCCAGCCTGCTTTCTTCTTTCCATCTTACATTTCATATGCTTGCTTTATATAAGGATAAAGGGTTTTATTCTTTTTGAGATTAATATATTTACAACATTCCCCCTCCCTTTTGTTTCCCCAAACCCTTACTCATTTTCAAGTTTATAACTTCTCTCTTCATTAAGTGTTATTAGTGTATATGTGTAAATATTTGGAATATATATGACTATAATCTGTTCACTCAATCTGAGGCTATTTGTATATATTCTTTTAGGGATGAACATTTGGTATTGAATAATCAGTTGGTGTGCTCTTCCTTGGGGAAGTGTATTTCTCCTACTCACTCTCCGCGTTCCTTAGTTGCCTGTAGATTTTGTGTAGGATTGAGGCCTTGTGGGCTTTTCTCCATCCCCTTTGGCATGTCTCTGGGTGTCTTCCCTGTTCAGCTCATGCTTAAGGCAAAATATGACCTGTACTGAGCCCAAGTCAAAAGGAAAAATAAATCACCTTTGTTCCATCTTTCCAGACAAGGAATTCCTTCATTATTCTGGATGGTCTGCACAGTTGACATTACTGTGTCTACTTGACATCAAGCAATTTTGTTACTTTGCCATGTCTCCTGGTATCTCTCAGGTCTGCTCTTACAAGCTGCCAAATGAGCCACCATAGTTTTCTTATCCTCAGTCTATAAGTGATACAGTACAACTTGTTCTCCGTGTCTTTCCTCTCTCTTTCAAATAGCAATCATCTTTAAGTTCATCACCATCACTGACAAAGCACCACAGCACGGTTTTGCTACTTTCTCCTTCTACCTGATGTGTTCTGTGTTCTGATCAGAATGTTTCTCTCTTGGCATCTATAAGCAGGCACAACTGGATTTAAAACTATCATGTTGCTAATTGATCACTGTTGTAAAAAATAAAACCTAGTAAAGTTTATTATCAATGCCTATAATTACTACAGTGGTATTATCTAACCTGTTATCACAATCAGTAAAGGCACAGACACCTGATAGATTTTAGAAAAGCCTTATTTCACCTGGGACACAGCAGAAACTACCTCCTAAGCTGTTTTACATCCCAAGCCCCCAAGCCATGGCATCAGTCCTAATCATTTCTCTCTGGGCTACCTTGCATTCATAATTCCAAAATTCTTGCTAAGGTTCTTCATTTCCCATCCCGGCTGCTCTGCCGTGTGTTCTCCACACTAACCCATCATGGCGGCTCTGCTTCCTTCTCCCTCACATTATACCTGTGTTCTTCCCCTCTGGTGATCCTTCTGTTCCAAAGCCGGGAACCTTCACCACACCTACCTTCCCCTGTCCCTGCCCAGGTATCAGCTTTTTATTATTCAAACAGGAATAATTTCTCAGGCAAGGTTTATACAACAAAGACAGGTGTACATGAGGATGCACTCAGCTGGGCAGCACCTAGATCTTGGGAGCCAGTAATTAACATCAGAATACATAGCACCTGACCAACTCGAAGCAGATCTCATCTTTTCTTGAATTTCTTATCAATCAAGTGATTTGAATATTACTTTAACTCTTCCATGAAATTTTGCTTGTTGTATATTTTAGAGCATATCGCTACTCTGGGTGCCTGGTAGTCACATGTACCGCAGTCCCTGCAGTTTCTGTAGGTTTTGCATATCTGATTTGTTTTAATGACACATTTCTCAGAGTGCGTGCCTCTATCATTAAGTGGCGCATGACTGCAGCAAAAAACATAAAGAAAAAGGAGCAGCAGCAGAAGAAGACTAGGTGCTTCTCAGAGGGCTGGCTCAGCAGAATCCTCTTGGAGATCAGGAAGGGGAGAGAATGTACAGGGCATTCCTCTGTCCTCTACACTTCCTTCTGCTGTGTGTGTGTTTTTTAACAGAAAGGTGTTTGTACTTTTCCATGATGTGCAGAAATGCCTGGAAGATGTAATGGTGTCATCCACAGCTAAGATCATGTATACATACCATGTTTGCAACTCATCCTGTGCATCCTAATGGCTGCCACTCGAAGGGAGATGTGCTGAACCAATTTGCCAGATGACCACAGATAATGACAGAGACACAGATGAGCAAGAATTTGCATTGATCCTGGCGAGTCTGGAGAAGAATTCTATCTTTAGTAACTAAGAAGATGAATGGGGAAAAATATGATAGATACAAATGGCAGGGTCCATTACACAATAAGAAGGCATTATCAGACACACGATGAAGATAAATTCCACTGATGGCGAGGGCATCATATTATTATATCTAATCTATCATCTTGTTAATGCTATTTCTGTGGAAACATTAAAAGAAATTAAAGTACTAAAACCTGAAAACAAATCTGACAGCTGCACAGGACACAAGAAAAATATCATGATTTTGCTGATGTATCTGACATATTTTTCCCAAAGTCAAGTTAATGGCCAGTAGCTTGTGTATAAATAATTTAGCAAAACATATGCATAAAGAAATCCCTGTATATTATTAGTTTCATTTTTAGACACTAGTACTAAAATATCTATATTGATATATGAAAAAACAATAATTTGCTGTTCTTTTGCAGTAAGCGCAACACCTCAGTATAATGAGACCTTATATCTTTTCACAGATTTTTTAGAGGATGTCGGACTAAGATGCTCCAATAGCTACCATTAGTTGTTTATAAGTTAGTGACATATTTTATACTCCCCCACATAGATGGCAAATGGCTTTAACAGTAATGATTTATTTACTTTATCACTTCTATTCCTTTCTCACAATTTTCAGTGATACTTCCATCTATGTAGTGACTGTCTCTTTGTGTGTGTGTGTGTGTGTGTGTGTGTGTGTGTAGATGTGCATGTGTGTAGATGTGCATGTGTGTATAAGAGAGAGAGGGAAGCCAATGGATAGAGACATCAAGGAAACCAAACATCCCCACACTTAATAAGCAAGTATAACCATCCATCCTCAGAATGCTTACCTTTCTAGAGAGATGAACAAGGGGAAGAGTCATTGCAGGTTTGGTTATCGCCCTTGGTCCTTTCAATCTTCCATATGTTGTGGGTAAAATTAAACTAATTCCCTGTGACCCTGTGATGAAAAGAAACAGAAGATAAGAATAAACACTTACGCTCCTTAGGTTTGTTGTGATGGTGGCCATGAGGGCATGGCTGCTTCCTGCATCTCTGCTGGACTCTCATGGAGCACAGTGAGGCTCACCATCTCCTCAGATAGAAGTGCAGCAAGTTTGTTGTTTTGACGTTGGTAACAAATTTTGTGATACTCAAGTGACAGACATGGAGGCCCGTCAGTGACAGGAACTGATATTGTTTTCACGTTCTCTGGAGATGACATGATTGAGTTTTCTAATCTAAAGAGGAAGTGTGGGCAGGAATGTCACAAAAACATTAGATTTCTTACAGTAAATTCAACTTCAGATTGTGCGCAGTGAGCTGGTCATTGGGCACCTCAGCTGCTAGGGCCCATCATTCAATGGGAGCAAATGGCCTCTTCAAATAACATCTGAGGCAGTTTTTAACTTGAGTTGTATTATTTCCAGAAACTTCTGCTGTGAATACCTCTGAATATCCTCACCAGCCCCCTTTCGAAAGAGGAGAAAGCAAGCTGTTGAATTATGTTAGTGGCACTGACTGCACTATGAACCTATGAGCTGCTTTTGGCTGGGAGGGTGGGCAGTTCAGAATGGTTAAGTAATATTGTTTGAAAGCCTGAATGGAAACCTTATGTTCTGAAAAGTTAAATCGAGCAACGGAAATCATTTGTTCTTCCCCCTGAAAGGATGAAGTCCTTCTGTGTGAAATCTAAATTACTCAACAGTTCTCTAAACGTCAACCTCATTCTGTGCAGAGAGATGTTTTTATGTCTCTGACTTACGTCTCTAGGATAACTGGTAGTGCTTTTGTAGTTCTCCTGTTTAGCCCACATTGGAAGCACAAAGCTGGACCCTATAATCAGTAAAGAGGTGCAGCAGTGGCAGCAGCACCAGGATAAACGAACTTGCCAGAAAGAGCCAAGGCAAGTAGGCAAAAGCAACGCTTTCTTCTTCTGTCTGGTTACCACTTGTAGGTGCTGTCCACCTTTAGGGCCAGCCCCCAACTTTAACTACTCTGATCAAGAAATCCCTTTCAGATGTGCCCAGTGCTTGACTTTAAGTTGATCACAGATATAGCTAAGCTGGCAGTTTGGAGAAGTGTCCCTCAGAGATATACACTCGAAAGGCTTCGTCCCCACCTCAAGACTCCAGTGCAAGGTGGTGGAACTTAGGTCATTAAGAAGAGGCCTTCATATTGGGTCAGAAAGCGGAAGATGGTGCTCCAATGTTATAGAGAGTTTTGAGTATTCTCATTTCGGAAGCTGCTAACTTGAACTTCCTGTCTACTCAGGTAATTAATTTTTTTCCTCCTCAAGTCTCTGATGGGATTGAGGACCAGATAATTTAGTTTTACAATTAAACTTAGTTGTTTAGGGGTTAAGATGTTTTTAGGTCTAGATAGATATTTTAAGTTGATAAAGATGAGATGTGATTGATATTGATTCAAAATTTTAGATGCACCAAGAAAGATGTTTTCTTCAAGGCTGCCAAATAAAAATTGCTAAAACACTATGAATGTAACATATATATATATATATATATATATATATATATATATATATATATAATTCCTGATTGTTTCATGCTTCTTCTTGCTGTAGGTAGTTTATTTTATATATATATATATATATATATATATATATATATATATATATATATATAAATGTATATGTAAAAAATAAAAATAATAAGAACAAAGAGATAGAGAAAAAAAAGACCTTCAAGTGGGGGTTATGACCTTCTCTATCCCTCCTTTTTTGTTGTTTTGTTTTAATTTCTAGCTCTATGCAGTAAGAAGTCTTTTCCATCAACTTTCTATCCACATTGTACTTGCTACCTCACTGCAGATACAAAAGCAAGGAGGCCAACCAACCTCAAGCAGAAACATATTTCTTTTTATGAGTGGCTTGTCCCAGGTGTTTTGGTACAGTGATGTGGTGTGAACTAACACAACAAGCATTAGGTAGAGGACACATTCCAGCCCCGCACACCACTATAGCCCAACTCCTCTTTTCCGGGTTCTTTCCCATGACCCAAGTCAGGAGTATCATGTGATGACATTTAATGAGATTTTATGTCATTTACATATCTATAAGTCAACAGGGAGGAAACCTGTGTTTTGTTTTTGACTATTTGGAAACTGGAATAAAATTACATAGCATATGTAAATGTTTACAGTCCTCTCTAAGAAAGACATTATTTTCTTGTTTTTGAGTCACACAAGTTACAGAAAAGACTTACTGGAAACACTCACGGGAGCTAATGTCTTGGTTAGAAGCAGGGACTTTGTCATTGAACACATCTCTTTGCATGTGAGGAATGCTTTTAAGCTTCTTTTAAAAAAATTGCAAAAATATAAAATATTTATCGTGAGTCTTATTAGGGCATGAAGCTACACATGTAAATTCCTAAGGTGTAGCTTTTAAGTAGCCAGGTTATATGTATAGGACTCTAAGGTTTGAGGTTGTTATTGCAATTAAAACTCATTAATAAGCCTTCCCTAGTATCACTTTCCACAGTAACTTGGTTGCATGATGATAAAGAAAGGACTTGCAAATGAAAACAGAAGGACAAAGCCAAGTCCAAACATCCTGTGAAGACAAGTCCAAGTGCCCCGTGAGGGATTTCTGCACACCATTGCCCATCCGAGGAAATAGCCCCGCACTCATGTGTTTTCATGTAACATCTTTGTCAAAGAATGTCTCCAGTACTGGAGGCAACTCATCTCCTACCCACTGTCAAGGGAAGAAGGTACCACTCAACATTCTACAGGAAGTGGTCTTTCCATCACAGTCCACAGTGTGGCACTTCTGATTTGTCAACTACCTCATTTTGGTAGTGTGTTAGGAAGAGTTAGGACACCGCACCCACCGTGCGTCTCTGGGGCAAACTTCACACTGTATGTTAAATATACCACATTACTGTAGGCTGTGGTGTGAAAAGTAAGCTGCATGGTGGAAGCAAGCTGGGATTCACAGCAAGGAGGTGTGTGTTCCAAAGTCACAAAGGCAGCTTATTGTCCAGGGCTGGGGCTGTGTCACATGACAGGGACACTGCTATGCAGCACACAGAGGCATCCAGGAAGAGGGAAAAGAAAGACACAGACTCATCCTTTGGCCAGAAGAGCTTTAACAAGCTAGCCTTTCATTAAACGGATTCCTAAACATTAGCCAAATTCTTTTATGCAGAGATTGCTAAGGGCTGGGCATGCATGTGATCCACTTGCCGTTCTGTGGACACTGCTAGAAAGTTCTTTGAGGTTGCTTTTCCCAGTATTCACAGGCAGGGTATGGGGGCTGGGCAGAGACTTGTCCTCGGTGCTTCTTTTCATGTCCCGAGAAGGACAGTCATGTGTTTTAGTTTAGCTGATACATTCAAAGGGAAGGGACAAACAATAGAGGCTTTACGTATAGTAGCTGTGGATGTCACACGGATCTCATTTTCTCATGCACAATATATTTGTTATTCCACAAGCTGGTTATAATTCATTTAAGACCCCTTTTCATTCAACTTTATCTAATAAACTAATGAAATGGCCCAGTGAAGTCTTTATGGTCAGTGTAATTTGGGTGAGTTACACAGCTTGCATTTCCTTTAGGATGTTAATGGTATATCATTACTCTTCCAGTGTTTTTCTTTTCAAAGAGCTCAAGGAAGAGAAAGGGCCCAAGTCTGGGCAATAGTATGATGTATGTATTTAAAGTTATTCTTGGAGCTGGGCGTGGTGGCGCACGCCTTTAATCCCAGCACTCGGGAGGCAGAGGTAGGCGGATCGCTGTGAGTTCGAGGCCAGCCTGGTCTACAAAGTGAGTCCCGGATGGCCAAGGCTACACAGAGAGACCCTGTCTCGAAAAACCAAATAAATAAATAAATAAATAAATAAATAAATAAATAAAGTTATTCTCAAGACTAAGATTTGTATGGAATAAATAAGCTTTAATTTACCTTTCATTCATATCAATGTAATTATTAGCAAGTGACTTTATTTGTCATGGTGCCACTATCAGATATCAGCCTCCATTTATCTTCTTATTAGTTTCCTTATTATTATGAGAATCTCCTTTCCTGGGGCAAGGGGGTAGCTGAGTGGGTAAAGTGCTTGAGGCCCAATCACAAAGACCCAAGTTCAGATATCTAGCAAACACATAAAAAGCTAGACACGATGGTGCACATCAAGAATCCTAGCTTTGATTGGGTGGAGACAAGACGATCCCCAGCAAGTTGCTGGCCAGCAAAAGCACTGCCACGCTGGTAGCACCCACGGTGAAAACTCTTTTCACAATAAGTAATGTAGGAAACAACAGAGAAAGATACAAAATGGCAACCGTTGGCCTTCCGCACACAGACACAGAATCCCTTTGATTTATTTTTATATCACTTACTGAGACAGCTGATTTCACCTTGGGTTAATAACAGTCACAGCTATGAGGAGTTATTTAATAACATGTATTAGTGAAGAAAAGTAACCCACCAGGAGATTGAAAACTGCTATGCCGGCCAGGTGGTGGTGGTGCACACCTTTAGTCCCAGCATTCAAGAGGCAGAGAGGCAGGTGGAGCTCTCTGAGTTTGAGGTCGGCCTGATACATGGCGTTAGCTCCAGGACCACTGAGACTACCCAGGAAAAAAACCCTGTCTCAAAATCAAAACCAAAACCAAAACCAAAACACTGTTATACCCTATAACCAGTGTGGAAACTGTCTCTGCAAAAGGCCAAATTAGTGATACCTCTCTCTGTGTGTCTATCCCAAGACTGAGTGAGGAAGATCACATGTAGGAGGCTAACTTGAGCTACACAGTGAGTCCTTCTACCAGAAAAAAACAAAAAAACAAAAAAACAACATAGGAAGGACAAAATCACAGTAATTTCAGTGTATTTGTCTGTTTGTTTTCTTTGATAACCAAACAAAATCTGAAACTGACTTTTTTCTTTTCATCACCTTCTTTCAGACCCAGACATAACTTTAACTGATCTTGTACTCTTGAAAATTGATTTGGCGTCTTTCTAGGTGAATGATGTGACCAAATGTCACTAAAGAAGCCAGGCATTTCTACCGCCCTACAAACACACATGAGTGACGTAATGCAGTTATTAGGCAGAGTGAGCTGAGCTCAGAGCTGCACTGATGGGCAGGAGGTCTCTGCAGCATGGCAGGGACTGTGGCCCATTAATCAGATCAAATGCACAGCATCAGCTTTTGCTCCAAGCTATGGAGCTCAGAGCAGGCACGGGAGCAACCTGCCTTTGTCCCAGGTCAGGGTGGGCTGACATCCTCTGCTAAGCTAATGAGCAGTGTGGCCTCCTGAAGTGTCTGTGTGGGTGTGACTGCAGACTCTCTAGTCTTTGAGAGGCCCTAAGGGACTCCTAAGCCAGGAACATTATGCTATCAGAAAAAGATGAAGGTGAGGAAAACAAAAAACTTTAAGACAATTGTTTCATTTTTATCCACTCAAACAAAGTAAAAAGAACTAGATTGTTTAAAAAAAAAGGGGGGCGGGGGAAAGACTGCACGAGGAATAAATATTTACACCTTCAGTTTAATGTCTTGCTTATGTAATAGTTTTCAGTACCAGGTATCAACTTTCAGGTCTCACAGATGCTGGAAAAGTTTTGCTGTCTAAGCTGCATCTGAACCATGTGTGTGGGTCTTGTGTTTATGGCCTCAGTCTATGTAGTTAAAAGTTCAACCTACCTGCTGAGCACACAATGCAAATGTCCAGGCATTATGATATATTTTATTATCTACCAATTTAGAAAAAAATGTTTTAAATGGCAAGGGCCAGAAATCATGAAACGTAACATCTTTTTAATGTCAAGAACATTTTTATTCCCTTCATCTTAAACCCACTTATATCACTAAAAGCAGTAACATGACATTTGCACTGTTCTCTTTACAAGCTTATGTTCACAGTGCCTGCAATCGACTGTTAGAACCACAGGTGGGCTTGAAGCCATCATAGGTAGATTTGATTCTGTGCTCCTTCAGTTAAGCAGACATGTTGAGCTGTCCTGTCCTCCGAAAAGCTGGAGTTCTCTGTTGTAGAAAAAGCCTTTCAAGAGAAGGATGATTGCTACATTTACTCTGGTCCAACTGGAGTTGGTTTGATTAAAGAGATTTTTGTTTGGTTTCATATCAACAATCTACTTCCTCATCTCAGCACATAGTCAATTAATATTTTATAATTTAGTCTTCACTACAAGGCTCTTACATGATGGCATCTTGTGTATAAGATTGAAATTAGTTCATTTTCTTAATTCCTCAATCTGGGAAGACACGTGGCATCAGCTAAGCAATTATGGCATGAGACAGATTTTATTTTCTGGTAAACCTAGAGGAACCCCACATTTTCTGGTACTGCATATTGTGAACAATTCCATGCTTATGTAGAAGTGTAATATGAGACTACAGAGAAATGAAGCAGTTTTCATAGCTAAAAACTATTGCAGTAGATGGCTGCTTTTGTAGGCAAGATTAGAGAGAAAATGTATTGTCTTTGCTGCCCAAAAGATTTCTGAAAAGCTGTAGTTAGTATATAGAAGAAGAAAAAGGTTGCAGCTGTACAAGATTTTTATGTGTGCTATGCACATGTTTGCTGACAGGAATGATGTCACTAAATCTCTCTACTGTGGAGAGAAAGTTTGAGAGGTTTAACTCTACTCCGTTACCGCCAGTGAACTCTAGTTTTGAATGTGCCTGACCGAGCCTGTGTGTCTCAGGCAGGGTTTCTCTTGCTGTGATGAAACACCATGACCAAAAAAAAAAAAAAAAAAAAAAAAAAAACCCAAGTTGGGAAAGAAAAGATTTGGCTTACACTTCCACATGGCTGTTCAGCATCAAAGGAAGTCAGGACAGGAACTCAAAGAGGGCAGAACTGGAGGCAGAACTGATGAAGATGCCATGGAGGAGTAGGCTATGAGGATTAAATGAGATAATGAATCAAAGCAGTGCTTTAACAGTTCTCATAACATCTATACTTGACCTTAGCTGAAATACCAAGAGGTAGTAACTACAGCCGAACTTTAAAATGTAGCTGTTAGAGGATGGAAGCATGGCCTTGAGAGCCCGTTTTGCTAACTCAGAGGACTCAAGTTCGGTTTCTAGTAGCCACAGCCGGTGGCTCAGAGCTACTTGTGAGTCCAGCCCCAAGCAAGCTGACTCATTCTTTTGGCCTCTGTGGGCACCCATACATATATGGGCTATATTAACCCAAACACACATATACATATAAACAAAAAGATTGGCAAAATCTGTTGTAATAACAAAAATGCCACTTGTGAGGATTAACAACAATCTACAGTGACTCAGACTGAAGTTTCACTTTAAGGGGAAATTTAGTAGTAATTCAACCGAAGTTTCATCTTACAACTTTGATTTAAAAATAATAAAATGGTCTTAATCGATTTTGATATAAAGATAATATGGATAGATGCTAAAATTTGGAATTGGTGTACTGTTTGAAAATTACTAAATTGTGTACCTTTCCACTTTGACTTCCTTGTAAAAGATAACTACTTTGTAAACATAATCACTGTGCTCAGATGTATATGATTTACATAAAGGAGTCAAGAGAGGCAGTTCCTGTCCCAGCTTCATTTGATGATGAACAGCAATGTGGAATTTCAAAATTCCATTTGATTCATATTTATAGGTAGAACAATTTAATGGATCCATCACTTTTTCCCATTTCCTCCAAATTCTAGGTTGTGCTTCCTGTGGTCTGGGATATCTTTAGAGACGTGAAATGAATCAGGCCCCGGATGCTTTTAACACCATAGAAAGATCCAGCTTATCTGTTCAAAGACATTGGGTGGATAATAATTATGCCTTCTTTCTTACTTAGAGATCACACAAAGAGACCAGCCTCCCCAAAGGAGACTTTTCTAACCTCTTTACAGAGTAGCTGTGTAAGCACAGAGTTTTGCTTCATTAATGTAACTATCAGTCTTGAGAATCAGAAACACCCACTTACACGAGTCCAGATGGTTTAAACATCCACCTTTTACAATAGAGCTACAGTATTCTCTTGCTCACATAGAGCTTCTCTCTGGACAACGATGTGAAGCCTCAAGCATTCCCTGCCTCTCTTGGCTCCGTTATGTAGATAGTGTACATCTGAGCCCAGTGATTAGTTTTACAAAGTAGTTATCTTTTACAAGAAAATCAAAGTGGGAAGGTATGCAGCCTGGTAATTTTCACATGCACTTTGTGTTTGCTTGGTTTTTTATTTGTTAATGTTAAATGGCCCATCACCAAAATAACTGTTTTGTAAAATCATCGATTTATTTGTATTGTAATTGGGACAATTTATTTTAAGTTTTTTGACTGATATGTATTTAGCGGGAGGATCAAAACAATAGGCCCACAACCACATGTGCTCACTGTCCAGTGTGTAAAATGTTTACACAGTGTGAGTGTCTGAGGATGATTGAGATTTTCTATTATATTTATGGTTCATAGATGCAGTACAGAGTGGGCCAAGAATAGTAGAATATGGCTGTTAGAAAACCTGCACCATTTTGTACTCACTTATGTCTGAATGTAGCCTTCCGCTCACAGTTAGGTTCGCAATTCCTGGATTAACTACAGATTCTCACAGTGTAGAAAAGGCCCCCTATAGGAAGGAGTTTATCCTGCCAAGATGATACAAGGCTATAACGAAATGTGCCAACCTGCTTGTGCCAAGGTACCCACCATGAGCTCCCTTCTACTGTATCTGGTGTAGACCTTGCTGAGCTGTGGGCTGTACCAGGCCCAGCTCAATGGTTATCTGCGCCACATGCCTTCACACAGTTCAACATGCAATTAGATTCGTGTGAATTACACTCGCAGCTGACTTTTCAGGAAGGAATTTTGCCCCTCACTAGGTGTCAAGCATCTTGCAGAATTTTAGCTCTATGATGAGATCAGTCCCAGATAAATGGGGAGATGGGTTCGTTTGCTTTTGTGATTCCCGGTGATCTTCCTCCACCTCAGAACTTTTTTTCCTGCTAGGTACTTAAAGCACATGTTCGTCTACAACTTCAGTTGTTTGGGCTTTTCGGGAAGGCGCACGTTCTGGGTATATCATGGATTTATCACACACAATCGCTAATCAATTCAATCCTTGGAGTCAGGACTGTGATAATGTATACCTGTGCTGTCAGCCGACCCTTTACCAAGGTGTGGAGTGCAATTAATTAACTGATGGGTTAAACTACTTAATTAACATAGAGATACTCCAATACAGGCCCATTCCGGTTTCTCCTTGTCAAGCTTCTTAGCCCAGGATGTGCTTACGGCCACTAACTATAGTCACCTTGTTCTCTAGAAGGCAGGAACATAGGAATACCTCACACATGAACTATATAAACAATTGTGCACATGCACAAGTGTGCAAGCACACTCACACACACACACATTTATCTATCTACTTCACTTTTACTTCTTTCTCCAGAGATAATCTTATTGTTATGCATCTGACCTTCAGTCATCCTTGAGCTTTTACAAAGGATTCCTTCTAAGGTCCCTACAGGTATCCAAATCTGTGGCTACCCGGGCCCCTTTAAAACACATAGAATGGCATGTGTAGTGTAGCCTGGAGACACATTCTGAGAGACTTTAACCATGCCTAGATTACTTATAACCCTGGTACACTGCAAATCCTATAATTACCTCTAATATTGTGTTCTTTAAGGAATGAAGATGAAGAAATAAAGGCATTTTTTTTCAAATGGTTTCTGTCTCTAGTGGGATGGATCTGGGCACAGGGCTGTCTATGCTGATGGTCTTATACAACTCACAAATAAAAACACAAAGATTCTCATTTAGATTTCTTGTTTCTTCTAGAAGGAATCTAGGACATTCAGCAGAGAGCCTTAACTATGTAATCAATCTTTTCAAACACAAAACTAATATTTTTAAGGAAAACAGTGACGTCTCAGGTCCTTTTTAATCAGACACCTAAAGCAACTGGAGAAGGAAAAGGACGATCAAGGCCAATTATTAAGTTGGGCCAATTTACATATTTAATAACTTGGAGAGGTCAGACAGGTCACATTCTAACTGAATATCTGTCATCTCCTCAATGTCTGTTTCTTACCCTATTTGCATAAGCAATTGACAGCTCATTAAGAGCTCATTAGAAACAGAGAAGACCCTGTAATCAGGGAGACACAAAACTGAGTAGTGCTAAGGAGGAAGTCTTTATTGGAAAGACTATGGCATCCGGCTCTGATCTGATAGGGAAGGCAAGTGAGTAAGATGTACCTATACGATATTGATACATAGCAATGTCACATGTGGGTAAAAGCATCTAAATCATGCAAAGAAAAGCTAAAATGATCACAGTCCCAAACTAAATTTTCATACACACACACACACACACACACACACACGTGTGTATGTGTATGTATATAATGTGTGCATATAGCCACATATATATTTTAAATATATTTTATTTATGTACAATGATTAAAATAAATATATACCAATATAATATTTAACAGCCTATATACATATATTATAAACTTTAGATAACTATAAATTGGATAAACCAAATGTTCTTACTGCTTAGGAATAACCTATATGTGAAAAAAAAACTGACCATACTTCTTCTTGATAAAGTGCTCAGCATATAAATCAGTTTGTTTTTATTCACTTGCCAATAAACTCTTGGCCCAAACAAAAGAGACAAAAGTCAGGGCCTCTCTGAAAAACTGTTTGCCTGATACTTTAAAATCTCTAAGTACCAAACTCCTTCTTTCAGATGAAAGGCAACACTGGTGGACCCTGCTGTTTGTCCTTCCGCCTCTTACACAGGCTGTTGTAGAACCCGTGAATTGAAAGCACGTTTAAACATGTAGGAATCAGTAGAGCGGAAACAGGGAAAGGTCCATTTGTTCATGTTTTATTCAGTTTCAGGCCTGCAGTCTGGCTGGACAAGATGTGGAGTTTCCATGTCAGATCAGCTAAAAGACATTCATTGTACCTGGAAAGATTAAGACACTTTTAGCTGATACTGTATTTTTGTTTATTATTATATTCCATAAGCCAGATCAGAGAGGGTGAGGGTAATTGGCTGTGAACTACTTTCTTCCCCACCTATGTTGCTGTGTCACTTCTTGGCATTGAAAAGCACGGAAAGCTGCTGTCTTTACTGAGGCCATTTGCACGCTCCTTGTTGGAATACATTTGAATGGCCAATTTGATCTCAATGGCACATCCTCTGCAACATGAAATAAAACAGGGCTCTTAAGAAAAGTAACTCCGTACACACTCCAGACCTCTCAGGGTTGTGGGTAGAACTGGAGCCTTGGCTCTCTGTGTGGCGGGGTCCCCTTCTCTTTCTTTCCTTCCTGTGACAAGCAGCCATTGTCCCCTTGGTGAGATCTGCAATATTACTTTGACCCCAGCCCATCAATCTGCCTCAATTGGATAATGATGTGTAATCACTTTCTTTCAGGGGAGTCTATAAATTTGCCAAGGCCCCATTCTTCTCTGAAGGACTCCTTATGCTAGCTCCCATTTGTGCAAATGAGCTCTCTTTTGCAGGGGCTAAATAGCCTTGCACATGCTCCATTCTGTGGGGAGGCACCGAGTGGATTTCTGTTGATTTTCCACGCTCTAGTCTCTTAAAGGAGACTAAGTCTGACATACAGAAACACAGTCGGGGGTGCCCCGAGTCAAAGCCACATCACAGGCAGCCGCTTTTCTCATTAAGACTGACCCATCATTAGGTCGCTTCAGTACCACCCTTGTAATCAATGAGCTTAATGTTTTGTGCACACAGAAGCCATAAGGAAAGGGGTGGGGAGGTGAGCGGGGAAGGGAAAGAAGGCGAGCACAAAAAAAGCTCCCCGTGCGCGTCTAAGTCTCAGCAGGGGCTATGAGGAATTCAGGTAGTACACTCGTGATTTCTCAGCCACCACAACACTCTGTTCTGTCTGTGAGTTAAAACCGCACAGAACTGACATCCCCACATGTCCTCCTGCTTCTCATTAAGTCAGATGAGAAACGCCTTGTTGGAGGCTAAGAGCTGACCGGGTGGTGAGCGTGCAGAAGCACCCAGTGACCTTCGGGTGTAATAAAGACTCGGTCCTCAAAGAGATTCCTAACCACAGCCAAAGGGAAACAAACAAACAAAAGAAAGGAACACAGGTAGAGAGTAACGGAAGCCGCTCCAGCAGTAAAGTAGTGGCAGAAGGATTTGGCCTATTGCATTCCCGACTCTTAGAGAACTACCCTGGGGAAGAAGTGAACATGAACAGTGTCAGTGCAAATGAGTGAGTGACTGAGAGCTGAGAAGCCAGCTTAGGCAGACAGATCCTGCCCTTTGAACAATATTCACTGGTAAACACAGCAATGTTACAAAAAACTCTCTGATTAATTCTAAGTTTCTAGCCATGCCATATTTTCTAGGGGTTTTTAAGTGGTGGTGTTTTGTTTTGTATTTCCTAACATCTCATATGGGGGAAAATCATAAAAGCTTACATTCTCAGACTCTTCGTTTTGATATTTAAATATTTAAAGACAATTATAGAAATCATATGCAATTTATTTAATTAAATAATTAATCAGTTTATTTGCTAACTCAATCATTACTTGCTGTAGTAATATTTTTACTTACATGGACACACACAGAAAGTACATTTTAAAGAAAATATGAACCCGTGGATTTCAGAGATGAATCATGAGATAAACACGGACACAGCGACCACTCTGGTTAAGGAACAACTTGATACTGAAATATTAAAGCCAAGGGTTAAAAAGAACATGCAACTCTTTCAGGACACCCTGTGATGCATCCTGGGTTATTTCAGGCCTGTGGACCCTTTTAGAGGATGTCACATCATCAACGTCACAATGGCATGGAAGAGGTTGATGCCCCGAGTGGCTCTGTGGCTTGTACAGGCAGTGGATGGATGGGGACCATAATTCATGGGTAATTCCACCTCGCCGTGGGCCTCCAGAGAGTCTCAGACTGACTCTGATACAAAAGCATTGTATCACAGTATATTTTAAGCAGGTTTCTGTGCCTTTCTCTGCTGAAGCCAATGTGTTAGTTGAGCCTGAAACCCTAGAAAAGTAAATATATTAAATTCAGAGAAGCTGTTTTGTTTGGCTTATAGAGAGGCTGCACATACCAAGTTGTGACAATTATAAATGCTGAATACAGAGACAAGCATTGACGTTAACTAAATGTTCAATTTTACAATGTGTCCTCACTAGTCAAATTATAGCACATGCCATGAGTGTCACCTTTTAAAAACTCCAGATTCCTTTGCTAAAAGGTAATTATAAAATGGAAAAATGTATATGTATGTATATATATAATTATTGTCTGTTAATTATTTTTCATTATATATCTATATACACATATATGTATACACACATACATATGTAATCTATAAATATTTTCTTCTAAAAATGCAAATCATTTCCTAGGGTATGCTGTGCATTGGAGGGAAAATTATAGAATTGATAGGAAAAAAACCTAAAAAATAAAACTTCAGAGTTGGAATATAGCTCATTGAGAGACCATTGGTCAAACTAGCATGAAGACCTTTGGGTTCAAGTCTCAATATGACACAGAAAAGTTTGTAATTTATTACCAAAGAACTGCTGACCTAGAAAATGATTAGAAAGTTAATTTTCTATCAATTTTTTGCAACCTTCCAAATATAAGGCTCTAATTTTTTTGTTTTATTTTCATCCTTGTTGGTAAATATTACTGTTTGTGTCATAGCTGCTTTAGAGAAAATTTCCACAAAAAGATTTAAAATATTATTTTGCAAAAGATTGTCCCTTGCCCAAGGTCATATACCAGCTAAGAAACTGAGTTAAACTTTGAATCTTGGGGCCAGAGATGGAGAGATGGCACAGTGGATAAGGGCACTAACTGTTCTCAAAGAAGGACCAGTGTTCAGTTCCTGGTACACATTGCTGCCTTTAATAGTTGGTAACTCCTCTTAGGGAGCTCTAGTGCCCTCTTTTGGGCTCCATCAGCATGGCATGTGCAGAGTGCACATAAATACACCCGGGCAAAATACTCAAACACGTAAGATAAAGATAAATAAGCCTTTAAAAAATTTTGAACACAGGTCCATCTGATTCAAATGTGTATTTTGTTATTTTCATCTACTTATTAAATTGAGTGAAATATTATTCTATTTCAATATCCAGAATATACACCATAAAATTAAATTTGCTGTGCTTTCCTGATCCAAAATTAGGGACACCATGGAAACAGAGATGATACATTGGAGTTTGACCATTAAAAAAATTCAAAGTTTTGGGATATTGAGATGGCTCAGTGAGTAAAGGCATTTGCTGTAAAGCTTGGTTACCCAAATTTGATGGCCAGAATCTGTGGTAAAATGAGAGAAATGACTCCTGGGAGTTGTTCTCTGACCTCCACAACACAGCACACACACAGCACAAATACACACATACTGGTAATAACACAGGCAACTTTAAAGAAAACTTCAGATTTCTCCGAAGCCATGTAATTGGCTATAGAAGAGCCTTTCTAGTATTAGTACACTTCTTATGAATCCAAATTTTGCTAATTTATTATTTAAACATTTGCTCTATTTCTGTGATATGCTTGAGATAGAATCATTAATCTGAGAAATGCATGATTGGGAGCCTTGCTTCTCGTTCCTTTGGCATCCTTCTGAGAAGATAGATTTGCATGTAATATTTCTCCTGGGATGCTTCCTGGTTAATGTAAGCATTAGAGTCACAAACACACCAGATGTATCATCGCTTCTACACACAGATCAGCTGGGAATTTATTTTATCTTAGGGCAAAGAAGCAAATGGGACCCAAGTGAAGTCCTTCAGAGGCTCCTTTAATATAGTTTTGACAAGGTTGATTTTTATGTTTGATTATGCATATATATATGTGGGGCGGGGGAGGTATGTGCATGTTAGTGCAGGTAACCAAAGAGGACAGAAGAGGGCCCCAGAGCACCCAGGAGCTGGAGCTACAGGCATGTGTAAACTACTCTTGTGTTCTGTGAATCAAGTCTGCAAGAATAGTATGTGCCTGTGCCTGCTGATTCAGCTCCCCTGGCCTTTCAGGATGATTTTCAAGGAAAGATGACCTTCTTCAAGCTCTGCCTTACCCACATGACCTCAGTTAGGTCCTCCTAGCCTTGACTTAGATTTATTTTTATAGGCTCATTTTCTTTAATTAGCTACGATTGACCTGAACAATAGGCCTGAAAACCAAGCATTCTGCTCACCGCTGAAGCCACACAACAGCAAAGTTACATGAGCATGATGGTTCATCTCACTCCAGCTTCACCTTGACCCAAGGCTGATTTGAGTTTCCCTCTTATTCCCTATGCGAACAACAGGCAAGTTAATGCCAGTCTGAATTTTCTTTCAACAATTCCTAAATAGAGAAAAGCTCTCCACCTTGCTGGAGAAATCTGATTTGCTGAAATACTATAGAAAGTAGCACTGGCTCAGTAGCAGACACACAGTTACCCTGGTAAATATCTATTATGATCAATGTACTAATGTAATCTCTTAAATTAAATTTAACGGGTATTGTTGTGCAAAGACTGACAATTATACAACTTTAGCTGTTGTTGTTCCTGAGGTAATTCTTGGGTTTTTTTTTTTCTGTGCCATTACACCTTCCTCATTTTTCCTTGGATACCTGGAAAATCTATAGCCGAGTATTAATTGCTGGAGACAATGTCTATTGGAAGTATGGACATCATGCGTTATGTGGTTCAAATGGGTGTGTAATAAATGGTTCACAAGTAATTGTTAAGTGTTTTTTGTAAATCCATGTGGTTTAAGCTGTTCCTGCATAGGTGTGAAATCTTATAGTGTGAAAAATTAAGCTTCCTCATGCCTTGACTCACAAACAACCTCCAGCATCCCACTTCACTTTATATTTACACTACTTTTCTTGTTGATGTCACCAAATTAATTAATTAATAATTAAGTTTTCAAAGAAACACATATTTTGATTATATAAAAGGAAGGAACGATTAATGGAAAGTAGTCAAAAGATATGGAAAGGTATCAGGAAATCCCCAAACCTAAATGTGTAAGAACAGATGATCATTTGCCTTGAGCTATTAAAACAGAGATTTCACATTAAATGGATGAGGACAGCAAACATCCGGGGAAAGTATAATGGCAGCGTTGATGCATAAGTGATGACATACTGAGACATTGCATGTCTGAAGGTGTTCCCAAGAGCAGTCTGCACAGCACTTGGGACCACTCACAAGGCATGCTGGAATGCAGATCAGTACAAAGCTCAAAGCTGAGGAGTTCTCCTAGGGGGAGGACAGAGGCTTTCCATGTAAGGGTCGATGTGTTCAGCTGTCTACATCAGCACCAGGTATGCCATGGATGGATGGATACTCCTCCCCAGTGCTCTGCACAATGTCCTCGTGATTTGTGGGAAGTAGAAGAGCTGCAGCTGCAGAGGTAGAATTCCCTCTTCAGGCCTGCAGCATGGGGGATGTCTTGGTAACTATCAGGTCTGAGAGATGACAGTTTCCTGCCTTCGGACCTAACAACTTCCTTTACTCTGTGGGTTCTGCCCTAGTTTGCATGTGGAAAGGCCCCAGAGGTCCACATTTTAACCATTTGCTCCTAGGTTTGGCATTGTGTGAAAGTGGTGCCCAGTAAAAGGTTTTATGTTTTTGTGGGAGGCCAGTATTTTTTTTTCTAGTTTGTTTCTGTGTTTCCATGAGATGAGAAACTATTTCTGCTATGAAGTGCTTCATTGACACAGCCCAGAAAAAAAGAAATAAAGTAAATAAGGAAGGAAGAAAAAAGAAAAAAAATTAAGGCCTCATTATCATTTGAAACTCAGAAACCATGGGCCTCGAATGAAAGCCACTAATATGTTACACGGGCATTAAATATATTTTTAAAGTACTTTAATTTGTTAAAAACACTAAAAATTTAAACCCCACAAGTATATTGCATTTCTTCATTGGCCCCAACCTCTCATGTTAATTTGTGATGAAATAATTTGAATATGCTAATGCCATGACTTACTTCTTTGCTCAAACATTATTGTGGTAGACAAAAGTGTACAATTAGTGCTTAGACAGACAAGAACACAATGATAATTGTCGATTTGCTACTAAAAGTTTACATATTTGAGGTCTTGTGTTTTTCATGTATATGATAAACATGTATCATATATGTTTGCTCTGTATTTACCTTAGTATACCAACAATGACCATTGTGCTGCTACTGTGACTACTGGGTGACATTCCTACTGCAGGGTTTGGCTGGAGTCAACCTTAGCTTTTATAGATTCCCATTCTTCAGTCTGCCTTCCGTCATTGTTCCTTACTTCTGCAAAGCCAGAAAGGTCAGCATCAGAAGGACAAATGACACATGCTGTTTTCTTAGATGTGCAGTCACTGAAACAAAGGCTTGAATGTAAAAGGAGAAGCATTAGGAAAGGAGAAAGAGCTGGAGCAGCATGCAATGAGAGACAAGGACAATCAGAGCATGTTTCGTGCACACATGAAAATGTTACTAGAAAACCCATTGTCACATGCCCCAAGAACAATCCTTTGTGAAATCCAAGCACTTTGGCCGTAGAATGATAAGAAGAGATGCTATAATATAATACGGATGCTGCCAGTCACTGTGATGTGACATGATCAGGTGAACCCATTTGCCACACTCCTGATATTCTCTTCTTTCCAACATGCTTAGGCTCGTGGGATGCAGAAGACATTGTCACTGTACCAGAAGTACAGTCTGACTTTAGTTGTTCTATTGTTTATCACTCTTGCATGACTGTAGTGCCTCCAGGCAAGGCCCATGGTAGTGTTCTTTTAAGCAAAGACATCATAGAGGCTAAAAAAGGAACTGGGGATCCAGGTAAAAATACTGGTTTTGTAAGTCATGAATGACACGGCACCAGGGTATCATGGGGACTCCTCACAGTGTAGCCGCACCAGGATCAGCACATGCTTTTTGGTTTTTCTAAGCAGGAAAATTGACTTAGCATTAATACCACAAAAAATGGCACAGAAAAAAGTAGAACAGAAAAATACCACAAACATATATATACACACACACACATATAGATATATTCATTTCTATAAGTACATAAACTTGGTTAAAGGTACCACCATTCATGTGAATGGTATTTGTAATATGGAGATTTTTATCACAGTTTCTCTCATTTAGTGGATGAAACAAGTATAAGTCTGCATGGAGAATCAGGCTCAATAGTGACGTGCTGAACTGCCCTCCCAAGGCTCATCAATACTCAGGGATAGTCACTGTGACTATGACTTGCATTTTATTAAAAATCTCACTTAGCAGAATAAGGTAAGAAAGCACAGAAAGGAAAAGATTACCAGGGATAAGTATGACGCCACAGCACAGGTCTATTGGTGACCTACCAATAGATGGGAAAATTGTATTAGTGAGTGTAGCAAGGTCTGACAATGAATGGTCCATGTTAAAAACCTGGGCTACTCTCACACGCCAGCATGAATGAGCAGAAACAGGAAAATCTAAAAGTGTACCCAAGGAGCTAGAGCCGTAGTTCAGTGGTAGAACATTTACTTTCATGGCATGCACAGTATGCTGGGTTTCATTCGTATACACACTAATATTAACATTATTAATTTTATCAAGAGCTTGGAATATTTTTGAGGAACATTATGTATTTAAGAAGAAAATTTGTATGGTATGTTTCAAAATTTATTGAAAAAAAACTAAAGAAGACTGACACATGTGGTGGAAAGTCATACGTCTAGGTTGTTTGTTTGTTTTAAATAAATGGAGGGATGGAGAATAGCGAGCAAAGCACTGTGCATGCAAAGCCAGTGGCTGACCAGTGTGAAGGTCTGTTAGGCTGTCTTAGGAAGGGAAACGCAGCAGCATTGTTGGGCAGGTAGAGAAGGAACAGAAAGTTCAGGTGGCATATACACACTTGTGACAAAGGACAGAGAGCAGTGTGAGAAAGAAAGGGTTGTCACTGCAGCAATTATCCTGAATCAATTAGACATCTTTTAAAAAGTGATCAACAGGAAAGAAACATACCCAAGTAATCAAGCAATAGGCAAAAGTCAGAGAAATGTTTTATATTACAATACTTTTAGAGTTGTCTATAAATATATTTTAAATCTTCAATGTTATTAGAGAGAACATACAAAAAAATAAAGCCAAAATCCTAGTATGTGTCATACAAGACGGCTTGGTATGTAAAGCATTTGCCATGTAAACAGGAGGACATGAGTTCAGATAGCCAAAAATGATGTAAATCCTAGAGCAATAGCTCATAGCTGTACTCTAGTGCTCCCCTGGTAAGAGGGAGCCAGTGCATGACCCCTCAAAGCACTTAGCCATCCAGCCTGGTATACACAGCAGACGAACAACAAAGGGGCCTTGTTTCAGATTGTCCTCTGATCTCCATACATGCAGCATGGCACATCTGCACTCATACCCACAAATGTGCGCATGCCACCCAGAATGCATACTTAAGACATTTATATAGTATCTCAGGCCGGCACTATTTGGATTAGCTTCAAGAGAGAACAACTCAAAAGTAGAACAGAAAAATAAGCAGTTTCATATCTTGCTGATGGAACCCTACAGACAGACTATTAGCGCTATGTGCAATAGCAACACATATTAGGAAAAATATTCTAGGCAATGTATGTATAATGAGTTATTTTATTCAATCCTCAGTAAACAGGCATGAGGAATTTATTTAATTTTTTAGGATTCAGAGCGGTGGTTTCCTTTGGAAAATTACAGTGTAGAAGTGTTCTAGGAACCACGGAGTCTGTTTGTTTCTTCCTTGGACTACTGGCTATGAGAGCTGTTTGTCTTATTATATTCTATTCATCTGGAGAATTACGATTTGTGTATATATTCAAATGTTTGTTGTCTATTGGTTGCACATAAAAACTGAGAACGTACTCACTTCAGATGGTTCCCCAGGTGGTGCTAAAAGCATACACCGCAGCAGTGGAACGGGAAGTGTGTCGTATTTCCAGGGTTTGCTCATTGTGTGTGGTGGTAGAAATGATGTCTTAGAATCTCAAGAATAAGCAGAAAGTTGACAAAGTATTACTTTGATTCTGTTGGGCATGGAGGTGGTAACTAGCCTAGGGCGTAAGTAGCTAAGAGAGAATGCAGATTTAACAGCTCAGTGTTTTTGGCTCAGTGATAGGGATTTGGTTTCAGTTTATATAATTGCTATGACATATGAATTTATTTTCTTGCTTTTTATGTTCACTGAAATAGCAGTTGATTATTGAAATGTACAGAATCCTCACTCGGTATGTTGGGAAGGTATCAAGGCAGGACTAGAATGCAAGGGGCAATACTATCACATTATCCTGGTAGATCAGTTACATTGGAACAGAATGTAAACCAAGGAACTGAATTCTACATTGTGTCTGCTATACGATGTGTTACTTTTGAACCACAACTTACCTTTACGTTATAATAAACATTAAGATACAAATAGCAATTTTCTTTTAAAATTTCTTTTTAACTAATTTATTCAGATTACAACTCAGTTGTTATCCCCTCACTTGTATCCTCCCGTTCCTCCCTCCCTCCCTCTTTCACCCTATTCCTCTCCCCTAGCTCTGTGACAGAAGGGGATCTCCTTCCCCACAATATAGTCACAGCCTATCAAGTCTTATATTGGTAGCCTGCTTACTCTTTCTCTGAGTGCCACCAGGCCTCCCCACCAAGGGGAGATGGTCAAATAAGGGGCATCAGAGTTCATGTCAGAGTCAGTCCTCACTCTCCACATAACTGTGGAGAATGTTCTGTCCATTGGCTAGATGTGAGTAGGGTTCAATGTTTACTGCATGTATTGTCCTTGGTTGGTGCAGTAGTTTGAGCAGACCCCCCTGAGTCCAGATCTGTCTGTCATGGTGTTATTCTTGTAGGTTTCTAGGACCCTCTGGATCCTTCTAATTCCCCATTCTCCCATACTTCTCTCACCTAGAGTCCCAATAGGAAAGTTCTAGCATCTAATCTAATCTCCTGGGAATAGGGCTATCTCAAGACCCAGCTATTCCACTCCTTGGAATATACCCAGAAAAAGCTCCACCACACAAATAGCATTTTTCAATGCTGCTTCCTTCATAAGAGATTCCATACTATGGTAGAACGTTCTTCAGAAGCAAAGCTGGTTCAAGGTTTTTAGTGTAAATGCCCAGAGTCTTATGAGAGCTGTCACCTGTGTGTTGCAATGCACTTTGTTCTCTCCAGTGTCCAATCCCTTGACCCCTTGTTAGAGTTTCCCATCACAAATCTCCACGTCTGGAAGCTGTCAGCCTCCTACACAAAGGAACAATGGGATGTTTTCTTTTTACCACCTAATTATTCTGCTGTTAGATGATGGGATTCATTAGCTTGCTCCATGTCAGGAAAAAGCACAGACAGAGCTGGTGGAGTTCGCTGCGCCCAGTCTCCAGGAGGCAAGAGGCAGCTAAAGCCTCCGTGCTGCAGACAAATGCTTCTTGTGGTGGGTGGTCCACCGGGAGGTAACTGGAGCTCTGCAATGCATCCACTACAATCAACAAAGGGGTACAGCAGCTGCTCTGTAGGGAATTGGGGAAGAAGAATTTGTTTAAATAAAACCACAGGCTTGTCAGAGCAGGGACGACGTTCTCCGTTCTCAAAGGTTCTGGTCACCGTCTGAGGATGTGCAGATCGGCAATCATTTAGTCTCAGGCCGAAGTGCCGATAAAAAAGTTTAAACCAAGACAGTGAGATATGAAAACCGAAGCATACACCTTGTGGCCATGGGCACATTAGTGACTGCTGGGATTCAATCAGCTCTTTCTTCTGTGAAATTCTTGATGTGGGAGCTTCATTCTTATGCAATGGAACCAATCAAGGAATCTGTTATAAACCTGTTGGCAGCTGGTTGCTTGTTTTATATTTCAATATTATGTCAGGATCCTAAGGGTTAAAGGTCCTCACAGGAAGGAGCAGATCCTGAACAAGTTTGTCAGTGGGATTCGACGATTTAATGAGAGAGTGTAATCTGCATCTCTTGGTTATCCTGGAGTGTACTTTAACAGGACATGGGCTACAGGCATGAAGATTATTTGAGGCCCTTCAGCTCTGACCTCAAAAGAAATTAAATCATGACTCAACTAAATTCTGTCTTGGGGAAGTACCCTTGCCAATCTTAGCCCAGAGCAAAGCACTGCTGGTCATTACTGCCACTTAGGGATCCTTTATCTGGATGCTGTGAACGTGAAGGGCCACTGAAGAGTTCACAAGCAAGAGCAGAAGTTTTCTAAACATAGCATTATATAGTTGGGGGGAAAAAACTAGCAAAGACAATACCTTAACCTAAAATCCTTTGCTGTTATGTTTTTCTCTTTCCGTGTTTTATGGTGTGCAGACAGTTTATTGTTTCATGGGAGAACAGGACCATTTCCCATTAAAGCCTGCAATGAAAAGAAGAATTACAAGCAAAGAACAAATTGGAATGAACAAAGAAAACTTTTTAAATAACCCCTTCAATCTATAACTTCTGAGGATGTATCAAGTATTGTTCTGAGAAGTATACGTCAAGAAAAACTTCCCTATCTGGCTTTGAAATGAAACGCCTTCCTATCAGGAGTAGAAATAGGATTCTGTCAAGTCATGCCAGGCTGCTGTGTTCTTACACTGACTCCTCTGGAGGCAGTTAGGCAATCAATGCCTTTCCTCAACCCAACACTGATGATCCCCAAAGTACTGAGCGAAATACTAATACTGAGTGAATATATTTTAGATCACTTTGGTCGTCTAAGAAGAGTAAGCAGGCAGATGCGTCAAAATCTGCTTTACTAACACTGGCTTTGGCAGGCATCTTCCAAAATGGGACCTCCTCAAGGCAGAAAAGAATAGCTGTCCACCACCATGATCAAAATCTCCTCGTTGATTGGGAGTTTCTGGGTGACTTGTCACAAATGACTCAAAGGGTCTATTCACACATTTGATTGAAAATTGACTATCAGATCTGTTGTGAAAACTTTTTTTTTATGCTGATGATGCGACCAAGTGGGGAAGAGAAAGCTGCTCTCTGTTCATCATTTCTACCTCGAGCAGTCTCACATTTAATACATGTTGTGTATTGTCTATTATTATCAGGAAAGCGTGAACAAGAAAGTCAGTTTAGCATCTGACATTGATGTTTTTGCTATGTTTATGGGCAATCACTGAGATGCTAAACGAATTTGTAACTTATATCAGTTCAGCCTGAAAATTGAATTAAAAATCCATCTTACAATTCTACTTATTCAACTCCCAAATACTGAATGGAATAAAGAAAAGCATAATTTTTAAATATATGGTTACATTCCTAACTGCTATGCACCAACTTGATGAAATAAAGTGGCAATAGGAGATCTAATGTTTATTGTTCCAAATCCATACCTGCAGCAATTCATTGATGTGAATTGTAGGTTTGTTTTTGGAACATAAATGTAACCTGGAATTAATGTCATGGTCACTCTGACTTTCTTTATTTTTACTTTGTGAAGTGCAAGGAATAGAACCAAGGCTTCATATTAGGCAAATACTCTACTATTGGCATAGGTTAATAGCCTATTTATTCCATATATTTTCCATTCAGAAAGTAACTCTAGATAAAGTTCCGTGGCACAGAGCTGTCCCTGCAATTCACCTTATAGTTGGCATTCTGTGATGCACAAGAAACCTGTATTAGTTCAATTTCTCTTTGCTGGGGTTGAGTACTTGACAATAAATAACCCACGGCAGTAAAGATTTGTTCTGATTCACAGTTTCCGACACACAGTCCATCGCAGTGGAGAAAGTATCACGAAGAAAGGGCAAGGTGCTGCTCACATTGCACATGCAGCCAGGAAACAGGGTGGGGATGCTGGTTCTCAGCTTGCTTTCCCCTTTTTATTCACTCCATGGCCACACCCCCTTAAGATGTTGCTACCCACCTTTAAAGTCCATCTTCCTTCTCTGTTAAACCTTTCTAGAAACAGCCTCAGAGGTACACTGTCAAGGTGCACTTCCGGTGGTAATCAGCTTGACAACGAAGATTTGTACTCACTGCAAATGCCTTGCTACCCTTAGAGAAGGGCGCTTCCTACACAGAGCAGTGACACAATGGTTTCCAGTGCAGGCTTTCGAAAGTCAAAGTCGCCTCAGAGAACCCTTAAAATATGGAGGAAGGTGATAACCTACACGAAGACAGTTACTCCTTAAGTCAGGCAAACCCCAAATATGGATGAGGAGACCTCGTGGCCCTCCCACAGATCTTATACAGCATCAAGAGTCAGGGGCTCCGTATTGGCTTTGGAGCCCCGGGCCCCTATTCTGAAAGGTCCTCGACTTTGTTTAGTAAATAGTAGCATCCTGTCCTGTCTTTGAAGCTGTGAAGCAGGTAACCTTGTAAGATGCGAGTGGCTTGAAACAAGGACCGAAAAGCGTAGACAGTTTGCATGGTGTCTTTTCCTGTCTACAGACGTGTGTGGGACAGTAGAGAGCAGGAAGCCAAGCACAGGAGAAGCATTTGATGTGGCCTTCTGCTGCTGATTACTGATTTGGGGACCCTGCCCTCCCTGTTGTGACTCGCTAGGGCCCTTTGATTAAACGCAGACTTGGATTCAGTTACCGTAACGCCATATCAAGTCTGTGCTTCCCCCGCTTCTAACTTCCTGCTTCGGAAATGAATCCCTGCTATGCTATCCCGGCTACGCTATCAGGCCTACGTGCTCTTTCCACTGGAGAGACAGAGGTAGGCTGCTACACTTTGAGATGCTCAGACAAGGGGCTGGAGACTCTTCATCGCCGGACTGTGATCTTGTCAGGGCTTCAAATTTACAAGTAGAGCGGGCCACAGATGTGAAAAAGCGCTCCAGAAATCCAGCAGGATCTACTCGGATTTTTTTTCCCCGACCTCCTCCTATCAGTCTTGAGATGCCTTAACTTTCATTTAATGTTTAGTTCTACCAGATGCACTGTCCTCATTAGCGTCTGCTCTCTCTTGTGCTGCATAAGGATGGGACCAGAATTCTCTATGGTCACTAGAGCTAAGGGGCTCACTGAGTCTGTCTGTATTCCAGGTTTGAACGAACTCTCATGTGTCTATGCCTCTGTAATTTTAAGAGGCATCTTTCTTTAGAAGCTGTGAATATACATGGTCCATTCAAGGAGATCATTTACCGTTTCCTTTTGCTTGTGTCCCCTGGTGAAATAGTAAGGCCTCAGCACAAGCCACAGCAAATGAAGATCTCTGGGATGTTCCCCTCTTCACAATGAGATGGAGTTAAAGAGCAGAGGAACACTCTCTGTCACCAAGTTCTGTGGCTCATTGATAGATCTTTGAAGCCAATTCATCACAAGGGCTGATTAAAAAGAGGAGACAGAGAGAAAATAGATACTTTTTTTTTCATTTTGAACGTATATGGGGATTTTCCTAGTGGTGTGTGTGTGTGTGTGTGTGTGTGTGTGTGTGTGTGTGAGTGAGAAGAAATGTACAGAGCATGATTTCCTTGAATATTATAGACATAGTATAAGAAATCTGTGAACACATGCAAAGACAATGGCTAAGGTAGTGATTTTTGAAGGTTGTAAGTAAGAGGAATTTAGAGGCATGGAGCTAGGAGACTAGGCTTCTTTGGGATTTGCTTACTCGTGTACTGTAGCCCCAGCTTAGCGTTCCAGTGATGACTAGAGCCTGGTGACCCGGGGTACTTAGCACTCTTGGAACGTGATGAACATCACATCTGTGACATCCTTTATGGTTTGCTACATGTAGGAGAGAACAGTGGCAATGACCCCTTGCGACATTCCATTTCCTTAAGTGAGTTCAGCTGGAAATAAAGAATTTCCTGCCACCCCCCCCACCCTTTGGAAACTTTGAGATGGTGTGTTTCTGACTACTTCAAGGTACCAGGCCAAAGTTCCTAGAATACTTCTCTGTTAATTTGAGGGAGTGCAGATGAGAAGTCTCTCCTGTGCCATGGAAGTACACTATAGCCACTTCTATGGACCTGTGCCGAGTCTCTGCCTGGCTTCAAGGTAGACAACAAGGGCTCAGTAGCCACTGACATCTGACTAGAGACCTTATAATGCCCATGCATCAAAAGCCATCAAGCAGTGTGTCAGAACGTGTAAACAAAATAGTGTGCAGACAATCTCTTTCTTCCCTCAGCTTCCATACTATTCTTTTCCTATTGTGACACAATATTGACACAACATTGGCTTTTGAGCTTCTTCAGTAGGATGCCTTTTTTTTTGTAGTTAGTTGTTTGGTTATAATGGGACTGAACCCCCAATTTTGGAATTCTGTTACATTTGTAGTTACAAATAGGTTAATTCAGATCTTGTAAATCAAGGATCTTTACCAATAAGCGGAAGAGGGAGTGCCAAATTAAAAGCATTCATATTAGAAGTTTGTACTGAACCCAACATGATTGACGTTCACTCACATCATCCTTACGCAGCCTGATGTAGCAGACTTTGCCCCAATGAGTTTTGCATTGCAATTAGTAGAAGCAAACCCTTTAGAATACATACATGACACCAAGAAGAGACTTGATACCCTATGAGCATATACAGGGGGAGGAAATCCCCCTCAGGAACAGTCATAGGGGAGGGGAATAAGGGGAAAATGGGAGGGAGGGAAGAATGGGCGGATACAAGGGGTGGGATAACCATTGAGATGTAACAAGAATAAATTAATAAAAAATTTAAAAAAAGAAAAAAAAAGAATATATACATGGATGTCCAATTCATTTAAAGCAAAATCCACTGAGTACCTACTATATGCTCAGTATAATGTTAACCAAAACTGTGGCTTACTGAATTCTTTCCATGTTTCAGGTCTTAGGCTAAGAATTCCATTGCCGTATATTTCTGATTTGGCTACTATGTGTAGGCCTAGATGCTGTACAAAATAGTAACCCTGTTGTCTTGCCATTAGGTGGAAAAGAAAATACAGAGCTTGAGAGAATGAATGAACTTTTACTACCCAGGAAGAGTAACATCTTCCTGGACTGATTTATAATGTTTCAATTTATTCGAGACTTTTGCTAGTCACAATAGGTCCTATTTCTGTGGCTTTCCACATTTTGGCTCTGTAGCATGCCAATGTAGTTTAACAGGTCAGGGCATCCAGAAAGCTTTGGGTCAACTGTTCCAAGCCACCACATTTTCTTAGAAATATTCATGGCCAGGAAATATTCAGGAGTAAAATGTCTGCTGTTGACCTGAACTGTCCACAATGGCAGCACAGTCAGCTCTCTGCAGCTGCCCTAACTGCGACATCATCATCACCCTGGGGTGTTGTGCCTTAGTCCTCTCCTCAGCTTGGATGAGTTTGAAAGGGTTTTCTCAGGTCAAATCTGCACTTTCTAAAGCAGAGGAAGGAAATCCAGGGTGCGACTCTATTTACACTGCTTCTGTCTGGGAGCAGAAAGCACAGCAGCCATCCATCACGAACGAGGGTGCGCTTGAACTACACTCATAAGCAGTAAATCTGCTTCCTGTTGTCTCATGCCCACATTCCCATTTCAAGTATTAGGAGGACTTTACTCCCTGCGAGTGAGAAAGGCTTATTTATAGAGTAAAAAATAGAAGTGGAAAGGCAGATTTTTAGGGGATTGGAAATCACATTAAAACACAAGCTGAAAAACATTTGATTTGGATGACATATACCCAAGTGGAATTTGGACATTAAGAATCAGGCACTGGTCTGTAAGAAAGTGAAAGTGAGCTAGGAGGGCTGTTCAGGAGAGTGTAAGCTTACCATAAGCTAGGCACTGGATTCTGGCAACAATGGAGGGGAGTGGATGGGGGAAAAGGGAGAAAGAAAGGGAGAGAGAGGAATGATGGAAAGGAAGAGAGGGGAGAAGAAACAAAGGGCTTGCCTCATTCTCAAAAGCACAGAACGCTGTACATAGCAGACTGCACTGAGAACCTGTCTGTACGTACGTGCATTCAGGTTTCTCCAAATCACCTCGAATCCTGGAATCTGCCGCTTTGCTGTCTTTGTGGCCTATCCGCTCATCATACGCTAAGAAGAGCAGCATTCCACTGCCTGGCTAAATGGTGCTAGTGTGAACACTTTGTCTCCACTGAGTTATGTTTTGACCTCACAGTTGTATGTTTCTGGAGCCATTAAGAGGATAAAAATACATTTGAGAGACAAGAGATCAAAAGTGTCATCCGATATTAAAACAAAACAAAACAAAACAAAAACCCACAAGTGTATGGAGTAGGATGAAATCATCCACAAACCCTGCTTGAAGATAAATGTCAAGTTCAGCTTTGTATCTATTTTTCTATATAGTTCCTAAGGAATGGCTCCCTCATAAATCTGCCAACCGCCTCTTAATTAAACTCGTTTTATCATAATAGTAAAGCAACTCGCTAGAGACAAAATGAGACACACATCTTGAGCCATTAGACACCAGGTCAAACGCAAGGAAAGCTGACTGTATGGCAGCACAACCATGCTCCAAATGTCCCTTGTTTACAGTGTGTTGGGACAAAGTGAAATCTATTTCAGCTGTCATGTGGCAGTGGCCACTATTTTGAACCATAAAAAGATACTGAAATACAAAAGGCCTTGAAAAGACCAGGGTAAGATTGGGGGGGGGAGGGGAGAGAGAGAGAGAGAGAGAGAGAGAGAGAGAGAGAGAGAGAGAGAGAGAGAGAGGAAGAGGGAGAGAGAGAGAGAGAAGGAGAGAAAGCAGGCATCCTGGGATGGTAACTACTCCACCGTGGACTGACAAGGAGGCTGTATATTTTTAGAATATACTGAAAGGAACGGTGCTTTTACTTAGGTTTTTATGGCTTACCACGAGATGCAATTTTCTGGCCTTATATGCAGTTGTAACAAAAGTCAGGGACGTTTTATGATAGCTGCCACAGTTCATAAATGATGGGATATACTAAAATATTTATAGAACTGTAAAATCTTGATTTCTCTCTGGTTTAGCAGATGGGGCTCTAAAACCAGTTCCCAGATTGTCACATTTCTTCACCCTTTGGTGACAAAGAAGCCCGTTATCAGTGCTCTTCTCTGGAGAACAAGTCCACCAGTGTGAGCAGGGTCACACTCCCAGTCAATTATCTAGATTTGAGCAATGCCAATTAAGGAGGCTTTGAACAGAAATGCTAATGACTCCAGACATACATCTTGGCATGAGGCTCTGGGCTCATGTAGATAAGATACTCTCTGATGTGCTTTTTGTCCATTCCCTTGTCTTCATTTCTGGGAAATTTCACTTCCAAAGCTGTTGTCTCCCGCCGAGATCAGTATCATGCTGATATTAAACTAGTTTGTTTAGGTGGTGGAATGAATTTCTGCTGTCATCTGTGTGCCTGATTCTCTTTAAAATTGTGCTCTGCGATAAAACGACTGGTCCATGCAAGGGTATCAAACCCAAGCATGCTTTAAATTTAAGGAATAATTATAAGTTTGAGAGTGATAAAGGTGAGACTTGACATTGATGAATTATATCATTTGTGTTTATGGATTACTTTAGGAAATATTATGGGAAAAGAAATGAACAATATTTTAGGCAAAAATGTTTAACTTATAAATGAAAGCTAAAATAGACAGATAGATGGACGGCATAGGTGATAGGTATGATGGGTAGATGACAGATGGATAGGTAGGTAGATCGATTGGTAGATAGGTGATAGATGCAGTCAGATAGATAGACAGATACACCCACACATCCATAGATTCACAGATGATAAGTAACTGATAGACAATAGAGTTCCTGATGGCTTGGTTAGAGAGATTTATGTAGGTGACAGATTAGATAGGTAGATGTTAGTGCAAGTGAGAGATTAGGTAGAGTGAAAACTTGATGGATAGAAAGAAAGTCAGATGGGGAAATTCGGAATTGGACCAACTGAAGCTCTAACTGGGCTTACCTAGTACACTGATCATAACCCAATTACTCACTGAAAATTATGGGACGTCTCTGTTAACACTCCCAATGTATAAATAAAATGACTTGTTGTCTTCAATATACAGGAACTAGACCCAAAGTAAACATCTTAAACACGTCATGTGTTCAGATGAAAATAATGACAAGTGTCACCTGTCTAGGAACTTCTCAGCGCTAAGGATCGTCAGACTCTTCAGAACTACTGGTTCAGAACCTCAAGGTGGTCAGAGATAGAAGACTCTACACTTGCATAGGATGAGGCTGTGGACGAATAGTGAGCTAATGGATCTGAGCCCTATCTTTCCACTCTGAGCTGAAGAAGGCTGTGGTTCAAACTCTTAGCTTGTACAGCTATACTGAATATTGTATTTTAGATTGTCAGAATTATCCTTAATACAACACTACAAAACAATTCTTTCTTTATACATACTTGTCAACCATACCATTTCATTATAAAATGGATGAGGTCCATAAAAAGTATTTTAAGACAGTCTAAAATAAATTATGTTGATCATGGTGATATGGCAATTGTTAAAGTGGTTGTTTGAATATCATTGTGGAACTTTTAAGTTATATTCTAGGCCAGAGAAGGAGTGTGCATGGGTCTCATTGGAGTGACGATATTATAAATTCAAGGATATTATGGAACATATTATGTTGGAGCATTCTACATGGAACATTCTACACAATGTTCTACAAATTATTGTGGTTAATTCATAATTATGGCCTAATAAATGTTTATTATTAGACTAAGTATTATAGTGGTTATTTTCTAACCCACTAGCAATCAATGAAAACACAGACACTTGGTGTATTTTAGAATGAGCCTTTACCTGGGGCAAGGCAGAGTTAACCTACTAAGCCATCCTCCAACAACCGCCAGTCTCCATCCCATGCCATCTGCTTCTAATAATTTCTGTTTGGGCTACCTCGAATCTATAATCCCCAAATGCTTGCTAATGTTTTATATTTCTTTCCATGTAGAGCTTCAGTGTCCCTTCTCCGGTCCACGTGGCTCTATTCCTTCCTTCCTTTTCCTCCATCATCTCCTCTTTTCTCCCAAGATTCCATCTGCTCAAAGCCCACAGAATCTCACTCTCTCTTTTCCTCTCTTCTGCTTTGCCCAGGTACATTTATTCAGCCAGTCAGGAAGGCAAGATTCAAGGCAATAACAAGATCTTGTGAGCCAACAATTAGTATGAGAATACATCAGACCACTCTCCAACAAACCCTTCCCTGAATTAATGGCATTGCATAGAAAAATGCTGAGTTAATTTATTTTAACCACAGACAACACTGTGAAGGACACATGGAGAAGACTTGCACTGTGGCATGAAAAGAAGTTTCAAAACTTTTATGTTAGCATTCAGTTTTATAAAACATAGTGCATCTTTAGTGTAGGCTGAGCATATAAGTTCAAACTATAATGTAAACTCAGTGCCAATGTTTTTGCCTACAATTTAGTTGTTAATGTATCAACAACCTATTTTAAATATCCTAATGCAGAAAGACACATACAATGATATTACATATTGGTTGGGTGGCTAAAATGTGATGACCCTTGATTTTGGGGAATGCTGTAGTTTTCCTATATAAGTCATCTCAGCATTCATGATAATTGTATAAAACCATTGTACTGCCCAAATAAAAAATAGAAATCAACTGCACTTAGTGAAAAAACTGGGTGTTATAACTTGATTTTATAAGCAATAAAAACCAATGAAGGAATTTATCTGGAAGAGAGGTTGGGAAAAAGGTAGTTCATATATAAATACATATAGCTCGAGGTAGAGTTTGGTGTTTCTATAAATTATATCAGAGGCAAAGGAGGAAATGAGGAGAGAAAGAGAGAAATAGTAAGAAGTCACTACATGGGCAAAAAGAGCAAATATCATACATGTGCATTAGGGACCTAGCTATGGACTCCACTCAGAGTTACTCACTTTGAACACTGTGAAACAGACAAACAAAAAAAAAATCCCCAAACATCCTTATTTTATTTGTTATAATTATCATAGTTAAGTATCATCCTAATGCCCTTGTGTTAAAGGATGTAGGGATTATCAATAAGTGGTGGAATCTTTAAGAGGTAAACTCTAGTGGGACAAAGTTAGGTCACTGGGGATGTTCTTGAAGGGAATATGGTTGTGACCTGCATGGTTCTGGACTTGACCTGGGATATGAGAGAGAGAGAGAGAAGAAAAGATAGACACATGCATAGAGAAGCTGGGATCAGGTGGGCTGTGCACTCTAATGGAGACACACTATCATCAAACCCAAACTAAGAGGGCTTGTTATGCACTACAGATTGAGGGGATAGTTTTATTATGTACAACTGAATGGAGTAGTAGGTAACTATGGTAGATTGAGGAGGAGGTGAGCTAGCAGATATAGGTAGGAGGTCTTTGTAGGGAGGCAGTTTCAGGTTGTTGTTATTTGGGAGGAGGAAGCTGTGGTTGGAAGATTCTTCACACAGTGGTTTTAGCCAAAGGTCAACCATTCCTAGTAGCCATATTTAGACCACAGCTTTTCTATTACTCTGGGGGAGGCTCTGCCATTCCCAGGGGTCTGAGGTATCAAAGTTCTTAAAGTGACTGTGCTCATGTCAATAATACTCATTAACTCAGGTCTTTACTTGCTTCCCACAGAATATTATGCCCCAAGACATTTATTTTCTTTCTCTCGGCTTCTTGGCCACCACTGGTGAATACTTTTCTCTGTCAAATGATTTCATCATAACTTACTTCCCTGCCACAAATCCCAAAGGAGTCATGCCAATTGTTTATGGACTGAAAGTTCTCAAATCTGAGCCAAAATAACACATTCTTCTTTATACATTGTTTATCACAGGCGTTTTGTCTTAGTGTTTGAAAGCTGACTAGCACTTTGGGTCAAAGGAGAGTTTACCGTCTCACTCGAAAAGCAGATGGTTAAGGTGATTTAAGGATGTCTGCATTGAACTAAGAAACAGTGAAATGCCTTTCAGAAAGCTGAAATCATGCCACACAGTTCTGCCATGTATGACAAGAAGAGGTCAGGTCATTGTGCAACACACTGAGTATGTTGAAGAGCCATGTGCCTCCCCTGCACATGACGAGGATGAAGGAGCCCCCACAGGTGTTCACTCAAACGTTTTCTTGGTAAGGTTACAGGAGAGTGAGTATGTGCGCACACTTGAATGAAGAAATTTGGTTTTGTTTTAATCACTGTCTACAAGTTTGAAGTGGACACATCATCCAACCCACGGCTTCCCATCCGTTTACATGTTTCCTGTGAGATGCACGTTGACAGTTTGTGATCTGGTTGAGTCTAAGCTTCCAGGTATCCGAGTAGCATTCTGATTCCAGCACCCATTCCATTAAATAGTTGAGTCATGTTGATGAGTTGCTCAACATTCAACAAGCTAAACTGATAAAAAAAATTTTAAATGATATACCTAAGAGGCTTTTAAAACCTAAAATAATTTGTAGGTGGCTTCCTTCAACTTTTACAACTGAATATTGACATAATGGCCCCTCCTTGATTATCTTTTTAGTCAGCTTACCGTTTAAAAAAAAGTAGATTGAATTCTGAGAATGTAGCCATTCTTCTAAAAGAAGCTAAGTGCGAGGATTTTACTAGAAAAGCAGGATTATCAATAAGGTATCTCAGGAGAACATGAGGAAGGTATGGCATGATGATAGTGAGATAGACCATAGTGATGGGAAAGCTACACATGAGATAGGACTTGGCAAGCTCCAAGCAACAAGATCTCCCAGAAGGGTTGGGACAGACAATAGTCTGATGCTTACTAGGTATGTCCTTGAACAGAGAACACAGGGACAAAATAGAAGTGTTACAGGAAAGGAGATGAGATGAGGTCTTATTAGCTACAGATATTTGACCTTCCTTAGTGCCTTGGTAACAGTCTATAAAAATGCCACAGGCAAGTATATCAGCATTAAGAAGTATGGGTACTCCATGCCTTAAATGGTTCTTCACTGCCCAAATTGATGTTGAAACCAAATCTCCAATATTATAGTGTTAAGGAGTAGGCATGTTGGGACATGGTTAGGATATGGTAGATCATTTATGAGTGATATTAGTTCCCTTACAAAAAGAGGTCACAGACAGCCACTGTTTACTCCATGAGAATGCAGCTGGAAGGTGCCATCTATGATCTAGGCCCTCAGCAGAGAAACCTTCTATCACATATTTCTTGGCCTCAAGGACTGTAGACAATAAATTTCTGTTGCTTATATGTGTGTTCCCTATGACAAATTAAATGGTTGATGACAAAGTAATGATGTTCTTATGCAGTGATATTTTTTACCAGACCAGTCAGTCTAGGGCTAGCAATTCTGCTAGTGTATACCAAAATACTCGATAGTGCTTCAGTAGTGATTTAACCTCATTGACAGGAAGAACTAGAAATGTGAGAAATGAAAAAGCACCATTGTCTATATAAACTGTAATCAACAGCAAGGGCAGGACAATGGTGGTGAATAGAGAAGCAGGAGGGCACGGGAGCACTGGTTAACTCTGCCCTTACTTGAAGGTGGAACGTGAAAGCGCTTGCCCAACAAGAACCCCGTTCACCATCGTGTCATGGTGGAGGAAATGGTAGCGCCCAAGAATATTGATCTGTGCCAGTCATTCCCAGCAAGAAGTTAGATTAAAGTTCTATTAGCAGAGAGATGAGTTTCACTGGGTTTTAAAGTAGGCACTCATTGTGAAGGATGTGTGTTATAAACACACAAAGAGGTAGGTTATTACCCTAAACGATGCTATAGTACGCATCTGGTGCAGAGCTGTAGTATTCTGTACTCAGAAGACATCAATTTGGAAGAAAAAATCCTTCTGTTGATCCTTGGATATGTTTGCTCCACTTAGGAGCATAATTTGTAAAATTTGGCAGCAGGGAACTGTAAGCATCTATGTGTCTTTTCCTTTAGAAATTTGGTGAATTTGTCTTGGACATGATGGGGGTGATATTTCCTATTTTTCCTCAGGAAATTCTAGTGGGAAAATTAACTGGGAATTTTGTATCATTGTCTCAGTGCTGTTTAAATTATATTTATGATCCAAATTTGTACTACACTCTCAATGCCTTTGTATGGGTGATGGGCATACAGGCACATAATAAGAGTTTATTTAGAATTGCAAGAGCATCTATGGTCAGTCATAACATCTGAGAAAATGCAGTTAGCCCACCAGTTTTTTTTTTTCAGAATCTATTTGCTCAAGAAAAGCTGATAACTACCTGTTTGATGAGTGCACCCATGGGGCTGACAAATTTGGCATGCTTTAAAATTAAAGAGGCTATCATATAAATATTAACACAGTTGTGTACAAGGTTGAGCTGAAATGAAGCAGAATGCATTTGAGTTCGAGCATACCCTTAATTACTGCAACATCTGCTATATTTTCAGAAGCTACCCTGGAGATATACCTGAACAAGAACACTCACCTGTGAAGGAATGCAGACACATTACAGCCTAGAATACAAAGGAGAAGGGACTAACAAATCAGCCTTAATAAGATAGCATCCCTTTGCCAACTTACTGTCCTCAATACAATAATTCCCCTATAAAGTCCAAATATGGCATTATTTATGCCTGCGGCTAGAATTCTGACAGTCTTTTAGCTACTTTTCCTGTTTCCGTGATGAAAACCCTAAATAGCTTAAGAGTGAAAAGGTTTACTTGGGACTGCACTCCCATCAGCTTATAGTACATGGTGGGCAAGCAGAGCCTGCCGCAGCCAGGGGAGACACAATGGCAGAATTGAGGGTGCAGGGCTGGGGGTGGGGCGGGGGAAGGGGGCTCATTGGACATGTTGCCCTCACATCCATGAAGCAAAGAGTGAGTGGGAAGCAGAACCCAGCTAGAAAGTCTCACGATCTATCTTCGGTGACTCACTTCCTCTGGTGAGGCTCCATATCAAAGGTTCTACAGTCTTCCCAAACACAGCTGCCAGGTGGGGGCCAGGTGTTCAAACACAAAAGCCCATGGGAGACAGTTCACGTTCAAACTACATGGATCCCAGAAGCATGTCCTATGTCTGTAGTGCAGGGCATACCACTCTTCTTTTCTCTAGTGTCAACTCAAGACACTATATTGACTTCCCTGCCTTACATGTTTTATATCTTGTAGAATAATTTAGTTCTTTCTTCTAGGAAGAAATTTCTTAATTCATTAACTTTGGTTTTTGCCTAAGTATGAGGCCAGTGATAGGCAGAATTTTCCAAGCTGGTCCCAAGGATTTTCACCTGCTGGTCCACATGGCAGGCCCTTGAATAAGCAGGATGATTAAGTTACCTTATGTGAACACAATGGAAGGAGTCTCGCTGTCATGATAACACTTCCATGAGGAGATCCCATCACAGTTAACTAAGAAGAACTTCTGATAGTCTGGAAGGGGCAGGGACATGGTCCTGTGGCTCCTCTGGGAGATAAAAGTGGCCTGCATACTGACAAATACTGAGAAAGTAGGAACGTCTACTTTACAACCAGAAATAACTGGGTTATATGTGGAAATTGATGGAGCCTGGAAGAAAGAGATGAACTTTTGATAAAATGGCAGCACTTATCTTGATCTCTGAAGAACACCTACTAATGATGGCCTGATGACTGACATCAGGGAATTAGGGGACAAACTCAGGCTGGCCTGGTGGCTGACCCTGGGGAATTAATGGATAAGCTCTGCTGCTTTAGGTCACCATGTGGTACTTAATAATGTACTGATAGAAAGCTATCAATGATACTTACATATTTGTTGAGAGAAACTGCTTTGAGTTTGTGAGGTAGGAAATCACTAGAGATGAAGCAAAGGAGTGCCTTTGGAAGTCTCAAAACTGCACAGAGGATTTCTAAGCACAGAAGCCAGAGCCCAAAGGGAAAAAAAGATACACAACCTTAAACTAAACTTGCATTTGATGGAGGACATACACATGTATGTTAGGAGATGCTTGGCTCCTACATGTGTGGAGGAAGCACCATAAAATAGTAATTAACACTCCTTTCTCTTAAAAAACGTTTAACTGTAGTATGGAATGCTCCATCTTGCAATGGCTCCAAATTTGTTTGTCCAGTTTTGCAATGGTGGGGAATTGATGCCCAGTTGTTGGAAACCAGACTTCACAATTTGAAATTAGATCTCTTTCCTAAGTGGCAATGTCCAGTCAGTCACTCTTCTACATCCACAGCACACATGGGCAGTGACCACAGCTGCACATCAGCAACAAGGTCACAGGAGTCTGCCACCTGCTCTCTACAGTGTGTTTGGTTGCTGCTGCGTATGCGTGTTCAGAAGGTTGAGAGTGGAAGATGCATTTTGCAGCTACTTCCAGTTTGCTGTGGTTTTATCAGGATATGACACCTTGGTGATCCCAGGGGCAGCTGTAGACTAAGAACTGAGAAGACACTGTACACACAGAGAAGTTTGCAGTTTACTGTTTTCTTAAACAGTTTTTTTTTTTGGCCTTTAGTCATGTAGAGTGTGACAAACAGTTGCTCTCCATCTTTCATAGTTATGTTGCCAACTTTGTTTACACAGTTGTCACCCATTTTAAAATTATTTTTAGTGGTTGTATAATTGGAACAATATGATAAGCCATTATCATAATTAAAATCTATTGTTGGATATCAGTGAAGTGTTCATTGTAAAATGTTACTTTGTACATGCCTCTTGGATTTAAAAAAAAAAACTTGTCATTATAAGCTGATAACTGGGGCTGTCCCTAAAAAACACCTTAAGGAGTTGGGCCTACCTAGAAAACTAGCTCACCAAATATCTTTGGTGTTATGGTGAGTAAATAACATATATCCTATTCTGATAGCATGTTTGTCAATCTAGAATCACCTGGGAGATGAGCCTCTGAGCATGCGTTGATAGGGGGGCTCTTTAGCTATGTAATTTGATATGGAAAGACCTAACTTAATGTGAGTTGGAACAAGGTTGCTTATATGGAGAGAGCTGAGCAATAGCGTGCATATATTCACTGCTAACTATGGACTTAGTGGGCCCATGTCCTCAAGTTTCTGCCACTGTGACGTGGCAGGGAGTGCCACGACGCCCTGAAATGCAGAACTGTGAGCTAAAGGAGCACTCTCTAGCTCAAGTTGTTCTAATCGCACTATCTTATCACAGCACCAAGAAAAGACCCTAAGATACTCATTCTTTAAAGGGTGTGATTTGGGAGTTATGGTGGCACCCAGCGGTACCCGTGCTGAACAGATAGAGGCAAGGATCAAGGGTTAGAGGGCAGCCAGAGCTATGGCTTGGGGCCGAAAGAGTGGCTAAGCTGTGAAGACTTGCTGTTCTTCCAGAGGATGGGACTCAGTTCCCAGCAATCATGTCAGAAGGCTCATGACCACTTGTAACTCCAGCTCCAGGACATCTGTACCTTCTTGTGGCCTCCCTACACACCTCCACTCGCACGTAAGTCACTTACACAGGCACAGACACACACCATATTTAAAAATAGAGTAAAACTTTAAAAGATACAATTGTTCGTTCAGGAATCATGGCAAGTTACGTGATTATGTGTCGTTGTTGCCACACAGTGGTCTGGCTACTTGTATTTACGTGCAAAATGATCCAGGACTTTAACCATGAACTTCCCAGCACATAGTTGCTAGGGATAACTGTACTTAAATGTAGCCCCATCATCATAATCATTACCATCATCAGAATAATGATGCAGTAGAAAATGTCACAGTTTTGAGAAATACATATATTATAAAGAAAGACAGACAGAAGGGGTGAGAGTTACACAGATTCTATGGATCTTACTATAAAAATGTCCAAGGACGAAATTAGAAGAGACTCACACTGCAGTCTCCAAACCTCTCAACTATATAAGAAAGTTATAATTGTTCATAATTGTTTATAATTGTTTATAATTGTTATAATTGTTTACTCTCGTGGTGAGCTGATCATAAGCCTTTGGAATTCCTAAAAATCTCCTGGATTATTTTTAGATATGTTATTAAGTGAATTCCAGGGGAAAATAAATATATAAAATAGATTTATTGGCAGTTCCTCTGCAAAATAGAAAGGTATATAAAAAATGTGGGCCTTTGAGCATAATCATAAACATTTTTGAAATTCCTCTGCAAAATAGAATGGTATTTAAAAATGTGGACCTTTGAGCATAATCATAAACATTTTAAAATATATTTTAGATTCTTCTTATCAAGCTGATTTTTATATCAAATAAATTATTTCATTATTCTATAACAAATCCATTTTTTCTAAAAGATGAATTAGTTAGAATATTCATTAATCTGTAGGAAATTATGGATCCACCTTATAAACTTGCATCTGCCTTTTTGATATTCTGTCAAATGAGTATCTATGAGTATGAGTATTTGTAATTCTTTTAATCCATGAATGGAGTTCATGATCCAGCATATGTGGTTTTGAATGACACTATTTTAGGAAACACAGAGCTATCCTCAAACTGGGGTAAACCACTATTTTACACACTAGAAGTACTCACTTGTGCATCTTGAAGACAGGACTTTCATTGTCCTGGAGAAGGTGGAAGAAAGGAGAGGAAATAAAATGAAATGAGAAAAACATTTAGAGTTCAAAGGTACCAAAAATATGGAGAAGGAAATTGCTTTTGGGTGTATATTTCTGTCTGACATCACTTCTCAGTCTGGTTAGTCTAGTAGGAGGGAGCGTCTCTCTTTATCTTTCCCCTGACGCCTGCTAAACACCAATGCATGCATTCAAGGTGGTGTCAGTTGCACTGACATTAAGAAAATAATTTTAATTTGGGCTACAGCAGACAGAAAACAATTAGAAGTCATTTTGGTATGGAGCATATAATTTATCCTTTCCCCTCTTACTCTAGCATGCTTTCTGGGTGTGAAGGTAAGTTCTACTCAGAGAGCTGTGGCAAATAATGCTGATCTCCTATTATTTTAATTATAAGTAAGTAGTCCTGTGAAACTCCTTCACTCCATAATAATCCATCTCCAAACTCTCTCAGAGACCTGATAAGTCGGCTCTATTATTACTCTGTTCAAGAGGGCACAGCATGATTTACAATCATCTGCAAAAAAGAGAATCTTTCTTGTTGTCCCAGCAAGAGCTGGGAAATGATTTATAAGGACACGAAAGTTCTGGCACAGATGGTCACCAGCCTCAGCACGTTTGTGCTACACAAAGCGACAGCCTCTTCGTTACGTGTATTGAAGTTCTTGCATAGGTAGCACAAGGCACAGACATGTGCTGACAGTTCCTGGATTGTCCTAGTGCAGGGCATCCACTGACCCCTGTGATGGCATGTGAATGTGGTATTCATCTTCTTGGCAGGTCAGTACCTAATGCCACCAATCAGGGAGGGAGACCTTACCTTTTGGTAGTCATTTGCTCTCTTGAGTTCTTAATGGACTCTTGGATCATGAAAACATTTTTTTCTGGGACAAATGGCATGTTTAGTGTGTTTATACATTCCTTTCAAGCCTCCTATCCATACAAAATTATCTTCCCAAAAGCAGAGAGAATAGAATTATACATCTGAAAGTGTAAAGTAATAAAAAAATAAAAAATGGACCCCATTTCATTGCATATTTTTATGCAATTCATCATTAGAATTGAAGGGAACTTGTTGGCTTACTATGTGTGGTCCTAAAATTATTGTTTTTAAAACCCCAAGCACATTGGATTATGTATTCTCAGGAAATAATCTCAAGAGAGTCTGCTTCCCCGCTGTCAAGGAGAAAATGGTCACCATAATCATTTCACTTCCCAGGATAGCATGACTGTTATTATTTCTTATTAACTGAGCACGATGACAATCACAGAGACACATGGTTTAATACCCCTTAGGGTTGCAGCACATTAAACTTCCCATAGACAAAACAATCACATATATCTAAGGTACCTTTCCCTCCAATTGTCAATTCACACTGGGAATACATTTCAGTTAAGGATGTGACTTTTCATATCACTGTTGAAGTTTTGGTCATACATTAGAAAACTCTAAGAAAAGACCTGTAAAGTCACAGAAAACTTGTTCTCAATTCTAGTCTGGATGTAGACTATAGTAGATGCTTGTTGAATATGTACATTGACCCCCTAGCCCCCCAAATCAAACCAAAGCAAACTAAGGCAAAACAACAGAAAGGACAGCAAAACAGAACTGAAAACAAACTGTGTTTGCATGGAGAGAAGCATAGACACTCTGATTCAACAGATTTATTAACATAATAATGTTTGTATTTAATGAACATTAAGCAAAATTTGATGAGTTAGTCTATGGAACTGTCAACACAAAACAACCAAAGAAAACAATTCCTGCTGAGTGAAAGCAAGTTTATTTATTTACATGATAGAGTGCATATTTATCTCATCTCCAAATTCTAGCCCACTTTCCTGAGATGTATCCAATTTAATATGAAAAAACAATCAGGCAAAAGGATTCATTCACTATGATTGTCAACTTTCCATTACTGTAACAAACTACCTGAGATAATCAAAGTATAAGAGGAAAGATTCACTTTAGTTCATAGTTATAAAGATATTTACCCATGATTCATAGCTCAGTTGCTTTTGGACTTAATCAGGTCAACAAATATGTGAGGGAGGACATCTGCCCAACTGACACTCAGAACAAAACCCAGGAAGAGGTAGGCCCAGTGATGAGCAGACTTCCCACTAACTGATACCTACCAAAGGATCTGCTACTTCCCACAGTGCCCCAGGCTGGAGAACAAGCCTTTAACACAGGAGGCTCTAGGAGAATATTCTGGATCTAGAAGGCAGCTATGGTCATCATATCTTCATTCGGGTTTGGCAATACTTACTGGACTATGTCTTGTAACAACAATTTGTTTGGAAAAGTTTTCATCTTTTATTTTTTACTTATGTATATTTTTCTAGGATTTTAGTAGATGCTTTGAATTTTAGTGAATGTTTTAATATGAGTAAGGTTTTAAAATCAGTAATCACATTACATGCTTTATTTATTCCAATATCCATTATGTGTGTCGTGGAGAGAATATGCACACAGCTGTTAGGCCATTCGATTCTTCTTCCATTGTGGCTTTAATCATTTCCAGAATGCTCCATGTCTCAAGGAATGTTCAAGTCTAATACTCCAAAATGAGAAAGGATCCACAGCAACTCAAGACTGTATTTTCCAACATATTATTGAATCCGTGTCATATTTGAATAGGTGATGTGTCCCTTTAAAGGAAAATGATATGTTCTAACAGGAGGGCATCGTTTTCTTGTTCAGTCCTCAGCCTGGTGGTGAGTTAAGGTGCTCCAGAGTGGTTGCTTAGTAACTGGTCCAGTATGATCGTTTTTCCTCTCCCTGTATGCAGACAGAGTTAATTGACAGATTCTGAGTTATTACAGCAATTTTCTATTCCAGTAACCTTATGGACAGAAGAAAGGCGAACAGAATTTCTGAAGTCAAATGTCCTGTTCCATTATAGCAAATGAAAATAGCACTGTACTCTGGGCCTAAGTACTTTTTCTGTTTAGTGCATGTACTTCCTAGAAGTAACAAAAGACATGCCTCAGAAATAAGCAATGACTTGCTCAAGATCACTAAAATAATTCAAAATTTAGTTACAGGGACTTAAAGCCAGATCTACTTTCCAAAACCTGTAGCATGTTTTTATAAGCCAACTTAAACACACTCGAGTTTTGCCTTTACAAAACAGGAAAAATTGTAATTTCAATTACACGTTTTTACAAAATAGGAAAAGTAATACATTTTACAAACACATTCTTTTCCAAATATTTTTACATTTTACAAACATATTTTTTACAAAATAGGGAAAATAATCCTTTCAATCCTTTAATCAGTCATGTGCCCACCGCTTAGCTATGTGCCACGGCTAGTTATGTAACCTTCCGTATTGAGCATCACATATTGTCCTGATCCTCAGCAAGCACTTAGAGGATCTTAGTTCTTTTCCCGAAGGGGCGACCTACACACTTAGTCCTGAAGACTCTGAGCCACTTATCATCCTAGGCAGATTTATGGTAGTATTCTATTGAACTTAATCATTGGGGGGTAATGATACTAAAAGAGGCCCCAAAGGAGCTTCTGTGTGCCAGGCATATATTTCCTCAACTCCTGCATTAGTTACTTTTCTCGTTGCTAGGATCAATTACATGACAACAAGAAATTTAAGGAGAGAAATGATTAACTGAGCTTAAGTTTTCACATGATACGGCCCATTGTGGCTGAGAATACACGGAATAAGGAGCACGAGAAGACTGGGTCACACTGCACTCAGGGTCAGGAAGGAAGTGAGCAGACAGGAAGTGGAGCCCTGCCATCAACACTCAAGCCTTGTCTTCAGTAACCTACTTCCTACAGTAGGCTCCACCTAGAGGCTCCACAACCCTTCCCAAAGATCTGGGGACCGGATGTTTCAATGCATTAGACTTAAGGGGATATTTGACATTCAAACAGAACCTCTCTGTTGTGGCTGATTCCTCTTGATTTCCCTGTGGCAGTCTGAACCCATCACCCATGCTAACATTTTATTTATTTTCTTCACCTGTTTATTTAAGGGAATCAAGACCTCAGAGTAGTCAGGAGAAAAGTTTTAGCTTTCATTCAATGATGTTTGCTGTGTATCCTGGAAGACGCAGCCTATGTTCCTGCCCACTGCCTAGAACCAAGTTTTCTAGGAAAGAAAAATGCAGGGAAATGGCGACGATGAACATACACTTTGTTAGTGAGTCACTAGATATGTTGACAGATGATGCCAATCCAACATGTCTCCATTGGTTCCTGAACTCTGGTGTCCTGGCTGTGAGGGCGGGGCTCGTGGTCTATATTAGATTCTGACTCACAGCACATGCAACCTGTGGAGAACCTTATTCCATCCCTACCAGGCATTGCCACCTAATTGTCACTATAATTGCGTCTTCAAGAGGCCACCCATCTTACTATCAAGACAGCTTCAGGGTGATGGAAACACGGAAAGGCCCACGAATTCCACAGCATGAGCCCTTTGCCACAGTTCTTTAGCCATAAAGTGAGTTCTTGGCCAGATGTAGTGCTATAGGGATGGTGGAAAAAGCAGTCTATAAATCTACTGATGGTAATTTTTGGCAACATCACTATCTACAGGGAAGACAAATCCATATACAGAATAAATGTCTATTCCAATGGGGAGAAAATACTACTCTTTTCATAAAGAAGTCAGATTTTCATCAGATTTCTTGCTGGTCACTAGTGGAGAAAATCGTTAGAGTGTGGCCTCTGTGCTGGTCTTTGCTTCTGAAAGATTTGATACTAATTAATAGTCGTGTTGAGCCAAATCTGGTGAACTTAAATGTCCATGCATTCCTCCATTCCTGTCTTGACCACCCATATTGTCCATAAGCCCTTTGGACCATGATGAGGGAAGGTTGACTACTACTCACATAATAGGTTTGCCCATATACTTTATTACTGAAGCCCTCCTATGCCATGGTCACCGTTTGTAAGCATTCACTTAAGTAAGCATTCACGTCCTTTCCCATATGGAGTTCTATTCACATACCTTTTCCCCAAATATCATTTTCATCAAATTCATACTCTTTTCCAGCTCCCAATCACACAACTAGTCATTGTCACTTCAAGAAAAATGTGCAACCTGTGCCCTGCTCAAAGGTCTGCTCCATGTGTAGATGTCTCTTCATTGCTGTTTTAAAGTAATGTGCCAAAAGACAACTGCAACATTATAGTTGCAGTTGTCTTCTTTTGGCTGGTGCTGGCATAACATGTAGAAGCAGCTGTAAATTCAGCTCCAGTTTTCTTGTTTTAGTCAACACATCATAGAGTACACCCTGCTGTCAGCAGCACATGCTTCACTATAGAAGGCAGTGTAGGAAGAATAAAAACCATCATATTTGGACCCCTTATTAAGTAATTTGCTTTTGCCTGCGTGACCTGCTGGAGCCTGATTACATATATACTGCTTCCATTTGCTAACCGCTTGTGAATGTACACCTGTGTGGATTGGTGGCCCAGTAGAACGCAGTTAATGATGGGAAACCCAGATCACATGGTAAGTTGAGAACGCAATGTCAAGTATTCAGTTATCACTAAGGTTCAAGGTTAGCCAAGAGCTGTCTATCATAGGTCATAGCTGCCTGCAAATGACGGAAGGGCCTTCTGACAAAATCCAAAGGCCTCCCCTGTGATTCACTTGGAGAAGGAATGTTGCTTTACTTCATCATGCATCTAACTGATCGGAGAGGCCACCAAAGTCCCCTCTTTGCTGCAGTAACTTGGCACTTCCAGGAACAGAAGCTTGGTGTATCTATCTATTAAACACCTCTTAAATATAAAGACCGTGTGTTTGTATTCATTTTGGGAAACTCCTTGAAGCTTACCATTTACTTCTGAGCAGACACTAAGTGGGATACACCTAATAATAGCTGGGCTGCTCTAGGAAAACCTGAGCTTTTAGGAGAATGTTCACACATGCCGCACCTGATCAACACTGTATTTCAGTCCAGTGTCCCTGTGCTGAGGGACTGGAGAAGTAACTGTCTTAAGCACCTATTGTTTTCAGTTGAAAGGGTTGGGGGAAGAGACAGACCATCCATGTTTAGGACTTCTTGACATGCCAGTATAACAGAGAGTGCCTGGAGCAAGCCTCCAGTGACATTCTTCTTGACAATGATACATAATACTGAACTCTTTCACATCCAACCATAAAAGAATAGATCTGCTGGTTACTAGGTAAGCCTTTTTTCTAGCTGAGCTGTCTCCACAACCCAAATATATTCCTTTCTTTCTTTTTCATTTCTTTCATAATTTGTCAATTTATTTCTTGGAAGCCTTGGCTTTTAAATGTGCACGTAGTTTTTCTTGCCAGAATGGTTGACAGAAAACTTGAATCAAGCTTAAAAGTACTTCCCCTTGTCTCAGAGGTGTCCTCACCCACAGTTTCTTTTCTCTCTATAAGACTTCTGTTCTCCCCGCATCTGATCCGCACCCTCATTTCCCTCAGCACTCCCTCTCCTATCCCGTTCCCTCTCTACAAGCACTTCCACTGTCTATTCTATTTCCCCTTCTCATGAGATTCAAGCATCCTCCCTTGGGCTCTTCTTGTTACTTAGCTTCTTTGGTTCTGTGAATTGTTATATGTTTATCTTGTACTGTATGGCTAACATCTACTTATAAGTGAGTATACACCATGTGTGTCTTTCTGGGTCTGAGTTACCTCACACAGGACGATCATTTCTAGTTCTATCTATTTGTCTGCAAATATCATGATATCCTTGTTTTTAATAGCTGAGTAGCATATCCTTGTGTAAATATACCACAGTTTCTTTATCTATTCTTTAGTTGAGGGACATCTGGGTTGTTTTCAGATTGTGGTTATTATGAATGTAGCTGCTATGAAAATAATTGAGCAAATGATTTGGTATGGTAAAGCATCTTCTGCATATATGCCCAGGAGTGGTAGAGCTGGGTTTTGAAGTAGAGATATTCCCAATTTTCTGAGAAACCTCCAGGTTGATTTCCACAGTATTTGTACAAGTTTGCACTCCTACCCCTTTCTCCATATCCTCTCCAAAAAGTTATGTCACTTGAGTTTTGGTCTTAGCTATTCTGACGAGTATAAAATGGAATTACAGAGACAACAGGGTAGGCTCCTGGGGGCATATGGGGGTGACTCTAGTTGAGACCCCTAGTAGCAAGGGTTGTGGAGACTGAAGATGCCACCCTCTAACCAGATAGGACCCCTAGTGGAGGGAGGGGAACACCAATCTACCCATAAAAACTTTGACCCAAAATTTACCCTGTCTACAAGATGTGCAGGGATAAAGATAGAGCAGAGATTGAGGGAATGTCCAACCAATGCTTGGTCCAACATGAACCCCACACCATGGGAGAGAGCCAAGTTCTGACACTATTAACATCACTGTTATGCTTGCAGACAGCTGTCCTCCAAGAAGCTCCACCAATGAATAGATCAAAACAGATGCTGAGACTCACAGCCAAACATTGGACAGAGTACAGGGAACTTTATGAAAGAGATGAGGAAAGGATAGACAGACCTGCAAGGGACGGGAGTTCTACAAGAAGACCGACAGAGCCAATTAACCAAGGCTCAGGGGTTTTTTGTCAAGACTGAAGCACCAACCAAGCATCATACATGACCTGGACCTGGGCCCCCTACACAGATGTAGCCAATGGGCAGCTCAGGCTTCATGTGGGGCATCTAGTAAGAGGAGTAAGGGGGAGATGTCCCTGACATAGACTCTGTTACCTGTTTTTTGATCATTCTGTTGCATGCTTTTCAATCACTTCCCCCTGGTAGGGTTGTCTTTGCCAGGCCACCACGGAAGAGGATGCTCTCAGTCCTGATGTGCTGAGTTGGATAGGTATGCGTGTAGTGGAGCCTCCCATTTTCTGACAGGGAGGGAAGGGGAATAAGGAGAAAATGGAGAGAAGGTGGTATTGGGAAGAGAGTAGGGAAGGGGCTACTATTGAGATATAAAGTGAATACATTAATTAATTAACTTCCCTAAAACTTTCCTCATTGAGAAAACTCTTCACCACACCTCTGGGAAGACTGGTCTCTTTTTGTGAGTTACAATAAAGCCTACAAGCTTCTTGGACAGTGTTTTTCCTTAAGCTGCCATTGGCTTGGTTACTTTGGTCCAGGAATTTGGTATTACAGTCTGTGAGGACTCCCATGTTCTTCTTGAATTCTGTAAAAGTTGCCTTTTGATTGTTTTCTACACTGGGTGCATTCTGTTCTTTCCTACATTTCCAGTCTTTTCAACAATCATAAAGCAAAGATCACATTTTATTACTATCTTGTTTGCCACATCTTCCTTCTGGATCTCCTTGTTAATGTCACATTATTTTCTGTTTCGACGTTATTTTTCTGTTGCCTCAATATATATCTGTCCTTGCACATAAATTTTAAGTTTCCTGATGGAAAGAAAAATGGCTTCTTGTTTTTCAAACCTTCTTTACCAAAACTGGTACCGAAGCAAACACACATTATCAAAGAGCAAAGTGGCGTTTTGAGCACAAGTCATTGTATCATGGACAGACATAAGCATATTTTAAATGGAGTACTTAAGAAAAATGTTCGTGCACTTGGGGACCTATTCAAAAACAGTGTCAGTGTGTCATGGTATTCTGTAGAAAGCACTTGGGAAAGAAAAAATTGTATAACATAGATTGTGACGTGTTTTCCAGACAGACATTGGTGTATCACATGTTGCCAACCCAGTCTGCTGCTCACCAAATGACCATGAAGAGGAGAGCACAAAGGAGGAGAGCTAGGGATGAGATGGGCAATGAGGTGGAAGGAGCTACAGCTGCTTCTTTTCATCCATCCACTGAATTCTCTGTAAATATTGGTAGCACTTGCAAAGTGGTACATAGCATCTCTGAAAATTAAAATGACTGCTCACACCCTGGCGAGAAAAGCAGGGCCATGGTGTCAGGCAATGCAGAGAGTGACGTCATATGCTGCATGAGCTTTCCCTGTGGCTTATCCCACTGGCTCCTAGGACATCTGCTGCAGGATGCGCTAGATGTGTATTTTAAGGAAGCCAACACCATCACCAGCAGAACACTCAATGAGTGTTGAAGCTGATCTTTCCACAGTGTCTTTCCTGCTCTGTGTAGCCTGGCTGCTTACACATGACTGTGAGGTTTCCTTGGGGTTTTGCTTCTGGTTTGCACTGAGTTTCCACATGGACAGATGCCTTTGTGTGGGACTGAAATGACATATCAGAGTTTCAACACTGCCCTTTTTATATTTGTCTATTAATTACTTATATCACATTTTATTATTATATTATCTGATTTGCAGTTCCGACTAATTAATTTTACCTGGAATTTCAAGCAGATGTATGAAAAAAATCACACTTGGCTATTTGCAGAGACCAGCTGTGTATTAAAAATATGTGATCCCCATCTGTAGGATTAAAAAGAGAGAGGGAAAACAGCTGATTGTAAAGTCACTTTTCCTTGTGCCCTGAAGGTATCACCATTGGCAGATATCCCTTAGTCCTCAGCCTCTTCCAAACATTAACCCAGAAGTTGACTCTGATCATCATTTGGTGGGATGACTTCACTTTCCATGATTTTGGTTTTAATTTGCAGTGATGCTAATGTGGTTGGGTTTCCCCCCTCCCTGCCCCCCCCCCCCGCCCGCCCCGTATGCACACACTCATTGCCTCCCATTCCAGCCTCAACCACACACAGCCAACTTCATTTGGACCACAAATTGCTTTGGCCTCACTGGCACTGGAAAGTGATAAACAAAAATCTGAGAGAGCTAGGATAGGATGACAAAGCCAACCTCCAGGATCAAATGTAGCCTCTTAGAACTGCAACCGGATCCTGTAACAGGACCAGAAATGTGCATGCATGCTCTGCTTCTCCCCCCTCTCTGTCTTGCTATGTGTTTCAGTTGCATTCTTTGTCTGCCCTGACAACAGATGGTGTTTTAATAAAGTCCAGTAGGAATAGGACTGTGGGTAAACATTGCAGGGTGTGCCAATTCCATAATTGCTGGGGACTGATTCAGCCTCTTACCTGCTGCATCCAAATTGGGAGAGAACCAACTGCACTTGCACCTACCAGCAGAGACCCGCTTGCCCGCAGCTGGGGTGTGCTGCAGCAGCCAGCCTCACTGCGGAAGGGAAAGCGCAGCTCCTGCCACGTTTCTTGGCACCGGGGCTGGAGGATGCTGCCATCTGGCTCGTCATCAAACATGGCCATTGAATCTCTCAGAGATGAAATGGCTTTTTTTGGGGGGGGGGGGGAAGCTTGCTATTTAAAAGAAAAAAAAATGGATACAAATAAAACTTATTATCATCCTCTTTACAGGCACAGTCTATGCTAAAATCATACTCGGAGCTTATTTGTGCAGTAGCTTGCTGGTGTGTCTTTCCTCTCGGATTCCCACGCTCAAAGGGATTTATAGCCTAAACCTATTATGTGCTAATGGAAACTTAAATTCATTGGATCTGGCCAAGAAAAGGCATGCTGTCATTTGTTTGCCTGGCTGGGGAAGGGTGACGGGTTTTGGCTATCTATCTCAGCTATTTTAGTTGTCTCCTTTCTTTGCATCATGTGGAAATAGATTTTCAACTCTTTCAGAGACTCATTCAGAACAGGATGCAAGTGAGGCGAATGAAGCTGATACCCACATGCTTGTCATTTTCTCTGTCCCCGAAAGTCCCCTCAAATAACCAGAGGCTTCAGGAAAATCAAATGGCCTGGCCTGTGAGGAAGAGACAAAGTCAGAACATATTTATGTTGTAAGAAAGCCACCGGCATGCGATATTTGTCCCGGGATCATGTTTTAAGTGACATTCAGTTTCTTCAGATACAGTCATTTCCAACAGAGTGCATTGAACAGTTTTGCTCTTGTCTCCAATTAGGAAGGCAATCAGAGAAAGTGGAATCAACTGCAGAGCAGAGCAGCTCAGGCAATGGGGAAGGGGCACTGTCTGCTGGCTCAACGGAGAGGTCTTCTGTTTCTTGCTTTATCTGTTGTCTGGTCAAGGAAATGAAGCTAGCTGATAAGACAAGGTCAGTATAGCTCAGGACAATTTTCCTTTTCCTCCAGTTGAGTTTGCTACACCCACACATGGACAATTAGTACTTTCCTCATTTTCATTCCCACAGGCTTTTAGGTATAATGGTCCCATTCTAAATTTTTTTGGAGAAAGAGAGAGAGGGAGAAAGGGAGGGAGGGAGGGAGGGAGGGAGGGAGGAGAGAGAGAGAGAGAGAGAGAGAGAGAGAGAGAGAGAGAGAGAGAGAGAGAAAGAGAGAGAGAGAGAGAAAGAGAGAACACTGTGTGTCTGTGTCTGACTGCAGGCACACATATGTCATGGCTCATGTAGGTGAGGGCGCAACCTTGGGTATGGGTGTAGATCTTGGATTATCAACTTGTTTGAAAGAGTGTGTGTGTGTGTGTGTGTGTGTGGTTTTTTTTTTGTTGTTGTTGTTGTTTGCCTCTGTGTGCCAGTCTTCCTAGCCTGTGGACTTTCAAGAAATCCCTCATATCTGCCTCCATTCTCAGCATTGGAGCAGTGGGACTACAATTTGCACTACCACACCAGGCTTTATATGGGTCATGGGGACTTGAACCCGGGTCCTCACTCTTGTACAGCAAGCACACTACCTACACGGCCATATGCAGAGCCTCTGTTGTTTGTTTTTGCTTTTAAGTATTTTTGACACATGGAGGCAAAACAGTTTTCTCTAAATTAATTCACTCATTGTCTGTTCTTAATGACCATTCAACCACCCTCAATACTGACTTCTCTCTCTCTCTCTCTCTCTCTCTCTCTCTCTCTCTCTCTCTCTCTCATCCATTTCCCTCTCACTGGTTTATTTGAAACAAGTTTTAGATATACTACTATTTAATATCTTACAATCTATTAAAAAATCTTAAGAAAAAACTTGCAAGAGGAGTACAAGGAGCATCTAGTGGTTTAACTAAAATTTGGCAGTTTGTAAAGTTTCTGTTATTTATTTGAGCTACAGTTTCAAAAACTATGTAATTGTTCAGAATTATCTCAGATATAATAGCTTTCTATTGATATTATAGTCCAATTTCATAAATTTTGGAGCTAATAATAAAATAAGAATAAAATAATATAATACATACTAATTATTTACATATAATATAAAAATAATAAAAGCCACCACATATTAACATTTTGGAGATTAAATGGCCTCAGTGAGATGTTTGGGGCTAACATAAATATGGCCCCAGGTCTTGGGTGGGATCTCAGGAAGATCTTTACAGCTTTTAGAAGGTCACTTCTTCTAGTGTGGAGGTCTTCCCACATACCTCGGCTTTGCCTCTTCCATCCTCCGTCAATACCGGCATCTCTTTGAATCCCCCTCTGTCCTCACCTTGCATGTTTCCGCTGACACTCCTGCCTGCCAGGCTTAAGTACTTGTGATTTCAGTCAGCACATCATGAGTACCCAGGATAACCTCATCTCAGGATCCAGCCTTCTATCTGCAGAGTCACCTTTGTTTCAGGTTGAAGCATGTTTGCAGGTTCTACGATTCCAGCCTGCTAGGGGGACAGGAAGATGCTGTGTGCTTCTGTGGGTAGTGCTTTAACACGTGCTTCCTGAGAAGGAGGACATTCCCTTACACAGTCACAAGTGCACAGTACAAAGCAGAATGTGGCCTCATGTATACACTCCATGGTGGTTTGAAAGAGATGTTCCTGCAGTCTTGAGGATTTGCACATTTGGTGCCCAGATAGTGGCACCATTTGGGCAGGTTTAGGAAGTGTGGCTTTGATGGAGGAAGTGGGTTACTGGGATATAGGACTTCCAGGTCACCAAAGTGATGTGCCATTGGCAGGGCCCTCACTCATTTGTAGCTTGCAACTGAGGCTGTGAGCATTCACCTACTCTTGCCACCATGCCTGGCTGCTGCCACAACCCCTTTTGTGTGTCAGGTTCTTACCCCCCTGTAACTGGAATCTCCAAACAAACTTTTCCTTCCATAAGTTGCCTTGGTCATGATGTTTTAATCACAACACTGGAAAGGTAACTAATAACCAGCCCATTATCTAATTGCACATATTCCCTTAAATTCCTCTCATAACCACATAAAACTCTGCACACAAGTCCCATGTACAGAAAGGAAGGCTGATACTGACCATCAACTCAGCAAGAACTAGAGGCCCCTGGAGACAGGCCTAAGGACACAACATAAGACAACACAATGATCTAGATTGGGTTAGCCTTTGGGTGTGTCCATGAAGGATTAATTTAGTTTAACTGAGGTCTGAATACCTAAGTTTGGATCTTAATTGTGGGCAGCACTATGCCATACATTGGGATCCTGGCCTGAATGAGGGAAAAAGAGGGCTGAACAACAGATTTCATCACTCCATGCTTCCACACTATGCAGTGTGACCAGCTGCCACACTCTCATGCTATGAAAACCCATCCTTGAACGGCGAGCCAAACGCTCCCTTAAGACACCTTTGCCAGGTGTTTTGTCAGAGCAACAGGACAGATAACTGTTACAATCTGCCATTGTTGTGAGGCTTTGCTTTTCCTGGGATTTTATTTAGCATTCTCTCCCTTCTCTAATCCTTTGGCATCTGAAAGGCATCAAAGCTGTGCCTGCTGGACCATCTATGTTTTTTTTTTTTTAAATAAAATGATTTTCTGAAATGCTCACAGAAAAGTGAATCCTAGAATTATGTCAGAAGTACAGTTGAGTGGGGCTCCTACAGCTCAAATTGCAACTTGGTCATTTAATAAATATTAAGCATAATATTGACCCATAATATTTTTAAATTACAAACCTTGTGGTTTTCCATTGTTGTTATTCAGGGTAGGATTTTTTTGACTGGTGTGGTGGTTGAATTTAGGTCTCAGCATTGCTAGGCTCTGATGCACAAATGGAGCATTATTAATATGGGTGTTTGTCTCAAGGTGATGTGTAGACATGATTAAAACCCAGAGTTGGCAGGCTTTAGCTTAATGTTATCATCTTAAATCACTTTCAGCGATTTAGAGGCATCTCTTCTGATCATTTCAAGGCTAAGGAGCAAAAGTAAGGTTTGCCAGCAAGGAAGAATGGAGCCTCAATATTAGAAATCTTGGCTTAGTTAACAAGCCACCGTACCAGTTTTGCAGTTGCTGTTACCACAACTGCTCCATGTAATTTCTTGGACCGCATCACTGTAGAGAGTGATGTCTTACCAACTTCCTCTCTCTGGAGAATGCTGAGTGGCACTGCAGGTGTGGAAGAGGATGCATTCTTTACTTTCAGGGTGGCCAGTGGGGGGGGGGGCAGCTCACACCTGGAGCCTGGTAACATCTGCTTAACATTGAGCACTTGGTTCCTTTAATCCCTTTGGCAGTCATCACATCTCTTTACTGTGAAGTTACTGTTTTTCTCTTTGTAATTTGTAAGGAATATTCAAGGCAATTGTTTCAGATTGTCCATTTAGAAAACTCATGTTAAGCCATCATCAAGCTTTCTTCTTCTTTTTCTTTTTCTTCTTCTTCTTCTTCTTCTTCTTCTTCTTCTTCTTCTTCTTCTTCTTCTTCTTCTTCTTCTTTTTCATTTATTTATTTATTCACTTTACATCCTGGGTATAGCCACCCCCTCCTCTCCTCCTAGTCCCCTCCCATCCATCCTCCACCCCTCCCCTATTCATCAGAAAAGGGGAGCCCCCACCCACCCACCCCAGCTCATTTAGTGGCATCAAGTTTATCCTCTTTCCCTGTGGCCTCGCAAAGCAGTCCTGTCAGGGGGAAGTGAGTGATCCAAACACATGCAATAGAGTCCATGTCAGAGACAGCCCTTGCTCCCCTTACTAGGGGACCCACACAGAGACTGAGCTGCTTAAAGGCTACATCTACGTAGGGACCTAGGTCCAGTCCATGCATGGTCCTTGATAGGTGCTTCAGTCTCTGTTAACATAAACAAGAGGCTTTCCTACTCTCCGATTAAATGATTGCATCATGTATTGGAAAATCTCTCTGTATGTAGGGTTTCTCATTTTACTTTATGGTTATAACTGACAATGTGCCCTGGCCAGCTTGTTTACTCCTGAGAACCAGATGTAAGTGTCTCCCTCCAAACCAGTGGCATAATGTCGATAGCTTGAAATCACTAGTAATGGGAATGTTTATACTCCTAAAACAATCAATTGTTGTTAATGAGGCTTTGTTTTTCTTTATAGAGAGCAACCATCTGTAACCCATTATGAACAATAGTTACTTGATGATCAAGTTGTGATTTGACCAGGAAGTGTCCATCTGTATCTTCTCTACCTCTGACATAACTCCAGGATTCACCATTCTGTGAGCTCTTCCTGACTTTCTGTCTTACTGTGATATTCTGGGAGTATTTGATGCTTTCTCTGCACTAGCCTTGAATCTAATTTTCTTTTCAAGGGAATCTATTTCCCAGTAGGAATAAATATAGTTCCCAGTTTCTTCAATACAGTTAAAAATTTATTAAACTAATACATAGAGACTACAGAGTAATTTCAGAATTGTCAGGTCCTATTCCTTCATATTGTATATGCACTATGTGGGTGAAGGTTGCCCCAGAGGCCAAAAGAAGGTGTTAAATTCCATCAAACTAGAATTACAAAAGGTTGTGAGCCACCCAGTGGGTGCTGGGAATCGAAGGTAGGCTCTTTGTGAGAGCAGCAAGCACTCTTGACTGCTGAGCCATCTCTTTACAACCACAAAACTAGTTTTATTATTCAGATGTGGTTATAAAGTAAGCTTTTAGATAAATGCAGTTTGATTATAATTACAACATTTATTCCCTCACTTTCCTCCCTCCAAACCTCACATTACCTCCCTGCTCTCCTTCAAACTGATGGCCTCCTTGATCCTTAATTGTTATTGCATGCATGCATATATATATATATATATATATATATATATATATATATATATATATATATACATTCCTAAAGATAACCTGTTCAGTCTGTATATCGATACTTGCATGTAGTTTTAGGGCTGGTCTGTTTTTGGAACTGGATAACCAATTGGTGTGTTCTTTCCTGGAGATGACTCCCTCCTCAGCCCAGTTGTGCTCAGTCACCTATAGCATAGAAACACAAAACAAAACAAAACAAAAAACTGTAGTGTAATGAATTTTGAAAAGGTGAAAGACCTCATCCCCTCCTTCTCCACTGCTGAAGAACATTTGTATTTCTTGCAAGTATTCTAGAGGATCCTATTGGAATTAATCTTCACTTCCCATGGCATTAGCTTTGGAAAAGGTAAAAGACCTCATCCCCTCCTTCTCCACTGCTGAAGAACATTTGTATTTCTTGCAAGTATTCTAGAGGATCCTATTGGAATTAATCTTCACTTCCCATGGCATTAGCTTTGGATTTTTATGCTATCATTTTATTTTACCTGCTGTTGACCTTCATACATATGCAATCATTGATTTAGATTATATATTGTCTTATTTAAACAACATAACATCTATAAGATCCATCCTTGATAGCTTTGGCATGCAGAAACATTCCATGTTTAGTATTGAGCAATACTCCATATATTAATAAATCACAAGTGTTCTGTGACAAAACTTTGAGCAATTTTTAGGTCATGGCTATTACAAATAAAGCTGTCATAGAAACTCTCATACACATGAGCATTTATTCTCATTTATTTTTAGAAAATACCAAGGAACAGAATTTCTTGGTCGTATGTTTAGCTAGATTTAGCTTTGGGGGTAATTTCTCCCATAACAGCTGCATCGTACTTTTTATCCCCAATATTGAATAATAATTGACATGAGATTTACTCTCTCATCTTAAAACAGTAAGCTTAAACAGATGTCTTTATGAGATCAAGCATGTAGACTTAGACAAGTGACACTACAGTGGTTTCTAGAATATGGTTTCTAGAGTTTGAAAAGAGAAGGTGAATCACTGAAACAATAGTAACCAGGTTGACACACAGTGGTGCCCACCTACTAATCCAACACTAAGAAGACTGGGGCAGGAGGATTGCTACTGCAGCGTAATCCTGGGCTAAAGTGACAGAGTATTTTCAGAAAAAACAATTAAAAACAGACAAAAGGAAAGAAGAAATGAGGGAAGGAGGGAGGGAGAAAGACGGGGGAAGGAGCGAGGGGAAGGAAAAAGAAGAAAGACTGAAGATGGCAACACAAAGAAAAGAAAAAGATGCAATAGCCAAAATATTTCCACATTTGTTGAATAATGGAAATCCACTTATCTCAGAGGCTCCACGCCCCTAAGCATAATGAACACAAAGGAAAATGTAGTCAAGCACAGAGAGCCAACTAATCAAAAAATTAAAATTAATCGTTAAATCAACAAGAAAATAAAGATATATGTGCAGAAGAGCACAAAGAAAAAAACATGACTTTTGCTTTTGGCACAATTCTAGGAACAATGCATGAACGTGTATGTGGGAAGCTAAATGCTGCTCACCCTGATGTCTTTACCGAAAAGGGAATATCTTTCAAAACTAAAAGACAAATCTTTTTTTTTTTCAGAAAAAAAAATCTTGTCTGTTTTCCTTGATTACAGTTGGATTTTGCCTATAAACACTCCAGATTAATTAGAAAATGTTTTTCTTTAATTCTGTAATAATGAGAAAAGGGGCTGGCGTAATAATGAATAATGACTAAACAATCTACAGGCTACACTGCTATTAAATACCTGCCCCCCATAAAATGAGTCACCCTCAATTATTTCATAAAAAGATACTCAAGAAAATCATGGCAAAATGGCATAATAAATGGGGATGTGACTTGATGATCCTTATCAATCACAAGTAGGAACCAAGGGAGATTTAAAAAGTTCAAGATAGAAACCAATAGAAGAATTCTCATTCTTGATAGAAAGAAGAAAAGAAAGAAAGGAATATACAAAAAGATGCCCAAGACTGAGTTCTTGAGTCTCCCAAGGAAAAACAGATTGACAGATTTTCAGAAAAACAACAACAACAGCAACAAACAAACAAACAAGATACTAAGAATGTTGCACTAAGAAGAGAATAGGACATCCAGAAAGCGTGCTCCCTGGATCCACCAGGTCTAAACAGAACTAGGATGTCCCACTTTTTTTTTCTGGAGTCTGTCCTGTCTAAATGAATTCCCTACTGGGATGATTCTGTAACTAACCTAACTATATTTTCTAATAGCACATGCCAAACTCAAGTTGCTTTCCTTATGCTCAAATAATTACCCAGTAAATGATGAATTGATGAGAGTTGATTCTGGATAATCTACTAAAAATTATCTACTGAGAGAAAGTAGTAAAATTATTTTTAAATATTTGCAATATTGCTTATAAGTATTTTGAGTTTATTAGGTTTTTTCTTTTTTAGTTTTAGAGTTTTTGTTTATTATTATTATTATTATTATTATTATTATTATTATTATTATTATTATTATTATTATTAGTTTTTGAGACAGCATTGCTCTGGGTAGCCCCAGCTGTTCTGGAACTCACTCTATAAACCAGGTTGACCTGGAACTCAGAGATCCATTGCTTCTGTCTCCTGGGTGCTGGAATTAAAGGCATGTGCTACCATGCCCAGCCTTATTAAGTTTTGTTCTTGCCAGGCTCAGCGGCTCATGCCTGCCATCCCAGTACTCAGAGAGACAGAGACAAGTGGATCTTTGTGAATTCGAGGCCAGCCTGATCTACAAAGCAAGTCTAGGACAGTCGAGGCTACGTCCTGTCTCGAAAAACAAAAACCCAAAAACAAACCAAAAAAGTTTTGCTTTCAATCAGTAAATGAAGAATAACAGAAGAAAATGTATTTCAACACTTTATGCTCTTCCCCAGAGTTCTCTGCAAGTACCTAGAAACAGATATGAAAATCTTCATTTTACTCTACTACAAATTACATATACTTATAGTATAAAAACTTTATATGCTGTACTTCAGCCATGTTTAGTTTAGTTGAAAATCTATATCAACTTAATACCTTTTAAAATGTTTTTTCATATATAATAGCTACAAAGCTATGTTCTTCGCTATTTGACAAATATAAATAATAAGGCTGTCTAATAAGTTGTGCTATTTGAATCTCTCCTGACTGTTTCAGAACTTCTTACCTTGAATATTCTTCTCCTTTTCATCACATTTTTACACGATTAGATGAATGTGACCATTGCCTTGATTTGAGCACTGAATTCTGGGAGCTCTCCGTGTGGTCTTGTGATTTCTTTTCTCCCTGTGAATAGGGTCTCATGTCGTCATACCAGCATCCATGTCTGTTGACAGTTACAGTAATGATATGTCAACATTTTATGAACAGTTAGCTTTGAAAAATACCCACACTCCAGGATGGGATTTTTCCAATGCTTTAATGTGCTGCTGCCTGACAGCAGCACAGACCTTGGTAGAAAATGTTTCCTTTCTTCAGTACTTACCTTCATCAGTGAGATGAAGGTTTGACCAATACGGAATGTGGATGGCTGGCCCCTCTCTCCTTCTAAGCCAGTGCTGATGGAAATGAACGATATACTGTCACTTATTTCTTATTTATGTCCCTAATATCTTGAATAGAGACCAGGATTTATGAATCTCAGCCCCTTTAACAAAGCTGGGAAATACTTTCCTGGGAACATTCCAAACTCTTCACAATGCCAAGATACAGGACTTCAAAATCTTATCTAAACGTTGCCAGAACCAATTGTAATTTTCAGAAAAAATCTCACTATTTTGGAGTTGAGTAATGATGTCGACTTAGTATCTTTTAAAATTGAGGTTTTCTTTTTAAAATTGACTTTACTGATCTAACTTCTTTTTTATTATAATTTATTTGCATTACATCTGTATTGTAATCCCCTCTCTCTTATCTTCCTGTCCCCACCCTCCACACCCCACCTATCTATTCCCCTCCCCCATGCCTTTGACAGGTGAAATGGGGTCCTCCTCCCTGACCTTCTAACCACAGCCAATTAAGTCTCACCTCAGGTCTCATCCAGACAGTCTGCATCCCCATCCTCTGTGCCCCCACTGGGCCTCTCCACCAAGGGGGAGTGATCAAATCCTGGGTACCAGAGTTCATGTTAGAGGCAGTCCCCCCACTAAAACATCCTCTCTTTCCCATGTGGAGAATAAGCTGTCCATTGGCTACACCTGGACAGGGGGTCCAGGTCCTCTGCTTGTACTATCCTTGGTTGGTGCATCAGTTCCTGCAGGCATCCCTGGGTCCAGATCCATCAGCCTTGATAGTCTCCTTGTGGAGCTCCTGACAACCACAAATCCCCTGCCCCAGCTTCATTTTTTAAAAACCTAATTAACATTTGGTAATGTGATGGTCCTTTGCTTCGACCACTCTCAGAGTTTGGTTCCTAAGAGAGTAGGGTTAAGGAGTTACTGTTTTGAATGACACCCTAAATTTGTGTATTGCACATGTCCCTTCCCATAATGCACTTGATTTTGTTCACATGCACACCTAGTTATTATAAGATTGTAAATATGAGATTCATTTGGAGACAACAGGTTTGCCTTATGGTACTTGCATCCAAAACAGTGCCAGCTGGATTGTCCCTTTTCTCTACCTTGCACCTGGATATATTGGGAATTCATTTGAATAAAAACTATACAACCAAAAAAAAAAAAAAAAAAAAAAAAGAAGAAGAAGAAGAAGAAGAAGAAGAAGAAGAAGAAGAAGAAGAAAAGAAAAAAGCCTGGCGTGGTGGCGCACACCTTTAATCCCAGCACTCGGGAGGCAGAGGCAGGCGGATCGCTGTGAGTTCGAGGCCAGCCTGGTCTACAAAGTGAGTCCAGGATGGCCAAGGCTACACAGAGAAACCCTGTCTCGAAAAACCCAAAAAACAAAAACAAACAAACAAAAAACTATCCAACCTTAATGGTTGTTAGGAGGTAGAGCCTTATTCCATTGTTCAAAGTGGGGCTTACATGCAGCTCCATACATGTGAAGTCCTAAGTTACTAAGTGGGTCCTAGGTGCTCTGTTCAAAAGTGGGGTGTGGAAACACGGTCCGTTCAGGTAAAAATCTCATACTGCCTCGTATATTATTAGAAAAAGGTATGTGTATGATGTGTGTGTGTGGATGGGTGTGTGCTTGTGTGCTTGTCCACAAACATGGACACACACACACACACACACACACACACACACACACACACACACACATACACGTATGTAGCTCAAACCAAGTATAGTTCCAGAATGCTAAGCTCTTCCCTATGCTTGCTTCCCCTCTAAGTATTTAAAGGAATGAAATGAAAAACAGTGCTTATTGCTTTTTAAAAAGACTGTTGATTGAGTGATTACAATAGTTTTGTCCATAGCTGTTACAATGTGGAAACAGACAACCTGTCACTTAATATTAAAAGAACAGTAAACAAGTAGTGTTATGTCTACCCAAGGAATTGAGTGTCAAAAATGGAAGGACTCTTGGTAGACACAGCAGGATGGGTGAAACTGAACTGCAGTATTTTAAGTGAAAGGAAAAAATATTTAAATTTAAAAAGTTAAAAGGGCAGACAGGAAAACAATGGCGAACATGAGACATGGTCATCAGGAGGCAGGTGACCAGGCATGGCCGGGTGAGGGGAACTCTGGAGTTAAGAAGTTGTTCTGCATAGTGACTGATGGAGACAGGATTCTAGCCAATACTTTTAGAACAATCATGACAACGTGTAAATGCTGTTGTATGTCAGTCATTGAAGACACAGAAATGGATCTCCCACGTATTCCATAGTACTAAGGACAAAAGAAAGGCTGCATAAATTATAGGTCACTGAACAGTTGCAATGTAAAGACAATAGTGTTTTAAATTACATATACCTGTATCCAGACCATTATTCATGTATACAACACCTTTTTAGGTGTGAGAACACAGAAGGGAGATATCGAGGTACATTCTCTACATACTTTCATGAGACTCTCTGAGCAGGGTCAGTTGTTCATCAAATAAGTATACAAACAAACACAAAATATCAAAAGGCCATTATGACCAAGGTACTTGGTTTGTTGGAGTGGATACCCAGAACTGATACTATGTTTGGTGGGAGGTGTGAATTGGAGAAGGCACACTCGAAGAAGAAAAGTATGCCCTGAAATCTGAAGTATGAATAATATTTGGAAAAAATGGAAGGGAAAATAGCAAAGGCAGGAGACGGAGTGTGGGGCTGCAGGGGAGAGTGCAGCTGCGTGGTTGCTTAGAACGGTGGGGAGGTAAGAAGGGGCAGGAAACAGAACAGTAGATTAGCTGAAGGTCCTGAGGTGCATTTTAAAGAACTGAGTCTTTAGAATCGCTGGACACATCTACAGCCATAACATCCTGAACGTGCCCAGTTTCAGAAACCAAGGAAGATCAGGCTTGTTAGTACTTGGATGGGAGAATAATTGGACATCTTTAAAGGTTTTAAGGGGAATTGAGAGTGATTTGGTAAGTTTAGAGATGCATCTTTAAAGGTTCCCTGAGGCTGAGGTTCGGAGAATCTATATGACTCAGCTAGAGTAGCTGACATGAAAGATGGACCTTATACACTCTCCCTCACACACTCATAGGCTGTGTAAGTTTCTAAATTGGGTACGGTATGAGATTAACAACAAAAATTGTCAGCATCAATATTTCTGTACTAAGGCCTATTATTAAATGAAGTAAAGCAGGCCAGAAAAACCCCACCGCCATGGTAGCTCTTCTGATAACTGAGATCAAGTGACTCCCGGTAACGGATGGGACATGTAGGAAATACCGCTTATGGCATGGGTGTAATGCAACCACAACCCCCTAAAATAAGATGCCTTAGCACACCACCATCAAGGAAAAATGAATAATTAGCCAGCATCATTCTTCCCCCATTTCCATTTCTACTCTCCCTATTAGGTAAAATAAAGGCTGTACAGCTTGTCTATAACTTAAAAAAACTTTGGTAACCTTCTACTTCTTCCTTTCTGTCATGAAGATAAAGGAACAAATATGCAGCATCCTGGTCCATTTCTTGGAGAACACTATGATCCCTGACTGTTTTGGATTGACTGGTTTATCTGCTTAGTCTTTGCAAAACCAACTGCTTATTCCCTGTTGTCTCTTGAAAAGAAGCTGTTTAGCTGTAGGAAAGAGCATGCAAGCTGATACTGGATAAGACAAGATGGCTGTTTCTTGAGCACTTTACCTAGTTCACGTTATATGTGTGCGTGTGTGTGTGTGTTGTGTGTATGTGTATGTGTGTATATGTGTACATGTGTATATGTATACATACATACATATATATATATATATATATATATATATATATATATATATACACACACATATATAAAGACTTCCAAGGAAGTAAGAACTTCCTTTTCAGGTCTATCGTTTTTTTTTTTTTCTCTTGTGCTTCTCTCATAGTCTTGTGCTTTAGGCGAACGCCCTGAATTGCATGATTATCTACATAAGGACCAATTGAGGCAGGCACAAACGAACCAGGAGCAAATCATTAACATCTCTCTACAAATGCATCAGTACACGAGGGTGATGGCATCACCTCTTGCTGCAGAGAAGCAAATGGAAAGAAAGGCTAATCAATCAACGACGTGATTTCTGACAAGCAAGCTTGAGAAGCCGGATGAGGAACAGACATGGGTGTAGTGCACCCGCAACCTCCTGCAATGATAAGATGCCTTAGCAGGCCACTGTGTGAGCGAGGAGATTTGAATAGACACTGTCAGCCTTTTCCTGTTGCCATTTCCCTTGGGCCAGGCCATACAGCTTGCTCTCCATTTTTTGAAGCCTGTCTTAAGCAGAAATGAATGCAAATATATTTGTTTAGAAAGCTGGGTTTGTTTATATGTTGCTTGAGTTTTGGACATTATGCCAATATCATTGAATCCTCTCTGGTTTCCAGTTCCTCTGATTCATCCAGTTCCTGTGGAAACCGTTTGAACAATAGGGCTCCCTACAGGGAAAGTCCCAGAGGAGAGTGTCCTTGGTTCTGCTTCTTTCCTCTGAGTGTCCAGATACTGTCTTGTACAGGACTAGAAGGAATGAAGCCTAACCAGCCAAGTGGGTTAGCAGGATCTAACTCGCTTTTATTGTGGACCATAAGGCCTATATAAACCTTGGGTAAGTTGGTTGGGTTATCAGAGTGAGTGTACATCAATGGCTTGGGTTGAGATGTTGGAAATGCTTCATTTGCATGGAGATGTCCTTATAAGGAAATAGGATATTTTAGCCTGAAACCTGGCTATGTGATTATCTCAAGAGTGGCAGAAATGGGGGAATGCAAGGCAAAATGCACCTGGGCATGCAGTCTCAGAAGAGGGAGGGAGCAGTTTCTACTCCTGCCAGTCTGTAGATGAAACTTTCAGGGTTTGGACATGCCTCTCAACCTTACTCTTGCTGTGGGCTGGCTTCCTGGTCGTGAGGCTCATGTGCCCCAGAGGATTGTGCCTCTGCAAACCATCCTTTCCCCCCTCCCTGACTGACCTCATTTATTTTCAGATACTCATACAAATCTGGTATTCAAGGTAATTTCTAAATATTCTGGTCTCTGACGTATTTAGACTCCCAAAGTCAGACCTTTCAGAAAATGCACGGGAGGATCTCAGATGGTCATTGCAAGCATATTCTGGTCCCAGCCCCCTCTTTCTGCCTGTTGGCTTAAACTGGCAAAAAGAATTTGGCACATTCTTCATTTGATTATTAAATTTCTTCACTAATTAACAAAATGCTGGGCTTCTCGTGTGATCTTTGGCTGCTTTCCACCACCGTGCTCATTCAGGAAGATGCCTCAGGAGGCACGACCCTGAACAACACACATGGAGAAAACGGAGAGCCGTGCTGTGCTCCAGAGAGCAGAAATGACTTTGGTTTTTACAATCCCTGAATTGGGCAGACAACACACAGGCATTGCTTGCTTTTCTGCCACAGTAGGATTGTGATCGCGGGGTCTTGAGAAAGGAAAGTCTAAATTAAGTGACCTTCACATACACACATAGGGGCCCCTAATGTTCACTGACCCAGACAATTGTTCTGCTTTTTCGTGGAGAAAAGAATGGCGCAGCAGTTTGTAGGAGTGACTAAGAGAACACCCGCTTAGTCACTTACACTCTTCACTTTCGCTTTTTCTGTATCTCTTTATTTTCTTATTTTATTAAAACAACTTGCATGGTTTGGCTTTAATATTTCCTTGTGAAATATAAAAGGTGCTTTGTAATTTACCAGCATCAAAGGAGAAATTACTGCCCTTGTCCATACTTATACACAACAAATGAGCCTAACTTCAGAAGCCCTCAAACCTGCCCTCAGATATCAAACCTGCTTTTCTCTTTGTAATTTCCTAAGTCAGTTCCCTGTAGAGAGAACACATATACAACAAAACCATGGCCAGTGACTGTTGGTGACACTTTAGTCGAACACCAGGGACTCTGGTGAAATTGAAAGGAGATTGAGTGGATGACAGAATTTTCTTAACCCAACTTTCGACTCCAACCCTTTCTTTTTGTGGTCCACACGTCCCCCCTAGGAGAACAGTGCGTCAGACCACAGCCCCTACAAAGGTAGTTCATTTATAAAGTGACTGCGAGCAATGGGAGTGAATCCACAGAGTTCTGTCAGGAAGATGGCACACAAACAAGATAGGCACGCCTTTTTATGTTCGGTTCCTCTGATATTTTGACATCTGGGCCCACAGTGCTTTCCTGAGGGACTTCTCCACCCAGAGTGGCTGACTCCTAAAGACAGCAGAGTAACTTTCAAGAAACATCTTTTCATATGTACACAAACCGATCTAGCCCCAATAATTCCCTCAACAGGATCCTGTATCGGTCTTTTTTATACTCTAGTTTCTTCTGTAACCAGCTTTTACATCTAAAAGCCTGCATAAAGTATTCAGATGGGATTATCCTCTCCCTTATGAGATTTTCCCTCCTCATACATTCTCTCCTGCCCAAACCACATACAAGACTATTGATCACACCCCTTGATATCCAATAAACTCTTGTGTGCTACCCCGCTGGTGTGGTGTGGCGTGGTATGGTACTATGCCTTTTCCTCTACAGAACTGTGGGTAACACATCCTTGCAGTGAAAGACATCTTTCAATCAGTTGCCTTCCTCACATTTAATTCTAAGTGCTACACTTAAAGATGCTGGTACCTTAATAACTAGTACTAAACAATGCTGTTTCCATATGGCTGCATGGGAGGAGTCTTGGGTAGGAGCATCTTCACACTATCTCTTACCCACTATGGTCCAGGATCCTCAAAGGATATTAAGACCTCTGTACCACTGGGATTCATATACTTGAATGCAGCTGGGATTCTGAAGCCATGGTGGCCATCTGCATGTTGGTGAGCCAAGATATCTTATACAAAAATGTGGTCTCATACAAAAGGTTAAAAGCTCCAGGATGCTCTCTAATAATGTTATTCCATACTGAGACTATAGGCATCAGAAACCACTACAGAGAGCCATTGGCATAAGCACTTTGGTCAAAGAACCTGGAATCTGTTGTTCAAGGACACCAGCAAAGATACCTAGTTGGAAGCTGATTCCTCTTTGAGATTCCTACAACCCTGCCTCTTTAAAATGATGCCTCTCGCTATTTTTTACAAAAAAGCTTGCGTCTTTCATTCTAGCTCTTGTATGTTTCTGATCACATTCGGTGTGCATCCTCCTGATTCACTTTGCTAACTCACATCCCAATCTCTTTTAGAGATGCCCTCATAAACACACCAGAAGCATGTGCCATTAATTCACTAGCCTCTCCTTAACTCAGCCAGCTTGATAGCAAAACTTAATCATCACAGACACGACACTGGAAAACCTGTATTTTATATATTCCGGGAAGTCTACCCTATGGTTCCCTCCAAGATAGTAAATATATAACCAGTATAACCAGATTGCTACCAAGGAGTTTCTCTTGTGCTGTACACAACACTGCCGTTCAGAGAGCGTAGCTTCCATTGTAGGTGGAAGATTTGCTGTTCAGCCATGGCTCTGCCTGCTCTCAGTTTGGTGGCAAGGCTACTCCAGCACGGCCTCATTTACTGTTTACCACTGGTTAGATCATGTTCCAAGGAGACATCCCATCAGTGTAGCACACTCTACTCAGCCCTATTTTCTTTGAAGACAAACATCCGGTCATGACATCCCAAGTCAAAGGATAACTTATCAAGCCATCCTTACACCCCACAACTTCATTCGGTCACAAAAACCCAGCTCCTGCTACTTAGTAGAACAAATTCTCCTGCTCTGTGGAGACTTTTGTATTTACGTGCCTGACAGGGTTTATGTTTTTCCATTTGACACATATTGATGCCGAACTGTAGTCATTAATGTAAAGGTAGTGAGTGGAGGTGAACCTAGACTAGGGGAATAGAGGGGACCTCATGTTGATCTCCTTCCAGGGCGATCTTCCCGGGATCTCCAGGATGGATAAGTGTCCTCTGTCAGTGAGGTTATGGTGGAGTGTAGGAATCCAAGAGTGTCAGATCCATCATCCCGGACGTTTGCATCCAGGTATCAGATTGTGTTTCTTCTCCTGTCACTTACTTATAATAGCCTCACAGAGGCATTTTTTAAAAATTTTTATTAATTTATTCAGATTACAACTCAATTGCTGTCCTATCACTTATATCCTCCCATTCCTCCCTCCCTCCTGCTTTCACTCTATTCCCCTCCCCTATGTCTGTGACTGAGGGGGACCTCCTCTCCCACTATATGGTCATAGGCTATCAAGTCTCATCTTGGTAGCCAGCTTATTCTTTCTTTGAGTGCCATCAGGCCTCCCCGCCAAGAGGAGGTGGTCAAACATGGAGCACCAGAGCTCATGTCAAAGTCAGTCCCTGCTCTCCACATAACTGTGGAGAATGTCCTGTCCATTGGGTAGATCAGAGTAGGAGTTCGATGTTTACTATTGTATTGTCCTTGGTTAGTGCAATAGTTTGAGCAGACCCCTCTGGGCCCTGATCCACTCATCATGATGTTCTTCTTCTAGGTTTTTAGGACCCTCTGGCTCCTTCTATATCCCCATTCTTCCATACTTCTCTCACCAAAAGTCCCAATAGGATGTCCTCCCCTCTGTCCTACTTTCATGATAAGTAAAGACTTTCATAGGACATGCCCCTTGGCCTAGTGTCCAGATATAAGTGAGTATATACCATCTGCTTCTGGGTTAACTCACTCATTATGATCATTTCTAGTTCAATCCATTTGTCCAGAAATTTCAGGAATTCCTTGTTTTTTATAGCTGAGTGGTTTTCCATAGTGTAAATGTACCACAGTTTCTTTATCCATTCTTCTACTGATGGACACTTAGGCTGTTTCCATGTTCTGGCTATTATGAATAAGGTAGCTATGAACATGGTTGAGCATATGTCTTTGTTGTGTGCTGGAGCATCTTCCTCACAGAGGCATTTCATCTCATTTGCTTTCCATGCTCCACCACCAGCCTTTCCTTTTTTTTTTTTTTTTTTTTTTTTTTTCCCAAATTGAAACTTTCCCTCCTGAAGGGAAGAAGACTGATGGGGAAAAAAGCTTAAGAAACTAGTAAAATTTGTAAGTTCATGAAACTTGGGTCATGAAACTCACAAGGCTCAGGAATCCCAGGAAGTTGAAAGGTTCATAAGATCTCCGTTCAAAGGTATATTCACAGTGAAAATCAGCCATGGGAGTGGGGCTGTGTGTCCAATGGGTGTGGAGCAGCCTGTAAGCCAGACAGAGATGCATCATCATCCACTATGAGGTGGGGTTTTGGTCTCATAGCTTCCCTTGAGTCACCCCTGGTATCAGAAAGCCATCTCTCATTTATGCTTGTATAAGCCCAACAGCTTCACTGGCTCAGGAAGCTGGATGTGGGTGGGATAATATCTTTGGTCCATCATGTTGCTCTATTTGTGATAGGTGAATATTTGTTAAGACCTCCTACCACACAAAAATCAGACATCTTACAATGAAGTCTAATATTTGGTTTTTTAGTACAATCCACCCAGTGGGTAAAGAGCATAAAGGCATTCTAACGTGGAGATGTTGGTCTTTTTAAAGCACATCTGTGGCTGAAGTTTATTGGCTAAGAACTTTGTACTTACCTTTTGCAAGGATTCTGGGCAGTTATTGGAACGCTACCAGCAGCTTATATTTACCAGAGATCCCACATTGGTCAAGATCAGTCAAGGGTTAACTCCCACCTGCAGTCCATCCTAACCCACTCCTGATGAGAGTCCTTGTAATTGTAATGTTATTGAAGATTAATGTCCACCTGGCTCACTGCCAGCCTGAAGCATCCTTGTTGCCATAAAGCCAAGAAGTGGTCCATTTCCAGGATCTCCTCTTTAAGGTCTGGATGTGTTTTGGTATTTCTAGCACTGATTTTCTTGGTCTTGGAACACCTTTCAAATGCAGAAACCAAGCCATTAGCTCACAAGCAGGTGGTTTATTGTGGAAGTGATTACAGGACACAAGAGAGCAAACAAAGCAGGTTGAGTAGAGAACAACGAGAAACCAATTAGTATATATTATGGAGCTGATCACTTCTGGGGGCAACTGAGATTTAATCCCAATGGGACCCTCAGAGAAGCTGTACAGGATAACTCCCAGACGCGAGTGACTGAAGGATGGAAAGCAGAGGCCATCGTCTAACTTACTCTTTCCCCATTACTGCTGTTCCATGGGACATTAACTTTCCATCACTCGTGTTAGTGCATGTGTGACTGTGGTGAATTTCCACATGACTGAGACCAAAACATCAGTGAAGCCTTGATGGCCAAAACAAAGAGCACAGCTTAGGTAGCTGTGGAGAAGCAAATTGTTGTGCTTGTGACTCGAGTGAAATGTCAGGCAAGTGGGTGGCAGCATCTGCGTGACCCAGCAATAAAGCTGTACTATATGTGTGTACTCATTAGTACATATTCATGGTAAGTCATGAAAATTAGAATATGCTCCTTCATGCTTTTTTTTCCAAAGATGCATATTTTCAGTCCCTTATGTCCTTGCAGTAGTGACAATTTATATAAATGTATTAATGTGACTTGTGTGTGTCTCTATTTATACAGGTCGGATTATTATTTTCAAGCTTCCAGACAAAAGGGACCAAATGACAAAATACTGCACTTGAAGCTAGCAGATAAAAGTCCAGTCTGTTCACTTGTCAGATAAGGAAAGTGTAGTTCATCCTGGCTAAGAAATAACATATAATCTCAAATTAAATTCATGTCAGCCCAAGAATGTAACTGTTGCCACTGCTTCCCACGGGGCCTTCACCCCAGTGTCTTATGCCTCTTTTTCAAAACAGCATAGGATTTTTTATGGATATGCATAGTAAAGTATTGGCATCGCTTAACTGTAATTTGCAAATAATAAAACGAGGATTGGTAAGTTTCCCCATAATGTGATTCTTATTGAGTTCACTGAGACAATTTCTCTAGGGTCCCAGCAAGGGGAATTTGGGGAATAGGCAAATATCTATGAACAGCTGTTCTTAGCGGAAAAAAAAATTCTGAGAAACTAAACTCATTCCATCTTAAAATTAAATCTTTTTTCTTCCAGGCTGTATCAACTAAGTATTCATGATGAGATGAAAATTCCATGGGGTTTCTCCCACCAATCCAGACCTGTTAGTAATACATTAGGATCCAATCACTTGAACTTATTTGCCCATGAGCAAGAATGTATCTGAAATATGTATGCTGGGCTGCTTCTCCTCATCCGCCGTTGCTCTTTGTACATGTCCTACTTGAAGCCCTCCTTCTGAGCTCACCTCCCGGGCTGTCTGAGCACTTAACACCTTGCTAACTCTGTTCTTCCTTGAAACAAGGACTGGGTTCTCTCAGGCTCTGCCAAGATTTTATAACATATTTAGGATGGAGTAAAGAAAATAGCTGCTCGTCTTTCACAATTTCTGACACACACACACACATGCATGATTTCAACAAGATTGAAATGACTGATAGGTGCAGCTTTCACTATTCATAATGAGCCATTCCCGAGTTCATGCTAAAGGCGTGAGAGGAGGCAAGTCCTTAGGTTTGAAAGAGACATATCATATCATATCATAGAGACAAGCGCTTGCATAAAGGCTTGTCAGTGGCTTATCACATCTCTAAAGAGAGAAAGGAGGTCAAGTTCCAACTACTGCTTAAGAATTTGGTCACTTGTAACTATATAGTGAAAGCCCAACAAAACTCCAGACAATAAGGCTTGGACTCCTTCCTGGTGGGTGAACATCTTGATGTGCTAGGAGGACCACACCAAGACAGGAGGGCTCATGCATGGGGCTCTTCCGTGAGTCAACTTATAGGTGTGTCTCAGTGGTCTTTATCTCATCTGTAGTCTTTATTATAAAACTGCCATTTTGAATAGATTCATATCAGTGAGTTTGACAAGTAACTCAAGCAAATTACCTAACCCTGAAAGAGGGGTTCTAGGAGCTCCTCAATTTATAACCGAGGCTGACATAATCGTGGGTGATTCTGGGATGCCTCAGCTTGTGACTGGCACACGAACTGGAGAAGATGCCCTTCAATCTGTGAGCTTGGCGCTAACTGTACAATAGGATACTCAGTACCACAGAGCTGGTGTTGTTTTGTCCATCACGGACCTTACAAATAATCTAACCTGAAAAAATCGTGACCTCAAAGTTGTAATAGGTAAGAAATCCAAAATTTTCAAAGGAACCAAAACTAAATTTTCCAATACTACTTTAAGATTTCCAGTTAGAGATCTTCACTTTTAGGAAACTCTGACAAGGTTTTGCTTATTGCTACTGTGAGAGATTGCTGACCCTGGGGTTTCAGACAAAGCATTTTTCCTCTGCCAATGGGGGCTGGTCACATGACTGCTGTTAGCTGCATCTGCCCAAGCACTGCAGGGTTGTTCTCTCTTTATACTGCTTTTTTAAAAAATGCCTCTGACGACCTGTATCACTTAGTTTTCTATTGTAACAGAGGACCGTTAAGGGAGGAAAGTTGTATTTTGGTGCAGTTTCAGGGTTTCATTCTGTGGTCGCTTTGAGCCTGCGTGATGGCGGCTCACGCCCGGGAGCACACAGTGGAACAAAGCCACTCACAACATGGAGGCTGGAAGCAGAGTGAGTGGGGTGGAAGCAAATCCCTAACATTCTAAGAACCTAACTTCCTTCTGCTAGATCCCTTCTCCTAAAGGGTACCCCCACCTATCAATAGTGACACATGCTGGCGTCGATTTTTCACTCAGGCTTTTGGGGGAGACTCAGTAATTTGTAAAACACGAACAGAAACTTTCTCACAGGATTACATTCAGGGGAGTCCAAAACTGAGCTATCAATATATTTGGTGTCTGACAAACTTTTGCTGTTTACTGCCATGCGATGCTATTTCTTTCTTTCTTTCTTTCTTTCTTTCTTTCTTTCTTTCTTTCTTTCTTTCTTTCTTTTCTTTCTCATTTGGTAGGAGAAAAGGCAAAGAGAGATTGCTAGTTCCCGGGAAACTGAGTTTGTAGCGCTATTGGTCCCATTAATGAGGTTGGAGGTCCCAGAAATTGTTAATACCCTAAAGATCCTGCTTCCCAATGCTGTCATACCAGATGTCTGATTCAACCATGAATATATATATATATATATATATATATATATATATATATCTGTCGGTGGAAAATGGCTCTGATTTTCTTGAGTTAGTCTAGAAAGGATGAGCTTGATACTGATTCAATTTATTGCCTTTATGACAAACTATTGAAATCTGAGTAATAATTAAGTTTAAATCTTGGCAATATCATTGCTATGGCTATAATACAATATATACAAGGATGTTATTTGTATTGTTAAGAAGTGGTATAAAACTTATTATTGGATGTACATAACTGTTTTTATGTTGAGTGTTTAAAAACCCCTACCATCTACAGCATGGGAGTACTTGGAGTAAGGTACTCATTCATTCAGTTTTGAGGTCTACACATTAAGTCATTGTGGTTCAGACTGAAGCATGGACTTGAGCCTCTTGTACCTGACTTAGAGGACAAAATATTTCACTTTTGAGCCAATGCTTTTTAAATGAGATTTTTATATCTTTAACTAATGCTATAATGGGAAGAGAATTTTGTGGACTAGGGATATACCAAAGAAACAAAACCTGTGGAAACCACCTATTCTTAATATTTTAAAAGACTGCGATGAAATATTTTGGACACCCTGAAATGTCTCCAAAATATTTTACAATATAGATCTGTCCTTAGAACATTAGAAGACTGTCATTGTTTTTTTATTTTTAAGAGGTCAGAGGCCAGTCTGGTCTACAGTGCTGGTTCAAGGAAGACCAAGACTGCACAGAGAGACCCTGGGATTTGGTGGTGATGCCAACTCACTGTGTGTGGAGCACATAGCTCAATTTGCCTTCATCTAACCACATGGGACCTAGAATTCAGCTGGACATAAAGAAGACTATCCAAATTTAGGAGTGTAAATACCTGAAAAGACTTGCCAGGTCCCAATTGCTTCACCCTCTCTTGGTTCTGTTCTTACGTTGCACAGATCCTCGACAATAGGTCCTCAGATTTTACTCTGATCAAGGTGAGGCACAGCTGAAGTGTGCAGAGCAAAGAGGTGATAGGATCCCATGTGCTGTAAAATACTTTGGCTTCCAGCTGTGAATCCATAGAGGCAATGGTGGCAGAAGCAGATAAGCCAGCCTCCAGGTGATTCTGAGTACAGACAAAGGAGAGTGGGTTATAAAGTGGGTTATAAAGAGGTCACAGGGGCAGCGTCCCAAGCTCTCCTAGTCTGAAGACCCTGGTTTGCTGTAGCCAGTTCATGAGCAGTCCTTCAGAAATGCTGAGTGTTAACAAGTGAAGCCTACCCCCAAGTGGTTCATAATTTCAATAAATCACTGCAGCACCTCCCTCCCCTGCACCTGGATATGTTGGCTCCATTCATCTCCTTGTGGAGCTCCTGTTCCCTCCAGGTCCTTTTATCCCTCGATTCTTCCATAAGACTCCCTGGGATCCACCCCAAAGTTTAGCTGTGAGTCTCAGCATCTGCTCAGATCCCCTGCTGGCTGGACTCTTTCAGGGGACCACTATGGTAGAGAGCAGGAAGTGTAGATGGAACTAGACTTCCAACAGCTCCCTACCCAGGGGGTATGCTTCCTGCAGCAAGCCTGTATCTCTTAAAGGTTCTACGACATCCCTAAAGAGCACCACCAGCGGGGACATAGCCTATGGGGACATGTCTTATTGAGACCACCACAGCCACAGAGTCCTTATGCTCCTTAAGCTGTGATGTCCTAATGGGGTGTGCTTCTGGTGGCCAAGGGTGTCATGAGCTGAGCACAGCAATCCCATTGTGCCCATGCTGTCTTCTGTTGCACAAACCCAAATTCTCTATTAAAGCAGGCTCTCAAATGTAGAGAGGTTGAACCTCTGACCTGCTGTCCCCGTTTTTCCACCAAAAGAGATTTCAATCAAGAGCAAACACAGACAATCTGAACTTCTGCCACTTCACTCCAGTGCTATCAGATCTGTTTCAGTGAAATCTTTCACAATGATGTCTCGTAAACCTTGGCTTGATTGCTAATGTCTTATAAATCAATACCACTGTAGAGTTACATTCTAGTGCATTAAATTTCGGTATCCAAAATTACTCTTTCAGTAAAATTCTACAGTCAATGTGTCACAAATCTGAATCATTGTATCACAGGCTTAGGCTCAGTTGAAAACACTGCAGGCTGCATACATCATAGACACCAAAGGCTTTCGTTTTATCTTTTATTTTTTTCTTTCTATTTTTTGAGACAAAGTTTATAACATAGCGCAGGCTGTCCTATAACTCGTGATGTATCCTGAGGTAGCCTCAAACTTGAAAAAAAATCTCCTTGTATCTGGGTTTTTTTTTTTTTTTTTTTTTTTTTGGTGCTGGTTGTGTAACTGGGGCTACCATGCCAGGCTTGTCAAATCATTTTGTGATGTTCAAAAAGGCTTCAAAATCAACTTCAAACTAACCTAAAGTAGCATTTGACAGTATTTCATGTGCAGTCATTTATTCTATAATATAAGTTAAAAATTAAATCTTCATTTATAATGAGATAATTTTATGTAACTATAAAAACAACATAACAAAAGAATAAACAATGCTATTTATCTTTATCCATAGTAAATTTCATTAGTTAATGAATTTTCTCTGGCATTTTCTGGAGCATAGAAGGACTCATCAAAAAAAATAAACCAAATAAAAACAGATTGTAAAATATATGCTATTTAAAAACTGAACATACTTCATCAGACGGTAAAAATGAAATCAGCATTTGGGGTGGGCGAAGGCCAGAGGATAATACTAACTCTACTTGTATATGAGTCTCTATATGCCTCTTTCTAACTGCAACATGCTCTACCAAAGCATTTATGAGGTCCACTGGGAAACAACGAAATACAATTCTAGTTGGCTTATTTACTTTTTGACAGCCTTAAGAACTTTATTTGAAGTTTCCATCATGCAACACCCATTATTTGATTAGGAATGCATTAGCAGAGCAAACATTTCTGTAAAAATAAATATAAATCTGATTATATTGGTGGGCTTAAGAAAGCACTTAAATTCTTAGACTAAAACCTAATGTTTGGTTTTCCTTCTGCTTCCTTTTCTAGTATCAGTCCCCTAAGAACACTTGACTTGTATCTGGGATTTATATTGAGGAAGGAATTCCAATTCAATTCAGAAGCTTCATAAATACCTTAGTGGATCAAGATATTTAATATTCTCTCTGAAATTTCATTTTTCCTTTATATAGAAAGATAAATTTGTTTTCCCAATACCTGAGGGCCACACTTGCAGCAATTTTTTTTGAAACAGTGATGGATGCCTAGTGACCCAGACGCATCAGATCATTTATATTTTTATCCATTGAAAATGCTTATTTTTATTTTTGTCCACAGCGTTTCAAGCAATATATTAATCGCTAGTGACACAAGGAGTGAAATGAAGATCTTGCCCTCAAGAACATCAAAGTCTAGTGGAAGAATACTGACTATTGAAGTACAAGAAAGAAGCAAGAGCTCTTACAATTCCATGTGATATTTATGAGCAAAATCCTACAAGAGCACAACGGGAGGCAAGAACCACAAAGGAGCAAATGGAAAGGCACAAACTCTTATTTAACCCATTTTCAGCAGTGAGCTGAACACACTAGAATGACACCCAGGAAGGTCAGGAATTCGTTCCTGAGGATTAAGAAGACAACTGAAGGCCTAGGATATCGCTTCGAGGTAAAGCACTAACAACATATTCAGGGCCCTGGGTGTGGCTCTTCCCACCAAACGGTTGGAAGATATGAATTTAGAGAAACAGAGACTGGAATGAAGTCTTAAGTTCTACCTCATTGGATCTGTGGCAAATCACAGAGACCAATTCAAGAAATGTAGGATGAGAATAGGAAGCTATATTCATACAGGAAAGAAAAAAATGAAGGCTTGACCCAGTGACAGAATAGAGTAGTGAAAGAGTCATGAATGTTACAATAATAGCATGTTGCCTTGGATCAAATATCCTTGCCAGAGAACTCAGGGGTGGAGCATCACAGGTCAGAATTCAAAAATCCCGTTCATTGGCTTTAAGTAGAAGAATTTTCAGGAGCATAGTCCTTCAATAAGTGAATAATTAAGTTATGAAGAAATATAAAACAGCATATGGGAATTTTTTCTTAAAATTAAGACTAGAAAATAATAATGTAGTCATCCATATAAATAACATATTATCATAAAATCAGAGGAAATATCAGCTAAAAGCTGTCTTTTCTTAATATGCAATAAAAGTATTAAAATACAATGTGTCATTAAAAGGACCTGCTAGAGATATACCTCAGACCTTAGTGTTAAAAATTCTTGCATGAGTCTAGGTTCAATCCCTGGTGTATTAAATAAATAAATAAATAGATAAAAAATAGATCGATGAGGCTGGACTAGGCAAAGTTATAAAAGGAACTCTTGTATGTATATTACATTCAGAAAGTAGTAAAAATATTAATAAAAATGCAAGAAAAGGGAGCCCTGAGAGATGGCTCAGGAAGCATAAGTACTTCCTGACCTGTGTTTAATCCCTTGAACCCATGATAGAAGGAGGAAACTGATGCCTAAGAATTGTTCTTTGACTTCTACACTCCTAAAATGACTTGTAGACACTGAGAATAACATACACACACACACACACACACACACACACACACACACGCACACGCACACGCACACGCACACGCACACGCACATGCACACACATACACACACACGCATGCACACACACATACACACACACTTAATAATAATAATAATAAATACATAAATATTTGAAGGAAAATGAAAGCAAGAACAGACTTTGGATAGCCAGCGTTCTCCGTGACCCCATTGGTGAAGGAGATAAGCAGGGAAATACAAGAATTGTAGGAAGTATATTCCAAATTCCCTGACCACATGCCCCACGCAGGCAAGGGAAAAGAAGAAATTCAATTAAAAAATAACACCTTTAAGTTAGCTTCAGTGCCTTTATTTAAATACTAACTGTAAAATTGTACTGACAAGTAAATCATTGCCACAGGGTTCATCTTCCAAGTTAGACAGATTTGGAATTAAGCCAGTGAGCTGAGCCCTCCCATTCATCAACACCCTGAGACATTTACCTTGAAAATGGAGGGAAACACGGGAATCTGAGTTATGGAGATTTTGAAAGCATTTGTTCTACAAAGAAAAGTTATAAAGTGCAAAGGCAGATCATGAAATGGAGACATTCTCTTATTTACCTGTGTGTGTGTTCGTGTGTGTGTGTGTGTGTGTGTGTGTGTGTGTGTGTGTGTGTGTGTGTGAGTCATGAGCTTGACTGGGCTTGCTTACAAGAACATGAATGAAAGGATGTCTACAGACCAAAGAGTCCCTCCCCGTTGGCTATACCACTGAAGAAAGGGTCTTCCTCCCCAGCAACCAGGAACTGCCTATAGATCCTCAGGGGAGGGTGAGGTCTTGTGATCCCCTTGATTCTCCATAACATAATACAAAAATGAGATGTTGCTTAGCCCACTCATGGGTATATTTTGTGGTGATAATCACAGCTTCCAAGAGAACAAGGATGCCTCAAGAAAGGGAAAAGATAAAGTCTTTCTCATGTCAGGAAGATCCTCCTGTCTGTCCTCCAGTGCTTTGCTGTGCTTTATAAGTTTATTGCGTTTTGTTTTGAGACAGGGACCTACAATGTGTGTATCAGAGGCTAGATTAGAACTCACTATGTAGCCAACGCTATCCCTGGACTCACAATCCCCCTGCCTCAGTTTCCTAAATGGTAAGTCTATAGCCTTGCACCACCACACCTAGCTCCAATGTTCCTACTTTACTATCCTGTTTCCTGTTTGTTTCTTTGTTTTTCTTTCTTCTTTCTTGGACCTCTTACCATAATATTCTTTTTTTACTTTGCACCACAAACGTGATTATATTTGTTATTTCTTGAGAATTCTAAGATACCTCCAGCTTCAGAGTAGTCTAGAATAGCATTTCTTCAGAAGTATATGAGCCTGCGGTCTTTGATTTTATTACAATTGCATCAAATGTCATTGCTTCCGCAACCCTTCAGTCACTGTGTAACTCCTCTAAGGTGGCTGTGCCCCCTACTGCTGACGAATGCTGCCTGTTTTCTCTACAGCATGGATTTCACTATAGCATATAATCATATAATACCCTTAGTGATCCTTTGACTAATTGCTTTTTCAAGGTTGTGTTTCCTTACAATAAAATGTAAACAATGTGAAACTATCGTATTTATCTGAATATTTGGTTGATTTTTCTAGAAAACAAAACAATGTTGAATTGGATTCAGTACTCACTAAATACCCATGGAATTCATGAAGTTAAGAAGCCATGCAGGGCTAGGGATACTTGATTTAAAGCACAAATACTGGCGGAACTGGAAAACAGATGAACACAAACATTCAAACTGAAAAAGAAAGAGAAAAATATGAAACTCATGAAAGGAAGCTGTATAAAGTTGCATGTGAGAATTTTAAGGTAGCATATTATCTAGAACATCTTATTTAGAAGAGCAACAGGAGTAAAAAAAATCAATATTTGGACAAATTATAGCTAATATAATGCCAAGAGTGATAAGGAATCCACTTGCAAATTCAATGTGTGTTGAAGCTTAACTAGATGGATAAAAGAAAATAACAGCTGACGTCATCATCGAAAATTTGGCGAAAAGAAGCTGGTGGTAGTGGTAATTGTAACGATGGACACGCCTACCAAGATGGAGAGCATTTGACCATGACTGACAGAGGAAAAAGTCTAACCAGGGGAGACAGAAAGATTCCCAATTTGGATGTGGTCAAAACTGTTCTTCAGCAGTTGAGGGGAGGGCTCTCTAGATCAATCACCTGCTCTCTATGCCTGAGGACCAAAGTTCAGGTCACCTGGACCTCAGAAAACAAGATGCCTTCAATTTATCAGTGTTCCTGTTGTACCTGTGGCAAAACTGGAGGCAGAGGATGTCCAGGAGCTCATGGACAGCTAGATCAGCATACACTGTGCTGAACAAGAGATCCTGCCTGCAACAGTGTGGAAAGCAAAGGCCAACACTGGAGTGCATTCTTTGGTATCCAAATGATTCCCATAGCATACACGCGCGCGCGCGCGCACACACCACATTCACACACACACACACACACACAAGCACATATACACACGTACCATATCCACATATCCACACATTAAAAATCAATTTCAAAATATAAAAAGCAAAATATTATAGGACTAAAAGAAGAAAGAATGGCATGGAAATGGAGATAATTGAGCACCCTCTTCTCTGTCTCATTTTAATATGGTAAAGTCACAAAATTCAGGATAGATACAAAATTGTAAACAGCACTGTATTCAATGTACTGCTGAATAGTGGATTAGTATAAATTTACTGATCCCAGGCACATAGTTAAGTACCTTCTGTTTTCTGTAGTTTAAAAGTCTTGTTTTGTCTCTCCAATCCCCTCACCCTGAGAGTACCATGGGAAAGCTGAGAACAACGCAGCATGGAGCTGCAGCTTCATCTGAGGGCAGGAAGTCACTTCCAAGATCACAAATTTCTTCACAGAACCCTCTGCCTTGCAAGCTATTTGGCTAGTGGCTCAGTTTCTTACTTCATGTTGGCTTAAAGGCATCATCTGTATAGCTCACTGCCAGCCTTGCTCCTTTGTCACATTGGTCTCTTCAACATGCATGCTCCCTCCTAAAAACACCACCACCACCACCACCACCACCACCACCACCACCACCAACAACAACAACAACAACAACAACAAGTCCACTAGTGTAGATGGCTCAATATTATGTCACATGGGCATATTCTGTGATAAGACGCCACTTCTAGGACTCACCATCATAGAAGGGAAGGCAATTACATGAGGGTTTAATTATCAGGGGCCAGTGATAATTGAGTATGTCTTCCAAGAACTCAGTTACCCATTGGATCTAACTGACTTTAGATACTTCATCCAATAGCAGCAGAGTGCATGCGAGACACTCACCAAAATTGACAGTGGTTTGTAAAGCAAACATCAACACATTTCAAAGATTTTAGGACACTCAAAGAACATTATTTGACTATATTGAAACAGGGTTAGATGTCGATAAAAAAGGAGAGAAAGAAGGACAGAAAGAAAGAAAGAAAGAAAGAAAGAAAGAAAGACTCCTCCCTAACTGCTTGGAAATTAAGTAATGAGCTTCTAAATAATGCATGGGTTTTAAATAAAGACTAGATGGCAATAGAAAAAATTTTGACTAAATGGCGAGGAAAACAGAATGTCAAGGCCTGGGGAAAAGCAGGTAACAACATGTAAAGATTTATGGCCTTCCAGCATGTGTTTGAAAGAAGTGTGGTTTAAAACCAGCCATGTGATCTACCATCTAAGCAGAAGAGTAGAAAAAGACTGCATATCATACAGACAACAAAAATAGGATAATAAAATAATAAATTCAAAGAAGAAATGTCTGTTAGTAAGCCTTCCATCACTGTGACATGACACCAGAGGAAATCAACTTAACAATAAAAGAAATTTACTTTCTTTCAAATTTCAGGAGTTTTCTGTTTCTGGATATTTAGTTCTTCTTTATTTAAGTCTTGATGAGAATGTAGGTACTCTTAGGAGAATAGCCTGTAACAAAAGTTTCATGAATATGACCTTTCTCCAAGGTCAAGGGAGACTTCTGCAGACACACTGCAGCAGATCTCACTAATGCCAGCAGCTGCACTTCCATTAGGGACCTGAGAGGCTGCATCCTCGACCTGAACTCACTGCTGGAGACAATGAGTTGATTGAAAGGAAAGATTCCAGTCTTTATAAAGAATTCTGTATGTATCTGAAGTAGGACACAGAAATAATTCTTCCTTGGATACTTGCGTGCTGATCATGACATCTGATGTGCTGTGGTGCATGCTCCCATAATTTCAGAGGTAGGACAGTCCATAAAATCCCAAAATTTAAGCCACTGCAGCGTAATAAAGGTCAAGATCCCTATGCATGGTAATATTTTGAAGCACTTAGGGCAAGTTTCCTCAAACTTATAGACAAGGCCCTGGGTGAAGGTGTAGATATAAGGGACAGTTTCTGCTCCCAATACTACAAGGACAGAAACACAATAAAAAAAACTTGTGCCTGTGTCACACACACACACACACACACACACACACACACACACACACACACACACTCCTAAAAACATCATCTAGAAAGAAAATTAGCCAAAACACACATGCACACCATATCTATATTAGTGGTTTCTTCTAGAGCCACTATACTTAGCTACCTTAAAAAGCTCGAAGTAAGGATAAATCTCTCTGAAAACAGCCTCTCCTCTCATATTGAAATGGAAATTAATAAAGGAGGCCACAGCTTAGATTCAAGACGGTCATTGTGATAGGAGTGTCAGTTGTTAAAACAAAAAGCTCTTTGGAACTTATATCCATGTGAAAAATAAATATTGGTTTACTAGAGTGCCCCATAAAGACCTTGTGTTGCTTTTGGTGTTAATGCTTTACTTAAAAAAATTTACCAGATTTCAGTGGCCTGCCATAAACCCAAATTTCCCCATATGCTCTATGATGCTTAATGCTCCATATTGAAGAACACATTGTTATCGGTGCTGAGCATATGGAATCATTGCAGGGACACCTCCGCAGAGCACATGGATCTTAGTCTCTTGATAACCCACCCCAAAATATGGACTTGGAATCTGTCTTGCTTCTAGGGAATCTAATAAAACTCGTACACCTGAGTAGGGCATGGGTACAAATGTCCAGGTGCCACAAAGCAGGGTACAACATGAATTCATTTGATGGCACAATTAGGCTTTGACAACTTCTCTGCAGGCTTGAGCAATGAAAAAAAATCTAATAAGATGAAACTCAATAGAGGCACATTCTAGAGTCACCATTTGTGCCAGTTAGCTAGAAGGATGGGCAGATATTTAGTAGCAACATAATTTTAACACAATTTCAAGTTTTATTGTAAGGAGAAGCAAAATGCATCAGGACACATCAGTAGAGAATGGCTTAAAACAGTGAAAAAAATAGAAACTGTCTAAAAGGCACAACTAGGCCTTTATAAATTCACTACAGTACAACCATGAAATGGATTGCTCAGGGGCAGGCTGCTCAAAGTGACACAGAAGAATATTTATTGGTATAAATACATGTTTAGGACATATGTAAATAATTTGATGGTAAAATAACAGAATTGGTTGCGTTTTGGTACATATGTTTAATTATATATTCATGTATAATAATATGCATGTTCATTTTTTGCTATATATGCATAGCAAAAGACAGGATCTTCAAGAAAGTACTTGAAAATGGAATCACTTCTTATTCCTGAGGAAGAAATACATTGGTTTTCTGTTTGTTTGTTTGTTTCTCATTTGCCATGCTTCCCCACTTTCTTTATCGAACACCAGATTTGATTTTGTAGTAGAAGTTCATATGCCTGCGTGTTTATTTTGAATCAAACAAAGGAATTTTAAGAAACCTTATATTTTCAGAAGCAGAGGTTCCTTCTGAGTTATTGCTCACCCAAGGAGATGTCCTTTGCTGGATGACCCTCTATGACCACATACAGTGTCAAGGTCATTAGCTTCATACTGGTGTCCTGAAGCCAACACAACCTATCTTCAGCTTAGCCATCCTCTTCCTACTGAATCAGCAGTTTCCTCCTAGTCATCTTAATCATGGTTGTCCTCCTCCACTTCCTCCTCCTCCTCCTCCTCCTCCTCCTCCTCCTCCTTGTCCTTCTACCCCTCCTCCATTACCTCCTCCTCCTCCTCATCTTCCTTCTCCTTCTCCAGGTAGAGTCTATTTAAGTGCCCAGTCTTCAGGGAGCATTTTAATGTTGCTAAGATCCTTGAAGTCTATGTAAGTATCATCCCTGGTGTTTCAATATAAGACAATGCCGAAAGCTTAATGTTGTCTCATCAGTTGTGAGGCTTACAGAGTTGAGGTTACATAGTATCATAAATATAAGTGCTACTTGGTATGTTTCTTCCAGCTTTGCTCACTCATTATTTCCCTGCTGTCAGAGATTCTCAAGTTTAAACCAGAATAAAAGCATATAACTTAGAGTGATGAGATAAAAATACCTAGTGCAAAGTTTTAATCACCTCTATTTTCTCTGTGATCTTTTTAGGGCTCATGAAATCCATCTATTGTTTATATTTTTATGAAATGACATTTCAAATACCTTATTAATTACACATATCACAAGCAATTAGCATGAGTCAGCATACCTCAGGCTTACTGGGATGTGGATTCGGCTCTAAAGCTTTTGCTTCAGGGAGTGTGGAATTAAGTCTGACAAAGAGCGTTTTTTTACCAGGCTCAAATGATGCTGATAGTTTTGGCTAGCTGACCATATTGTCCAGTAACAAAAACACAGGTCAAGCTTCCAGATACATCCTAACCACTGTGTCCTTATGTTGCACATCTTCCTTTTAATTTTTAGAGACACTTTCTCCATTAAATGTACCTGCAGGTGACAACCAATATAGGTACCCAAGAGTTACTCATCCTAAATAAGACATGTACATCTTACAGGACTCCACTGAAGATGCTTTAGTTTTAAAAGCTGTGTTAATGGTGACTATTGCATCCCGGAAGTTGTCTGTTTGAGTATATAGGGCTTTTGATCTATCTTACATCATCTATTACCAGGTGTCTATGTGCTGTGAACCACAATCTTTTGTTTTTAAAACACTGATAAAGTGACATCAGATCTAGAAATAAACCAAGGTAGTCACACACACACAGGACACACACACGCAAACACACACACACACACACACACACACACACACACACAACTGTGGACACATTTTCTCTAGCCAACTACAGATAACATTGGTCTTTCCTACAACTTCATACATCAGGATATGTAACAGATGTCAACTAAAGTGACAGGGCTTAGCAAGACATTCGTGAGTTAAAAGGGCAGGTGTCATTTTCCAGTGACATGCTTTCTGCTATCCCCTGTCTGTCTTTGTTTATCCTTCACTCAGTCTATAAGGCAGCTGCTCATCTATTTAGTCTTGGATAGGGCATAAAAATGCAAGTCAGATCTCAAATTTAGTTTGTCGTTTGCCTTTTTGAAAGATGTGATTTATGTTTATAATAAAGTATTTGAAATGTCACTTAATAGGAAAACAAATGGCAGTAGGATTCTCATGAGCCATTAAAAAAAAAAGGAAAGAAAAAGAAGAAGGGGGTTGAAACTTCAAATTAGACATTTTTATCTCACCACTATTTGAGTTACATATTTCTGTTCTAATTTGTAAAAATTATCTTTCTTGATCAATCTTTTCCATTATTTTGTTCTGAGAAAATTCATCAGCTGGGTTAATGATGACACAAAAGTTTAATATATGCATTAAACATTTAAGTTTTAATATGTTAACATGTCACAGGATGTGAATAATAACAATGTTTTATATATGAAGTGAAAACATATTTTATGTTAGAAATAGTTATAATGCCGAGAAAGTGACTTATATCCATAACAATTTCATTTAAATATTGCTTTAGCTCCCCATCTATCTCAGATGCAATTTTATAGTCCTTTTAAAAAATTCATTTCAGTGTGACCTCTTTGAGGCCGCAACTTAGTGCCTCTAGCCTACATATCCAACTGCACTTGGGCTTGCTCCTATTCAATTACCTTTTAACATGCAGAGAGCAGCCAGCACCCAGGTTTCAGCTGCATTTCCCATTCAGAAACTCCTCAAGAATTACAACTTTGGCTCAGTTTCACTGCAATAAGAAAGAAGGGCAAAAGGAATCTATCAACCTGCTTGGCTGTTAGATCCCAGGGGTGGTTTTTAATATCCCAAGTCTGCGCTCCTACCTGGCCCTAGAATGGACGTCAGTGGCTTTATTCTAAAAAGCACAGAAATAGACTGTTAAAGGGAACCTTAGGATATTTCTGTGGTTCATATACTGTGGAGCAAAGAAGGAGATGGGTGAGTCGGAAAATAATTCATATTATCGAACAGAACCGTGGAGTCTTCCTTTCTTCACGGATTTTAATTTGATCCTTAAGACTGTAATTACAGTGGCAGGGAAAGTGGAGGCCAATAATTATTCTCCTTTGTGAGGGTGAAATGACGGAATGAAGAGGTAGGATGGCAGTTTTGCAAAAGATTCCACATTTTCAAATAGTCAGACATCAATACCACAAGACGCCTGTCCTAAGTAGAGACACATACTTCCCCTAAGTGAGAATTTCGGCCCCAGTGTTTGGACATGACAGCTATCTCTTTGGTGCCAAGCTTACACTGTTGCAACCTGCCTGGGTCAGAAGAACACCCAGTTCCCTCAGAGTATAGCGAGCTCCACCCGGGAAGTAGACAACCATCAAAATACCACGTTATTTCCCCCAAGTGCACACACTCACTGTCACTTCAAATTTAGTGATACATATACAAACAAACTTTTAAAGATCAACATGTTGCACCCTGAGCAGTTTTCTCTTCTACAGAAGCTTTAAACTCCTTGAAATTTACACTGACACACGATGCCAATATGCATTATTATATTGTTCTATAATTGATGGGGTAGACTATCAATAACTCAGCTACGTCATCCTCCTAACAGATTTCTTTTGTAATGGACTCAAGAAATATAGACAGTTTGGTTTTATTGTAACTTTTTTTTTTGACTTATGCATAGATCCTAGACAGAAGACACACAATTTAAAAGGCGTATCAAGTGGGTGAAGACAAATAAACACTAAATACAGTCCTTCTATTACGGTAGTTTGTTGCATTTCCTTTGGCTGGATTGTTTAGATTGCTACACAGGATAAAACTGATGGCCAAAGTAAAAAGACTTATATAGGAAATGTGAGGCTCATTGGCACGATGTGTGACGGGGAAGATGCCACAGTGAACTATATCTTGAAACCACTAGTTGTGCCTTTGATCCCAGCCTGTGACGCGGGCCTTCTGGTGGCCGTTCTTCTCAACACTACTCTTCCGTGGTCTTTTGGACAAAGCAGTGACTGAATAGACAAACATCTGGTGTTCATTTGTAGTCATTCATTCTGTTCTGCTTAGTGGTGACACTGGGACTCAAATCCAGGGCCTCCTGAGTGTTAAGCAAGCACTTCACCACTGTACTGCTTCCCAGTCCCATGTACTGACTCTGAAAACCAGTGTCCCACTGGGGTCTGTCATGGCTGGCTTCTCCAGCTAAAAAGATGACTATAAATGGCCTAATGTTCGTCAATTACTCTTCCAAATTGACTATGTGGAGCTGTTTCTTTGCTTAGAAATATTCTGTATTTAGCAGTTTCCTCTCATATCATTCTCTTGAGTTACTACTGAAGTGATATAGATTAAACCCAACCACTGTGTCCAATCTTGTTGAATTAAAGTCATTGACCTGAATTGACTCTTTGTTCATAATTGGAAGTAGCAGGCCTTCCACAGTGTCCTTGCCGCTTTGTGTCCAGCTATCCTCTTTACCGCCTCAGACAGCTGGCTGTCTCCAGCCTTTGCCTGTGGTAGGACACACCCAAGAAATATGCGTGAAGGAACAACATTTGAGAAGAATGTTCTCCTCTAGATGGTTTTGTAATCCTCTGACTAATCGTTGTGTTTTATGAAGAGAATAAAAGCTTTATTAAAATAGCTCAAAAGTCACCATCAACTATCCATTAGAAATAACAATGATCTTTAGTAATCATAATGGTAGATGAATAAAAGCACATGGGTACTTTCTTTTCTTAAAACAACACCCAATTGTAAAATTATATAGAAAATAATTTAAGGAAAATTTGCTAATCAAATTTCAGTTTTCCGTGGCTTGTGAAGCTTAGTTAATTATGCAAGATAGTTTAGAAATCTAAAATGATGAAGCACGAAATAAATATTAATTACACTAACTTTCAAATATGGAAGACGACATCAATAAACCAACCATGAAGAGACCCTCTCCCATCTTAAGATAGTGCCTTTTCTATTAGATGCAAACATTAATTTTGTTCCAAGTTTCAATGCCTTCAATTGTATCCAAATGAAATCCATCTTACTTTTCTGTTTTCCAAGTACTCTGTCACTCACCTCCCATTACCCAGGGATGCTGACTTTAATACTTGTACTAGGGCATCACCATCACACTGCCAGCTCCCACAGAGCAGGGGTCCAGCTCTGTCACCCTGTTCCCATCACCAATCACTGGGTATTGTTTGGGGTGAAGCTTACAGCACACTTACAATGTCAAGGTTTCTAAACCTTGTTTAGTAAACTGTGGGGAAATGTAATCACAAATAAAGAGGAATGATGGCGTTCTGCAGCTGTCTCGCAGTAGCTGCAGAGCTTTCCCCAGATATGCGCGTCTGGTGTTGCTCAAGACCCTTGGACGGAATGGGTTAGGGGGAGGAGACTCAGCTCCGCCATCATCAGTGCTTGCTGTCTCGCAGAGGAGTGCAGTTCCTTTGAGCCCACATTGGGAAGCTCACAACACCTGTAATTCTAGCTCCCAAGAGTCTAGCGCCCACTTCTGACCTCCTCCAGCACCCATACATGTGCCAACACACACACACACACACACACACACACACACACACACACACACACATTCACATACACACACATGCGCATATACAAAAATAAAATACACACCTTTAAATATAAATCAATAAAATAAAATAGTGGTTGTATTTGTTGCGCTCCTGCATTTGTTAAGCCTCCCAAGAATACTTAAATATATACATGATATACATATTTGCACATGGTAGTTCTACTGTATTGGCTAGAGAAGGATGACAGGAAAGGAGTCTTTATAGGACCCATGCTTTTTGTGTCCCAAGTACTTTTGATCCGTGGTCAGCCAGGCCTGTAAAAACATGGATGGGAAAGTCTGCTTGTATTTAAATTTCAGATTCATCAAAGTATCTTCTGCATGTGAGATGATTTATATTTAAAAAATTTTATGTTGCGTATTATCTAATATAGAATTTGCAATTATAGAGTAAACCTTACTAAATGAGACATTCTTTAGACTTGTTATGGATTAACTGAAAAACTTTAGAGACGTTTTGTCCTGAAAAAAATGATAGTAGAAATACTTTTTGGACATTTATTATAAGTTCTAATATATCTCATCTTTAAATATTTATTTTCAAGTTTTCTATGAATGGAAATAGGGCATACACACATACACACACACACACACACACACACACACACACGAGAGAGAGAGAGAGAGAGAGAGAGAGAGAGAGAGAGAGAGAGAGAGAGAGAGACAGAGAGACAGAGAGAGACAGAGAGAGACAGAGACAGAGAGACAGAGAGACAGACAAAGACAGAGACAAAGACAAAGAGAGACAGAGAGATAAGCTGGGCGTGGTGGCACGCGCTTGTAATCCCAACACTCGGGAGACAGAGGCAGGCAGATCGCTGTGAGTTCGAAGCCAGCCTGGTCTACAAAGCAACTCCAGGACAGCCAAGCTAACACAGAGAAACAAAACAAAACAAAAAACCCCAAACAAACAAACAAACAAAAAAAAAAACAAGAGAGAGAGACAGAGACAGAGAGAGGGTAGAGGGGAGAGAAGAGAGAACAGACTGAGAAAGGATGAGGAGAAGATAAGCAGTAGAAAGAGAAGGAGAAGGGTAAAAGATGCTGGAAAAGTGGGATGGAGGGAAGAGAACAAATATGGAAAAGAGAGGAAGGATAGTAATCACAGAAACATTACAAGAAAAGGAGAGACATGGCTATACTGTTTCTGCTAAGAGCAAAATGTATAGGTTTATGATCATTTATTATAGAAAGACTACTTTTAGTTTATCCCATTTTTAGTGTTAGCAGTCGGAGGGAGGGAGTGACAATATTTTTTTTTTATTTCTTTGGTTTAGGAAACAAAGTAACAAAGCATCCCATGCAAGGACATTTGACACAGTGTGCTTTGCCATTGTTACTTTTAAAATACCACGGAGTTCTATTATATAACAAAATGAGGGAAATACATAAGAAGTTTTATGTTTTAAGTTAAAGTGTGCTATTGTGATATCTTCTGTTATATTATTACTTGAGTAGACATCCCTGAGTGTCTCCTGGCCTCCCTGACGGTGAGATGTGGTATCTTGCATTGAGTCTAATGCTGATGACACTGAGTACATCCTGCTTGAACTGATGTGTTCACTTCAACCTTCTCTTCTGACAACAAATATATGCATATTTGCTTTCCTTGATAGAAATCAAAGCGAGCACTGGACTCAGTGGTTGTGAGGGAACCTTTCTTTGGTCACATCAATGTTTTCCCAGCTGTCTGCTGACAACTCGTTCTACCCAGAACTTGTCTCTGTACTAAAAATTGCTGCTCTGCCGCTGTTCTGCTCTCCGGCAGAACTCTCTTCCTACATTCCAGACAGGAGCCGGGGTTCTGCAGGTGCTCTAAGCCTGGCTAGACTGGAGTTCGTTCACTGTTTCTCCACCTCTAATGAGACAGCTGTGTCAGCACAAGAGGGGAAGACTGAGAACTCTGTGCCCTTCTACAGAAACAGGATCAATAAATGCAATGCCTTCGGGGACCATAAATGATAGATTCTCCAACTACAATGAAACTAAATTTGAAGTCAACAGGGCAATGTTACAAACTTTTCTAATTAAGTGGAGTACCTCTAAATGACTCATGGGGACATGAGAGAGAGAGAGAGAGAGAGAGAGAGAGAGAGAGAGAGAGAGAGAGAGAGAGAGAGAGAGAGAGAGATGATAGGTACGTAGGTAGATAGATGATAGATAGATGATGGTTTTGGGAGTACAAACTTGTACAACCACTTTGGAAATCAATCTGGCACTTCCTCAGAAAATTGGGAATAGTGCTACCTCAAGACCCAGCTATACCACTCCTGGCCATATAACCGACAGATGCTCCACCATACAACAAAGACATAGCAGTCTTATTTATAATAGCTAGAGTCTGCCTAGATGTCCCTATATCAAAGAATGGATAAAGAAACTGTGGCACATTTATACAAATGGCTCAGCTATTATAGACAAGGAAATCTTGAAAATTGTAGGCAAATGGACGGAACTAGAAGAGAATCATCCTGAGTGAGAGAACCCAAATCCAGAAGGACATGCATGATATGTACTCACTTATAAACTGGTATTAGCCCAACATAGATGTCCTCTGAGTGACTCCACACAGCAGCACATTGGGACAGATGCTTGGACTCACTACTGTACTCTGGATGGGGCCCTGAGAGTGGTACATAAGAATGGGGGGATGGAAGGACCCAGAGGGTTTGGGAGTCCCACAAAGAGACCATCAAGGCCAGTGGATCTGGACCCAGGGGGGCCCTGCACAAACTGTTGTACCAACCATAGACAATGTATACAGTAAACCTAGACTCATTGATCAGGTATATCCAATGGGCAGCTCATTCTCCACAGTTGTGGGGAGAGCAGAGACTACCTCTAACATGAACTCTGGTGTCTGCAATTTGATCACTTCTGCTTGGTGGGGAGGCTCAGTGTACACACAGTGGAAGAGGAAGCAGGCTATCCAGATGAGACCTGATAGGCTGTGGTGATATGGTGGGGACAGAGGTCCTCTCTGTCAGAGGTCTAGGGGAGGGAAATAAGGCAGAAGAGGGAGGATGGGAAAGGGAAGACACCAGTGAGGGGATAGCAATTGGGATGTGATCTGAATAAATAATAATAAATTAAAAATTAAAAAGAAAAAGAAAAATGTTTACAAAATATAAAGGATTATAAGATGGGACAGGTGTGTCCAGATAGAAGTTTACAGACTTAAAGCTGAAAATAAAACAAACTAACAAAATTAATGGACTGCATTGTGAAAAAGAAAGAAAAATAAACAAAATTAAGGTAAAGGTTATTTCTTTGGTGAGATTAATCAAATTGGCAAAACTTTAGCTGGAGTCATCAAAGAATAAATAACACTGTGCAAATTATTAAAAGCACAAATCAGATAAGAACATTTCCATTGACTTAAAGCAACTTTTAATGTTGGAGGGATTACTAAGAGCCACAGTGTGGTAGTAGCTCAATCACTTAATAAAAAGTGAAAAAAAAATCCCTTCAAAACCTAGAAACTACTAGAATCAACTCTACAAAAATAAACACTGCTTAGATGTTGTATAACTGAAAGATAAAATTAGCAGTGAACACTTCTTTCTACAAAAAATTTAATGTTAAGCTTAGATCACTTTCTTGATAAATTCCATGAAATGAAGAATAAATTCTAGGAAACAAGGAGATAACAATGTGTCACAAATACTTTCAGGAAGAAAACAGTGGAGAGCTCATTTAAACTCATTCCATAAATTTGGTAGATTAAGTCTTGAAGGAAGTCAAACGGATGCATTACCAATTATGAATGACTATCAGTCATGAGTATAGACACATAATTTCTGAATAAACTTGATGAGCAAGATCCGGCAATGTAGAAGCAGGGTTACAAATAATGACCATATAAAATTCACACCAGGAAGGTAAAGTTTGATTGAAGTAAAAACACTGATTAATATCACATATATGATGTTAATAGGTTAAAGAAGAAAGGTGATTTGAAAAACCTAAATAGGCCCAGAAAAATAATATACATTTAATTACAATAAATATTTTAACATATAAGCTATAAAAGGGATTTCTTCAACTTAATTCAAAAAAAAATACAAAATACCATTCAATTAACTCTCTCTCTCTCTCTCTCTCTCTCTCTCTCTCTCTCTCTCTATATATATATATATATATATATATATATATATATATATATATATATATATAAGCATTAAGTGGGTTTCCACTAGGAAGCACAGCAAAGTGAGTGTATCTCACAGCACTTCCATCCATTGGCATTGTGGCCATCACTTCATTTCCATTTAATCACATTCTGAAGTACTCTGAAGTTGGTGGTCAGTTTAATCAGAGAAATTAAAGATGTTCATTTCAGAATGAAAAAGGACGCTCGCACATAGGAAATCCTAAAGAACACACCACATAAAAACAAGCAAATAAAAGAAAATGCCATGTCTAACAGTGGACTCAGCAACGTCCTGGAACAAAAGATTAATATGACAAAAATAAGCTGGAATTCTCATCATAGGACCAATGCAAAAATGAGCTAAAGATGATTTCATTAATCAAAAATGTTATGTTTCCAGTACCCTTAATGCAATTATATTTTAATTAAAATAAATATCTTAGCTTGCTTTATAAAATCTACATATGTGTGTGTCATGCTTTCAGCAAATACAGACATAAAACAAACACAACAAAAATCAATCAAAGAAATATAAGAAGAGTAAGACACATTGGTGTAAATATAAGGAAATAAGAGCAGAATACACAGCATTGACAAAGATGCTGAAGCATACCTAAATGAAGAGACACTTCCCTTTTGTTAATTAGCAGACTCATTACCAGAACCATGATTCTCTTGAAGTTAATCAGTGACTTTCCTGAAATTCTTTATCCAGACACACTTTTTGTATAAAAACTGAAGAGGTAAAATATATATAAGTTAAAAGTATGAAAAAATGGCAAAAATAAGTTTTAAGTAGCTCAAATTTGAGGATTTATGCCCTTGCCTTGTAAAACATGCAATACAGACTACAGTCATCAAAGCAATAAAACATTAGCATAAGGGCAGACACAGACAAAATGGAATAGAATTGAGAATCCCCAAATGCTATTGTATTTATGGTCAATTAATTTACAAAAGAGCAACAAAGCAATTTAAGATGATTTTCGATAATCTTTTCCACAGATGGTAGAGGGAAAATAGGGTATCTATTTAACAAAAGATATGTTTATCCTATTGTATCACATCACACACAAAAAATGAACTTAAAATAGATTTAAATATATTTATAAGAGATAATATTATAAAAAGAAAATATAGGAATAACTCTTTGTAATCCTCCATTATATCAAGATTTCATAATTGTCACATTAGGTGTATGTGATAAAAAGAAAAAGACAGAATGAGGCAATGGCTTTCATTAAAACATGTGTTTACACTTCAAAACTTGTTATTAACAATATGAAAATATTAGCAACAGACTCAGAGAAGATATTTGCAAACTATGTAATTAATAAACTCTTTGTACTAAAAATTTATAAGGAATAATATTTCAATATGAAAAAGGTCAATTTTTTAATGAGCAAAAAGATCTAAATAGGTATTTACTATAAGTATTTTATAAACAGAAAGGTATTTCATCAAGGTGAGTGATAGTGAAACACAAACCACTTTCAGACACCCACTATCACCAACACACACACACACACACACACACACACACACACACACACACAGAGAGAGAGAGAGAGAGAGAGAGAGAGAGAGAGAGAGAGAGAGAGAGAGAGAGAGCTTTACCCAATGGCACATTCCTGTAATCCCAGCATTCAGGAGGCAGAGGCAGGCAGATCTCTGTGACTTCAAGGCCAACCTGGTCTACAAAATCAAATCCAGGTCAGCCAAGGCTACACAGAGCAACCCTGTCTTGAAAAAACAACAACAAAAGAAAACAAAACAACAAAAACACATACACATCAAATGTTGGCAATGAAGTGACAGAGATGAAGTCCTCATATAGTTCCAGAGCAAATGATGGTGAGGCAACCTCTTCAACGGCTTCTAACTACCAGATGACCAAGACTTTTCTCACTTATCTGCCTCCACCCCACATTATACTCCAAATACACAAAAGCATACATAGAACATGTTTAATCTTTCAGTATTTACAATAAGGTAAGGTTTGCAACAATACAAAGATATTTTCTTGAATGAACAAAACAAAACAAACCTGCTATAGTTATACATTTAAGTGTTCTATGACAATGAAACAATTAAGTTTCAAATACATTCTAGAGTATGGCTGAACCTCTAAAATATCATTGTAGAAGCTGTTGTAAAAGCTGTTGTATTATATGAGTCAGTGCCTAAGAAGGGCAAGCCTTCAGAAACAGGCATTTTGGTGCTTTCCTGAGGATGAGGATGGTAGCAGGTAGCCAGAGAAAATGGGTAACAGAGTACCAGTGATCTTTAGGTAACAGAAATGTATAGCCACTGAATCACAGACTGACTAATATTATATATTTAAAGTACGTAAACTTCATCGTTTGAAAATCAGAACTCACTAGAGCTGTTTAACATCACACAATAGGAATTCCATGACTCTCCAGAGTCCAAATGTTTTAACATATGGATTGCACCACATTTTATTAAAATTAGATGAAAATAATCATTTAAACTTATAACTACAAAAATCTTAACAAGTAACCCAAATGTTTGACACATGAAATTTATAAATACCAAAAATAAAATTGACCTTTATAAAGGGTAAATTAAGATTGGTTTATGATGTTTAAGTTGCATAAACATGAAAATAATCAGAAATTCATAACTAGAGATTTAAATATAACTCAAATGAAATAAATTTCAAGCTAGACACTGACAGAATATCGATATGCTCTAAAACTAAATAGTTGGCTATTGTAGTCACTGTTTGCATGCTTAGAGTTGGACTAAATGCTTCAGCCGCATGCCATTCATGTAGCTTTGGTTGGTCCATGGTATTAGAATATGTAATCTCAAACTATTTTAGATGGAATAAAGCACATTGTTTAATGTTGGGTTACTTTTCTCTTAAATGTACAACAATATTATAGAATTTGTAGTAAAAACCCAAGTGCCACAGTCAACCCAATTATTGGTAGGAAAATGTGTAAGGTGTCCTGAAACTGGAATGACAAACTGCTGGGAGCTTCCCGGTGTGGGTGCTGGGAACAGAACCCTGTTTCTCTGCAAGGGTAGCGAACGCTCTTAACTTCAGAGCCATCTCTCCAGCTCCAAACAAATGTGTTTCTTTTTATTTACCAGACATCAGATCAGAGTAAATTTAAAACATGTCTGAGGGTTGTATAGACCTGTCCTTCATAAAAGTTGATATTTATAGTTCCTTGGTGTCTCATTCCTATTTTGCTGTATAGAAAAGGAAAAAGAAAGGATTTTTGTTTTATTTAGGGCATTGAGAGAAGACACCAATTAGCCAAGACGCGCATGAAAGTTTTTCATTATATTCACACTCCTTCTATTGCCTGATATTAATAAAGTATGGGGTCAATTTCCAAACCACAGCATTGTCTTGGCATGTGTTGAAACGAATTAGAAAAACTGATGATTAAGTAGATATTTTCAATGCTAACCCAAAACAATCCCAACATTTCCCTTGGTGCTATAAAAACTCTTCTGTTTGTCCTGGGGAATAGACCATAGCACTGTAGTCTGATGTTTATATATGAGGACACTGGGAAGGAAAAGTCACATCTAGTAAGCAGGGTCACATTTGCTCACTGGTAACCCACCCCCTTCCACATTTGTAACATGATACCAAGGTTCATCTCTGACATTTCTGCCTCACTAGCTTCTCCTAATAGAGCTCGTGTGGCATCACAGACCTGCGGCGCTCCAGACACCTCCTCTAACTAGTCAACCCTTGGTCTGAAGAAACAGTCAAGCTGAGCAGGAGGAGGTCTCAATGCTATGATCTCTGTCTGTACTCCTTGCCACTCATGGCTGCTTTCTGCAACATATCAGCTAAGACGGAGAATGTTAGTCCCGGGACAGGTGGTTCTTTGTGGCATTTAAACATTGTCCAAACTTGGACAGGGCAGGACCGAAGCTTTTCCTGGGCCATCCATGAAAGGCTGTGGTGAAGGACAGCCTGCAAATGGGCGGCAATTTAGGCAGTGCACCTGACTGTGGGGCCTAGAGGAGAATGCACAAGGCTAAAGCCAAACTGGCTACAGGCACTGTTGAGTGCTCCATTGGTCAAAATGAGACACTGAGTCCCCAGTTTGACACAATTCACTTGAGTGATTTCCTTCATCGAGGGAACAACGATTTGTCCTCACTTGCATAGAAAGTGATTCTGAACTTTGAATTCTTTGACTGGGACACAGTGTCTCTGCCTCTAAGAGAGATGCGAAAGGCCGTATGCAATGCCACGGTGTTTCTCAGAGCGCTGCTTCTGATTCAGGAACTCACATCACTGCACACAGGAACCACAGATGCTGGGACACTCCCTGTGACCCTCAAGCCTAGCTTGATGGAGTGCTGAAACTTTGATACCCTGCGCAGTCCACATTTCCTCTGTGAGCTGCCTATCATACAAGCCATTTCCTTAAAACATAATAGGATATGTGCGTATGTGTATATGTGTGAGCATTTCCTTCAAACATAACAGAATATATGTGTGTGTGTATGTACATAAGTGTGAATGTGAGATCAATATAGATAAAGATGTGAATGTGGTCCTATACCCATTTTTCCTGTAGAGCAGCTTCCTAAGAATTGAAGCCTTCGTACCTGGAGGGAGGGGAGGCTTCCCCTGAGCTTCAGAAGGTAAACAAAAGTAACAAAAGGTCCTATGTCTGTATAACAAAAACTTGTTAGGTTCTCTGGGGCGCCAAACAGCAGTAAAAAAAAAGTGTGCCTCTGTTGAAGAAGGTAACCAACTGGCTGACCCATAGAGAGAGAAGGCATTACCAGTGCTGAACTTCCTCACGGCGCTCTTCTGTGATCCTTCTAAGTAGCCCCTCAATGTATTGTTTTACCAAGTTGGACTTGGGTTTAGCTCTTACTTTCGTCTGTCCTGGGTTCCCTTTCTGGGGTGAATATTGTGTCTTCCCAGGAAATCTGCCAACAATAGCTGTTTATTGACATTTTAACATTTCATCTAAAATATTAGAAAAAAAAGTCTTGTCAGTGCTAAGGATGTTCATATCTTTTCTTATCCGTGTATCCTAAATATTAGTGCAATGTAGCAGCTATGTGCATCGCACTTCCATTGTATTTTAGGCCCTAGGTTTTTAAGAAATAATTTAAAATATATGAAAGGCTATGAATAGGCACTATGTAAACACTATGCAATTATATGAGAGACGTGTGTTCTCTCAGACTGTGGTATCTTAGGGAGCCTGAAACCAGGCCTCTATGGACACTGAGAGTTGGTGGTCTATTTTACTGGTTCTGTTGTTCAGATGGAACTCTTATTGATACAGCCACTTAAAAGGCAGGTGTCTTTTAATAGAGAAAACATTAAAGTTTATTGGACAATACCACTGGTACACCGCCTCTGTCAGATTGTGCTGGGTCAGCCCACTGGGTACAAAACTATGAGGAAAGTGACATAAAGAAATGAAGGAACAGTATAGCATCACCAGCCTTTTAGAATGGCAAGGTGTGATGGATTATGGGTCACAGGGTAACCGGTGTCTTATTTGGAAGGATGACTGGTCATGTGGCAGTCTTGAGCACAGAATGCTTGGGAGAATGCTGAAGACAACATTAGTAGTTAAGAGTACAGCCATCCCTGGCTGAAAGCCCAAAGTGCAGCTGCATCCTGAGGTTAAAAGAACAGAGCCCCTCAAACTCATCACACGACACAGCTGCCAATGCGACCTCAGTTGCTTTTCTGCAGCTTGTTAAATTTCATTCTCCCACCATATTTCTTCTCACCATTGTTATTGCTGTCATCAACAGCTACCATTCTTTAAAAACTTCATAGGTCTACCCTCTAATGTTTGAAGGTTTTCTGCATTGCATCTATGTTAGTACAGTGAGTGACGTGTGTGTGTGTGTGTGTGTGTGTGTGTGTGTGTGTGTGTGTGTGTGTGTGTAAGATATGCATTATTGCTCCAAGAGAGAATAATAGTTGCCCAAGCCGTCGGGCAAGTCAATGGGGTTGAGAACATTTGTCTGGTTAGAGCTTAAGTACTATCTCTGCTTCCGTTGTTTGAAGGACTGGAACTCTCACTGCCTTATGCACCACTTCAAAAGCAAGCAGCTTCCAGAGAACCATCAATGGAGAAGGTGATTCCAGTGGATGAAGAGGCAGGCAACAAAGAGCTCGGCAAGATGACAGCGTTGTAATGTTTAAGGTCTAGTCTGCACGAAGCCAGGATGTCTATCTAACTTCCATTGATTCTAGATCATTCTTTGCTCTTTTCATGACTATTTCACTAATCTATTTCATACAAATCCCTCAGTCTCCTCTCATGTAGTCATGTAGTGTCATCTACTGAACTTTGGCTTATATGCTAAAGTAATAATAATAATAATAATAACAACAACAACAACAACAACAACAACAAAAACAATAACAGCATACACTTAACTTTGCACAATAAAGAAATAAAACAAGACATGGCAAGCCTGAAACTTGCCATTAAGAGAATGCTTGAGTTAGAAGAATACCCATCTTGCATCAGTCAACAAGTTGACCTTCCCAGAGTTCCCTTCAGCTAAATACTAGAGTTACAGATCTCCATGCTTTCTAATTAGAGAACTTCACAGGTTTTATCATCTTCTGAAAAATTTCACTGAGAAAAGCTCTACATATTTAAGAAGATGATATAAAGTCCATGCTAAAACGCAGCAGCTTAGAAGTATCTTATAGTAATCAATGTTGAAGGCTTCATTTTTCCTACAGATATATGCAGCACCCACATGGCAACTTACAACCTTTTGTAACTCCAATCCCAGGGGCCCAAAGGCATTTTCTTGCCTCTGAGAGGGTACTTGTATGTACATGGTGCACATAAGCACATGCAAGCAAACACTCATGTACATAAAATAAAAAGAAACAAACCTTTAAAAATAGTTTAAAGTACAATTGCCCTTCTGCGATGCCTGTGTCTTGGGTAGCCGGCCTAGCTGTACCCTAGTGTTTCTCACATGGCTGCGTTTTGGATAGCCAGCCTCTATGCTTTCTTGTGTTTTTCAGTGCTGCTAAGTGTTTTATCAGAGTCCATGCTGTGAAATTTCCTATTTTATGTTCATCTTTTTGCTCAATCTCAACTGTGTGTGCCAATTAATTTCCTGAGTTGGTAAATTACTACCAGATTTTGCCCTATTTAGAAACATTTTCCATTGGGTGGGCATGGTAATAGACAAACTGTTAGCACTTTAGCCACTAAAATCTCCAAACCATTTCCAAGCACTGAGAAATGACACTCTTAAACTAGCAAGGCAGGCAATAATCTTCCTTAAACTTAATAAAAGGTTTTAGGAACAAATTTAGGTAAGAAAAGCACTACTCACACAATCCAAAAGTACGTCCTTTATATCAATATTAACAAAAAATTGGTTATTCAGTTTGATTTGGAAATTTAAGTCATGACTCCAATCATTAAATGACTCTGGTTTCTAGAAATAATGTGTTCTTGTAGTGGCTGGAAGACTTTAAGCAGGCTCTTGCCAACAGATGTGTCTGTCACCAGGAAAGATTGACAAGGTTTTTCTTTTATGTGTCCTGTACTGATGGTTGATAACTCCTTAAACTTGCCAGTACTGAAAACAGAAATCAAGAACAGCAAACTCAGACCAGAATGGCAAAAACTGAAAAAGTTGCTTTGTTTGTGGTGTTTTAGTCTAACAAGGTCATAGAATATATAGTTCTTCAAAGTAAGGCTTTCTTGACTTGTGAATGATGGCCACTCCTTATTGGACAGACAAGATAGCTTTTATCCACTGGCTTTTAGGAAAACTCAAACAATGAATCTAGTAAAAATCATCCCCAGTTGAGCTCCCACAGGCCACTACGTTCTGAGAAAAAGTTTGCTCACGTGCCTCCTCTGTCTCTTTCACGGGACTGTTGGTCAGTTGAGGCATGCCTCCATTTCCAGTTCCCCATCTGAAAATTGACAAGGATATTATCCACTTAATAGATAATTATGGCAGTAAATTAATGTATGTAAAACACTATAACATATAGTTTAGTAACCAGTAGCTAGTTAATAGTTGTTTTAATGAAATTACTCTTTTTTTTTTTTTAATCTCAAGTTACTTCAAGGTCTTACAGCACTGACATTCACAGTGGTGTTCTTGTCCCATTGTCCATCTTCTTAGTCAAATGGAAAAACACAAGGCCTGGAAAACCAAAGCTTTCTCTGAGACAAAATATGTCCTCCTCACGCAACAGCTGATGGCCTGCTTCAGACCACTAAGACACTAGAGATGATCTTCCACTTCATAAAAGGAAAGACTAATTCTGGGTCTATGCTGTAGGAAAGTGTGACACCCATGTGACTTGGTCCCCATAAAGCATCTACGTGCGAACCAGCACCTACCTAGAGCAGAGGGGGGTGTTCAGTGGCCTTCCTTGGGTGTAACGAGGAAACAAATTCAAATTATTTCCACGTCCCTCTTGCAATTTCTCTCACTGCTGCTTTCTCATTTGTTGTGCTTAAAACATGGGACATCAAGTCTTTGGACTGAAGCCGAGGCTGAGAACATAAATTGCTTATTTTCTTATTCAGATGCAAAGGTTAGTATCCATTTGTCTCTTGTCAGAAATGAAGTAATCATTGATGCCCACATATGTCTTTTTTTTTAATCAAAGCATTTTATTATAATAGAAGAATGGTCATTTAACAGCTATGCTGGTTTATTTTAAACAGATTCCTGTGTTTGAGCTAGATGAAGGTTTTGGGTTATTTATTTATTTTTAATGTATTGTTTGAAAACATATGAGCTGCCTGTCAAAGTTCCCAGGCACTCTGTACCATCCTAAATATTCCACTCAAGATTATAATCCTAGGTTTGACAATTCTAAAGTAACCCAGGCAGACAGATTTGGATCACAATGTCTAAACGCACTGTGATCCCAAGGTTCCCCTGTGTCTCACATAGAGGTCAGATATCAAAAGAGTCCATTCATCATGATTCTTTCAAAGGTCTTTAGGCAGTACTTAGCACTTACTAAATACTTAATAAATTGATTTATGTTATTATTCTTACTAAACTAGTTTTTAGAGTTTTCTTTCTCTTGTTCATTTTTTTTTCCTTTTTCGCTTCCTTCATTTCTGCCTTGCATAGTCACGTTACCCTTTGTGTGGTCTATGTGCTCAATCTCTTAACTATTGTTGTGTTTTTGTTTTTTCCATTTCTTAGGCCATCACATATTTATTGCCTGTTTCACACATGGATTTCATTGTGATAATCCCTGGCAACCAAAAACAGACTCATCTGTACTTTTGTATAGATTGCATTTCGGTAGAAAAGAAAGATACTCATCTAATAATTGGTAAAGCATGAACAGTTGCTCCTGCAATGGGCATTACAGCAGAGGGAGGCACATGCCCTGAGAACACGGAATGGAGAAAAATGACCTACCAAAAGAATAAAAGCAGGTTTCCTTAAGTAAAAGACACTTAATCTGGGTGTTCAAGAATCAGCTACAGTTATCTAGGTGACAATATGGGAGAAAACCATACCATAAAAATGCAAAGACCTTATCCAACACCATGACAGAAAAAAAAAAAAAAGAGAGAACACATCAATTTGAATTCCTGAAAGATGAGCTACTATCCCAGAGCAAAGCTCAGCAAAGAATGCAGAAGAAGGATCTAGTGATGATGTGGCTGCCTATAGTTTTTTGATAAGCATCACTGGAGAATGAAAGAGTGATGTGGGGTAAATTTTTTTTGAAACATGGTCCCTGTTACAAAGTCTAGCTTTCAGGATGCTTGGGAAGGGAGGCAGAGTGGTTTCTCCTGAGAAAGCTATTGCAGCCATCATTGAGAAAAACATAATGGGTGTGGTCCAGAGTGATGAAATACAGTGAGCTTTTACAAGGGAAGCAGTGGGATTTAAGAAGGAGGGTGTCATGTGGGTGTGTTGGCACACACCTTTAATCCAAGCACTAGGGAGGCAGAGACAGGCGGATCTCTGCCTTTGAGGCCAGCCTAGTCTACAAAATGAGTCTAGGACAGCCAGGGCTAGAGAGAGAGAGGGAGAGAGAGAAGAGAGAGAGAGAGAGAGAGAGAGAGAGAGAGAGAGAGAGAGAGAGAGGGAGGGAGGATGTCAAGATTATTCAATGTTTCTGATAGGAAAGGTATGATGATAATTTTAGAGGCATGCTGGGGTGGGGTGGGGCAAGGGCATGTACATGAGTTCTACTTGGACAATGTTAGCTTTAGATGTCGCTGAGTTTCCAAGGAAAAATGTCTAGATAACTTAATATATGGTTCTGGTAGTCAGAAGACATCTGAAATGAATGTGTATGTCTGAAAATAATTGGTAAAAACAAGACAATTATGTATGTGTATATATGTATGTGTATATATATATATATATATATATATAATCAATTATATAGAGAGATATAATAATGTCCACCATTTCTTATATTTGATATGTAGGCAAGTCAAAGTTTCCCAACTCATACACCACAAGAGGCTCATGAGAAACTTGTGACTTTGGAGATTTAACAAAAGAGATGGAACAAATATATTAAACCACCTTCAAGAAGCATATTGAGAATTTCAAATTAGAGTATACTTCCATCTGAGTTGGTCTCCTAAAGAATGACTACGCTGTAGGAGGACATTACAGGGAGGGTGGAGAGTTAAAGCATTGAGAGTGGACGCCGAGAAAGCCACAGACCTGCTACACAGATTCAACTTTGATAGTGTGAATCTGTTATCATCTGTCTTCAATGTAGATATGGTGAATGAGACACGATGCATCTGTACATTCGTAGAGAATTGGGACATGTGTGGGACATAGGTAAACAGTAGTTTAATTAGCATAATCCTCTAGGTAGGACTAAATGATCTGTTTGTGTCTGCTTATAATGAACTATTCTAGGGCTTGGGATAGAACCACGGTATCTCCAAAGGCCTCATTGATCTCACAGGGACAGCACTATTATTTTTAATGGCCACAGAACCATTTCTTTACCCATCTTTATTCTACGAAGAAAAGGTCACATTTGTTTACATGCTATCAGATGCTGACAGGTAAGGGAAATGTTTTCTTGAGTGTGTGCCTGCATATTAAACAGCAAGGACATATCCAGCAGTTTTATTTTCCTTCTTACATATATGTTGATGGTGTGCAGTCTCGTGTCTTTTCCTGTCGGTGTGACTCAGCTGTAAAATAATAGTTGTTTTCTGTCCTAGGTGAGGCTGTTGAACCCTGCCTAGATGCTCTTTGGCACCAAGAGCTGTGTGGCCAAAATCAGACTAAGGATGACTCTGTGCTTGAAGATTTTCCTCACTACTGCTGCCTCTTCTCTGGTAATGGAGCTTAGGAAAACTTATTTTATCCCTCTCAGAATTCGTATGAATAATAAACACACATGATCTCTCACATACAAAGTAAATATTACTCTGAGCCATGATTATGGGAGACAGAAGAAACAAAATACACAACTACATACCAGTCATTGATGGTAACTGAGGAATTCTCTCTGCTTCCTAGACCTAAATGAAGACACCAAAAGGAAAAGAAGTGACTTCAATTCCTCCACGCAAGGTTCTCATGCTTTCCTGTGTGTCTCATACCTGTGAGCTTAGTACACCATGTTCTCGAAAGTAACGCAGGACAGCCAGACCCGGAAGTTAGAGCTGGTTCCTACATCCAAAACACAGGTGACATATCTAGAGGTTTTTCAGTATCTAATTTCTGGTGTTGACTATTTCCCCATGGCCTTTCAAAAGTACCAGACCAGGGCCTTCAACACCAGTATGAGGAGGCTCATGGCATCTGTTATACACAAAGTCCTTCGTCTTTAAACCAGAAGTCTTATGTCTTTTTCCAGCACATACGAAGCCACAGTGGGCTAATTGGTCCACACTTGAATGGTGAGAAATCTCCTCCCTGTTGGGCTTCCTCGGAGCCCTTCCCAGTTGAACTGTTATGTGGTTTACAATATTCTTTTTTATGACAATCTTTGCAAATCATTCTAATTATGTGTCAGCACAAACATATAAAAAGTTCCACAACAAAGGACCATGATCACCGCCCCCCAAGATGATCTGCACAGTGTATGTTGTGCTTTAAATTTTTCAATATGGTTCCTAAAACCTCAGTGTGGAAATATTTAGAAGTAATGTCTAGAATTTGCAATATTTGAAATCTTGTTTGTTTACTAATTTGAAGTAGGATCCTGCCACAAAGCTGAGAGTTTCCTGGAACTTCCCTGTGAAGGGTAGGCTATACCCCCTTGTGTGTCCCAGGATAGACTTGAACTCAAGATTCTCCTATTTCTGCTTTCTAAGCACTGGTAGAAACTAGTAAAATCTTTAATAACTCTAAGTGTATTGAATTCATTGCTTAACATTAATGTTCTGGAAATTCGTTTCAAATTTTTCTGACAAAGATATGTCTAAAGGAGAACAATAATGGTGTTTCATGGTGTCTTTGTGCCTTTTGTTGTGTGTTCTCCAGGTCACTTGACTTTAAAGAGGAAACCCCGACGCCTCCTGTATCGCTCCAGACTCCCGTCATGCCTCCCAAAGGCACCAGGTCGCAAGTGAAAAACAAAAACAAAAACAATCCCAAATTAACTGCGTCTTGTCTTATTGCTCAACAGCTGTCAAGGGATTGAGAAATATGTTTCAGATGAACTGGGAGCATTCCTCTTCCTATTCCCGGCCCATCCCACACAGTCTGTGCTTCTTCTCTGGCCACTGATTGATGTCAGTGTGAAAACTCTCAGACAGTAGACAAGAAATATGTCGTGGACTTTCTGGTTCTTCAAGCTTCTGTCTAGGAGCAAAGCCAGCAATTCCACACACTCAGTCCCATTCCCCTCACGAATAAATAGAAAGCATGGGCTGCTTAGGCTACAAGGCTATGTACTCTCATCCTCACCCAGAATGAGTAAGGCTTGGCAGCTAGTGAAAAAGAAAAAAGGCAAGCTCTGGGGCATGCCGGGACAAGGAAGAGTTATTTCTCTCCCTTCCTCCTGTGTTCTTTCATAATTGGGACAAGGATCTGGAGGACATTAGGGACATCTGCTACACAGGACACAACACTGCCCTTACAAGCAGAGTGGTCCATCAGCAACTTATTAAACACATATTTATTGGTAGTCTGCAATGGCGTTCAACATCTAAAAAGCTGTCAGTTCTGTGGGGGGAAAACTAAAAAGCAAGCAACATACAGCTTTGTCCTCCCTAAGCATCATGCCAAATGAGGAGCAAGTTCATACCTGTGCAATTAACACACGCTATTGAGAAAATTTAGTCCTAGTCAGAGTGTATGAATATGGACTTCCTAAAGGAGGTGAAACATGAATTGAGAAATATAGATGTAGAGTTTAAACTAAGAAAATAAATGATGTGGCCATGAGGCAAAGAAGCAGGGCACACGCTAGATTACAGTCCCGTAGCAAGAAGAAATGACTTACGTGGACACACAAATATACATGCATTTATAGAGTTCCAAAATGCAAGAAGATGAATGAGGATAGATGATAGACAGATGATAGATACTTAGATAGATGGATAGATAGAGATAGAGAAACACATGAGACTATATATATATATATATATATATATATATATATATATATATACTATAAAACATATGGGAGATGGAGCTACAGGAGTTATCTCACAAGACATATATTTCATTCCTATGACCATTGTGGACATCTCTGAAGTAGTGGGAAGCTGAGAAACACAAACACAGAGTCACCCAAGACTCTGGCAAAGAGGGAAGAAAGACGTGTTACTTGCGGAAGACAAGAAGAAACACCAGATAATTCTCAAAGCAGGGTCCCTTAGAACAAGAGCAAGGAGCTTTGACTGGGAAACACACATTCACACATCAAAGACTGCATTGCAGAGAGGGGCACATTGCAGAGCTGCTCAGTTTCAGATCAACCACCGTATGTACAAAAGTGGACCGTGAGGATGTTCCTTGGCCAGAAAGGTTGGTATTGTTACAAGCAAAGAATATACTGGATCATCTAAAAAGGGTCAGCCAGTTTGACTGCGTAATTTTGGTTGATACCATGTGAGTTTCTCCAGTTGACTTTATCTGAAACAAAAGGAAATTACAAGTTAATGAAAGGGGCAACTGCTTCTCCTCCCAAAATTTGATTCTCATGAAAAACAAACAAAAACTTTCATTTTCTGATTTTTGTTTGTTTTGTTTGTTTGTTTGTTTTTCACGTTTGTAGATATGCTATGGTGAGAAGGACATTGAAGGGCTAGAGACATGGCTCATGGGTAAGAGAGCTTGCTGCACAAGCCTGGTTTGAATGCTGCATGGATCCCTGACCCCAACTTTGGAGGGTAGAGACAGGAGGATTCCAGGAGCCCATTGGCCAGCCTGCCTAGTTAAAATGGCAAGCCTTAGGTCCACTGAGACATTCTATCTGTCTGTCCGTCTGTCTGTCTGTGCCTCTGACTCTCTGGGTCTCTGTCTCTGTCTCTATCTCTCGCTCCCTCCTTCGTCCCTCCCCTCCCCCCTCTCTCTCTCTCACACACGTACACACGCACCTAGGTCTTCAACTTAGGAAGCATAAAAGCCAATATCACATTTTTACATCCCAAATCACAAGTTTTGAACAAAGTATTTTAATTAATTGTGGTTTAGTTTATTATTTATAAAGTTTAACTAACACATACTGACACATAGGATCTTGTAAGTCTTCACAAAATATATTAGTATAGTCCTGAAATTCTTTGCATTACATGTTTCATTTTTTAAAAATTAACAATTTTATGCTTGGCTGGCATCTTACTTATGCATTTGTACACTCACTCATTTTCTCCTTTTAAAATTGGCAGTCACCATCGTAATAATTATTGTACTCAGCCACATAACAAGAGGACTGCAGCAAACTCTGGGTAAGTATGACACCGACTTGTGACTTGCAGAGTAAGTGTCACCCAGCTTGACTGCAAAACAAAGCTCAACTTTAGTGTCCAAGCTCAGAACTTTAGTGTCCAAGCTCAGAAACCTGGAGTTGCTATTTTGAAGTAGTTTGTGCATTCTAAAGTGGGACCCTAGGCCACGCACAGAGTTGCTATGGCATTTGTGGTGATGAACCTAATTCAAATGTGTGGTTACCCTTTCTGAATGTGATATAACATGCTTTTGTTAGCAGCGGTGGTTTCAATAACCCTATTTTAACTTGTTTTGGCTTTGTGTTTGTACCATTTGTTTGTTTGTTTGTTTTCTTTTCGCTTTAACTTGGCTCTGTTGTCTTAGTCATGTATATCTCACTGTTTTCTTGGACTCTGCTGTCCATATGTCAGAGTGTTTGTTTCTTTGTTTGTTTTTAAGTAAAAGGAGATAATATTGGGATTTATTTCTCGTGAGCATTTGCGTGTGCTCATTTGTGAATCTCATCACTTTATTTTTTTTCATAGATGGAGAATCTCAGTCTCAAGTCAGGAACTCAGATAAAGACATCAGGTTGAACTTTGTTCCCCAGATGAAGTTGCTTTCAGCGGCAAACCTACTTCCTCCACGCTACTCGGTGAGATGGGCTTAGGACCTGCATCAGGACCTGCATCAGGACCTGCATCAGGACTCTGCATAGTCAGCTGCCTTCTTGGCGGACTCTGCAACAGCACATAGAGGGAGGTGACCAGGCTGGCAGAGGGAGAAGAACCTTCCTGTAGGCTCAGGTGGATCTGCTCTTCCCGCATGTTATTTCTGAGAAAGCTATCCTAGTAACAACCTGTATTCTAGGACCCTTCTTCATGGTGGCCCCAGGATTACATTCCAGTAAACGCAACTGGGTCCAGTTTGCAGCTGGCACAGCTGTTACCTCGGCCCCGGAGCCTTCATTCTAGGCTGTGGTTTTGAAAAATTCCCATGTCCTGAATAAATTATTTTAAAATAAATAAATAAATAAATAAACAAATAAGAAAAATTCCCATATCTCCTGTTTTCAGCCCTCATTCTTAAGGTGCTAGCTGCTTCCAGAAATTTTATCTCTGTGTTAACTTTAGTACTTATGGTTTTAGTTACAAAACTATCCACTTCTGTGAAGCTATCAGTTCTTCACATTAAACTTTCTGTGTGTACCCGACATGCTTTCGGGTTCCAAGGAAAACGTGGTGAGGCACAGACTTCACAGGTCTCAAATATGCATTAACTCCCCATTTGCTCACTCATACTTTCTTTTACACTCCATAGTCTTTTGGAAATGGAGATCGAGGCCAAGACTTTACTAAAGTATTGATAAATAGTACTGTGCTATGCCACCAGCCCTGGATCTTATTTTTAATGCACGTGCTGCTCTCCCTAAATAACGATATTTAATAACATATTGACCTTTTCATCTGGTCTCCGGTACTTTAAGGAGAACGCATCTGCTTGGTGTGACACCAGCTATTGGTGTTCATCTAGTTTTGACCATATGTCTCGGGCTCTGGGCTTCAGGTGGAGTAATAAGACTGTGAGGTGGGCACTGGAATGGTTAGCACCATTTTATAGTATGTAGAAAAGTTCTCATCAAATGAGATGACATGCTCGAGGTCAGAGCTCAATGAACTGGGTTTGAATTGATATAGTCCATGCTCCAAACAGTCTGGCTCTCCTGTGCCCAGCTGCTGGTCCTGGGTGATAATCCCCACCCCTCCCTTGTATCCAGCTAAAACTGATAATGGAGCCAAGCTTAAGGAGTCAGATAAGAATTCTCTTTTCACATCCATAACACATTTTTAAAGTTAGGTTGTTTCCTTAAATCTTGCTTTGTTTTTTGTTTGTTTGTTTGTTTTCCTTGTTGTTTTTGAGCATTTGTGTGCTCATTTTTTACACTCTATAGTCTTCTTTACACTTTGCTAAGGGTTCCTTTTGTCAGATAAGATGTCAGATGAAGGTACTTCTTAGGACATTTAACCAATAGTATATATACATATATGCTATTTAAAAACCTATAGAGAGTTCGTACATTGGATTGTTATCATTCTAATTTTTCTTATAGCTGTGGTCTAGTATCTCTGATGTATAACTGTAAGGCAGAAGATAGATACAATGGGCAGTTCTAAGAGAAGCCTTTCCTACAGACAGCCTAAGTCCTATTTGTGCAGCTTGACAGTCTATAATAAATCTCTAGTTCCAGCCTTAGCCTAAAATGCCAATTTAAAAGATAAAAATGTCTCAATTGGCAGATCAAAATGAGATCTATGTGGGACTTGGGCATGAAGAGCTGGGAGAGCTCCTGCTGTATCTTGGAAGATATGTCCTCTCATGGGCAGAATGCTCCTTCCTTGAAGCTACAGTTAGGCTGTCCTCTCTATCTCAGAAATAAAGGTGCCAGGGCATTTCCCCACATGTGTACTAAAAAGGGCTCTGCATCTTTGAAAGACCTTGGCTTCATTATGATATCATTTGCACTGTGGTTTAATCCCATCATTCATGCGGGCTTTGCTAAGGCGTCATAGGCTCACTCCGTGAAAAGGAATGCACAATGACACTACAAACCTAGTCAAAAGCCTGTGGGTAGGGATGAAGATGTTGTCAAACTGGCTTATAAATAAATTTATGATGAATCCCATAGACTGACTGTGACTCTCAGGCTGCATCAGAGAAACTCCTTGATGCTAACACAGAGTTTCCTATCTGGCTAAGTGCTGGCAATGAGTGACTGGTGGGTGAGTGCTTAAGTGGAATGTCTACATTACTCAACCACCTCTCCAGCCCTGAAAACATCACAGAAGAGAGGGGAGGGGAAGGATGTAAGAGATGAAGGATGGGAAGAGTGGGTTGAAACCAAGCAGACATAGCAGAGCGGCGGCGCCCACCGACACCCAGCAGCTCTGGATACCTGCATGAGGTTGGACCCTCCAGGGTTCACCCATGGAGAGAGGAGGTGTACAGGATGGCGCATCCCTTCCTAAGGAGCTAATGACTGCTACTGGCCTCTGGGGTAGGTTATCATTTTCTCTAATAATGCAGTCACAAAGTTGGGTTCAGATGAAAATGAAGGTGATACCAGAGGAAAATGGGGGTCAATATAATCATAATATACTGTACATATGTTTAAAGCTATGACATGGGGGTGGGGAAGAAAATATTCTGAAACAGAGAGCCAATGCACCATGAGTTGGGAGAAGAAAAGGATCACCAAGAATATACCACCCATCTCATAAATATTCACATAAATTTAAATTCAGTAATTCAGACTCCACTGCTATCCCTCTTGTTTGAGAGAGACCACTCCACTTTCTCTTTCTAGTCCTTGCATTGCTTTGCTAAATAAACATCTGCGGAAAAGCTCTGTGTCTCTCGACTGAATTCTCTCCTTCAAGAAGTCAGAACAGTCCCGTAATAAGCAGTCACAATACCGAACGCTCTCGCCAACTCTCCCCGGTTCTAGAACATTGCCGTCAGTCACATCTTACTGTGCAGGTGACATGCTGGCTGTGCACTCATGAATGCACAGTATGTTCCTCTTGGTGTGGCACAAATATTAACAAGGTCCTACACAAGTAACAGCACAACTAAAGGAGAATGTAAAAATCTTCCTTGGAAAGGACGCCAGTCTCCTTGTCCACTGTGAAGTTCACCCAGAGGTAAAGAATGGCCTGCTGTTTGACTTAGCCTGCTGCTGAGCAGTGGCATTTCAAATGAATGTCACTTGAACTGCGTTGGGACTAGCACCTGGTGATTGTCTTTCTATCAAGACAACAGCTCACAGTAATAAAAAATAATCTTTGGACAGCAGCCTCTTTTAGAGAGATTAAAATATAAAGGAATTGGTATAGGGCTCACAGAGGCAAAATTACAAAGTGTCACAGCTTTTTAAAAAGTACTAAGTGATTTTAAAAAATATTTTCCCTTTCTCTAGATGAGATGAGTGGAGGGGGGAAAGGCTTGTCATTGGTCTTTAGTTTTTTTGTTGCTGAGTAAGTAAAAAGAAATGGAAAATGAGGTTCTTCCAATTTCAAACTGTTTCAATATGGTTACTCATGTGCCCTACAGAGAATTCCAGAAGGCATGAGCCCAGTCGCAAATCGCTACACATCAGCATTTTGCATAAAAAGAAAACATCCATATCTGACCCAAGGAACAATGAAATCAATACAGAAACATTTCCAGAGAAGTCCTGCAGATTTTTTTATGCATTTATAGCTAGTATTTCTTGCAAAAAAAATTCTTCTGACTGTTTAATAAATCAACTTTAGAACCACAGTCCCTAAAGGTCCATGATTTTCTTTATCATTGCCTGGGGAGCCCCCTGAGGACACAAAGTGGCATTTGTTTGCCCTGCTGTTTCCATCCGTATTATGTGCTTTATCTCTGCTGGGTATTTTTTTCGATGGTTTTGAATGCAGGGGTTAATTCATATCTTGCAGTCTTACTACTGAAACCCCTTCCGAAGCTTGCAGAATGTCATAAAATGAGCATCTGACCCACTTGGAAGCCAAAATGTTGCACTTGTTTCTCTGGCTTGGAGAAAAACAACTCAATCTGCGACCCACAGGCCCCACACACCCTGTGATGGCTGTGAATGCTGCCCAGCACAGAAGCCCAAATGTACTTCAAATATAATTAGATATTTTGGCAATGTATTGAAGCTTCATTGCATGATTCTCAAACGTGAGCCTTGTAGATGGTGCTGCCTCTCAGTGTCAAACACTGGGCTACACCTAGACTTCTCAGAGAGCAGTATGACGCCCATTCATTACCTGCCTTTGAGAGGACTAACCATTGATGTCTCACCTACATTCTATATTTTGGATGCAGCAGAAGGCAAACTTGGGAGGGCTTTATAAGTAGTGAAAGGCTTACACACTATTAAGAAATCCTGAGTATCCTTTGTAATTTTGTTAGTGTGGAAATCTCGCTCACTCCACACTCATGCTGAGAATGTCTGAATCTTGGCCCTGGTTTTGAAAGTTTCTAACTCTTGAAGGTGAGATGTTAATACTAGATGAGGCAAAGGAATAAATATTTTCCTCTCAATATCATAGTAGTTCAGACCATAGAGAGGAGTACAGCAAAGAAACCAGTCTAAGTGAGCAGGAGAGATCAAAGCGTGAAGATTTTAGGGCTTAAGTGCCCTTCTGTCTAAAGGATCAAATTCCTCTGCGATGTCAACCATATTCCCTTTGCATTAAAACATCTATGCAATGCTCCATGGTGTTCCAGTCTCCTCTTTGGAAACAGGGGATGCAGATAAGATTCTTTTGAGGGTATATGTTAATTAATATTTTTAAAGTATGCTTTGATAAATACCTCACAAAAGTCTTCAAAAATATGTATCTGTTACCATTACTAGTATGTCATTACATTACAATACCTTTAAACACTGAGGGCCTATTTGTTTATATTTAGATTTCTTAAACTGCTAAGCACCCACTGCACTCTTTGGTGCATTTCAACTGGAGGACTACACAGTGAGTGACACAATGGGCAAATAGGCTGACCTCATGCTACGTCAATATGATAATTAAAAAAATATATATATAAACAATCATTAAAAAATACCATGATTGAACCATAAAAACAAAACAAAATAAATAAATGAAAAACTCCAGGCCAGACGTAGTGACAGTGCTAATAATCCAACACTTACATGACAAAGTGGAAAAATGGCTGTGAGTTCAAGCTCAGTTGACCTATATAGTAAGCTGCCAGTTTGGGGCACAGATTTGAAATGCTATCTCCAAAAGCAAAACTAAAAGCAAAACTTAAACAATAAGAAGAAACACAAAACAAGGACACACCCGGTCAAAGCAAAGCCATCATCAAAGCCATTCTAAAACTTCATTCTAGGGCCATCAAGTTTATTACAATTCATTTGATCAGCACCCTCATTTCCCACAGAATGACTGCAAGAATTCATATGTTCATTTGCCATTTACAGCATCCCATTTTTCTAGTCCTGTACCTATTTGTACATAGTATATTATTCATTAAAAAACCAAAACAATGAAGCCCTTATGCTATTCTTCTCCAAAACTTACAGCTGAATGCATTTGCTCATAGTAGGTTCACAAAAAAAAAATGAGCAGAGAAAAATGTGTGGCTCAGCACAAGTATATTTAACACTGAGATGAAAACCTTGGCCTTACAAAGAAGCACACAGTATTCTTTCTGTAGCCAGGTATGATGGTTAGAGTCTGTAATCCCAGCTTCTTGGGAGGCTGAGGCAGGAGGACCATTAGCTCAAAGCCTTTCTGAGCAATTTAGACAGACCCTGTTTCCAAAGATTAAAGGTAAGAAGTGAAATAATGGGATGGGATGGAGCTAGAGCTCAGCTACACACACACACACACACACACACACACACACACACACACACACACAGAGAGAGAGAGAGAGAGAGAGAGAGAGAGAGAGACTGAGACAGAGACAGAGAGATCCTTTCCAATCTCAATGTCATTGTAACCTTGTGAATATAAGTATTTCTGTAGTCATAGATTGGGCAAAAGTCAGTGATAAAGAGAGTATATCCCTGGACATCTTAGCACTTAGCAGGTACATAATGAAGTCCTGAATGCAGAATGTTGGAGGCTTAGATTAAAACCCTTGTTGAGACTTGGATTGCATTAGCAACAATCATTGAGAGATGCTGAACTATTCAAGTATGAGCGTATGTGATGCTGTTAGCTGTCAGGAAGACATCCTTAAGGGATACCATCATGTTCTTGCCCTTTCAATGAGCATGAAGATTCCTTCAAAATAGTTTTATTTTGAATTAGAGTATGCCCGTGCACACACAACTGCACACAGACACACATGCCTGCATTTCTCCATGCTATGATGACTCTCACCTTCATGGAGTATGGACTGGATCTGGATGACAAAGCAAGCACAGAAGCCCAGAGGCCGCTGGAAGACCATGCAACTGCCTGGAAGAGAGCTGCCAAGCCGCAGGGATGCTCTTCTGTAAAGTTGCAGCAATAAGGATAGAAGGAACAATGAAGGTTCGTGAGTGATGATAAAATCCATCCGAAACCATGTGCACAAGACTGGAGGACCCAATGCAGCTTTGGGTAGTGAAAGAGAAATGACATTCAGACACAGGCAGGTTTTTGAACCCTGCATTTAAGTGCCTGGGGGGTACTGGCAGTTTAGTGAAGGAAGTCCAGGGGGATGCTGATAAACATGGTTAGGAGTGTTTACTAATTTGCCTTGTAGCTATGCCAAATAGAATTGCTTGATGAAGTTTGAAGTTTTAGAAGTGATTTTTTAAAAAAAAAAGTTTTTGATGAACTCTTACTAATTGTACATGTTATGGGTGCAATGTGATATTTTAACACAAGTCACCTTCACTGACATATCTGAGACTATCTCTTTTTATCATTAGTTTATGCCTAGGACCCAAGCTACCCTCTTCTAGATCTTTGTAAGTATAACATAGATTGCTATAAACTAGGGCCTCCCTAGTGTGCCACCAAACACTAGAACCTACCTATTCCCTCAGTCTAGCTTTGTTTTTGCTTGTTATCTAACGTCCCCACCAACCTTACTGACCTCTCGCTGATCATCTTTTTCCCATGTTGGGATCCATCCTGACGCCCTGCTTATGCTATTCAAGTGTCCTGACAGGAGCCACATCCCAACTTTTCAGATCAGATTTTAAACTGTGTGCTCTAACCCTTGAAGTAGTCTTTACAGATCAGTATTTCCTCAAAATTGTTGACCATCAATTAAGCTATGGCTTAAGGCCGTACATTCCGCACCTCCTCCCCCACTCTCACCCCCACTGCACTGTTGTTGCCAAGACAGTGAGTGTCCATCAGTCCTATGTCATCCAATAACATGGAGATGTAAACCCTGAAGACAGAAATGAATGCCTAGCGTTAGGATTTCTACTCTGCCATTTCTTGGAAAAGTGTGGACATCATTTACGTCTGACTCCTTAGCTTCCTGAACTATAACATGGAATCACTAGTATCACTTAGACTCTATTTCAGTATAACGATCTTAAAGATTCTCAGTACAGATTGAGGACAGTCGCCTGTCTGTTAAGGGACCATGGTTTGGGCAGCCTTAAGAATGTGTCCCCTTTGTTAAGGCTATGTTGTGTCTCCATGGACTAAAACGTTTAGACCTTAACTGCTCACCAAGTAAAAAGAAAATCATCGCTCTGTGTTTCAGATTAGTCCAAATGTGTTTCCTAAGCTCGGCTCCAGCTCCACCACTGTGTAAGGAAAAATATTTACATATCAGATAACTTGAGTAGGTACCAAAGTTTTGTACTTCACATCTGCTAGGATTATTATAAGTACCAAATATCTTAATCCAAGAAAAACCTCACTAGTGTCATCTTTGATCTGCTTAATTTAGTAAATTAATTTACATATTTAGATAATTACCAACGATATCCTTAAGGTTTTTGTAGGATTACCACAGTGACTCAGACAAAACTGTGCTCACTCGGCAGTTTTCACTTTCATATAAACAGTGTTGGTATAACTTATCTACTTTATGATCTATTATAAACAATATCATCAAATTACAAGAAATACCTGGCTGTCTGAAATTTCTATTTATGAACCTCAATCAGGGGTTTTGAACTCCTGTTTGGCTACACAAAGTTGGCTACACAAAGAAGAAGGAACTAACAGAAAGCTCTAGATAGAGATGTTGACCCACTAATAGAGCCATAAGCTTGACAATTAGGCCACGATGGTGCTGAGCAGGTTGAGAAGCCGTTGTTAAGACAAATGTTAGGAATTTTGAACATCTAGTAAGATGCTGCCTCTTTGAAGATGAGAAACGTGATATGATTAACTAAGTATAAATGCCAAGTTGGTGTTTATCTGAGCTAATTACTGACTTTTTAGTATATGTGCGTATGAACTATATTTTGCATAGTAGTCTCGGCAGGTTAGCAGTTGTAGAAATTAATGTTTAAATATAAGAAAGTCCTCTTCCCATCGGCTGTATTATGCTATTCCATAAAGGGAAACCCCCACAATTTAGGATAAATACTGATACTTCTAAGCCAAAATCACAGAAGACAATGGAATAGAAAACAGTCTAATTGCTTTAAAAATGGTTACTAATGGTGGTGTTCTAAAATTTTTCATGTTTGAAAACAAGCATAAGAATCAAAGGATTCGTTTAAAAATCTCCAACCAATAGATACCAAGGCTTACATATATTTGCTATTCATTATATGTAACTCTCTGGGCCCTGTTTCCCTCATTCATAAATGACTTAGTGTGTATAGAGTTGTTAGTAATGTGTGAAACAACACACAAATGCACATGAAATATGCTGACACATACAGGGTATTTGATTAGAGGTGTCTATTATTATTTTGATAGGTCATCAGTAGTGAGTTATTTTCAATACAAATGTATTTGCTGTGCTTGTGTTTGTAAGAGATAGGGAGGGAGAGAAGGAGCCATGGAGGGAAGGGGAGGGGGTGAGAGGGGGGAGGGGAGATGGAAGCAGGGGGAGAAGAGGCATTCCTGGGCTGCAGCCAGCATGTGGAGGTCAGAGAATAACTGTTCTTGCCTGTCTGTCTGTTTTGGGGACCCAAACTCAGGCCTTCAAACCTACATGGCACTCATTCTTCCCCATGTGTGATCTCTCTGGTCCCTGATGGGAGGTTCCTATAGCAACACCTGGGAGCCCCTATTTATGCTATTTGAAATGCATGCATACATGCAGGATGAGATTTGATCTCTCTTATCTTACAATGAATCTTTCTCCTCTTCTGCTTGTCTATCAGTTGTATGCACATGTGCGTGTATTGCTGCTTATTCCTATGCTTAGAAGTCAGGAAGGAGGTGGAATGCCCTAATGTGTTACTTTCTGCCTTAATTCCTTGTGAAAGAGTCCATCACTTGAACCTGGATCTCATCTCAGCATTTGGGCCCGGCAGCCCTCAGTATTTAAGCCTTGGGCTTCATCTCCCTCAGTGGCCTTATACCATTGTGTTTCACTAAACTTTGCAGTCTTCCCTAAGTCAGCTCTGGATTCATGGGAGTCATAGTTTATAAACACAGCAATGATGGTAGTTTAGGAAGATGTCTGCTGACAAATAGCACAAAAGTGGTACTTTCCATTCACCCAGAGGAACTTCACAAGGCTTCTTCCAGGGTTGCTTTTGCTTTTGCTTTTGTTTTTAATGAAATCCAGAATCGACTAAGCCAAAAACCCTTCCGTGGAAGTTCACGTTACATAGTCATCTTCCAGCCATGCACAAAAGGCCCATTTTCAGATTGGTAAAGTGGGCACAACTGCTTCAGACCATTGTTGGATGCTTTATGGGTCTCCCTAATGCGCCTGCTTCCTTGCTTCAGTGCTGGCTTGGTGCCTCTGTTATTTCTCGGCTTCTTGTGTGTGGGGGTGTGGCCTGTGCTCACCAGTTACCTAGGATCATGGACAGCTTTCCGGCCGGTGCTTTCCGTTTTGGAGTGTGGACGCGATCTCCTTCAGGCAAGCCAAGCAAGAGTAAGTACGGCGAGCCACCTGGAGAGGTCGCCTGTGGGATCAGTGCAGTAGGACTTGTTGATAGAGTGTTGACAAGACACTGGAGACAAAGCGCCATCCATCTCGCCAGTGCGCTCGCTATTTCTTTATGCTTGTCTATGCCTTTTCTTTTCTTTCTCGGGGGTTCATCACTGCAATCTGAAACAAGTGTCCATCTGGAGTGGGGTTACCGTGAGCAGAACAAGGGCAGACTGAAAAAGCATATACTGCCTGGAAATAAGACAAAGTTTCCTCATAGGTAGGATTCATTCTCTGTTCTTTTTTAAGTAAAAATGAGTTAATGGAGGCCATAAAGGAACGCCCCAGTCCTTGCTAAAGTTACAATTCCTCTGGGTGCAACTTTAAATTTTTTTATTAAATGCTTTTAAAAAATTTTTACATACACATTTATATTATTACACATATATACAATAAACTACCTACAGGAGGAAGAATCATGACACAATCAGGAATTATATAAATGTTACATTCTTAGTAGTTTGGCTATTTGTATTTAGTAGCCTCGAAGAAAACATCTTTCCTGTCTTGGTGTTTGATTAACATTAGTGTGCTTAAAAATAAGTGAGTGAAAAGTCTAAAATGTTGTAACAGAAAGAGAATATCACTAATTTTTTTTAATTGTAAGTTGTTTTTCCACCCAAACCACAGTGCATTGATATAAATTGTAGAGGAGGAAGAGGGTCTAACCATTTCCCTAAACTCTGCATTACTCTTCCCTGATTTAAATTGATCCCTTGAAATGATTTACTTTGGACTCTCATAATTAAATATCCCTGGTAATGTGGGAGTCACGCCACTTTGAAAAAAGAGAAGGTAGTGCGTGAGGTATTAGCTTTAGGAGTTTATGAATCTAAAAGTCAGCATAATAAAACATCACAGTCTGCAGGGGAGCCCCTGGAACTGTGTTACCTTAGCACAGTCTGCAGGGGAGCCTCTGGAACTGTGTTACCTTAGTACTTAAGTGTAAAAATGACCTCCCTGCTTAGACACACTTCTGCGCCACTCCTACATACATCATGCAAATATATATTTACAAAAGAGACCTCAAAACTTTGCTTATTTAAAAAACATATTAAATAAATTATCTTGCTTCAGAAAATTACATTGGCACTGCCAGAATTAGCCTGTGGTGTATTATTTAAATAGATAGTCTATGTTTCCATGAGGAATGAATTTGCTACTTCCATAACTTTAAAAAAAACGAGTAGGAAGAAAATCAAAATATCCCTGCCCGTAAATTATGCAAACAGAAATTCAGATGCCTCTATGTCATACTAAATGGTTTTCCCCCACCACAAACAAGCCTCCTCCCCTGTGAGGAGGGCTACAGTCCACACGCAAGGAATTCTCTTATAAAGGAAATAAATTTCTTTCCTCAATGTGACACAATAAATTCTGCTTTAAAAATCTTCTAAAAATATCTGAGTCAGTGTCACACTCAGTTGTGGAAGACGGTGTAGTTGATCACAAACTTGCTGTTCCATGTGCAAGGCGGGTGGACAACATTCCGAGTCTCACTTTAGAGTGAGGTAGAGATCCCACTTGCTCCCCACTGTGTCTGTTAGTTACTTTAGCTCGGAGGATAAAGCGCAGAGGGCAGGGGCTAAAGGAATCTGAGCTCAGAAGTCTATCTGACTGTTAAGTTAATCACCTTCATTAGGAGGAACGTAATCTATTAAAAGCTCCGAGTGTGTGAACGTGTAATGTTGGATGCTGGGAGGTAGAGGGTCAAACCGATTACATTCAGATTAAAATATACGAATTACTCTGAAAACTGCCCTCTCTTCCTCTTTGCCTTCCTTCCATGTGCTCACAAATGACCCAGTTTACGAGCATGCAAGCTCCTAGTCTCTCTGGCTTACACTCCTCTTCAGCCGAGAGCTCTCACAAAAGCATCCGCACAGAGAAACGGCTGTAATCAGTCAAGTCGGAAGCTGACACACTTCTTAGAGTTCTGCTTGCCAAAAATAGGATTTCATCTGTTCTGGATTTTTTTTCCCCCTACCTGAACCAGTTAATGTAGTAAAACGCTAGGCTTTGAGAATGGCAAGATGGGGGGGAGCTGAGGTTTCGGTAGGTGGCGCTTCAACACAGCCCACCTGCCTTGGCTGCCACGAGGCTCTGATAACTAATACCTGTAGTGCGTCCAAGAGGCTTGGCCCAGTTTGCTAGCACTCAGCTAGGCTGCGATCCCAGGCAAGAGATGTCAAATGTGGGTAAGAGAACCTATTCAGAAAAAACAAAACGGAAAACGTGCGTTTGGTAGCTGCCTTTACACCTGTGCATGGATGCGAACACACATTCGTATCTGCATTGGCTCTGCTTCATAAGCTGAAAATCAGAGTAAACATATTTTAAAATATCAATGACTTATAAGCTTTATTTTAGAGGGAAAAATCTGTAAAGTTTCAGTAATTTTACTTCTGATTCTTTGATTGGGTTCCAGAGTCATGCCATATTTAGTGTGCCATTTTCCCCTTATAAAGGCATCCTGGAATATTTTAATCCTTAGTAGCTTTCCACCTCCCCCCCCCCGCCCCCGCTGGGGATATTTAACTATTTAGATAAACTAGTATATGATACTGTCAGCATTTCTCCGCCGTCAGAAAGAAAAATCAGCAAAAGAGGCTATCTCCAGCAATGTTCCATAACATGGCTACAAAAGGACACATACCTGGATGATTAAGAGGGCAATAGGAGAAGTGTCCTTGGGGATCAGGCGTAGAGATGGCTGAAGAGAAGTACCCTCTAAAGGGACTCACTGTACTAGGAAGGAGACCTCTGTCCATGGACCTAAAGATGTCTGCGAAGCTCAGCTCAGAGAAGATGCAAAGGAATGGGAGAGCTCTCCAGAACCCACCAGGCCCGGAGTCAGAAGATAGGGCTGACAGCAGCTCCTTTACCACTGACTCCCTTTCCTGCTACTCTGCCAAGCACTGCCTCTGCTACTTCTGACAGCTGTGTGATCAGTAATGCTTTCTTGATCTCTTCTCAACACACACACTTTAGAAGGAATTTTGTTTGAAAATACTATGAAAGAGGGAAATTCTCTGGGCTCTTTTTTTTTTTTTTTTTGATAAAAATCTTTGCCTTTCAGTCTACTTTTTGGATTGAGTTAATTTAAGATACACACTTTCAAAATACTAGAGATTAAAAAAGCATATAAATAGAAGTCATTTGCATGACTATTATTTCACACATCTGACTATATTGATATGAACTGTTGGAAGGTATGTATTTGTAACTACTGAGAAAATAGAATCATTAAAAGTGTAAAAGAAAGGAATAAAAATGGTTTGCTGGTTCTAGACTATACTCTGTTCTGTAATTCATAGAAATTTAAAACATTAGCAGACAGGTAGATTTGGGAGTTCTGCTATATTTCTAAAAAACACATTTTGAAGAACTAAGCATAGTGAATTTTGGAATAACCAGTGACTCAAATATTGAACATGATTTTTCCTCTTGCACAGAGTAACACTAAGATGTCCTCATTCCTCTTCTGGATTTCTTGATAGAATTATCACAGATTTGAAATGAACGAACGCAAGAGATTTGTGAAACCTTCCTTTTTGTCAAAGCTCGGGCTGCGAAGTGCTGCTTCAGGTGTTCTCGCTGAGAAAGCACCGGCCTTCTGACCGCAGGCTGCTGCTTCACCAGGTATTAATGTTCCTTCTCGCTTCTGGGTGTTTTTCGTGCGTCTTTCTTATGAGGGAGAGGGAAAAACGTGCTCCAAAATTCCACAACTCTGTTATTTGAATATACTGACAGCCGTTGCTTCGTTGACTTTTCGTTACAGTCTCGAGGTTAAACGAAGTCGCCACCATCAGGGCAGCTCTTTGCTGATCCCTTGCCTAAATAAATTCTTTTTCTCCTTTCAGCTTCCTATCCCCTGCCCCAATAAATCCATTTTATTTTCAGCAGAAGTCACGTTTAAAACTGCGTTTAAAGCCTTCAGGATTTTTGTTTCCCACTTACCCCTAAGGCTTTGGACCACAGAATGCCCTCAGAAAGGAAAGGATGGCGCGAGGCCCCTTTGGCATCTGTCAGCCAGGAGCTCCCATCTGGGCCCCTGCTGGGCTCAGAGTCTGGCCTCCTCCCCAGCGAAGGTCCACAAGGCTCCAGAGCCCAGACACGGGAGCATCTGATGCGAGACTGGCCTAATGAAAGTCCAGCATGGGGCTAAATGAGTTTCCACCCGTGCCGGGTGAGGGGCTAATGACGGAACTGCTCCCTGGGCTGCTCAGCGCTGGGATCTTTGTCAGGGCATATGGCAGTTGGCTTTGTGCCTCGCTTAGCGATTTCCTGTTAGATTTATCCCCAGAATGTTCTCTTCCTAGGCTCCCTCGTCTGCCTCTCTTTAGCCTCGCCTCTTCCCTTCCTCAGTGCTCTGATGGTCTCCTGGTTGGAGTGTTAGTGTTGTATTTTAAGATGTGGGCACAAGGACAGAGAAGGGAAGAGAGACTATTGACAGTTACACCCACTGTGGTCTTTTCTCTCATTTGCAGCTTGTAGCTAAAACACACATTTCTCAGAACCAGGGGGACTCTCACCTTGAAACTTGTTGAACACAGTAATGCTGACAGAAGTGTTCGTTTCTAGTATGCTTTTCCTCTCCTCCGTTTTACACACTATGATTCATGCAACTTAGACTCTTAGATGTATGATACATGATTTCATAATTCTTTCGCTTACAAATTTTAGGTGAATATATTTCTGATCAATTTTTAAGTCCTGTGCAGAATAAGAATCACCTTGATTTATTTTTTTAAACTAGGCTTGTCTTCAGTGTACCCCAAGTAACAACAAATGCAAAGATTCTCCTTCATAGGTAAATTTGCAAAGACAAGGTTTGGTTTGGGGATGAGCTTTGGCTTGATACAGGAGAATGAACAACATTGTTTGAATTGATTTGGGGGAAGTGCCTACAGTAAACATTACCGCACTACCCAAATCCTAGATACATTTTACAAGTACACATTTTGCTTTTCTAAAACACATAGCTCATTAAATATTGACAAAACCAGTGCCAACTTGCATATTTTAACATTGCCTGTGTAGACTAGTTCTTAAATGTGGTTTGTTTAAGTCTATAATGTGTTCCTACAACAATATTTGCCTTGCTTATTAAATTATAGACAGAAGGGTCGAAATTTAAAGAATATGATTATATGAAGCCTTGGTGGTGTATTTTATGCATTATGTTAATAAAAAATCAGACATCTGAGAGCAATGGGATCAGGTAGAAGATCCTGTATAATGGGTTTAGTTCTAAAGCATCTCCATCCCCGTCATTAAACTTATGCTTCTGACAGAAGACTTGGAGACTTAAATACAATGTAAAGTGTCATAGCTGCAAGGAATTGATCATCCTAACCTACATATCAGCAGTCTTTCCTAAACTGGTACTGAAGGATTCTAAGAGCAGCTTCTACCCAGTCACATGCTCTTTGCTGAATGAACCCATCCGCTGCGAGGTTCCACGGACTCCAGAAGCTCCCCTGTGTCAGCCTCCAGGCCACTGATAGGATCTTAACTGAGACTGTTTTCTGGTAATTTGCATAGTGCAGAAATACCACCTCGTTCCATATGCCGTATGCCCCATTTTAATTTATTCCCATGACACGAACTCCACTAATATAATTTTGGAACAAAGTGAGTGATAGGACTTTTCTGTGTCACTGAAAACTAAGCCTGCTTCTTAAACAAATATTGCTTTGAACATGCAGGAGAGGGGCTGCAGGGGGGGTGATTCAGCGGGTAAAATACTTGCTGCTCAGGCTCGAGGAGCTGGGTTTGAATCTCCAGGATCAAGTAAAGCCAGGAATTGTCAGTACATGTGCACCTCAGTTCTGGGGGAGTGGAGAAATAGGTGGATCAAGGGGTTTCCTGGTAACACTGGCGTAAGTATCAAACTCTAAGTTCAATGAGACACGCTGTCTCAAAAAAACAAGCTTAAGAATGGACACCTCAAGTCAACTTCTGGCCTCTACACCTACATATAAAGGGAGAGAGTTCACCCATAATGCATGTACATGGGGAGAGACAGATAGATAGATAGATAGATAGATAGATAGATAGATAGATAATAGATAAAGGAGGAGGAGGAGGAGGAAGGTCTAGTTATTTACTTACATTTATTATTGGTACAAACTATTTACAAAGTATTTTCAACTCTATAATATTAAAACAAATACTATTACTTTTCCTGTACTGTATACCTTGCTTTGTAAAGTGTAAATAATGTTCTTAAGGCTGTGTTAGTTTTTCTTCTCTTGCATGTGATTTTGAGGCTTGATATGTATCAATAAAATAATTTCTGATGGTGCACACCTTTAATCCCAGCACTCAGGAGGCAGAAGCAGGTGGACTTCTTTGAGTTTGAGGCCAACCTAGTTTACACAGATAGCTCCGAGATTAGGGCTACATATAGAGACCCTGTCTCAGAAAACAAAAATAAACAAGCAAAAAATCCCCCTTTTCTCTCATTCTGTTATCATGGTTCCTCTCAACGTGATTTTTTAAAAAAATTCCTGAGAAGGGAGATAATATTGAATAATAAAAATAAATTTTTAAAAAACCCTAGAAAGTCAAGAAGCTGAATCATCATGAAAAATCTGTCAACTCATAGGAAAACAGTGCTTTTTGTAATTCTCACACCATCAGCCTGTTGGTCTAGTTTGTAGCAGACGTGACTTTCCATTTTCTGATGCCCTTATCATCAAGCACTGAGATTTACCCAGTGCTGAGCACAGGTGCAGAGCATTGCAGAAAGGAAGGATACACAGACAGGCTCTCTTCTTGGCTTCTGATATTGAGGTCTTTGAACTATGCTCTCATTCCTTCTTGGGCATCTAATCCCTCTGAACCACAGCTCTGGATGAGATAAACTTGGGGTCTGGAGAAGAATTCGTATGGGTTTATCTCAGGTGTTAATGCCTGGATCGATTATAATTGACAGGGGTCATCTGGGTGACAATAAGTCAGTGATTACAAAGCTACACGGGGCCAAGCCATCCTAAATGACACACACCAGGATGGGCAAGGCAATAAGCCACTGAACGGGCTGCCGTGGAGGTCATGTAGCTTGCATCTTTCTGTTATTGATATTCCTCTCAATTTTTAGATGATTAAGGCCTTGTGATGAGCAATCTTTGTTCCCAACTTGATTGGATCTCGATTTACTAAAGACATCAAGACACATCTCTTTGGTGACTGTGGAAGATCAACTAAGGGAGAAAGCCACATGGTTGTAGAAGGCAGCATCCCATGAGCTGGGGGTTGGATGGATTACAAAGGGCAATAGGAGAAAAGAATGCAAGTTGAGCCTCAGAATGCACTCTTTCTGCTTCCTGGTCCACCAAGATGTGAGCAGGCTTCTTGGACCAACTGTGTCCCCTCCAAGAACGACACAAAATAAACCTTCATTTATATGCTCGCCGCTGAGTGTTTGAACCCTGTGGTGAGGAAAGTGAGTGATACTGCTGTCCGGGAAACAAAGCAAAACAGAGCCAAGAGTCTGCTTATTCACACCTGGTTCTTGCCGATGACTCCGATGACTCCCTGTATCCAAAACATTGGTTGAATAAGTGTGAAAAGCATCTATCCAACAATTATAGGGAAAGATAAATTTGTGATTTTGAAAGTAAGTGTTGATTTTGTCTTTACCAGGAGCAAGTTTTATCTCTGTGTACATGTGCGTGCCTGTGTTCTTGCCAAGGACAGGTGTGGGCTTCGAACCTGGGGCTTGATATCTCATCTATCCTGGCAGCAAGCTCCAGGAATCTGCCTGGTCGTGCTCTTTATGTAGGTGCTTGGGATCTGAACCCAGGTCCTTGCAGTTTTGTGGCAAGTGCTTTATACACTTAACCATCGCCCCAGCCCTATAAAGTAGGTTCGCATGTAAGCCATCTAGTCTCTGAAGTTATCTGTAGGACATTTACTACACCTGCGAGCTGCCTATCAGGTCTCTTGACATTCTCCTGTGGAGTCCTAATCATTTAGTGTGTCAGAGCTATTAGCCTAGAGAGCTAAAATGTGAGTTAGCATTCTCTTTAATTATCAAGAAAAAAATAAATGTTTACATATATATATATATATATACAAATATATATTGTCCCTCATTTCTAAAGTATAGATTTACATATATTTAACAAACTGCTAATACTTTGAATAACTAATAGTATTTGGCAGATTGATAACCTTGGAGAGTCTTTTTATGTTAACCATAAATTAACTATCTGGTTAACTATACATTCATATCTAAAGATTATAATGAGTTTATTTCATTGTTGACCTTTTGCTTTGTAAAGATAATTTTTACTCTAAAGTAAGCACACATTCCATTGTATTTACAGATAAATAGACAAATAAAACCCTTTTGAATATGTATTTACACATATGTACATATTGATTTATAATTCTAGAGAAATGATACCTTAGTTTTGATTCTGTATTAATTATTTATACCCTAGGCTTAAGTTCTTTTTTTTTTTTAATACATTTTTATTAATTTATACATATTACATCTCAGTTGTTAGCCCATCCCATGTATCCTCCCATTCCTCCCTTCCTCCCACTTCCCCCCTACTACTCCCCTCCCCTCCCCTAAGTCTGTGTCTGAGGGGGACCTCCTCCCCCTGAATATGCTCATATGGTATCAAGTCTCTCCTTGGTGACCTATTATCTTTCCTCTGAGTGCCACCAGGCATCTCCGTCCAAGGGACATGTTCAAATATGGGGCACCAGAGTTTGTGTGAAAGTTAGATCTCCTTCTCCACTCAACAGTGGAGAATGTCCATCGGCTAGTCCGGGTAGGGGTTCAAGGAAAAAATAGGCAGTAGGCTTAAGTTCTTAACACTTATAACTCAATTAGGGAGGAAATTTTATAGATTTTAAGCTATACTTTTAAGAACTTGATATGTGATAACCAATGAAACATGAGTTATTAAAATTTATCTGTTTACACGTCGATCTGTACATGAATTTTTTAAAATATTGGAAACAGATACCTTTCTCATACAATATATCCTGATTATAGTTTTCCCTCCCTCACTCCTAGTTCCTCCCTCCCTTGCCTTGCCTCTGGTTCCATTCCCTTCCTGTATCTCATTAAAAAGAGAACAGGCTTCTTTGAGATAAGAACCAAACATGACAAGATAGAAAATAAGATGAAACAAATATTTTCATATTGAAGAGGTGTTTTAATTTTAGCTGCCAGTTGGTTTCAATTCTCCATCTCAGCCAAGTTATAATCCGTTCTTCTCTGTTAGAACAAACTCTTAGATGTCCTAAAAATTAACTCATGCAATTTGAAGATGAGGAGCAATTCTAAATGCAGAGAAATTGTTGGCAGGACACAGGAAACAAAAACTGAATCTGCCCAAATGGAGGCAATCTAAAAGAAAGGTCACTGTGTGCTGTGTAGTTGCTGATGGAGGCAAAACTAATTTTTCCTGTTGAAAATGCACAGGTGCTCCCACCAAAGCACAGTTTTAATTGCTGGCAATATAGAAATACATTGATCTGCCAGATGTGGATTTATAACAATTAATTTTGGATCGATACCACTAAGTGATATCAATAATTCATGCTGAAGTGAGTTTTAGACTGGTTACATGACTTCCTTCTCAGACGATGCAGAACGCCTGGTGATGCAGCTTGCCCAGGCAGGTGGGGACACACAGAGACCGGGGAGGCATGATGGAGCCGCAAACCACAGTCATTCTACAAAGAGATTCGGGAGCACACTTCCATGGCGTGGCACTGTGTGTGATGAGCATGCCTTATAACTCCATATTTGAACTGAGGTATCTTTAACAACTAACTCTTGCAAGATACAATTTTCCTTACTATTTTTATCTTAGGAAATCACATGTTTACTGCTGCCCAGACAGTTTGGGATGAACTCATCCATTGGAACATGAGTACATATTAATTGCTGGTTATAATTTGCCTTATCTATTAAGAATCTCTAAGAATGATCTAAATATGTCCATTCTAAAGGTAAATTATATTCTACCATTGACCGTAGTGTTTACAAAATTCACTTGAAGTTTTAGTTTTAAGCATGTTTTTCACACATACCATAATTTTTCACTTAGAGGAATCTACGTATTATTTTATGGATGAAATGCTCTGATTTGCTTTCAGCGCGGAAGTTCCATATCCAGAGTAATCATGCCTGACAGTGAATATCTTGTTAACCTGAGTCCTGGAAGTATGACGTTTACTGTTTATAACCTGAGAGATTCCATCATTTATATGTGTTGATTGAGGGTATTCCATACCAAAATATCCTGAGACTTTATTTATTCTCATTTGAGGCTTTCTGTAGGTCTCCTCTGTGTACCTGAAATATTAGAATCATTTTAGTGTCAGGTTCTATACTCATGTGTGAGTGTGAGCATGTTGTAACAGTATAACTACCATAACCCATGTGAGTCACGCTGAAGTTCCTCTGAAACAAGGTTAACACGGCCACATTACATTTCCACTGGTGGAACTCACAACTCTAGTGTTCTGCCCAGAGGGCGTGTGTATGGACAGCATTATGCAATACACTGAAGGACACCTTTTGCTTGCATGTTTCAGGTATAACTGGAAAACCTTTGACATTGACACAGCGGCAGAGTTCGGGTTCATGCCGTACTCACTGGCTTGTACATAAAACATCTTTACAAGCTGGACACTGTAGTCCCTTTTCCCCTGTTCCTAAAGCAGTGATTTGTCTCCATTCTGTTCCTGGGTGTCTTGGGGCAGGTATTAATTCTAAGATAAAGTGCTCCTTATTAGGGAATGGCTCCCAGAAATTATTAGTAAAGAAATTAAGACTCAAAACACCCAGGAATCTAAGTTTAGGAAATTCATATTTCTCCCTGTTGTGACAGTTTGAAATGCACCTCCTCTTAGAGTAGGCACCATGCTACAGAGTATTTTCTTTCTGGTTTCATTGCTACTGTCACTCTCACTCTTCTACATCCTTGAAGAAGGGTACATCCTCTTTTCTTTTGTAAATGAGAAAGAAATGTTAAGTATACAAGTGAAGTCTGAGGCTAGGAAAGTGCCCCTGAAGGATGCCAGAGCCAACATTGCAGTTTAATTAACTCACTTCCCCCTGATGGAGCTGACTTGTTTTTCCAGTCCTGAAATACTACTTTTGCTTCTCTATGTAACGTGTTTTCAGTTTGCTTAGATTGTCTAAACTAACCCACAAGATATGAGGATTTCCTATTGTTAAGTAAAACCCAGTCCCAATGAACTGTGCCACCGAGGACAGAAATGGAAACACACGATGTACGTAGTCTTGGCTCAGAGTCAGAACACCTTCTTCTCTTGTTTATCTTTAGTATTTTTGAAAAGTTTTGTCCAGATATTAAGGTGGAAATATGATCTGGACTCCAGGCCTTGGGCATGTGCTCGCTCAATCAAGCAAAAGATTTAGGCAAAATCTAGGTTTGATATATTTATTAGAAATAAGAAAACAAACATTTTGGCTAACCAGAGAAGGTTGTTCTTGTTTTATTTATTCAAACAAACTTGTTTTCTTTTATGAGCCAGGTGGAACTGGCCCGCGATATGTGTGTACAGGGTGAACAGCAGCTTTGTGGGTGATGATTAACTTCCATGGATTCAGAATCACCAGGGACAAAGACCTTGGGGTGTATCTAAGAAGGAATGTCCTGAAAGGGTTATCAGAGGAAGCAAGAACCCTGTAAACGTGAGCAGCACTTTTTTCTTGGCTCGAGTCTTTCAGTGAGTAGGAGAAAGTGAGTTGAGTACTGCACTCTTTCCCTGTGATGCTGACACAGTGTGACTGGCTGCCTCTCCCTCCGTTGTGTGGTGTCTTTCTCACTGTGCTGTACCCTTCATCTGTGAGCCACAGCGGACCCTTCATTCCACAATTTGCTTTTTCAGATGTTTTGTTACAGTATGAGAAAGTAACTGTTATATAGGGTTTTAACACCCACTTCAATTTTGAGGATAAATTGTGACAAGACAATGCTGATGACAACTTGAAGCTAATTTGACAAGTTTTTTCTAAACAAAAGACTACTAAAAGCCTCAGGTGAGCAATAAGGCATATTTTGAAAATCAGATTTTTTTAGTCTCATGAAATTTTTTTTAGAATGTATTGTCATTTACTTATTAATGAAGACAAGGTATCAATACAAGTTATGTGACTCTCTTGAGTCATTTTAGTAGAAGCATAAAAATCTTCCAGAAAAATTGATTGCCGATTTTTAAAAAATAATCAGGGATGAATGTCTTAATGATTTATAAAGAATTACAAATCAAGGCAGGTGGTGTTGGTGGAACACACCTTTAATCCCGGAACTTGGGAGGCAGGGAAAGGCAGATCTCTGTAGCTGGAGGCCAATGTGATCTACAGAGAGAGTTTCAGAAACCCTAAGACTACACAGAGAAACCTTGGCTCAAAAAAAAAAAAAAAAGTATAAGCCAATAAATTAGATAAACATAGATCAAATCTTCAACACAGTCTCTCTCTCTCTCTCTCTCTCTCTCTCTCTCTCTCTCTCTCACACACACACACACACACACACACACACACACACACACACACACACACACACACACATACACACACGGGGTGGGGGAGAGTTACAGGGAGATGAATGCTAATACTCAAGTTGCTTCCCCGCCCCCTTTTGTTTTTATCAGTGCAAAGCTCCACGCAATGGAATGACACCTCCATGTTAAGGTGGGACTTCCGACTTCAATCACCCTAATTACGTTATCCCCCACCTTAATTAGCCTAAGTATATATAAGCTGTCAGGAGTGAGCCTGGAGCCTTGTCTGCTAGGTGAATCTAGATCCTGTCACAGTGAAGGTCAGCAACAACCATTATATGAGTTATCACCTCTCCTCCATTGAGATACCTAGTCAAAAAAAGACAATAACAATGTTGGTCAAGCCGTGGAGAAAAGGAAAGCCTTCCCTACACACTGATGGCAGGATAAAGCTAGTGGCGCCATTCTAGAAATGTTATGACTATCCTTCAAAGGTTAACAAGAGAGCTACTGTGTAATATAAGGAATCTCTCTCAGTATGTCAAGAGATATCTCCTCCCCCATATACGTTGCAGAGATACAACAGATTTAAAAACAAAAAAGAATAAGCTTAAGCTGACTGGTAATTCTATTGAAAGTTTAAAAAAAGGACCATCTACAGGAAGGAAAACTATACAAAGACCTTAAAGAGAGAAATTCTGCTATCACAAATAAATCGAATGAATCCAAGAGTTAGAAAGATGGAGAAATGGCTCAGTGGTTAAGAGTGCTTTCTACAGTTCCCAGAAGTTGTAGTGGCTCTGACTCCCTCTGCCGGTCTCCACGGGTTTTCATGCATATGTGAATATTGATATTCATCTATAGGCACACATGCACACTCACTGTCTTAGTTACTTTTCTATTGCTGTGACAAAACCCCATGAACAACTTATAATAGAAAACATTTCATTCGGGGCTTATGAGTTAAAGGCATTGGTGTCCATGATGACTGAGCAAAGGCATGGTTGCAGGACCAGCTGAGAGCTTACATCTTGATCCACAAGCTACGGGGTAGAGAGAGAGGGGCACACTAGAAATGTTGATGTCCTTTTAAAACCTCCAAGCATGCCTACAGTGACACACCCACTTCCTCCAACAAGATGACACCTCCTAATCCTTGCCACAGAATCCTACCAACTGAGACCAAGTAGTCAAATATATGGGCCTCTGAGGGCCATTCTTATTCAAACCATGATACACCTAGAGGACCTCACATTAAGGGGGAAAAAACAGACACAGAAAGGAAAGTGCTTCAAATCTCACTTTCTACAGAGTATCTATCTACAAGGAGTGAGGAACATAAGGAACCCGTGAGATGTTTTTCAGAGATTCTAAAGCTTTGTTTAGACAAGAAAATGAGTTTTTCAGATCTATGTGCAGTGCACTGACCATAACCAAGAACCAATAATATTGTGTACTTGAAAGCCATTCAGTGTAAGTTATAAATGTCCTCTATACACACACATACATGTGTACATACATACGTGTGCACACAACGACACACATGAACATGAATACACACACATACTAATGAGCATACACAGCCTCGCACATACACCAGACACACATGCCACACAGATAAATTGTGCATGGATAGAAAAGTTGCTTCACTTTCCTGTGGTATTCATTTCATAGTGTATACTTATACAAAAATATCACATTAGAAAACATACAATTTTAGTTTTGAATCAATTCTACATCAGTAAAACAGAAGGAAAGTCTATAATATAACATATTTATCCTGTAATTTGCATGAGTATTAAAACTTCATCTCAGTTTTAGGTGGAGTGCATTACGGTTTGCAGCGCCTGAACTTTGGCAAGAACTGAGCATGCATGGTAGGTTTCACAGCACCTGAGCTACAGTTTGGGAAAAGTTCTAGCATGTCAAGCACTTTGATTAAATGATATTGAATCCATCATGATGTCAATTCTACAAGTACAGGTTGTAGGAGTTATCATGTCCACTTCAGAAAGATGGAGCTATGAAAAGATTAACTGCTCCACTTACTGTCGTATTTAGGAAGTAGAAGATCCAATTTGGTACTAAGCTAAATAGAAAAATGTATGCTTTCACTCGTATGTTGTTCTTAAGTAAACCTGTCAGTAAATGTTAATCGGGTTAGGGCTAGGCATATAACTCAGTGAGGGATTGCTTGCCTTGGCCCTATAACACACACACACACACACACACACACACACACACACACTTTAAACACCAGCTAAGGGGTTAAAACTAGATTCTTAAATCATGTGTTTAAAATGCAAATAACCACACATGCACAAGAACCTGCAAGTCTTAGCAAATTATTAGAAGTGTCCTGACATCTGTTAAGCAAATGATTTCCAAATTTAAAATTCATGACAGAGACTTTTCAGCTGCTTATTCAAAAATATATACTGAGCCCCCCAAAGACTGCTGATGTTTACCCATGAAAAATATGAACAACCAAGACAGAGGAGAGGGGTTTCCCTGATACCGCATTTTGGAATAGATCACGTGATCAAATGTCATCTAATGGCATCGGGCTGGTTTTACATTACGAGTACTTCTACAAAGAAAACAAAGACTGTGTGGCAGATGCTCCGTATGAAGCATGCTCTGAGTCAGCTGAGACCGAGAATATATCAGCTAGGAATGTGAGGACAGGGAACAGAGAACAGAAGCATTTAAAAGCCGTGCAAATTTGACATCCGAGTTTACTCCAGATTAATGCTTTATGATCAAAAGTATTAAAAAAAATATTACCTTACACTTGCCTGCAATCCAGAACATGGGAACTAGAGGCAAGAGGAGAAGAGGTTCAAAGGCATTTTGCCTAGACTGTAAGTATCAAGCCAGCCTAGGCTATGGAAGGATGTCCCTGAAGAACAAAATAAAGTTACTGAAGTACCCCTGTTAAATATTGGATAATGATTGATGACTAAATATGCTAGGCCTCATTCATCCTGTGGAAACCAAGCATTCCTCCTTATGTCATGAGTGAGAAAAATACCATCAGGTGGTGTTGGCAAATCCAGGTACAGTCAGGAGTAAGCACTCATTCTTCTAATAAGATCGTGCCTAGAAAGACACCGGTTTTATTAAACCATGAATGGATGTATTTTTTTTCCATCACAGTAGCAAAATACTCGAGCTCATAATGTTAAAAAATAAGAGAATTATTTTGCCTAGGGAAGTTTCAGTTCTTACCCAACTGGCTTCCCTGGTTTAAGTCCAAGAAGAGGAAAGCACATTATGGTGCCAAGTCAGGGGTGGAGCAATGCTGCCTGCCTCACTGTGGTCAGGAAGTGAAGAGAGAAACAGGACGAGCCCAATAGCCATGATTCCCTTCAAGGTCACCTCCAGTGACCCGACTTCCTCCCCCTGGGTTCCCTTCCCTAAGGTACTCCCTTCTCAAAAGCTCTTCTACCTTGCAAGGTAGGAATGTTTCAATTAATGGGCCTTTGAAGGACATTTACAACCCAAGCCATAATAATGGGCTTTCTCATTTACCAGCAAGATGTCCATACCTAAGGCTAATCCATTCTTGAGTCAATAGAATATTCTCAATTTCTAAAGATGTAGGACTATATGGCTTGTCCACTGGTTGAAATCTGTGTGTTGTGTCATGCTTAACAATGACAGCTTTGTTGATAATCTTTGAAGTTTGGAAGAAAATAAGCAAGTGCTTTAAGTATAAATAATAAAAGATCGCTTATTCCCAGACTACATGGTACACTGACAGATGGGTTCCCTTCTCCGTTGGTACAGAGACACACTTAAAAGGCTTTCTGCACTCAATGCCCTCTGGGTGATGGGGCCCATCCTCATGCAAATTGGTACCTCTGCCGTGTGAATGGAGGTTGTGGAGCTCTGCACATGCTCTCATCACCAGTGCCTTAGTGCAGGTATACAGCTTTTCGGAGTTGCAACACTTTTTTCACATGGTATTGCTGTTGCTTGTCTATTTTCTTCCAAGCCAAAGCTTTGCAGGCAGCTGCCTCTCTCACAGAGCATCTCTGTTGATTTCCTTTGGCCTCTCGCTGTGATTACTTGCAGCTGGGCTCCATTGCAGCAACATTTTTATATCGTGTACAAGATTAGAGCAAACAAATACTCTAGCTACAGTATTCTCCAATTACATTAATTTTATCCACTGATGTCTTTATTTCCTTCCTTTCCAATTTAGATCTGTAATGTGAAAATTGGCCCTATTTTTGTGCCTATTATGATGCTCTGAATCCTCTCTTTCTTCCCACATGGTGCTCATTGCATCAGAAGACTTGACAGACAGACTCTTCTGGTGGGAACAAGAGGACGGTCCTTTGTTTTCCCTGAAGAATCCCAGAGTCCCACGATAAACTTTCCAAATCTTGAATTGGAGGGAACTTGCTCCAAATGCACACCAGGAAGAGTGGCAATAGTTATGTCACCTCTGCCACCTAAACCTTTCATCTTTTCACCTTAGGCCAGAACCATGGCGGTGGGATCTGGAGAGGGAATCAGCATGGAGCCAGCAAACAGCAACTGGAGGTTTAAAAAAAGAAGAGAAGACAAAAAATAAGAGGCTTAAAAACAAAGAGGTCAGGACTAAAGCAAACATGATTCTGCATGCTGTGGCTATTATAAAGGTGGCCCAGAATAACAGAGTCATCTAATCTCTATTTTTAAAATCTAATCAATCAATCGATGTGTGTGTGTGTGTGTGTGTGTGTGTGTGTGTGTGTGTATGTGTGTGTGTGAGCACAAGTGCAAGTGTGCCAATCCATATATGTGGAGGTCAGAGGCTTTCCCTTTGGAGTCAGGACTGTCCTTTCACACCAAGGGTTCTGGTAATCCAACTTAGGTCATTAACCTTGGAGACAGGTGCTTTTGGCAGTGAAGCCAGGAAGCTAGCCCTGCCATCTCTTATTCTGTGATTTATGACAGAGCAGTTAAGGATTCTCTTGAGAACCAGTGTTTTCCTAGAAGAAGAACTAAAGGGCTAAAAAAACAAACAAAACCCCTTAAAAGCCATTAAAATGGGACTCATTTTTAATAACACTTTTATTATGAGTATGTGTGGTATGTGGTGAGTGGATGGTACCAGTTGCCTATGGAGACCAGGAAAGAGCATCCAACATCCTGAATCTGGAGTTGCAGATGAGTGGCCCAATATGGGTACCAGGAGCTGAATGGTCCTCTTCAAAAGACAGATATTCTTTCAACTGCGGAGCCCTCTCTTTAGTCCTGAAGGCATATTTAAGAATGAAAAAATAGCTGTGTATAGTGATACACACCTAAACTTGGAGGCTATCATAGGAGGACTGTCACAAGTTTGAGACTAATGTGGGCTATAGAGTGAGGCTCTATCTCAAAAGACCACAATAAATTGTAGGCATAAGGTTATTGTGTAGTTTAAATTCTGATTTTCTGTCTAAATGTTGTGTAAACTCTGCTCCCCAATTATCCTCCTGTTATGTAAATAAAGCAGTTTACAGCCAATCAATGAGCAGGGGAGAGAATAGGGCTGGACTTCCTGGCAGCTATGGGAGGAGTCAGGGAGAGGAAAGGGCAGGCCAGGAGGAGAGGTGCAAAGAAGATCAGGAGGAAGAGGCTGGCGCAGAGGAATGCTACAAAGTGCAAGTGTCACTGAGATGTTTGCGCGGAGTAAGACAAAATAGCATAGAGGGTTAAGAACAGACTTAAACTGTTCAGATTGTGTTGTGAAGCCTTGTATTATAAAAGAGTCTCAATTATTTGTTTGATAGCCCGATTAAGAAATAAGCTAAAAAAGCAAGCACAGTTTTATAAAAATAATTACAACAATTGGCACCCAACACAGAAAATCAGAATTTAAACTATACAATAACCTTATGCCTGCAATAAATAAATAAAGTTCAAGAAATAAATATCTAAAATGTGTTAATATCTATAATGTAGACTCATAAGCACACACACATATGTGTGTGTGTGTATATATATATATTCTGCTTACATTAAGGAAATGTTCAAAGGAGCAGTCTCCATGAACCAAAAAGAAAAGAATCAACTTTGGGTCAAGAACCCTGCATTAGCTATGTCCAGTATTTTGTGGGTGATTCTAATATTCCTACATTATAGGGAAGGACCCATGACTTCTCAGAAAGTGGACATGTGTGAGATCTGAATAACTCTGTAGCCCTCACTCAAATCTGTCTGCCTCTGCCTCCCAAGTGCTGGGATTAAAGGCATGCACCACCACTGCCTGCCTATGTATATGCCTTTAGTATTATACTTATTATGAAAGAACAGTGACTCTAATGATTGCCTATACCTGATAGGATTTTCAGAAAAGTGCACTTCAACAGTGTAGTGACAAAATTAGATGAACAATTTTTTTTAAAAAGGATTAAAGAGTGTATACATTTGTCTGTTTGTTTCAATCAGTTTCTAATGTAACCCAAACTGGCCTAGAATCTTCTATGGAGCTGAGGAGGACCTAACATTCCTGGGCCTCCTGCCTCACACTTCCCAGGGCTGGATTGCACTACAAACCCAAGACAATGCTCCTCTCTGCTCCCTTTTGCTGCCTGGCTGTGGTACAAGCCTGGGTACAAGCGCTGCCTCTGTTGCTTCTGCTGTTTTGGGAGATAATCTTCTCCATGACCTTCACTTCCGTTTGGCTGTCACATTTTTCTAGAAGGCTCTAAGGCCAAAACAGTGCAGCACTGTTTGTTGTATGTAGAGTTTGATATGTTTCTTGTGTTTATAGCAATATAAATTGCTATGCTTCCTACATTAGAGATGCTAACATATATTTGAATATTCATTTTGGGTTTTTTTGTTTTTTTTTCTTTATTAATTTATTCTTGTTACATCTCAATGGTTATCCCATCCCTTGTATCCTCCCATTCTTCCCTCCCTCCCATTTTCCCCTTATTCCCCTCCCCTATGACTGTTCCTGAGGGGGATTACCTCCCCCTGTATATGTTCAGAGGGTATCAAGTCTCTTCTTGGTAACCTGCTGTCCTTCCTCCGAGTGCCACCAGGTCTCCCCCTCCAGGGGACATGGTCAAAGGTGAGGCACCAGAGTATGTGAGAAAGTAATATCCCACTCTCCACTCTACTGTGGAGAGTGTTCTGTCCATTGGCTAGATCTGGGTAGGGGTTTAAGGTTTACCGCCTGGATTGTCCTTGGCTGGTGCCTTAGTTTGAGCGGGACCCCTGTGCCCAAATCTGCCTATCATAATGTTCTACTTGTAGGCTTCTAGGACCCTCTGGATCCTTCTACTTTGCCATTCTCCCATGATTCTCTCATCTAGAGTCCCACTAGAATGTCCTCCCCTCTGTCTCGGTTTCCTGGTAAGTGAAGGCTTTCGTGGGACATGCCCCTTGGGCTAATATGCAGATATAAGTGAGTATATACCATTTGAGTCTTTCTGCTTCTGGGTTAACTCACTCATTATGATCATTTCTAGCTCAATCCATTTATCCACAAATTTCGGGAATTCCTTGTTTTTAATAGCTGAATAGTATTCCATAGTGTATATGTACCACAGTTTCTTTATCCATTCTTCTATTGAGGGACACTTAGGCTGTTTCCATGTTCTGGCTATTATGAATAAGGCTGCTATGAACATGGCTGAGCAAATTTTCTTGCCTCACACTATGACCCAGGTTAAATATATACATTGCTTATAATAATTAAGATAAGTGGTAATGACCCAACTGGGATTTTAGGGTGTCTGAAATCCCCCATTGTGTTTGGCTGTAACTAGGTGTAGTGAATCTGCTAAAGAAAGGAAAATCCAATCGCTATTGATGTTATTGAGACCCACTTGGCATTTTAGTTGCAGAAAGATGGTCTGCAACAATCAACTGGCCACAGGATGGCTCCTCCATAGAAGACTAACCTTGTCTCAGAGTTTCATGTCTCTCTGACTCATATCTAAAACAAACAAGGGAATCAGACCCTAGGAGCTGGATTTCTCGCAATTTGTGTTTCTGTGTCTCTAGTACTATAGTCATCAAATGATTAAATACTATTTTAAAGGAAACAATTCTTAATTTAATTTTCCATCCAACAACTTTTATTTATTTTTCTTCACTGAATTCTAAATTTCTGAAATATTTTTTGCTTGAGGCTTTATGAATGATGCCTTGAAGAGAATGTAAATTTCCCCAATCTTGGTACTGTAATCTCCTTGACAATGTATGTGTTGTTTCTATGTGACTGTGGGATGCTTAACATTATAATGTTTATAAGATAAATATTAAAAAATAAAGCTATGTATGCAGTGTGGTAGCAGCAAAAGACACAGGAGCCAACTCTATGGACATTAATAGTTTATGGTAAAAGTGAATCGTTTTCTTTACTTGACTTTCCCGGTAAGGTGGTAAGGTAACATTTCCTAACACTACCCTTTTTATTCGTGGAAAAATAAAAACAAATCATGACTGAGATCTTGTGAGAACATGCCCAGCCTTTAACTCCCTATGCCAAGAGGAAAACCAGTTGTGACAATTCTTATCATGTTTTCTCCAAGTCACCCTGATGCTGATGGAGCCTCACTCTATGAATATATTTAATGAGCTTGGGCAACGTGGAATCATAAATTAAAAAGAAAGGTCATTGCCAGTACACAAATAAGACCCTACTTGATTTGGCTGAGGTTCCATTATATACAAAATCCATACTCAATACTCAAAAATCAATAGTGTAGCCATGGCTGAGCTTCAGACCCACCCCACCCAGCGTCAGGCCTCTTCTTGCCTGCATTCTAGACTTGTCTGATCCGAGAACGCTTTGATTTCTATCTCGGTCTTCATTCATTCCAGTCTGAATTTAGCTGTGAAGTTTCTCTTTGGATTTTTGTTTTTTGTTTTTTAAATAGAATGTTTTTAACTGACTGGTAAACACGAGGCATTCGTATCTATGAACAGATCCCTAGCTCTCAAAGCCTACGCATCTATTCCATGTGTGGCCCAGATAAACATCAGAGTTTGGGACTCACCGATGTGTACAGCTGGGGGATGAACCTTTGAAGCTTTGATTAGCCCCTGTTTTCTAGTCCCTCTGCCAACCGCAGTCCCCCACAGATGCCACTGGCATTGAGTTTAGGTCCCTGGCTCTGAGAAGGATGTCCCACTTCTACTGAGAAACCCTAGTTTTTGTTAAATTCCCTGTAGACTCCTGAGGTTTGGGAGATATTATTTTAAAGCCCTCTGCCACACTCTTTGAGTAGTCTTAATCTCTTAACCTATATTATTAGGTGGAAATCTCTGTTGCTTTAACTCTCTATTCTATATTTTTACTTGTTTTTTTTTTTTATTTGCTTTTTTGTGCGTATGGAGTTTTTTCTCTGTATGTGTGTCGATGTTCAACATATATTCCTGGTACCTGCAGAGGCCAGAAACCTCCAGAAGAGCATAGAAGGTCCTGAGACTGGAGGTGTAGATGGTTAAGAACCACCATGAAAATGGAAAAATTGAATCTACGTCACGAGCAGCCATTGCTCTTAATTATTGACCGATCATTGCAGTTCTGGACCCTACAATTTTTACTCGTCATACAAAATGTTCTGTTTCATTTCATCAATTGATAGCATGTTGTTACTTCACCAGTAGCAATTCCTTGCTTTTTTTTTTTCTTAACAATGGTCATTTCAGTAACCACAGTAATGGATGAGCTTCACAACTAAGAGTGTGTTGTGGTTGTATGCGTCCTATCGTCTGTTTGCGTCTGCATCAGCCAGTCTCTCTAGTGGTGGTAGGTCATTGTTAAACTCTCCTGAAACTAGTCTTAAGCTTTTCCTGTTATTAATAATGTGAGTACTTACACATGCTAAGTGAAATATATAGTTAAATTACCTTTAAACATAAACATTTGGTAATTATAGATTATAAAATAATGGCTTATTCCTTACTTTCCAAATAATCTAGTACTTATTTTTTGCTTATTTTCTTTTAATTGCATGTATAATATAGTTGCACCATTTCCTCCTACTTAGATATTTATATGAAGACTTCATTGTGAGTAGGAATGCTGTTATGTATGTAAGGAAGCATAAAGTTCACATATCTAACTTTGGGACTAGAATCTGAAGCCTGCATTAAATATATTTTCTACATGAAAAACTTCACTATCAGTAATGGAAACAGAAAACAACACAAAACTTGAGAGAGTTGAGAATTAGTACGGTTCCAATGAGAAACTCCTTGGACAGCGTAGAATTTAGGAGAATTTAAGAGTACTTAGAAGAAGGTGACAGGACAAAAATCAGGCTTTGGAATCTTAAGCAATAATATGAATGTTAAAAATAAGAATATTCTTTATCAAAAACATGGAAGCTCTTTGAAAAGGGATAGTGACTTCCCTTTCTATGTGAAGGATTCGACCCACTGTCGCATAGGTGGTTCTGAAATAAGTACAGTGAGCCGGAGGACAAAGGCTTCCGAAGCTTGGACTCATTCACAAGATTTGCACTTGAGTTTGACTACATGTTCAGTTAAGTGTTCAGATGCTGAGGTGGGGCTTTTACATCCTCTCATCTAAATCGAGTGCCTGCCTATTAATTTTAGCACCCATGTTAACCCACTGAGCTTCTGGATGCTCTGTAGAAAATATCTGCTATGAAAGTTAATGTAAACACGACACAAATACACCTTTATAGTAAACTAGGGCCTGGAAATCTATGGGTGTTGAACATACTTATCTGACAACAGTAGTATTTTCAGTGTGTGAAACAATATCCGAAGAAGTTAAATTGGGAAGTGCAGCCATATCATTGTGATTCACTATACCTACTTCATGAGACTAAAGCCCTTCCAAGGGGATTTAGTTGGGATTTCATTCAGCATGTTAGAATGTACCATGACTTTGGAATCAATCATGTTGGGTTTATGTATAAGAGCTGCTAACCAATCACACTAGCTCATTGAGAATCATTCACCATCTGAAATCTAAGTTTTCCATTTATAAATTGTGAAGTAAGGTTTTCTATAATTATCATATATTTAAATGTAAAATTTTAATGATTTTTTGCAAAACAAACCACTATTTCAAACAGGATGTAGAGGCCCTGTATCACATAAATATCATGTTTATTAAAATCAACCCCATGGGGTACTAGAAATAACGTAGAAAGAAAACTGAGTCATAATTCACACACACACACACACACACACACACACACACACACACACACACCATCAAATCATTGAACAATCACAACAAGAGAAGGGAAAGAAAGATTGTTGTGGGAAGATGTTTGTATAAAATAACAAACTCCAATCAGAGAAATGATCAGCAAGCAACCGAAATCTTATCTGCCATGGATTGGAAAAAGATTTTGTTGTGAGGGCTGGATGCCAGGCTAGATTGTATTTAGTATCGCTAATGAAATCTAAGCCTCCTAAGTGATTGTGTGAAAACACAAAAGCTCAGCGCAGAACCCCAAGTCAAGTATACTCAGTCTTGCCAAGCTGACTTCAAAGAGAATGAGCAGACCTCTATAAAAAAAAAAGGCCCAAATTATTTCTTAGAAATCAAACTGCCCTTGCTCAAGAACTGTTTGATGCGTTAAGTGTAAATATATCAGAAGCATATGGGTTAAAGCTTGCATGAAGAACAGTTAGAAAAGTAGTATGTGGCAAAGTGTTCTTTTTGTGTTTCTTGAACCAAAAATCTTGGGGAAATTGTTTAAGAGGTTCAAATGACAGCCCTCCAATGCATTTGTATATACTCTGGCTTGCTATACGCCTCCCGAAGCCTTTAATCCTCTCTCCCTATCATCTCTGGACAAAGTTCAAGTCAATTTTCTACCAGCTGTTGACTGTTCTGTCTAGAGCATCGGCTTTCCTACTGTTGTTTTGTTAAATGTGTCTACTGGTTCTACACGTTTGAGGGGGGAAAAGGGACTAAAAAGTATTAACTGCTAAATATTTAAAAATTTTTGTCATTACTATTTAAATCTCACACCCCCAATATGTCTTTGTTTGCCAGCGCCTTTGAGGGGGAGTGATAGTTATGTAAGGTCAAATTGGGAAGGAAGATTGATAAAATAGAGTGATATAGAAACAATATGCCATGGGAAGTGCAATGTTAGACACAGGTAACACTGACTTGAATATTTAAAAGAGAGAATGGGACCATATAAATAAAATGCTTAAGAGAAATTGTCATTTAAATATCAGTGCATCGTGCAATAAGATAGCAGAAGATGAAACCTCTGCAAGCTCTTAGAATTTTAGTTCATGTGTGAATGTGCTTTCCTCAGCTTGATTAACTGAATTTTCTTTCTTTTTTTTTTAATAATAACACATTTTTATTGAAAATTAAAAATAATTCCTATTACTTCTCATTTTCTATCCCATCCCATGCATCCTCCCATTCCTCCCTCCCTCCCACTTTCACCCCAATCCCCCTTCCCTATGACTGTGGCTTTGGGGGACCTCCTCCCCCTGAATATGGTGCTAGGGTATCAAGTCTTTTCTTGGTAGACCGCTATCCTTCCTCCGAGTGCCATTGGGCCTCCTCAACAAAGGGACATGGCCAAATATGGGGCACCAGAGATCCTGTGAAAGTCAGTCCCCAGTCTCCACTTAGCTGTGGAGAATGTTCTGTCCCTTGGCTAGATCTGGGTAGGGGTTTGATGATGACTGCCCGTTTTGTCCATGGATGGTGCCTTAGATCAAGCAGAATCCCTGTGCTCAGATCTAGCCATCATAATGTTCTTCTTGTAGGTTTCTAGGACCCTCTGGGTCCCCCTACTTGCCTATCCTCTATATTTTCCTCATCTAGAGTCTCAATAGGATGTCCTCACCTCTATCCCTGTTTCCTGGTAGGTGCAGACTTTCATGGGACCTGTCCCTTGGGCTAGTGTCCGGTAATAAATGAGTATATACCATTTGATTCTTTCTGCTTCTGGGTTAGCTCACTCATTATGATCATTTCTAGTTCAATCCATTTGTCCACAAATTTTGGAAAATCCTTGTTTTTAATAGCTGAGTAGTATTCCATAGTGTATATGTACCACAGTTTCTTTATCCATTCTTCTACTGAGGGGCACTTAGGCTGTTTCCATGTTCTGGCGATTATGAATAAGGCTGCTATGAACATGGTTGAGCAAATTTTCTTGTTGTGTGCTGGAGCATCTTCTGGGTATACTCCTAGGAGTGGAATAGCTGGGTCTTGAGGAAGCCCCATTCCCATTTTTCTGAGATAGCACCAGATAGATTTCCAAAGTGGCTGTACTAGTTTGCATTCCCACCAGCAATGAAGGAGTGTTCCTCTCTCTCCACATCCTCGCCAGCATGTGTTGTCACTTGAATGTTTGATTTTAGCCATTCTGATGGGTGTAAGATGGAATCTCAGAGTTGTTTTGATTTGCATTTCTCTGATGACTAGAGATGTTGAGCATTTCTTTAAGTGTGTCTCAGCCATTTGATATTCCTCTGTTGAGAATTCTCTGTTTAATTCTGAGCCCCATTTCTCAATTGGGTTATTTGGTTTGGTGGCATTTAATTTCTTGAGTTCTTTATAAAGTTTGGATATTAGACCTTTGTCAGATGCAGGGTTGGTGAAGATCTTTTCCCAGTTTGTAGGCTGTCGCTTTGTTCTTTTGACAGTGTCTCCTGCCTTACAGATGCTTCTCAGCCTCATGAGGTCCCATTTATTAATTGTTGACCTTAAGGCCTGGACTGTTGGTGTTCTGTTCAGGAAGTTGTCTCCTGTGCCGATGTGTTCCAGGCTCTTTCCCATTTTTTCTTCTAAGTGATTTAGTGTCTCTGGTTTTATATTGAGGTCTTTAATCCATTTAGACTTGAGTTTTGTGCATGGTGACAAGTATGGGTCCAATTGCATTTTTCTACATGTAGAAATCCAGTTAGACCAGCACCATTTGTTGAAGATGCTATCCTTTTTCCATTAAATAGATGTGGCTTCTTTGTCAAAAATCAGGTGACTATATGTGTGTGGATTCATATCTGGGTCTTCAATTCGATTCCATTGATCAACCAGCCTATTGCTGTGCCAGTACCATGCTGTTTTAAGTACTATTGCTCTATAGTACAGCTTGAGATCAGGTATGGAGATTCCTCCTAAGGATCTTTTATTGTATAAGATTGTTTTAGCAATTCTGGGTTTTTTGTTTTTCCATATAAAGTTGAGAATTGACCTTTCAATGTCTTTAAAAAATTGTGTAGGTATATTGATAGGGATTGCATTGAATCTGTAAATTGCTTTTGGTAAAATGGCCATTTTTACTATGTTGATTCTCCCGATACACGAACAGGGGAGATCCCTCCATCTTCTCAAGTCACCTTCAATCTCTTTCTTTAGGGACTTAAAGTTTTTTTCAAACAAGTCTTTCACTTGTTTGGTTAGAGTTACTCCTAGATATTTTAACTTGCTTGTGGCTAATGTGAAGGGTGTAGATTTCCTAATTTCTTCCTCTGTATGATTGTCATTTGTATATAGGAAGGCTACTGATTTTTTTGAGTTAATTTTGAACCCAGCCAGTTTGCTGAACGTGCTTATCAACTGAAGGAATTCTCTGGTGGAATTTTGGGGGTCACTTATGTACACTATCATATCATCTGCAAATAGGGATAGTTTGACTTCTTCCTTTCCCATTTGGATGCCCTTGATCTCCTTGTGTTGTCTTATTGCTCTGGCTAGGACTTCAAGGACTATATTGAAGAGATATGGAGAGAGTGGGCAGCCTTATCTGGTCCCTGATTTTAGAGGAATTTCCTTGAGTATCTCTCCATTTAATTTGATTCTGGCTATTGGCTTGCTGTATATCGCCTTTATTATGTTTAGGAATGTACCTTGTATCCCCGATCTCTCCAATACTTTAAACATGAATGGGTGTTGGATTTGTCAAATGCTTTTTCTGCATCTAAGGAGATGATCATGTGGTTTTTTTCCCTTAATTTGTTTATATGGTGGATTACATTGATGGATTTCCGTATATTAAACCATCCCTGCATTCCTGGAATGAAGCCTACCTGGTCATGATGAATGATATCTTTGATATGATCTTGTATTCGTTTTGAGAGTATTTTATTGAGTATCTTTGCGTCTATGTTCATTAGAGAAATTGGTCTGAAGTTCTCCTTTTTTGTTGGGTCTTTGTGAGGTTTAGGTATCAACGTGACTGTGGCCTCATAGAAAGAATTTGGTAATGTTCCATCCAATTCTATCTTTTGGAGTAGCTTGAAGAGTATTGGATTAGCTCCTCTTTGAAGGTCTGATAGAATTCTGCACTGAATCCATCTGGCCCTGGGCTTTTTTTGGTTGGGAGACTATCAATGATTTCTTCTATTTCTATAGGAGAAATAGGCCTATTTAAGTTGTTTATCTGCTCTTGATTCAATTTTGGCAAGTGGAATCTGTAAAGAAAAATGTCCATTTCCCTTAGATTTTCAAATTTTGTGGCATATATGCCTTTAAAGTAGGATCTTATGATTCTTTGTATTTCTTCAGTGTCTGTTGTTATATCTCCCTTTTCATTTCTGATTTTGTTGATTTGGATACTGTCCCTCTGCCTTTTAGTTAGTTTGGCTAATGGTTTGTCTATTTTGTTGATTTTCTCAAAAAACCAGCTCCTGGTTTTGTTGATTCTTTGAATTGTTCTTTTTGTTTCTAATTTATTGATTTCAGCCCTGAGTTTGATTATTTCCAGACGTCTACTCCTCTTGGATGATTCTGCTTCTTTCTTTTCTAGTGCTTCCAGATGTGATGTTAAGTTACTTATGTGGGATGTTTCCAATTTCTTTTTAAAGGCACTTAGTGCTATGAATTTACCTCTTAGCACTGCTTTCAATGTGTCCCATAAATTTGGGTATGTTGTTCCCTCCTTTTCATTGAATTTCAGGAAGTCTTTTATTTCTTCCTTTATTTCTTGTATGACCCACGTGTCATTAAGTAGAAAGTTGTTTAGTTTCCATGTGTGAGTAGGCTTTTTGTTGTTTCTGTTGTTGTTGAAATCCAGCCTTAGACCATGGTGATCTGATAAGATACAAGGTATTATTTCAATATTCTTGTATCTGTTGAGGCTTTCTTTGTGGCCTACAATGTGGTTGATTTTGGAGAAGGTTCCATGTGGTGCTGAGAAGAAAGTATAGTCTTTTGTGTTTGGGTGAAAAGTTCTGTACACATCTGTTAGATCCATTTGATTCATGGTGTTGGTTAGTGATGTTATTTCTCGGCTTAGTTTCTGTTTCCAAGACTTATCCTTCAGTGAGAGGGGAGTGTTGAAGTCTCCCACTATCAATGTGTTGGAATCAATGAGTGGTTTAAGCTTTGTTAATAGTTTTTTTTACAAATGTGGGTGCCTTTGTATTTGGAGCATAGATGTTCAGAATTGTGATGTCATCTTGGTTGATTTTACCCTTGATGAGTATGAAGTGTCCTTCCTCGTCTCTTTTGATTAATTTTGGTTGAAAGTCTATTTTGTTGGATATTAGGATGGCTACACCTGCTTGCTTCCTGTGGCCATTAGCTTGAAATATTTTTTCCCACCCTTTTACCCTGAGGTAATGTCTGTCCTTGTGGGTGAGATGGGTTTCTTGGAAGCAGAAGAATGTTGGGTTTTGTTTATGCACCCATTCTGTTAGTCTATGTCTCTTTATTAGAGAATTGAGACCATTGATGTTCAGCGATATTAATGACCAGAGATTGCTAAGTCCTTTCATTTTGATGTTTGATTAACTGAATTTTTATTTTCCCAGATACCTGAGGTTATTTTTCTTTTTGCTTTTTTTGTGTGGTTATTTGTCTTTTATTTTGCTTTTATTCTGCTATACTTAAGACTATAGAAAGTATATGAAATGATAGACAGTTAACTTATCATCAATGAGTATTTGTCAAAGGCCACAACTCATGATAGAGGTTCATATAATACAAGGAGAGTGCTTTGGCACATTTCATAATATTCTTTGTTAAATTGTATAACATGGTGGCACTTAACAAAATGTTGGTCCATGCGATGAGGAGGATTTGGTTTGTGTCTTGGACTTTCAAGGTGTCTTCTGTGGTTTAGAGCACGAGGCTTTGGCGTGGGCACGTGGGAAGCAGGGCAAACTAGGCTATCTGTAGGTGGGCAGATCCGGCAGAAAAAGTAGTGCTCTGCACTTAGAGCAGTTCGGGATCCTGTGAGTTGGAACAGGGTCTTAGTCTGCTTGGCCTTCCACAACAGACCACCACGTGCAAGGGAGCTTAAAGTCCAAGATGAGCACGCCACTACATAGAGGGGGTGGGGGACAGTTGTGAGGATTCTCTTGTCATTGAGAGCCTCACCCTTAGGACTACATCTGAACCCAGCTATTATCTTCAAAAGGCCTCTTCTCTGGCTACCATTAGACTGCTAGTTCAGGCTTTGACATACAAACCTTTGAGGGAAGAAAATATAAAATACTATTTATAACATTTTCTTCCTTGGTTTCCAAAGTTCATCTACTTGCATAAAATATACATCCATTCCATCCCTCTAGTCCTAAAATTTTAATTCATTCCAACTCTTAACCTTTCTAGTTTCATCCAAATGCCATATGACTACATATATCAGATGTCTAAAACAGATATAGATGGTACTTAAGGTAAAATTTATCTTGAGGCAGAAATCCTCACTAGCGGTGAACTTGTGGAATCAGACAAGGCACGCGCTTTGATGTAATGATCGGCCAGACATAGCATCTGTCACTCCGTCCTTCAGAATCCCGTTCTTTCCTAGATAACATCCTAGTGTTAACAGGAGAAGCCCTTTAAGGTTGAGTTAAACTTACTGTGTAATTCATACAGTCGCTGGCATGAGTTAGTTGTATGCTATGGTTGAATGTCAACAGCTTTAACCTGCAGCTTCTGGTGGTAGGCAGGAAACACCCAGAAGTTCTTGGCAGCACATCCGTAGTACTTGAGCTGAGAGTTGAAATCCATGAGTTCATCTTTTTTCTCCACTTTATCTAGAGAAAGTGGACGCTGCCAACTAACCACATGGTATTAGTTTGCCAAACCTGGTTTTAAAATAAAACACTTCAGTGTTTACCTGGACCCTTGTTTCCTTTGCATGGTTTAATTCAGAGTATCTGATGGTATTTTTGGCTGTGTTTCAGTGATAGAACTCTTGTGTTACATGTTCTATCCCAGACAGTGGTAGAAACATTGGAACTCAGTACACATATTTGTTGTTTGTTTTTGTTTTTGTTTTTGTTTTGTTTTTCAAGACAGGGTTTCTCTGTGTAGCCTTGGCTGTCCTGGACTCTTTGTAGACCAGGCTGGCCTCGAACTCACAGAGATCCACCTGCCTCTGCCTCCCAAGTGCTAGGATTAAAGGCATGCTCCACCACCGCCTTGTAAGTGTTCTATACCTGAGAAGTGTCATTAGTATAAGTAAATTTAACCAGCTTAAAAGCTGATGTAAGAAACTTAAGAATAATCTTGGAAAACAATCTTCAAGCTTTGCCTATCTAAGACTACTGTTGGTAGCAAAATCAGTATTAGTTAGGGCTCCCTAAAGAAATAGAACAGGATACAGCATAGACAGATGATGGCTGCATCATATAAACTGGTCAGGAAGTCAGGAAGCTCCAAGATCTGCATTAAGCAAGCTAGAGAATCAAGGAGGCTGGCTGACTCCAGTATTCAGAAGTATGGACGCTTCATTCCAAGTCTGGGGGTCAGAAGAGACCAATCCCTTGACTTGAAAGAGGGTCAGCTCTAGTTACGAGGGGATACTCATCGGAGAAAGAGTCTGTTTTTACTGTTTGCTGATGGAACTATTAATCTCTTCTAAAAACAACCTCAATGATACATCCAAACTAATGCTACATCAAACATGTAGGTCCCCTATGACCCTGTCAAATTGACACCTAGAATTAACTACCATGTTCTAGTTCTTCTATGAGTCATTCAATAACTCACTGAACTTAAAACACAGAAAGGATAGATTCAAACAGACATTGACTGAATAAAGTTTTGGTTGGTCTCTGTCCATAAGGATTTTCCTGGACACAGATGCTAATCTTGCTTTGCTTCTTATCCTTATCTTATAAACAGACAGACAGATGTCAAACTACCTCTACTCAGAGACCCCTTTTAGGCTCTTTTTATGCATGAAATTATTGATCATTTTAGCATTTTTCTTTCCTTTTTTTTTTTTGTTTTTTGTTCTTTGTTTTTCTATGTGACCCTGGCTGTCCTGGACTTGCTCTGTAGACCAGGCTGACCTCGAACTCGTAGAGATCTACCTGCCTCTGCCTTCCAAGGACTGGGATTAAAGGCATGTGACACCACTACCCAGCTCTTTCCCATTTTTTTTTAAAGACAGGGTCTTTCTACTTATTCTTGGATATGTGGAAAATATATTCATTCAAAACAAGCTGAATTAGTCATTTAAACTAAAAGATCCAATTACACTCTAAGTTGCCCAAAGTTCCTTAGCCCTAAAATAGTCTTTTTCATTCAAGTAGGAGCCTGATAATCTAGAAAGGAAGGAAAAGGTTTTTATCAATTGTAACTAACTAATAATGCAAACTTTATCCCAATACCAGACAGGATGGAGTTGCTATAATGGAAGAAATCTAGATTGCTTCTGATATTTATGTAAAGTGACTGGGCCCACATCCACCATCCATCTAAACTTTTCCTTGTTCACTAACCTTCCATATACAAAACTTCAAGCCAAAACACTATAGTGTCCAATGTAAACATTTCCTCAGACAAAAACCAAACAGAAAAACTTCCTTTGTTGTCTGTAGGTCCCCATTTACTGAGCACAGGTAGATGTGTTAACTAGAACATCCATAGAGAGGCGATGGGTATGACACCTAATTCTAGCAGGGGTAAGGATTGGTGGTCAGAAAACGCCTCAGTTGTCACAAAGCTCAAGTGATGAGTGCCTACATCTGTGGTGTCTGGAGGGGAAAGAGGCATTTCTGATGGAGAGGGTAGGGCATAGACACAGATACAAGAAGCCGTCTCATCTGGGGAATGGCAAACACTAGCGTAACTGGAACCAACTCTGTAGATTGTGCAGAGTACTCAGCAGTCATATTTCTGTCTCACCCCCTATGCGCTCTCTCACTTTCTCCTGCTTTGGCTTCTGTTCAGGGGAGAATATTTTCAGGTTTGTCTACAGCCCAATCCTAGGCTCTTTAACTAGTAGTATAAAGCAATTGTGGAAGACAGAAGTGCCTTGCCCATTGTCTCCAGGCCCAAGGGCAACACCCCTTCCTATCAGTCTTGAGACTGCTTAATAACCACTGCTGTCTCTTCACTCATTTGATCATCTCTGCAGATAGCAACATGAAATGTGAATTGCTTTTTAACATGCAGGGTGTTTTCAAAATATATTTGAATAGGAAACAGACTTCAGCTCAGACCTTGCTGGGCATGTGTCAATGTGTCACCCTGAGTTTCTCTCTCTCTCTCTCTCTCTCTCTCTCTCTCTCTCTCTCTCTCTCTCTCTCTCTCTCTCTCACGCACACGCACACGCACACGCACACACACACATGCACACACAGAGACAAAATCAATTAAAGTTTTCAACTATTTAGCACTCTATATCTATTATCTACCAAAAGAAAAGATAAATGGCATGATGAAAACGACTGTAGCATGTTGACAGTCTTGGCCATCAGGGTTTGGTACTGTGAGCCTTCAATGTAAGAGTTAGCATCCTCTTGGCTCCTCTTATTATACATTGACATAAGGAATGTGGGTGGAACGAGTTGTATGCTAACCCTAACAATATGTCATGATAGTTTGCGCATAGCTCAGGTACATAGGTAGGCTTACTCCGTGCTAGCTCACACTGTGCCTGAGGGTTGAAATAGTACATGATGGCAATACTACAGCTTCCCAGCCTGCTCAGCCACCTCATCAAATACACCACTATTATTCCACAGCAGAGAGAAATGCCCCAAGTTGGAGAGATATGATTTAGATGGCGTGAAGGGCATCAATCATGTAAACGTATTGAAGGGTTTTTTAAAATCGATGTGACTGCCATGCAGCAGTTTCTGCATTCTTATCACTTGTTACCCAATGCCTCATAGGTTTTTCTGGTTTTTACTGTAAGGCTTGATTTGCTGATAATGGACCCTGTAATGCATTCCTTATTCATGGAAGAATTTTAAATTAATTCTGTTTTCTTATAATCATATGCTTTTCATCAGGTATAGGACATTAAGACTGACCCTTGGCCCTAACCAAGATGTAGGTAGGATCTAATGTCACTGATGCACTGAGATGGCAGTGGCTGAGCGTGGACTCTGGAGTTTTCATACTGAAGAGGGAAAACAAAACCAACACGCCAGCACTCCAATCATCAGCTTAGTGTCTGACAAACACCATCAACACAACTGAGTGACTGAGTGATTCAACTAGACAAGTCATACAGCTTTTAGACTTGCAGGGCGCTATTGGGTGCCTGGATATTGCCAGCTCTTCACAGGATTAGGGAGAGCCTTGAGAAGGGGAGCTGAGATGCCGACTCTCTGCAGCAACATGACCCTCAGAAGGAACATAAGCGATAAGCCAGGCCATATCCCCTGGGAGGAAGCACATAAAGGAAGAAAGCAAGTCAAGAACTGGAACCCACTAGGTTCCCTCTGAGAAGATACAGTCATCAAAGCACAGCAGCATTAACCTCAGAAGGTAACTGACAGGAACTTTGGATTCACTTTGAACTATCAGAGGGCACACCAATAGTAGGTCATGTAGTCCTACATACTTGTGACAATTCTTCTTAGCCCTCATAATTACCCATGATACATGTACTTTCCTTAATTTCATCCTAAGTTTGAAAAAGTCAAGCACACTGTGTTTGCTCACCTCTCACAAGGACAAGCTTCTCCTAAGTAGCCAACTTAGGACTCTAAATCATGAAACCTGGCTCTGGTTTGTAAACTTCAGAATTGCACAACACATTATGTTCATTTTATTACATGGTCCACAAAATAATTCTTCATGAGCAAGGCAATGTTTCCGGAGTAGGGAACAGGGAAAGTACTCATAAAGGAATTAAATGCTTCTGCAAGGGGCTATCCAACCTTCAAAGATGTGTGGTAAGGGGTTGTGAAGATCGCTCCATGCTTTAGGTTGGTTGTTTGGTTCCCAGTATCCATGATGGGCATCTCACAAATGCTTGCAGCTGTAGCTGTAGGGGGTCTGATGTCCTTTTCTGTCCTCTACAAGTACCTGCACATATGTTCAACAAACATAGATGCATATGCACACACAGACACAATTAGAAATCAAATTGTTTTAGATGTGTGGCAATGGAAAACCCTATGTAAATCAGACAAGTGTGTGCCATTTGATTTGATTTAAACAGAAGCCAAATATCATATCAATGGAAATTTAGGTTTGTAATTTTTAATTGGGATAGTCTATAGAGGACAGTGATGAATTTTAAACCCAGAACACATTCTTAATGGGTCAAACCAGTGACTTGGAAGCACCCTGTGGCCCACAGGGAAAAGTTGATGGAACTAAAGATGGTCTTTGGAAGCCAGAGGCTATGAGCTCAGCCTTCATGCTGCCAATTAAGGCATTTGTAGGGAAGAGTATACCAAGCATTGCCGCATGAGCATTTGAAGCCATGCAGGGTAATGATGGATGGAGTTCTCCAGAACTGAAGAACAACTTGAGTACTCAGATGGAAGGAGCATTTTAAGTATTAAAACATAGAGGAAATGAGTTCTAGATGTTATTACACAGTAAAAAGAAAAAAATCACTGTAGATAAAATACATTTACTTTAGCATATACTCCATTGGAAAAATATAGGTGCCATTTGACAATGAAATAGCTGTGTAACAAGGAATAATTCTAAGTCAAGAACAAGATGCTCAGGCAATTTTGCAAGGCTGTGTGTAAAATGAAAACATTTTCAAATCTAGTAAGGCTGAATAATTTGCACCAGATATTCCTTAATATGAATAAGCTAATAGGTATGTGCTTGTAGCAAGAATAGTAAGTGAGCTCATAAGACAATAACATTTCAACAAATCTAAGTCATAAATGCAATCAAATACAGTAAAATTCTGATTAATGGAGTTAACTGAGATGTGCTAAATGAAATTAAAATAAGTTAACACATACCATACAGTAAGAGAATAGATGAAACTATTTTAGGATGCCTTAGTTTAAGACTTTTCACCCATAACTATCAAGTATTTGAGACTAGCTGTCAGATTCTAAAGCAGAGCCTCCAGCTTCGGCTCCAGAAAAGAAAAAAGAAATAGAAAATAACTTACTCAACAGAAAAGAAGCACACGAAAGAAACCTAATCACAGTAAATAAAAAGTGAAGTTGGCCAACTCAAAACTAAAATGTAGCTCAGACTTTTAAAATACTTTAAACAATCAACCCACTTCCCCGAAACTTTTAAAAGAGATATGCCCTCAAAATACGTGAAAGAAAAGAAAAGAAAGAAGTTATAGCAGGGAAATGCTAATACAGTGAAGCTATGATTGTTGTCATTAATATCAGATTGAAATATTTAAGTGTGAAATAAACCAGTAAAAGTAAAGAAAAGAATACTAAGTAGAAATTGAACTTCTATGCATCTGACAATGCATCACATAACCATAGCAACACCTTCCAGATTTGGGAAATGTAAAACACAATGTTATAAGTCAAGCTAAAACTTTTAGTTATATTTACACTTCAAATAAGAGTTAAGCACCATGATCACTGTTCTTCCACTGAACAGCCTTCATTGGGTGCTCCCACACAGTTTCTCACTGAAAGGTGCTTTGAGTTTCTAGACCTGATCTGCTTTTGTCACTTGTCATCCTCGTTCATGCCATCCAGCTTGGTTACAAAATGCTCCCACAAGCTCACACTCTCCATAGAGTGTGACGTTACTACGACCGCATCAAGAGCTATGTCTGTGTGTTCTGCTCCCACTGATGAGGGTAAAAGAAAAGGGACTGTACCATAAGGACATGTTTTAATGCTAGGATATGAAACACCATCCTAAATGAACCTCTCCCCTCCTCCTGGCTCTCTTCAGATGCTTGCTGATAGTGTGCTATGCTCCACGTAAGGCTTCCGTTGATTCTTCTTAAGCTGTTAACATTATTTGTTTCTTATAGTTTTTCCCCCGTGTGTGTGTGTGTGTGTGTGTGTGTGTGTGTGTGTGTGTGTGTGTGTGTGTGAGTGCATTCTGTATGTGGGTATCCACAGAGACCATAAGAATTCTTGAAGCTGCAGTTACAGGCGGTTGTAAGCCATCCCTCATGGGTTCTGGGAACTGAACTCAGATCCTTTGAAAGGGAAGCAAATGTTCTTAACTGCTGATCTATCTCTCCAGCCCCCAAACTGCTAAGGTTTCTTTTTTAGTAACATTGCATTTTATCTTACTGTGTCATTTTCCCTTCATGCTTCTAGTAATATCATTCTGTAATTGATAGTAAAATGAATCCACTAACCTTATCTGCTTGATAAAAAGCCAGCATGCAATCAATTAGTTTCCTCTGTACTGATTGCATGTGAACATACCAGAGTAGATACTCATAAGCCATCTAAGTGTTATTTATTTATATAATATTCATATAAGTGAACTGTGATTGTCATTCCACTGGAATAAAGGTAATTAAGTCTCCAAAGACAAGTTCCCAGTGTCCTATCTTTCCCAGGTCAATATAAAATGGTACAAGGATGAAATAGGGCAAAATGAAAGAAACTAAGATGATCTGCAAGCTACAGGACTCATAGGGATAGGATGCTGATACTGGATCACTTTTGCTTTATAGACATTGCATCTATGGCTGTTACATAATGGTGCCTGAGTAGGACATATGACCTTCAAACACAAAAACGATTAAAGTTGAACAAATCAGGTAATTACACCAAAACATGGCTTGACAAGCAACCTCTAGACAGAATTATAGTCCTGTGTACACACTACCCACTCAGTTAGGGTGGCCAGCTTAATGCCTTTACCTAAGATTTTAAGATGCCACTATCATCATCCTTGTCTTGGGTTAAAGGGAAAGGAAAATCTTCAAAAGATTCATAAAGAAATTTTACACTCCTTAAACACAGAAGAGATTCTCAAAAGCCTGGGTCTTATGATTTTAAAGTTTTTTTTTTATTGCATACATCCTGACATGTTTATTCAGGTTTCAGTGTGATGTGTTATTATGTATAATTACATGCTCTTCTCTATTATGCATTTAAGACTGTGCCTTCTTAGCTGAACACTATACTATGTTTAATATATTTAATCTGATGGCTTACTCTGTTAACCAGTGGTGAACATACTGCTGATGAAATAAGACTCACATTTGCAGACTACTACTATAAAAATCTGTGTCACCTTCATTTTTATAACTTTTTAATAATAATAACATGATATTAAAGGAGGCAATTGAAACTGGCCTTAACTTTACTTCACTGTACTTAATATTTTACTTATTTTTCTTCTCATTTGTGAAAATCCAGAATAGGCAATATATTTTGGAAGCTTTGAGATTTAGAAATAATATTAATATAAGAAAATTGAATCAAATTATCATTTTTCTTACTGAATTTGAATAAAAAAATTTATTTTTTAAGATGTATTCTTATTTGTAATTATGTTACATACATATGCATAGGTGTGTGTGTGCATGTGCGTGTGCGTGTGTGTGTGTGTGTGTGTGTGTGTGTGTGTGTGTGTGTGTGTGTTGTGAAGCTGTGTTGGTGAGCAGAAGAGGGTGTTATATCCCCTGGAGCTCAAGTTAAATGTAGTTGTATGTTAACTAATAGTGGTGGCAGGAGTCAAACTTGGGTTCTCTGCAAGAGCAGGAAATGTTCTTAACACCTGACCCACGTCTCCAGACAGAGATGAAGTTCTCAGTGCTCTTTGAATTCAGTTGTTAAAAGTGTACACTTTAAAAAAAACAAAAACAAAAATTAAAAAGTGTACATTTTTGAAGGTCACTGTGAGGTCCTACAGATGGTTTCTATACTGTTGTAGACATCTGCACCAGAATGATTTTCCCAAGCACACATCATCCAGTTTGAGAACATGGCGATAAACAATTGAGCTTACATTATATGGTCCTAATGAGTTATTCATACTTAAAAGAGGAAATAGCCCCAGAGTTTTGAAAGGCTAGAACATCATTGCTTTGATACCAAATTTTCTGGATAATTTAAGAATTACTACTAAGGAACGAAAATAGTTTTGTTATTGCTCTTTGTGTTTTTAACCTAAACAAGGTTTAATCCATTAGCATCTTTAAAATTGTTAGTTACTTGACAGAACCTTTCTTACTAATTTGACTATTAGCTACTTGTAGGTCAAATCCATTTCTCTTTTTCTTCTCAAAAATTTGTACTTGACATATATTAACTGCCCGTATATGTCACAATGATGTCAACTCTATGCATGCCCAACATGCAGTGACCCAAATTAGATATTTAGAACTACCATCTCAAACACTTACTGTTTCTGTGAGACGGGACCATTCAAAATCATCTGTTTGGGTTCTGTAGAAGGCGTGCAATAACTTCTAACTGAGGATATCCTTAGGCAGCTGTATTACTTTGAGCTTCTGTCTTCCTTCTCTTTAGAGTCTTCCCATGTCCAACAGGATGTGGGCACTGTGGTCCTTGGCCCAGAACTCTTTCTCATGATTTCTGTTATTCTGAATAAATCATGACCCATTGCATGCTATAGAAGCTTCATTATAACATAGAGGTATGCCTGCTCAACACGTTATACTTGTTGCTATCAAGTAGAGCAAAGCCATTTTTGCCAACTGTGCCCACCCAGTAACATACAGCACATATATATATATATATATATATATATATATATATATATATATATATATATATAATAATGTGGCTGCCTAAACAAGGCCTTAACAAAGACCATACCAATGGACAACATAACATGAAATGAGGAAATCTTATGAGACCACAACTCTAGACAAACAGTGTCAGGCAACTAAGGAATGCTGAGAGTGGAAAAATGTCTTCTCCAGGGAGGCACCCCAAGATGGTTATTCAATTCCAAATGGTCAGCTTTGAAATTATATACATACATGTAACTTTATTTGGACTGAGTAGGTTTCATTTAAATATTGAGAAAATATATATGCATATATATACATATATACATATATATGCATAGATAGACAGACAGACAGATAGACAGACAGACATAGGGAGCCCTAAATTGAAAAAGACAGAAAGAGGGTGCATGGGAATGAGTAGAGTTAGGAAAGGTAAAGGGGAAAACATGCAATTATATTTTAGTGTCAAAAAACCAAAACAATATTTCAAAAAGATTATATTACTCTTTTTATCAAACACTGTTAGTTTATTTATTCATTGAGGTTTCTTTCTAATAAAGACATAGAATTAAGAAAATGAAACAAAAGAACACATTTTAAAGTTATGAAAGATTTTACAGAAATAACAGATCTTTTTATAGGTGATGAAACTGGAGGTATTGGATTGTAGTCACTCATGAGCTATAGATGCTTCTCACAGAGCTGTTGCCAATTATTATTATTATTATTATTATTATTATTATTATTATTATTATTATTATTACTGCTGCTGCTACTGCTTCCAACAAGCTCTCAACATTAGGCTACATGATGAGATATCATTTAAATAGAAGTAAGGAGGGATTCTTCCCTGTCTACAGCGCACATCAGCTCTTGTGTGCAGGGAACCGCAGGAGAAGGGTATGGACTTGCGGCTGCACCCCAGCAGGCAGTTCCTAGAAGTGCCTCCACCTTGTGCTGACAACCCACTCTTAACCTTCCCCATCACTCAGCTAAGAATTAGTATGTGAAAAATCACCAGTGTCAGAAATGAAAAAATAATTATGCCCACCTTGGTCTTTTCTATTTAATAATTTGGGCCATGGATTAGTAACCTTTGTTTTGCCTACTGTGCAGTCATAAATTACTTTTATAGATCAAGGAAACTTGAACTTTCAAAAGTGCTGTTTTAGCTTAAAATGCTATAATTTAGATATTCTATTTATGTATGAAGAAACCGGTGTCAGATACAGTAAGCACTTTTTAAAATCTCCTCATTCAAGGGGTTGGCCCAGCATGGGGTTCCTACTCTCAGAATAGCAGAGCATGCTTTGAAGAGAGCTTGCCTATCTATTGTGAGTAAATAATCATGAAAGACATCAGGACTCTCAAGGTAACACACAGGGCTTACACATTCACTATCTCATCATTTGTCATCAAATGTACTTGCACCCCGACATACTTTTTTTAGACACCTTAAATCATATTCAACTAGATTCTCAGGGCCTGAACCGTCTGCCACAGCAGGAGAACTGTGACTGTGCTGAGCAAGCGCCTAGGGTGGGACTGAGTGCTCCGCCCAGCTTGCGTCACAGCAGGAAAACTGAGGCTGCACTGAGTTGGTGCCTAGGGTGGAAGTGAGCGCTCCATCCAGCCTGCGTCACAGCAGGAGAACTGCGGCTGCGCTGAGCAAGCACCTAGGGTGGAACTGAGCGCTCCGCCCAACTTGCGTCACAGCAGGAAAACTGCGGCTGCGCTGAGCTGGTGCCTAGGGTGGAAGTGAGCACTTCACCCAGAGGAAGGACAGCAGGTTACCAAGAAGAGACTTGATACCCTATGAGCATACACAGGGGGAGGTAATACCTCTCAGGAACAGTCATAGGGGAGGGGAATAAGGGGAAAATGGGAGGGAGGGAAGAATGGGAGGATACAAGGGATGGGATAACCATTGAGATGTAACAAGAATAAATTAATAAAGGAAAAAATCATATTCAACACATTACTATGATACTTGGCAAATTAAATAACCATACTGCTTTCCCTTCTATAGGAAAAGGGTAGTATGCTTTCAAATATCCTCTCAAAGGTGACCTGAGGTAAACATTGGAGGTTACAATTGTCTAGGTTGTCAGCCTATGGGGGGTGGGGGGGACCATGGAATGAAAGCCTATGAAAAGAATGTTTGCCACTTAAACCATTGCTCATAGTTGTAGATTTTTGTTTGCTATTTAATAATGTAATATAATAACGGTTTAATTTAACCTGCCTTAAGTGTGGCTGACTTTAATATTTGATAATGGCTCATCATCACAAAACTGTTTCTGTATTTACGAGCAACTTCGTGTGCTCGATATTTTCAGACTGTTTCAATTGAAATGGCTAAGATATAAAGGGTTAATTTGAATATGTCTTGCTTTGATTTTTTTCAACTTATAAATGTATATCATTTTCAGGACATTTAAAAATGTTCTTCAAAATAACTAAAAGTTATGTCCACTGAGCAAAATAATAGTATTGTTATTAGGACCTAAGACCTACCTTGCCACAGGTTCTTAGTATTGTTCACAGCACCGGGTACAGGTGGAAAACACCTTGTAGCAAATCAGAAGGTGGTTGGATAGTCACAGAAGCCTCCTGTCACTGCCCTACCAGCGGACATATCTTGCTAGGGTAATTGTTGCTTTGGTTCATAGGGATCCCAGCTGAGTAAAGTTGATGATGACTTCTTCGCTAGCATGCGTGTATCAGTGCATCTCTCAGTCAGTTCCATGGAAGCTTCTACTGGCAGTACATGGCAATTAAGACAAAGTCTCTCAACTGGTCAACGTATGGAGAATAAGAAACTCTGGAGCTCTCAACCCTAAATGGAGAGGACGTATCCCACTCTTCCACACAAGGCTGCAAGGTCTTTGTGGAAAGGGTTGAAGAGCCAGAGCTTGGGTGTAACTTCAGAGACATACTGTTCTGGACACAACAAGGCAGTTGCATATGGAAGCTCACAGTGATTATGACAACATGCATAAAGCCCATAAAACTCAAGCAAGATAAAATCCCAACACTGAAATGAAGGTAGACACACTTGCACTCACCTCTCTCAATTAATAATAATAACAACAGCAACAATAATAAAATAACATCACCACAAATAATAATAATAATAATAATAATAATAATAATAATGGAAAGAAAATCTCCCACTCAGGCAACTTTGAGTTCTGAGAATATGTGTATACCAGAAAAACCTTCACATACTCCTGTAGAGTTTGGATAGCTGACCCCAATTTCAGTGTCCTGCACAAAAGTTGTATGACACTGTGTGTGTGTGTGTGTGTGTGTGTGTGTGTGTGTGTGTGTGTGTATGTGTACTAGCTGAGAAGTTTTTGATATTTTCTAGTTACTGGGAGATGAAAAGAATAGATTTTCTTAATGATATGACCCATGGTTGGTCAATCACAGTCTCACTGGTCTTCTCCCAGTGAAGCTGGCCAATAAGAACTAGACTTAATGGGACAAAAATAAACAAACAACAAACTTAAAGTTGGGTAGTAGAGAGATAAGAGCAAAGACGATGCATATTGAAGGAGAGGAGGGGATTAAGATCAAAACACATTATAGAAAATTCTTGAAGACATAATAAACAGGCTATAAAAATAATTAAAGCAATTTTCTGCAGAGCTTCACAAATATTCCTGCAAAGCAAGTAGATTCTCTGTTCTGCTGATTTTATTTTGCTAGGAGGAAAACAGGCATTGACACAGGTCAAGAGATTTTTGTCAATAATTAATCATGAAGTGTGTAAAAATAATTTAAGAAAACCAATCTTCTGCCAAGATCACTTCTTTATTGTGCTCTCATATTCTCTCTCTCTCTTCTCTCTCTCTCTCTCTCTCTCTCTCTCTCCTGCACCTTGCACAATAATAATAATAATAATAATAATAATAATAATAATAATAATAATAATGTAAATATCCCACACAGGCCACTTTAAGTTCTGAGAAGACGTACATACCAGAAAAACTTTCCGACAATTCTGTGGAGTTTGGATAGCTGGCCCCAATTTTAGCGCCCTGCACAAAGGTGTGTGACACTATGCTGCTCAGGATACCACATTCTTTGCAAAGATTGCTGAAGACATAAACAAGACTCCCAGACCAGTCTCTCTGATAATGGAGGCCTTCACCACTCCAGAATAACACAGGTGTCAAGATTACAACAACATCAAGGAAACAAAACTCTTCTGACTTTTCTTGCATGTTGATGTCTTGGTAGTTCTCCTTGGTGTTCCATCTCTGAGTTTGTGGTGAGAGAGGTCTGGGCATTGGCCAATAGCAGCATCCTAACTGAGATCTTGCAACATAGTTTCCTTGGGAAATAGTATTTATTGATGTAGAACTTGCTTGCTCTCTTTGGTTCAGTGCAATGGAAACAAAAACATTATTGTTCACTAATATATTTGCAATTCTATTTTGGTCCACAGTTCCAACAAATATATCTGAGCTGTCTTTGAATATAGTAGCTATTATGCCAAGTTTGTGCTTCTTCTAATTCAAAGCACTCACTTCACACGATATTGTATGCCTGCCACACACAGCACTTCTGGTCAGCTCAACTTTCCAATTGTCATCCAAGTTTGCTATAATGTATCTTCTCGGAAGTCCGACCAAACGCTACTTACTTGTTTCCTGCCTTGTTGTTTTGCAGGGTTGGATGGCTGGCAAGTTATCACTGGCAGAGTGAATGCTGGGATATCATGTCTGATGGGAAACGGGAGAATGAGAGAATCTGAAAACAAACTCTGAAAACAAAGCCTGTGAGCTAACCCTTCCTCTTGTAGCTTTTTTCTGGGCCATCCAGCATGAAATTATAACCTACATAAGCTGGCTACGCCCTGACTCTGGATCCGAACTCCCAGCAGATAGTGTGCACTTGGTGACAAGACCAGCCCGGATGAGTTATGGCGCCTTTAGGAATCTGGAAGAGTTTCCATTCCTCTGCCCCATTGTTAGAGCATTATAGTGTGCCCATTTCCCACAGCATTAGGACTCCCAGGAGAGGACTTCTTCTGTATGCTTTCTTTTTCCCTTTCTCCAGCAATGATTTTAATTCATTAAACACTAGCTGTTTTTTTTTTAAAAAGCAACTTTAGCCCATGTTCGTGATATAAAGGAATATATGTTGTTATTTCAACGGATATATTAAGAATTAGGACACTTAAGCCGCTTTTTAATTTCTTCCCTTGTTTTTTAAACACAGTCTTACCTTGAAGCCCACGCTAGCCTAGAATTCACAATCTTTCTGAGTCTGCCTCATAGTGTCGGGATTACATGCGTGATCTTCTACAACAGGCTAAAATTCTATTTTGAGTGAGTTTTTTGTTCCCAGATTGTGACAGTGTCAGTGGTCCAAAAGCCCCTCCCACAGAAGCAGAAGGACACTCCCTAGCAAGGCCAGGATGCATTCAGATCTCATATTTCAATGCACTCTCAGCTATTTGCTTGAACAGTATGAGAACATGCAGTGACTCCAGCTCGGTCACAGGGTAGGTGGCGACGCTGACCTTCAGAAGACAGGGGAGCTCAGGCTCTCACAGGTGGCCCATGTCCCTGACTTCACCTTTTCCTAATTCATTCCATAATTATTAGCCTTGAGCTTGGGAGATGACTCGGCATAGCAAGCACAGGGACTTAAGTTCAGATTCTAAACACTCAAGTAAAATTCTAGGCTTAGTGGCACACACGTGGTGTCATCCCTGGGGAAGTAGATAAGAAGAAACCTCAGATGCACTGGTTGCCTTCCTAGCCATTAGTGGACTCCACGTTCATTGAGAGACACTGACTCAAAGCACAAGGTGGAGGGAGAGAGAGAGAAACATCCAACCTAACCTCTGACTCCATCTACACAGGCACTGATGCCTGTACATACATGCTTGTGCACACAACATGCATATGCATATGCATCCACAAAGCAGAAGAGATGTTTTCTCTGTATGTTTGGCCTCTGTAATATATCTTCTCACACATGCACATAATGTAGTGAGTAAACACAACCCCAGACTAGCCAAGAATCAACCCATGAGCCTTTGTTCTCTATGCCTAGGGACTCAATAATGACGACCTCTGAGGTCGGTAACATCCCGACATCTAATCCAGTGTGGGTAGGTCTGGTTCTCATCAGTCTGCTCAAGCGGGATTACTTCTGCTTGTCTGATGGATGGGTGTGAGCCTGAAACAGAAAAGTGGTAGCTGACGTGTGCAGAGTAGCTACGAAATCTGTGCAAATTCCAGAGCACAGGGCTTCTCAGTGCTTGAAGCATAGATTGATCTCTTTAAATACTTAAAATTCCTACTTCCTTTGATGTCCCTGCAAGAGTGTTTAGGGATGCATTCTCTCAGTGTCCCACTGATTATGACTCACCCATCACCCTATGTCATGAAACTTCATAGAAGATTATTTCTATAGCTCTTTAGTACCACATTTTAGTTTATTTTGCAGAAATGTTTAATACTTTATATACTTCCTAAAGTATAATTAAGCCAAGATTACAGTAAACCTCAGACTTGCAGTCAAGGTTAAGAAGCCAAGGGTTTGAACTTACATTGTCTTCTGATGCCCGTGTATCTTCATGTCAACTTTGGGCAGGGAGTTGTCATTCTGTCACCAGATGATTTTGAGGCACTAAGACTTGCTGCATTTGAGCTTTTTGTCCCCTCCCTTATTATGAAGCTGTTCATCTAGGGAAGTGAAGAACAAATGGAATATTTTCCAGGTTAAGTCCTGTGCATGTATATTGTCAAAGGTGACAGGCACCAAGCATGGCATTCCATGACTTAGTCCCACATAATCCTGTTGTTAGACTAACTCAACCCTTCCCACACTGCACTGCGCTTAGCACACTGATGCCTTTGCCATGTGAAAAGAATCCTGCAAGTGACTATAGGAGAACATAAGCAACCAAGGCACCGACAAAGAAAAGCACACGCTGACACTCTAAATGCCGGCCAGACCAAGCAGATGCGTAGTGCCCCTAGAGTTTTAAGAGGTGTTTTTTTTATTGTGATTCTGTGAGTGGGCATGGCTTGTGCATTGATCCAGGCCAACTATGCCAAATTTAATTGGGATAATAACATGCTCCTATGAAATGATGTGAACCATTTTGCATAATGATATTGGAAAAGGCTTAACTCATTTGTTGTATCACAAAACCAGTATTCTATATTAACTCCTTTGTTTAATAACATATATATATATATACATATATGTATAGGTTATATTATATATCTGATATCTGATATCAACTTTTCCACACATCAGAAATATAATGATAATATTTCATAATATTTTACTGTTGTTTTGAGACAGGGCCTTCTGTAGCCCAGGCTGGTCTTGAACTCACTATGCAGTTGAAGATGATCTTGAACAGTAGATACATTTGTCTCTTCCTCCTAAAATCCAGGAATACAGGTATGTGGTACCATGGGTGGCTTCTGTTTTCAGAGTTCTAGATGCTGTAAATTAAGAACAAACTATATCTCTAGTGAAGGGAAGGTTCCTGAACCCTAATTTGTACTTGGGAGAATGTGCTGGGTTACAAATAAACACATGGGTTGTTCATCATTTCTCCTAAGTCACTATATGCATTTGATAATGTTCCCACCAAGACAGTGTGATGTGTCTGCAGCCAGGTGCATGCTTGGGTCTGGCAGAGCTTCAGAACCCTGCTCACAATATTCTAATCAATACCTGTGTCGGAGGTCACAGTTATCCATTGTCAATAAATGAAAACTATGATGCTGCTTTTAAGCCAATTGGGTATTTAGAGTGGACTTCCTTTGTATAATATAGCTCAAGAAAATAGATTGTGCTGGGTCTCCAAAATTGAGTTTCTTGGCTACTAGTTTAGGTGAGCTCAAGCTCCAGTGCAGGATCAAAAATCAGTTGTTTCCTGATATCTGGGAGATGTTATGGTCTCTTGAGATGACAATCCTCTGGGCGTGACCTCCAGCAATGGCTGCAGATGCCTCTACCATCTGTCTCTTCTTTAGAAAACAATCCTGCATCCTGTAATGTATCCCATCTAAATATATTTAAAGGAAACTGTATTCTGAATTTGTACTAGAGACAGCAGATACACAGAGTCCTGTTGCTAATGAAGCCCACTGAACCCCCAAAAGCAATGGTTACAAATACATTGTTTACTGCAAAGCAAGCACATGAGCTCATTGTTGCAAAAATCAGGCGGGGAAAACAGACAGTGCTCCCATTGCCTTCCTCTTGAGGGGTATTCCCAGAGTGATACTCACCTCTCCCTCTCTCCCTGTACATGTGCGTAAACACGTCTCACCTGTGTTTAGGCACATGTATATAGATTCATGTTGTGGATGAGGATGTGGAGCCAGAGAATGACAGTGGGTGTCTTCCTCCTGTTCCTTTAATCACAGAGGCAGGTTCTCTCCCTGAACTTAGAGTGTGTGGGTTCACATAGACTAACTAGTAAGCTTGCCTGGGAATGCCCTATCTCTACCTCCCAAAGGCTAGGATTACAGGCCGACTGACCCATCATCAGATTGTGTGTGGGTTTGTTGAGGAATCAACTCCAGTCCACATGATTATATAGCAGTTCCTTTATCCATTGAACCATCCTCAGCACTGGAGATGTCCCTCTTTCACAATCAATCCTCCATACATAGATATTAAAAAAATAGTCCAGTGAATTTCAGCAGGCATAACTTGCTGCTTCCCTATGTGTAGGCTCGACCTTTTCCAAACCTACTTTAGTTGGGGTTCTTTAATTCTTACACTCCCTTTCCAACCCACCTACCCTAGACAGGAGAGAAAGGAGATTTATGGGAACAGGAGAGGTAGACCTTTTTTATACTCAGTTTCCTGGAGCAATTCCCCCGGCATAGTCAGAAGGATTTCAGCAGACCATCAACTCCACCAAAGTTGTTGCTAGAACCTGGAACAGTAACCGAAACCCAGAGCAGCAGCCAGAACCCGGAGCCCTGAAGCGTTCTCTGGAGCGGTTCTCTCTAGAAGTGTTTTGAAGTGGAGCAATGAACAGCCGAACAATAGCAAGACCCAAAGAGCCCCACTTCCGCTTTTGGGCTCATATATGTATCTCCTCTCAAAGTCTGTACTAAGATATGTTTCAGCTGGCAAAAACCAAGGCCCAGCGTGAGGTGGTTCGTCTTCTAGTGGATAAACATCACCTGCTCTCTCCCAAGTCTGTTCCCCATCCCACACTTGGGATCAACACAATAACGTGTTTACATCCACTACATGTCCCACACTTGGGATCAAAACAAAGACCTATTTATAGCCACTACACTTATAAATATCCTTACGTAACCAGCCCAACAGCAGGGATGTGAGAGGCCTCTGTGTGATGATGCCCAAGGGCTTCCCATCCTTGAGCTTTCTAGCAAGGCTGCATCCTTGATTCCTCTTGCTCTGAGGACTCCAGCTCCTTGGATGAGCAGCTCCTCGTTTCCCATCTTTCTGCGTAAGCCGCCACAGGAGTGCCCAGCCTCTAATACTGAGAGGGAGCCTAACGAATTCCTTGAAACATAAACATTGCATTGATTCTTCTACAGAACCCCAACCATCCCAACTGACTCAGCACCCACAATACGCTAAGCCCCACGGGACAATTGTTCCACGTGTGTTATGGCGTTATCTGTTGCTCGCAGAGTCCAGTCTAAGCAGTGCGGTCATAAAGCAGAAGAACGCGATGAAGATGCCAAATGTACAATAACACTGAAAGGGAGTGTCATCATAGTCGCAGCACGCGTTTACAACTGATACTTCAATGCAGCAATTTTATTATGTGTGCATCCATTATCCGTTTCCCCATCGAGGGGCTTAGTGTCCTTTTAAATATTCAGTGTGGAAATCCCTGGAGCTCAATGTTTGTTCAGCATCCTCACTTTCTGCTATGAAGTTGACCACAGAAGAGAGTAGTGCTGCTGAGCAGGCACTCAATGACTCTTAACGCTAGTGCACATGCCTGTACCTCCAATCCTATCAATAAACCCAGCATCTGATCTCCGTTACTTGTTACTTGGTCGTGTGCTAGTGCCATCAATGGACTGAATGTTCATAGCCATGGATTTCTTTACTTATTTCATAACTATGTATAATAGATATCATAGTGTGTGTATTAATACCATTAACATAAAGCTTCTTTAGGTTTGCATGTTATTTTTGAGACTTCTCTATATTTTCATATATTAGGAATTGGTTGTCTTTATCCAATACCAATATTTCATTTTGGAGTCTGCTTACTTACTTTGTGATAGACACCTGGACTACTTCTAAGCTTTCTCTGTCATACATAAAGCCAAGGGAATAGTTATTTACAATGTCCCAATGATCATCTGTAGATAATGACACATACATAACTGTATGATTGCCTTGGAGCAGCTATGCCTTATGATGGGCTTACGTTTAACTCTTTAAACTGCCGAGTAGACTTAAAAGACAGCTGTACTATTTCATTCCCTCACTAACAATATACTCAAACACTTGGTGCATATCCATGTGTACTTGTAGTATTGCCAGTCATTTTAATTTTAGCCACATGAGGTCACGTGACCTGTATCTCTCACTGTGATTGTGACTCAGATTTCAATGAGAACAAGACTCCCATGGCTTTGGTGTATTTATGGGCTATTTATGCAAATATCCATGCAACCCATTCCCCTGCTTTCAGCTTTTATTATTAAGCTGTAAAAGTTAAATGTAGGCTCAATTTTCTTAACCAATATATTTTGTTAACAACTTAGTGACCGAGCATACGTCACTTATAACCCGACTAACCAAAGACAATAGGAAATGAGGATTAATGGACACAATAACAAAAGCGTAAGGATATCAGTTGCAAGGAACGATTCTCCTGGCATGAGCAGCAGGAATTCTTCTGCTGGAACCTGGAGTAACCAGAACCCAGAACCTCAGCAGGAGCGGTGCCCCGAAGTCTTCTCTCAGTGGTTCTCTCTAAGAGCGTCTCAAAGTGCAGCAACGAACAGCCAAAACTATCCCAAGTCTCCAAAAAGCCCCGCCTCCAGTTCTGGGCTCATTTATATATCTCCTTCCAGAGTCTGTTCACGGGATCTTTTCACCAGGCAACAATTAAGCGCGGCAACAATTAAGCTCCTGCATGAGGTGGTTGCTCTTCTAGTGGATTAACCTCACCTGTTCTCTCATGAGACCATTCTGATCCCACACTTGGAATCCTAAAAAACAGGTTTATCTCTCCTTCAGTTAAATGTGCAACTATTTGTTAAACTAATCTTAATTATTAGGCCTTCGTTTAATACTATTTTCAAGTATATCCTTCTAAGTGAATCATTTACTTATTTTTCACATCATAGCCATTGAAGTTCTGAAACTGTCTTACTTCTGACAAAAAATAATTTTATCATGCTCCTCCTCTTTTGAACTCTTAGAATCACTTGCTTTCCCCCAAGTTATCAAAATATTAGTTCACATATTTCTCTAAAAATGATACATTTCAACTATGGCATTTCCTAATCTACCTCAGATTATTATTTTTTTTAGCATGTCAGAAATTACAGTTTAGTTTTCAGTACAGTCTGTGGAAAACATCAACTTTTATCCTCTGTGTTCTGCTGGTCTGATTCTTGACTCTCATAGGTTAACTGAGCTTTTGATTCTTGGGCCTTTTCTACTGTGTCCCAGGCAGAAAGTTCAGAAGTCATTTTCATGACAGTCTAAGTCTGAATTTGCTTATGAGTTTTCAAGTTAATTTGGAATCTGTACAAACCCTTATGCAAGCAACAGAGGAGTACATTATGAAAATATTTTTCTAGCATCTCCACAAAACTTCCCACATTGCTATATACATTTCTGTTTTCTAATCTTGACATTGTTACAAGCATCGTCTGTCCTCTCAATATATGTGAAAATATGTATCCATGTAATTTTATTCATTAGCCTCATACTGTACAGAGATGCTAAATGCATTAGGTGGTTCTTAAAGCCACTTGAAAGGTTTCTGAGAATACTCTGTTTAAACAACGGTGCATTCTGCAGATAGAGAGTTGTGTTCCTTCCTTGGTCATCTTCCTGCCAGCAACTTGCTAACTTGGTGGTTACAGAACTAGTATATTTAAAAATAACAAAAGCCTCCTTTTCCCCTTTGTTCCCAGTGTTTGGGGAATTCTGCATAATGGATAACTATGTTACCTATGTAATTTATCTTTTATTAATTTCAAAAGATCCAATTTCCTTCATAACTTCTGAATAATTTGAATACGATTGACAGGGGTCAGTTACGCATTTTCATACCCTTCAGACATGCTCATATAACTATTTTCTTTATTCTGATAATATGAATTAATTGCATTAATTTTAATCATTAAACTGATGTTTAATCTGAAATAAACACCATATGTCCATGATATACTATGAAGAATGAATTCAAGCCTACATCCCTAAGAGTATCAACTTGTAATTTTTCTACTTGTGCAACCATTTTTGAGCTTTAATATTAGAATTATTCCTTTTTTCACAAAAGAGTTAAGATGTCATTAACCTTCAGCAATCTTATTCAGAACTCATAGTCTTTAAAGGTTTAATAAAATTCATCAATAAATAATGTTATTTGTGTGCATAGCTAGTGGTGGTGGTGGTGGTCTGTGTGTGTGTGTGTGTGTGTGTGTGTGTGTGTGTGTGTGTATGCATTGGGTGTGTATATTGGGTTGTATGTGTATGAGGGTGAGTGTGCATGTGGTGCATGTGTTGATGTATGTGAACATGGTGCTATAGATTTCATTAATTTTCTCATCATAATACTTCATCATTACTTAACGTATATGGAACTTTCATTTCTGATATTCGTCATTAGTATCTGTTTTTTAAGTTTTTCAACATTAATTTGGGAGTTATCCATTTTGTTGATATTTTTTAAAGATTAATTTTGACTTTGTCCTTTTTCTTTCTTATTTAGTTTTTATTTAATTCTACATTTATTCATATTGTTAGGGATATGCTTTGCTCTTTTATTCTCTAGCTATTGAAGTGAACTAGAGCGAGTGCACTCTAGGCATCTCTTCTTGCTATAGGAGTTTAAAACTACAGATTGTCTTCTCCACCTTAGAATCCTGAATGTCTCCCAAGTGTGGTAAAAGCCTGCTTCCCAGCCATGATGCTTCTGGGAGACCATCGACTATATTCAGACTTGTAGGTGATTTGGGATGCCAGGCTCAGTGTTTTCTCCCTCTCCCCCATGAAGTGAACAGCTTCTTCTTTGGTGTAATCCTGCCAGAGCCCAGATTAACAGGGTCAGATGGCTGGGTGCTGAAACCTTAGAAATCACAAGCAAAAACAAACACTGCCCTCCCTTAAGATAACTCGCTGGTGCTTGTTTGTATCAACAAAAGGGTAAATAGCACTACAATTCTTTAATTATATTTTAAGTTTGATAAGTCTTATTTTAATATAATTTAATGAAAAGCAGTTCTTATGTATTTGTAACTTTGCCTTTGAATCATGAATTCTGGAGAACTGTGCAACTCAAGTTTCAAACACTTTAGAATTTTCTTCTACATGTTATTTTGTATAGTTTTTATTTAGTAATTTTATTTTTTCATGAGAACTTTGCACACGAACAAAGCATGTAAAACACTCCTTATTCTCCTCTGCCAACTCCTCCCATGTTACTCATCCAAATTAATATCTCCTATACATGTACATATATACATACATATATATATCAAGTTAGCTGTGTTGGTACAGTATGCACATATGTCTAGGGCTGACCACTTGGTGATTGGACAACCTGTGAGAGAGGTCCTCTCTGAGTGGACTGATTTTCCGGCTCTCAGCAAGCACTGATCGCCTTTAGTCTTCTTCTAGGACTGGGACAATGTTGAACTCCCCCTAACTACAAACTACAATGGCATGTAACTGATGTGGCCACTATGATGGCCTTGTTCAGACTAGCATATTGTAGAGATTTCAGGTGTGCAGCCTACCTGTGATGTGCAGAAGACTGTCTCACAGCTGACATCCAGTCTTCTGGCTGTTACATTCTCAGAAAATACATGCCAAAGGGTTTTTAATCATCTTGAGAGTGTTCAGGCCTATTTAACAAGATAACATATGATCTCCCAACAGATAAAAGATCAAAGGTTTTGTTTTTTATTGGTCTTTTTTTTTTTTTTTGGTCCAGTTCACTGGCTCTCAACCTTCTTAATGCCCCAGCCTGTTAATACAATTCTTCATGTTGTGATGATCCTCAATCATAACATTATCTCACTGATACTTCATAACTATAATTTGTTATTGTAATGTAAATATCTGATAAGTAGAATATCTGATATGCAACCCCTAAAGTCTCGATCAGTGGATTGAGAACTGTGGGTGTGGCTTTTGTGTCAATGGTGAGAAAATGGCATCAACAGCCTCATCTGTGGCTGTGCAGTAGCCTACAGATCTCAAGAATTAAGACTGTGCTTGTTTTATGAATTTTAAAGTTCTTATAAAAACTGGGTTAAAATTCTTTTCCACTTATACCCACAGGTCACACATCAGATATCACAGACACTAAAGAACAGGTACTGAGTACAGAGTAAAACATTAAACCTGTCACATTCTATGGACTTTCTGATTTCAGACTATGAGGAACAATTACTGAAAGCACTGTTGTTAGACAGGCTTATACTAAACATTTAAGCATATTCTATGGATAAATGTGAATAAAATGCTGATTCTCCTTATAGCTTGCACAAGTTGGTGGGCTATCATTATTGGGATTCATCTGGAAAATTAAAACACGTATGTATGGTGTGATGTTTACATCTTAATGTGTCTATGTCTCTAAAATAATAAAGAACATCAGCATTTTTCTCATGTGCCATTGTGTTGAATAAACTAGACTGTTTATAGATATTAGCAATAATGATATGACAACCACATCTTTTCTTTCAGAGTGTTAGAATCATTTGACTTTGGATGTGTGTACATGACAACATTTTGTGGGCACATTGTATACTAGAAATAGGAAGTTGTACATCTTAAGTTGTCTATAAGCTTAGATTTTTCAAAACATACTTTATGTAGGGTTCTTAAACACTTCAATTTCACTTCTAACCCACCAGAGGAAGGGGAGAAAAAGTTTTAATAGAAAAAAGGGATTGTTGACCTGTTTAGACATAGTTCCTTGGGCCAATTCCAGTCAGTGGTGTCAGGACACCAGTCCTGTCCAATAGGCAACACCAAAAAGCATCAGGAATCCATAGTGGTGGCACAATCCAGCAGAAACAGCAAGGTTCTGCTGAACTGGCCTGAGTCAGTGGAAGCAGGCAGAATCAACCAAAGTACCAAGGTTCTCTGACACATTTCTCTGTATGAATGAAGACCAGCAAAGACCAACAAAGACCAGCAAAGGCCAACAAACAAACGCATGATGTACCAATGCAAAAAGCATCGCCCTACTGTCTGTGGTTCTGTTTATACTCATTGTAACCATCACACGCCCTCTCATATGTCCAGTTCTAGCAAAACATCACATGCCCTCTCACGAGACATCTTCCAGAAAAACACCATATGACACAACTGTGTCTTCAAAGAAACCAGAAACTTCCTCTTCAGCTGTCTTTCATAAATCTTGACACTTGCTTAGTTTCAATAGAGTAGGAGTACACAGGGTAATTCCAAAAGTATGTGGCTCGTGAGACGCCTCGATTTGGTGATTCATTAATTCGATAAATATTAATTATCCAGCGTGACAGACAATGCTGCCCAAAATCAAATCATCACTTGACTCAGATTTGTACTGCGGTCATAAGGGGCTAAGAAAAGATGAATATGGAGTCAAAGTGATCATAAGGAGGTCTGTCCAGATAACCCAGAGGGTAAGGGCTCCTGCAACCTAGGCTGATAACCTGAGTTCTGTTTTTGGCACCACTATGGTGGGAAGAGAAGGTTAACTCTGGAAAGCCACCTTTTGAGCTGCACACTTATGTTGTGTCACAGGCTTGCACACATACACACACACGTAAATAAAGGTAAAATTTTTAAATAATTAAAATCATTGCTGAGCTTGCTGCTTTGATACATATGCAGTATAAAATATATTCAGGACTTTTTAAGAACTGTCCTAATCCAAAGCCAAATTTCATTTTCAGTTTTTGTTGTTTTTTTTTAAACGAAACTCAAGTAGCCATTCCTAGAGCACATTTAAAAGCAAACATTCTAACAACATATAATCTAATATATGTTAATTTGATACATGCTGAGGAAAGACTAAGGAAACATTAAATATCTTTGTTTTCTGTAATTAAATTACTATATTTCTACATGAGCAAAAACTTCATAAATAAAAATTTAAAAACAGTGTAATTTTAAGCCTAAAATATGTGAGAGCTGTTTCTTGCAGTTTTCATTGATTTCTGTGCCTTACCAGCATTCAAAATGCAAAGTGCACATGCCGTATGTTCAAAACCAAGGCTGCAGTGATTTCACACAATGCAACAAAGGTGATCATTGCCAGATACACCAGGGATTTGACAAGTGCTTAACTGTCTTAATTTTTGGTCATTACTAGTTCTGAAGCCTTTTATTGTTTCCAAATTTATGTCCCTACTCTCATTTAATTGTGGTCCTTACATAGGGTCATGTTCCATGTCTCAAAGTCTGAGAAGCTGGAGTCTTAAGAAAGCTAGAAACACATATTTCACTGATTGGAAACTTGATTGGCAGCTGGGAATGGTGGTACACATCTCTACTCCCAGCACTCAGGGAGGCAGAGGCAGATGGATATCTGTGAGTTTACCTGGTCTACAGAGAAATTCCAGGACAGCCAGGGCTACACAGAGAAACCCTGTCTCACAAAACCAAACCAACAAAACTTGATCATCACTTCCTGGTACATTTCCTCTCGGATACCCATTTCCTTCGTTCATGCATTCTTTAGGATGCTCCCCAGAACTATACTGCAGGCTGAGATCGCCCCAGGGCTTGGTAAAACAACGGATGCCTACTCTACCTCTCACATCTACTAAGTCCTAGGAAATGCTGCAGGATTTGATAGTGTGTGTGTGTGTGTGTGTGTGTGTGTGTGTGTGTGTGTGTGTGTGTCCTGGTGATTGCCTTGTTCAGCAAAGTTGGAATTTGGAAGGAAATGTGATGCCCAGTGTCTTTCATCCTGATATGAGGGGAAGCAAGAAACAATAAAGAATACAAAATGACAGCAAGTAAGTGATTATGTAAAGAGGAAAATTCCTAAGAAGCTTCCTATTCCTTTTTTAAGAGAAACTTTGGTAGATAACATAATCTATCTGAGAAGCCCTGTAGGAAACATTTTAAACTAAAACACTTAAAAATGCACAATAAAAAAATTATATCATATATACCAACAGCGCCCATTTCACCAGGATCTGAATAAAATGTCTTTATAATTTTTTAAAAGGGCTTACTATTCAACTCAAGTTCATCATTTTTTCCCAATAAAAATAGGTTTTAGAGGAGCCCCTGTGTAATTTTCAAATGTTTTCTTCCCTCTTTTACTAGTCTCAGTAAGAATCACATGAGATTTCCCCATTGGAGAACGGGGCTCCCATGTAATAGACAGCATGATACTGTCCCCATCCGAACCAAAACTCAAGGCCTAACAACAACAACTGACATTTCCGAATGGCCCTCATCAGTTAGGATGAGAGGAAGGTCCTGAACAGCAGGGATGGGGGCCTAGTATTTACAAACGGAAGGCTTACAATCTCAAGCTCTGGGGCCTGGAGGGGTGGCTCACTGATGCTACTGTTATAGAGGACCCTGCTTCAGTTACAGCATCCAAACGGTAGCTCACTACCACTCTTAGCTAGTGTTAAGTGTCAAATGCCCTCTTCTGGTCTTGAGGCACCAGGCATGTGTGTGGCACACACACATATATGCAATCAAAACATGCAAACACATAACAATAAGTAAATCTTTCAAAAAATTCTCAAGATTATGTATTCACTTATATGACACATAGTTGCAGAAACATTATTGAGCTGTGTGTAATTAGGTAAAGCAATACCCGAAAGTATCTAATTAAAAAACTAGTTATTTTTCCTTTTGGATTAAAAATTGTTTCTAGGTACCTATATTACAAAGTGGGAAGACATATATAAAGGTTACTGTGGGTAAAGTTGACTAAAAATGATTCCTAAATTATTGTATATATACATACATACTTAATTGCTATTGTTATTATCCATATACATACATATACAAATAGAGAGAACAATTGGGAAAAGAACATTTTGAAATCCCATTAGACAGAAAAATGTAGAGTGCTTCAAGTTATTTCCCTTTTACCAGCAACGGAAAAAGTACATGAGTTCTCACTGTGTAGCTTTGCACACGACTTTCTTTCTTCAGTGCAGCGCCATTCTATGAATATTTTTGTTTTTCATCTTTTTCTTTTTGGGAAACATTTCAGACAAACAAATAAACCATAGTTCATTTTAACCCAGTGACTTTAGATAACTTTGTTTCCACAATTTTGCCACAGTGAACACTATAATAAATGTTTTACCCTGAATCCTTTGCCTGTGTCGTTAATCATTTCATTAGGAGGGATGTCTCTACTGAGAGGGAGGCTGGGTATAGTGGGGACAATAGATGCTGTAATTGTCTGAGGTCTCAAAGGCTGGCACAACACTTTGCAGAAAAGTTGTATGAACTCAGTCGCTCTCCAGCAGTGCCTAATTATGTCCACTACACTGCTCACACTCACGTGGAGTAATATTAATTACATGCTCTTTAAATTTGAACTATATTATCACCTTATCATTAACTGTACTTTATCAGAAATAAAACTTACTTTATATCTTCACATATAGTTATAAAATAGAGGAGACAATAGTCTACTCCATTACTTCTTTGAATTCCAAGAACTGAATAAAGATTTTTTTCAATTAAGAAATGCAAATGAAAGTCACTTCTGTCCTGTGATGGCTGCTTTCAAGGCTGACTGGGAGAATGTGTCACTTTTGCATATGTGTTCTGTATTCCTTGTTATTTGGGAGTTTGGAAGTCGTGGAAGATAGCGAGTGCACCAAAGCATTGTTTCTATATCAGTGCAAAAGACTTTGCTTCTAGTTTCAGTTCTTCTCACAATGTAAGATGCTACACCACGATGTCACAGGCTCCTCCCATCACACTTGATCATTACTGTCCAGGGGTCATAGTAAAATATCTAACATTACTAGATCCATGTGGGTTGTGTTGTTGTTAGGTTTTATAATAAGTTTCAGATTGAGTCAAAGAGGAAAAGGAGCTTTTCAAACATTATGAAAAATTATTTGTGGTTATATAGTATGTCTTATATAATTATATATATTTCTTTAATATTTGATTAATTTATTCATATTACATCTCAACAGTTATCCCATCCCTTGTACCCTCCCATTCCTCCCTCCATAATTATATTTTATGCTATATTTAGATACATACACACACATATGTGTGATTGGGACAGGTTTCACTCTATAACAAAGGATAGAATCAAATTTATATAAATTACCCTGCCTCCACCTAATTTTCTTTTAGAATAATAGAAATTTTATTTTCCTTAATATGTAAAGTATTTTTAATATCAGATATGTGTGTGTATGTGTCTATGTAGCTTTAGGTTGTGGTATGTTGTTTTTATGCATTCAATTCTAGAACATTAAAATGGAGCACATTCACACACACACTCAAATACTCAGATATATATTCCTCCCTTTGTACTTAATCACAGAATCCCGATACTATGCAAGCTGTAAACATGTCATACCGAAATACATATTTTTTTTTGTACGTGATGAATCTAAATGTTGTGTTTTCAATTAAAAGAACTAATACATTTTACCGGAACACTAGCACTGGGTTTTCTTTTTAAATGAACATGAATTAAATATGAAACGGATAAAACACAGTCTGTAATCATGAACTGTAAATCCTATAAGCCAAGGTTTAAAAGCAATGAAATCTAAATACACTCACACGTTAGGTAGAAGCCAGTCTCCTTTTGACTGACAAGGGAAGAGCTTTCTGAGGCATTGGTGCCTGAGCTCCTGTCACTGGCTTTTCCAGGTGTAAGAGAAAAGGAATTGAAACAGCAAAGGCGAAGCAAAAGTGAGCACTTGTAAGTCTCTTCCACTCTTCCAGTAACTCGGAATGTCATTTCAAAGTGCTGCTTTCCTCTCCAACTCCTCAAATGATTACGGGTAGATGCTAAAATAAATTAACAAGAATCAAAACCATCTGCAAACCTCTCAGCCAAGCCAGCCAGGACATTATGGTCAAGGCCCTTCCCTTGGCTGCTTCTGAACACTAGGGTGACCCTTGTGCATTGGGGTTAGGCTTGCTAGAGTTGATCCTATTAACAAGCCAAACTCTACACTGTGTTTATTAGATAAAGCCTTTCATTGAGAGCTTGGTAAGTCAGAGTTACAAAGTGTGTCTCCTAACAGGCAGAAGCCTCACGTCTGTCTACGTGCAGAGGAATGAAGAATAGAAGATTTTAAAAAGGAATCTTCTTTTTCTTTAGCCAAACTGCTATCCGTAAGAGCTTCAAAATAACTGTTTCACTGGATTTCTTGAATGCCTTAGGGCCCCCAGGCTAACAAATGTATTGAAACATAGACCGTAGAACCCCAAAGAAGTGCTAAATTCAAGGTCCTGTGCTTGAAGACAAGTGCTGTCTGCTTAATTAACATGTCACTGCCTGGACCGCCAGGTGTCCCTTAGAAGTCACCTGTGATTATTGATCCATCTAACCTGCATGGGAGTTGACAAGATAATGTGGCAATACCAGCTCTGGGCAAAAAGATGTGTAAAGACTTGTTTACCTAAAAAGGTGAGGGCCTGTGGTACAGGTTGGTACTTGTGGAACACTTATATTGTGGATATTTGGTGTTAATTATTTAGATACACAGATTAGAAATGTGTTGAAACTACCAGAGATTTTCAAGCTCCCCTTGAGCCCTAAGTGTAGGGAGGCTGTTTAGATACAATAAGGTTGACTTCAGAACTAGAGAGCTGTATGTAGCTGTCTCTTCACATTTGCTTCTTTAATCGTGAAAGCACATAAATACACAAGCATGTCTAAGCTAGAGATAAACGCAGAGTCACACGCATATGCGCATTTTAATAGTTTTCCACTGGAATCTATAAGTGTATTACTGTTGTTACTCAAATGGAATGGTGGTTTCCTTCCTGCTGGATAGCTCCTAGAAGGAAACACAGCATATAATATGACTTACCCACAATTTCCCTGTCTTAAAAAATACGTAATACGTAACTGAGACAAAAATGAGAGACGGGTCCAAGGATTGGCTTTTGTTATTTAAGCAAACATAAAGGTGCAGCCAGCACTTTCCATTTCTCAAGAGAAGCCTAGCAAGCCCTCGGTGCACTAGGTCCACGACCCTTTACACACACCTCGCAGGATAGACTCCTGGAATCACGGCTCTAGGCTGAGACCAGAAATGACTTAATGCTTGCTTTCAAGAGCCTAGCAGAAATTCTTCAAAGAAAGCAAAAATAGAGTAATTTCACGTCTCACAAGAAGGGGTGAAAGCATGCTGACAGGATCTGTCAGGAGTCACTGGGTTGACTGGTAACCAACGTCAAGGAGCAATCCAAACATCTGACAGACCGTGTATAAGGAAGACACTGGAATATATACAAAATTTGATAATTAGCAGGATATAATATAGAGCAAAGAAAGAACATTTTGTGGATTCTGTCCTATCATGAAAAAAAACAAAACAAAACAAAACAACAGTTCACTTTACTAATCTTTTTTCTTAAAGTTTCATGATTTCTTAAGTTGAAACATTTTTCCTTTCCCGGTTGCTATGCAACAAATCATCCTTAAACTCAGTGACTTAAAACAATTAGGATTTTGGGGGTCTTGCATGGTTCTCTGTGTTGTCATGGTGTAGTGTGTGTGGTGGGGAAGAAGAGGTTTTTGTTCTCATGAGGTCATGTGACTAGATCCAAATACAATACGACTTTGAGTTTGGTGGGAAGGTGAACTTGAAGATTCCAAGAAGAGTGCTCACAGTTCTTTCTAACCCTCCATGCCATTTGGGCTTCTCAAAGGTAGTAACTAGTTCCCAACAAGAGGTGTTCCAGTGAATGAGGATTTCTCAGGCCTCTGCTGTCATTTTCTTGTTAGTATTCATATTCATAGAATAATAAAGGCATTGATTCTCTGGGAAGGCACAAAAGTAATTGTATCTGAGACTTCTATTCACGCTCCTCTCAGAAGCAGCTTCCAGAAACAGAACTGGGCAGGAGAGGACAGAGGCTAGCAAAACTATGTCCTGTGCTTATATGTAGCTTCCTAAGGGTCTCAAGGAAACTCTGAAGCCAAGGCTCATATAGAGTTGGGCCAACCATAAGGAGCGCTGTGAATGAGTCTCTTGCCCCCTTCCAGTCAGCTCTCAGCTGAGATCTGTTCTGGGTGGAATAAGAGTGCTGGGGGTACGTAGGCCTTCTGGTGAGAAAAGTCAGAGAATGCGACCACCCTGAGTTCTTTAACAGGCAGCCCTCACAGATGAACCTAAGAAACAGAGTTTCTAGGAAAAGGGCTTGGAGAAAGGGAGGGGTAAGGAAGCTTCCTGAAGAATGGAAACGGAGAGACAACCTACTCAGTTAAGCCCTCATCATAGGAAGCCAAGCAGCAAGGACATGGTTCCCCGACAATTTCTTACAGAAGCCACCTGAAGGTGTGTTTGTTCCTGATGATATAGTCTAGAGCAACACAAAACTGTATGTTTAAAATTTTTAAATTCTGTCCTGCTTTAAGGAATGTAAATCCTACACATCATTGGGTCTCAACAAAATGAACATTCAGTTAATTATGCGGTATAGTCATGAGATTGAAAAGTCATTTTAGAACTAAACAGAGACTTCTCAACAGAACAATATCGAATGTCTAAGAAACACTTAAAGAAATGTTCAACGTCCTTAGTCACCAGAGAAATGCAAATCAAAATCACTCTGAGATTCAATCAAACACCCATAAGAATGGCTAAGATCAAAACCTCAAGTGACGCATATGCTGGCGAGGATGTGGAGAAAGGAGAACACTCCTTCAATCCTGGTGGGAGTACAAACTTGTGCAACCACTTTGGAAATCTGTCTGGTGCTTTCTCAGAAAATTGGGAATAGAGCTTCCTCAAGACCCAGCTATTCCACTCCTTGGAATATACCTAAAAGATGTTCCACAACATAACAAGGACATATGTTCAACCATGTTCATGGCAGCCCTATTCATAATAGCCAGAACCTGGAAAAAACCTACATGTCCCTCAGTCGAAGAATGGATAAAGAATCTGTGGTACATTTACACTATGGAATACTACTCAGCTATTAAAAACAAGGAAATCCTGAAATTTACAGGCAAATTGAAGGAACTAGAAATGATCATCCTGAGTGAGTTAACCCAGACCCAGAAACGTACACATGGTATATAGTCACTTATAACTGGACTCTAGCCCAACAGAGATGTTCCCTGAAAGTTTTCACTTAGCAGGAGACTGGGACTTCCTATTGGGACTCCAGGTGAGAGAGGTAAGGGAGAATGGAGAAACAGAAGGATCCAGAGGATCCTAGAAACCTGTAAGAAGAAGATCATGATGGGTGAATCTGGAAGCAGAGGTGTCTGATCAAACTGCTGTACCAACCAAGGACAATGTGTGCAGTAAACCTACAACCCCTATCCAGAGCTAGCCAATGCACAGCACATTTTCCACATTTGTGTGCAGAACAGGGACTGACTCTGACCTGAACTCTTGTGCCCCCTATTTGACCACTTCCCCTTGGTGGGGAGACACAGTGGCAGTCCGAGGAAGAGTAAGCAGGCTACCAGGATGAGACCTGATAGGTCTGTGACTATGCTGTGGGGAAGGAGGTCCCCTTTTGTCACAGACCTAGGGGGAGGGGAATATGATGAAAGAGGGAGGGAGGGAGGAACAGGAAGATACAAGTGAGGGGATAACAATTGAGATGTAATCTGAATAAATTACTTAAATAAAAAATAAAAATTAAAAAAGTCATTTTAGAAAGTTGATAAAAAACATACAACCACTAGGAGAAGTAGAAGACTTGAACACTCCAAAAATCTGAGAATGTCCCATTTCAGGACAGGTTCACAATTGATGGATAAGGAAAGCTTTCTAAACTAAAGCTCTAATCTAAAGATTCACTATTTTAATTAGTCTAAGTGTATACATCATAAGTGATGCTAGTCTGTGTTTTCTGGTATCCACCTTTAATTCTTAAATCAATGTAAGATAGTCACGAGCTATATAAAATCATATCCATGACAATGGCTTCTTTTTGACTTCACACAAAGACCAAGGACCAAAACAACCGAAAGAAGAACTCAGGCACATTCACTCTCAAATATTCCACCCATTTGATAGGAACAGTTTTCAAAGCCTACAAAATTCCATGTTTCTATTTGCTAAATCAATTCTTGTGTGCTTCACTTAAGACTATGCTACTTGGTCAGCAATCTGGTTCACAAACATGTAAGCATTTATAATATGTGAACCAGATATTGAAAAAAAAAACCAGAGTCTAATGCCTTCCAAAAATTGTGGTTGAATTTAACACACTGACTGAAAGATACAGGTCTATTTATGCAAATTTACAAACATATGGCAGGTTGATGTTGAGTATATTTTGACATGACTAAGCACTAAAGGTATTTTCCCCATTTCTGAATTAAACTCTTATCATGTCCCGATGCAGTGGGTCTCAGCAACCCACTTTGACTAGAATATCTTTAGCTGCAGATGTCATTTCCTCTAGAGAATGCCACCATGTGACTACTATTTTAGGTAAGCATATTGGTAATCATTAAAAGGATTCACCATCAGCCAACTTCAGTATCCATGTAGACACCTGGCTATCAGACTGAAATGGGATAAATACAAAGAAAAACGAGAAACGACCTAATCATATGATCAGGTGGATTATCTGAGAACATTGTAATTCTCAAATTCTTTCCAATAATTTTTAAATTGTTATCATTTTACTTAATAACCTTAAAACATTTCAAACTTCAAAAAAGTGAAGACATCCACTGTGAAGTAAAAATCAAAATTAAATCTTTGGCCAAACACAATTTTGTTAACATTGTGAAATGTACAATATTCCTAGAGTGAGTTTTATTGAACTCTATCCCTCCATGAGACCCTTTAAAGGAGCCCAGGCCTCTCCGGGTGTGGGCAGCGTGGGAGAAGGCATTTAATAAGAAGCAAATGTGTGCTTTGATGCCGATAACCTGTCAGAGTGCATGGAACAATACATAGAATCACAAGGAAACCATTGTTTTCTCTCATCAGTGGAAGGAACTGAGAGCTGAAATGCGCAGAGTTTGCCACGCATGGGCATGCTGATTAGGAGCCCGCTTCACATGGCTAGCATGGAAAGGGACACTGATGAAGGAAGGCGTTGATTCAGCAGTCTCTGGGTTTGTCAGAAAAAGAGATGGAGCTAAAGCATACAAGGCTATAACCCTTCTTCTGCCAGGTTCTAGTGGTGTCGTTTCTGCTGCTTCTGATCAGGGGACACTGTCAACATGTGTCCTCATCTCCTGTCTTTGTTCACATTCAGGTGCATATTTCTTCTTGGACTTTCTTTTTAAACATTTATTTCTCTCTGTCTCTCTGTGTGTCTCTGTCTCTGTCTCTCTCTTCTCTCTCTCTCTCTCTCTCTCTCTCTCTCTCTCTCTCTCTCTCTCTTTCTCTCTCTCTCTGTATGTGTGTGTGTGTGTGTGTGTGTGTGTGTGTGTGTGTGTGTGTGTGTGTGTGTGTGTAGAGTGTTTGCACATGTGTGGCACAGAAGGAGTTTAAAAGTGAGAGGACAGATTTGTGTTTATTCCAGAAACCAACCTCAAGTCATCAGATTACCTACTGTGCCATCTCTCTGGCCCAGCACTGGTGGTTTTAAAATCAAAACATCAATATGCTTTGAAAAAACACTGAAGACGAGCTACATCCCGCAGTATTTAACCTTCAGCCAAGATTCCATTCTTTATGTAAAGATAAGTAAGCACACCCATGTTGTCAACACGCCCATTTTGTCTTTAACAAATTGTAAAAATACGCATATGCCGAGGAATTATTTTAAAGTAAATTTCTTTATGATTTAATACCAGCAAATGTTTGATTGTGTCTATTTTATATACCATATGTCCCCGGTCATTAAAATTCCTTTGATGAAAGGGGCTGAATGGAAAAAGTTTGAACGCTCTCACTCTAGATCAAGCACTGGTTAATCACAGTCATTCAGTGAGAGGCCAGAAGGACAGGGCCTCCCTCACTGTTGAGCAGACCACACACTCCTCTGGCTGCAGATCTTCCCAAGAGCCTCTTTCCTACAGCAAATCACGAACCAATTCTTCCTTGTTTCCACATGTCTCCAGAAATGTCTGCATCTTTCCCAACCCCGTGACAGAGTTTTCTTGGTGATTATCTGTAGGTAAATATAAAGACAGCTATTTCTGGGTACTTACAAAAGAAAACATACATGGTGTGGCTTCACTCTCTACGTACCCTGTGTGATTTGTGACTTCTAAGAACTTTCCTTTCTTAAATGGGAGCTTTATTGAAACATAGCTCATATTCTATAAAATCTATGCATTGGGAGCATACATTATGTAAAATATGAGCACCATACCTCAGTGTACTCAGCAAGTTTTAATATAGTCAGATACGTAAAAGTCATGGCAGAAAATTTTAGAGTTTTTTATCATGTCAGGAAGAAACCCTGTCCCATCCCTTACCTGTCAATCTATTTTCCCTAGGCAACTGAGATTACAGATTTACTTGTCTGGACATTTTATATTCATGTGGTTTTTAAATATTGGTCTTTCTGTGAATGTCCTGCTTTGCTCAACATGGTGTCTTCAAAGGTGATCTATGTTGAGATGCGTGTTAGTATATTGTGTTGTATAGTATATATGTTGATACTTAATGGGTAAATCCACACATGAATCTACTGAGTATAAGGTTTATGGCCAGCTCTCTCTGTTCTAGTTGGCAGGCAAAATACAAGAACGATCTAGAACAGAAAACCTAAAGGAAGGTGGGGATATATTCAAGTGGTAGAGGCATCACCAATCATTTTCACAGACTATATAAAGACCATAAAAAGATGTCATTTCTGAGAGAAAGAGAGAGAGAGAGAGAGAGAGAGAGAGAGAGAGAGAGAGAGAGAGAGAGGGATTAATTTTATTCAAGACCCGCATACTATGTAAATATTGTTTTATGTGTTGAACATAGTTAAAATATGTTCCAGTTGTGTCCTGTATATAAGAGAAAGTTGCCATGGTTGAATCCTATCTCAATTGCTGTTTGCTTACAGATTTCCCTTAAATAAATGCATAATTACTCCAGAGCAAGGACTGCAAGTGAGTCCTGTGCTTCTTTCTCTTGGCTGTTACTTACAGGAGTGTCTCTCAAACTTAGAAGATCTTTTCTCCTTAAGAAGAAGGAAGAGGAGGAGGAGGTGGAAGAGGAGGAGAAGGAGGAGGAATAATAATAATAATAATAATAATAATAATAATAATAATAATAATAAGAAGAAGAAGAAGAAGAAGAAGAAGAAGAAGAAGAAGAAGAAGAAGAAACAAATACTGCTGACCTCTTCCTTGTAGGACTTCTCAACACATCTGTGAAGATCACAGAAATGGTGACAGGTTATCTTGAGAGACCACAACATTAAGTGGAATTCACCCCATATTTGAATGTTCCTCTTTAGAACCTTAATCCAGCCTTCTTGTTGCAAAAATGAGAAGCAGTGTAAATGAAGCTATCAACTGGCCCACTCGGCTGGCAGCTGTCTCAAGTCCTCAGACTTCAAATCACTATATCCATCCCTCCCCAGATATGGATCATATGCTACAGAATTCAGAAGCACATTGCAGGAACACAATCACATAGGCATTGGGAGAATTCTCGGAGCCATATTGGAACCAGGCTTGGACAAAGAACTGCTGAAAGACAGTTGGGAGTATGGCAAAGTGAAAAGTCAGTCCTCAAAGCAGCATCACCACATAGCATTTATTGCCCTCACATGAAGAAATCCCAAGTTTAGTTTACATAAAATATTAGTGAATGTATCATCGTCCCATCCAGGCAGTAAAAGGTACAGTTTTAGTTGAGAACAGAAGGGCCTTTTTATGAAGAGTGCAGTCATGATAACAAGTGTCTTACTAGGCACTTTGAATTTTGATTTCAGTTTTCTATCTTACACAACAACAACAACCACAACAACAAAAAACAAATCCTCTTCTGCTATGAGGCAATCTGAGACTCTATTTATTCTTATGCAACAAACCTATCTTTCTGCTCTTGTTTTTGTTTTTGCATTTTCTCTCTTCACATCTGTTTTTTTTTTTTTTTAAAGGAATTCTTTCTGGTGCTTCTTCATAGATAGCGGTCATGTGGTATAACACTAGAAACCAACGTCATAAGATAAACCTGGCACTTCCCCCAGCCATCCACTAAGGTTTAGAAATATTTTTTTGTTTTCTTTTGCACTGATTTTCTTAACAGAAAGGTTCTTTTAAGAATGCAAAAATGAGCTCAAAGTAGAAACTGCTCTCATTTCTGTACATTCACTCAACTGGCTGTTCAAAACTTAGAGAAATATTGTGCACACTTCGACATCTGTCTGTGGGCGTGAACAACAGTATGTGAGCTCTTTCCTGTTGGGTGACTAGCTCTAGGAGAGAAGTTGTTTGACTCTTGTGTAGGTCAAAAGGGTCACTCTTTACAGATTTTTCTGTGAGCCCCTCAGAGCCATCTTCCCCAGCCTCCACTCTCTCAGCTAGCCTGCTTTTCCCTCATTCGTCTGCTTTCTATATTTTTTCCTGAGGGATCTCTGTCATTTAAGAAAGGCTGTAGCTTCCATGTTCATGTGAGCATTTGAACTAAAGTGTGATGCTTCTGTGAAAATAATGATCGTGAGCTTTGTTTTGTTTGTTAGGTTGTTGTTATTTAAAAGCGAGTGAAGAGAGGAGAGTAAGGGGAAAATGGGAAGGAGGGAAGAATGGGAGGATACAAGGGATGGGATAATCATTGAGATGTAACAAGAATAAATTAATTTTAAAAAGCGTGTGAAAGATTTACAGTAAAAAGAGGGGAATCAATCCTTGATTTAGTTATCAACTTTCTAAAAGTGTTTATTAAGAAAAATAGTGAATTTTTTCCAACTATGAATGAGTTCTTAGGTTTTAAACATGGGTTTAAAACGTTGTACGGTGATTATATTTTATTTATTTAAAAAGCAGATTTATAATTCCCAATGACAATATGCATCATTTATTAATCTTTGTTCCCTATCTAATGCCTTACTTTTGAAATCACCTTCGGGATGGCTCTAGCGGGAAAACAAGCAATCCACGTATCTTTTAGAAAACACTGCTTTCTTAACCTGGCTTCTAGCCAGTGGCCTTTGAAGCCACTTGCCAAGGTCCTAGTGTGAAAGTCGGGTCTCCTGGTGGGCAGCCACCTGCGTTGAGGGGAGATAATCCATTAGGGTTCCCAGCTCTAAGAAGGTGCCATGGTGCCTGGGGCGACCATGAGTTTCAGTCCTAGCACCTGCTGGGGGATGGTCTGGGAGGCTCCTAGTTACAGGACATAAACACAGGTGCCTTTCATCTGGCCCAGCGATGAGAGCGTGAGGCCGGGGGAATTCCTTTTCTAATTACTTTACGGGTCACTTCTCGGAGACTTGTCAATGTCTGACACTCCTAATCTATCGGAGAAACTTCTGCAAGAGAAAAAATATCACACGCCAGCTACTGAAGCTGCCGGTGGTTTCCTTCCATAGATGTACATTCGTGATCTTGCTTTTGGGGTCCTACAATTCTGATCCTGCTCATCAGTGATGCTTAGAAGCGGGAAATCTGGGCGGGAAAGGGGCGACCCTTTCTTAGTATCTCGTAGGTTGTTTGGCGAGGGGGTGGGATGGGAGGGCGCGATTAGGTCTTGAGCTTGAAGACTTGAGGCATGTCCCAACTGCTGGGTTTCAATTGATCCTGTCCTTTTGAGTTAACCTCTTGAAATTTTAGCCACACTGAGGAGCTGCCTTTATCTTTAAGGGAGCAAAACACCAAGGGCCTGGGAGCCGCTGCTGCTCTCCTGCCTGCAGTCTCAGGAGGGCCAGGGGAGACTGGAGATGTGAGGACTTGTTGAGAAGACTGAACTTGCACAGTCAGCTCCTGCACAGAGACCCCACACTTCAATTTTCCTTTGCTCTTACATTACAAATACTCCTATTCCTGTGAGGCAGACCTCTTTCCTTCTTGTTTCACCCTGGAAGCAGTCATTAACATGACTGACAACACAAACAGTAACATACCTGTTTTCAATTAAAAAGCCCTAACTTCCATTTCTTAAATGCAGGGTATATACAGTTCCTTAAGGAAACTGTAAAAAGGAAAACAAAACAAGCCAAGCCAAATGCAAACCCACTGGTTATTAACATTTTATTTTTTAACACATTGTTATTTTTATAATGGGATACAAGTTTATTTTTAAAATGAGATCATAGGAAGATACTATATTAAAATTACATTTTACTTAGCAATAAATATGATCTCCATCATGGTTCAATGATATGAGTAGTCTACAGCTGTCTATCCTACAGTACTCTGGACACAATTTACCTAGCAGTTTCCTTCAGAAGAAGGTATCTTGTCTCCTGTGCCATATTCTAATTTGAATTAAAAGTAAGGAAACATAATGCTGAGAATGGCATATTCTTTCATCTTATTGTTTACCTTTTAAAACACATATTTACTTCCATCTTTCCATATATTGCTTTTAGAGGTATTAAAACATTCCTTGAAATGTGATACTAGTGAAATTGATTAAGAATGACAAAATACTCTGAATTAAGATCAATGTCTCTCTCCGATAGCAAAATTATGTCAGAGGGTTTCAGAGCCTGACAGCTCACCTGCCAAAGGCAACAAAATTGGTCCACACCTTTTGTTTTCTGTGAGGAATGCACGTTGAAGGCAATATTTTGTTTGCTAGACAAATTAGTTTTTGAAGAAAGTTTTTCAAATTAATACCAAAATTCTTAAAACTGAAAAATATTTATTTCAAGAAAGAAGTGGAAGTTGCAAAAATAAAGGCTCTTTTACAAAATCTGAAGTTCTCTGAAAGGCTACACCCCTTCAAAAAACGGATCCCGCTGACTGCTAAAGATTGACATCTTGAAGTTCCTTTAATGACCAAAATTTGAAGAAAGAGACACAATTTGTTTATCCACTTCAGTGAACGAATATTCAGTCTATTTCAAGGTCTCATCCTGCCTTTCTCTTACTTTTTAAAGTTAATATATAACCATTGTATAAAGCAATGTTTCATTAAAATCGTTTTTTATACATGTATATGATGTGCTTTGTTCGCCTCCACCTGCCATCATCTCTCTTGTCCCCTCTTTCCCTCCTCCTGGTCTCCTTCTTCCTAAAAACAGCTTTATCAAGGTTCAAATTTCTAAAAGCAATGTTCCCCTTTCCTTTACCTGGTTTCTTCCTGGGTGTTGTTGGAATGTAGTTGTATGTAAACCATCTAGGGAGATGTAGTGTTTCATGAAAGGCCCATTGGGTAATGACGTCACTGTTTCCGCAAGCCATACTCATCCCATTCTGTTCTGTTCTATGTTGGGCAAGAGGTAGCAGCACACATGGTCCTGGTAAGTGGGGCTCATGGCTTCTCCCATGAAGACATATTCGGGACTATTCTCCCAAGATCCAGCAATATTTGATGTCTTGATCATCTTACTTCATGTGTATTTTGTTACCATTTTTTTTTCTACCTTTCTGGTTTCCTCTAAGAGCAACCTTAGGTCCAGCCTGCTTTATTCTGAGAGTGGGGCTTTGGAGAAGGGTAGAAGGTTGATGTCCCAGGGTAAATGCAGGAACTGAGTGATGAGAGTTGCCATTCTCCCATCTCTCAGAACTCATCTCCCACTTCTTCATAGTTTAGATGAAGGTCTAGCTCTATTTTAAATTAAGGTTTAGTATCATGGTGGTTCATGACCTTGACTTTTCCCTTCAAGTCACTCTCTGGATTTCTCTCCATGTTAATTCATTCTCCCTTTCATGCTTAGAAGCTAATTCATACCCTTCCTCCTCTAATATCATGGCTTAAAGTAAAGTCTGTCTCTGGATCATTAAGCCTTGCTCTTGATATAAAAAGCAACCTTAACATGTTGTTTTTCTCTTTTAAGAACTTCATCCTTGGAGCTGGGCTTATAGCTCAGTGATAGACTACTGGCAAAACATGGGTGGCCTTGGATTCCCTCCTCTGAGGGCAAAATCCTTCTTGAAGACAGGATCTCATTAGCACAGGCTTCCCTAGAACTTACAGTGCAGCCAAAGACAACTTAAAGCTTCGGTTCTCCTGCCTCCGTCTCCGCAGTGGAGATGCCTCCAACAGTGGTTCTCAACCTTCCTAATGCTGTGAACCTCTAATACAATTCTTCATGTTGTGGTATCTTCCAACTGAAAATATGTTATAGCTATCTCATAACTGTAGCTATACTACTGTTATCGATTTTAATGTAAATGTCTAATATGCAGGTTATCTCACATGTGACCCCCCAAAGGGGTCATGACTCCCAGGTTAATAAATGCTGTCCTAAGTGCTTGGATTACAAGCATGTACCACCACACTTAGCTTTAGGAAGTTCCGAGGATACCTCTTAGAGGTTCCCGCATGTTGGGCAAGCACTCAAGCAACTAACCTGTAACCCAAGACTGTTCTAAGAACTCAAAAAAAAAAAAAAAACCTCATTAAAAATATTACTTGTGGGTTCTGAGATCAAAATTGAGGGATGGTGCTTTCTGCTAGGTCTATTTTCCTCTGAATCAATACCTCTTGCAGCTCAATGAAGGGAGGAGCAGGGATAAGAGAAACATGGCTAAGGACAAAGGAGAGTGTTGCCGCACAGAGAAGGGGCAACTGAACAATCTGAAGTTTAAGGTAGTTCATTATCCCCAGAAACATTTAAGATGAGAAATGACAGAGGCTGGCTGTAAAGAAGTGTATTACTTCTTCTAAAATGAATCTCTTCCTTCTCCAAGATTACAACTGATAGCCAGGTTGAAAAGAGATGTTTCTGTATTTCCAAATACAGCCTGTGATATGGTTAGGCTTAGGACCACATTTTATATATTTAAGAGCATTCTATATCCTTAGGCATTCTATATCTTATAAACAAGCACTCATTAGAATTTAGAATTGATGCCTCCTGGATATGTCTTTGAGTCATAATCTTCCATGGGTATGCCTTTCTGTACCTTCTTTGCTCACTGTGTGTTTCAAAAGACACTTTATTTATGATACCACAGGCATTTTCTCTGTCAATGAATATTCAGTTGTATAATTATTTGTAATGATGGAATAACACATCTTCAGAAAGATGGTGTTCTAATTTAACATGAGTTCAAGGGAGACTGCCCACTATCCACAAATACTTCTAATAGAGTCTACAAAGTGGTTGACATGTGGCAGGATTGAGCTACAGGCTATAAGCACAATGAGAAACACACAGGTCAGAGACAGCCTAATATAAACACAGTCCACAAACACGAGGTTGAGGAAACAGGACTAGAACAAACTATGCCAAAAACTGTACTGTGGAAGATTATTATCTTTTGGCAGTGAAAATATGGAAACTTTTTTATTCATAGCTTTTCTTGTCTGTGTGGAATATTACATCAAAACTCAGTGTTGCTATATGATAAAAAGAGTACATCTCAATTACCTGGTAAACACACACTGTAAAGCATCTAGATGGAAAAATATCATCACTTTCTGTTTTAAAATTTGTGGATGTAATAGAAATATGGATGGGATCAGCCAGAGAGCAGATAGCTACTTCCTGCAGTAAAACGCACCGTCTTCCATCACAGTTGTACAGATATGAACCAAGGCAGGGTGAAGGCAAAGAGGACGATCTTCTGATGGACCTCAGAACTCAGCGATAAGTCTTTGTATTAAGAAGATTTAACTTCCACTATAAACGAGGTACCTCATACTTTTGATAATTGTCCTGAAAGAACTTCAAACAGGAAAAAAAAGTACTCTATTGTCAAAAACTGCTCAATTTGTTTTTGGAAGGTAATCAACCTGTTTGTTTTCAAGTGAATCATCATACTGTTATAAATGGATTATGAAATTATTGAGCCAATTGCGGTGGAGGCGGGGAAGCAGACTGGACCGCAACAAGCAGCAAGGGAAAACACATCCCACACCCACAAACACACTGTGACACTAGGTCCTGTGAGCACTCACTGCACGTGTCTGATGGCCGGAGTTTGATTCACAGAACCCATATTTTCTGGGTCCTGTAACAGTACTGTTGCATAACACACACACATAATAATAATAATAATAACAATAATAATAATATTGAAGTCTAAACATATTTCTTCCATAGTGGTAATTCTCCTTCACTGGTTGAAGTGAGCTTTGGTGTCAGCATTATCAGAATTTAATAATGAATGAATATTGTTATTTTATTCGTGGAAAGATTATGCATTCGCTTTAAGAGGGAAACATTTATTCTCTTTGATTATGACGGTGCTCATCAATTTTTCATTTCTCTCATAAGTGCTCCTGATCAGGATAATGAAGCTGAGATGAGCAATTCATCAGCCCCTGATGCAGATCAGTTCAGGGTTTCCATTATTCTAGAAACCCACCCTCATTTATCCAGCACAATGCAGATATTAATCCTGTCCCTTCCTTAGATTTTTCTTCATCATTTAGAGATTGATAAATGAAAAAGGGCTTTGTAAAAGAGATCGGGGAACTCTGAAGTGCTACACAAATGTTGGGTATTATTATTTAAAATTATGATCCATGCTTGGTGTGTTTAGAATGGTGCTTTTTGTTTAATCGTGATGTCTGGTTCTTCTCAATTGCTCGGAGGATCAAGCAAAATGGCTCATTGATTGGTAAATGAATGCCACACTCATCTTTTCATGTAGGCATCCGAAATGATCATTATTCCTGTCCTGAGGATGGCATGCAATTCAGAAAGGGTGGGAATGTGGCTCTTTAACATTTCATGATTCCACTCTGCCAGATAAATGGCAGGAGGTCTAGGTGCCCTTCCGTACCCCGTTCTGTCCTACTCTGTCCCTAATCACTCTGACAGTAATGGACACACAACTCCATCCCTCGAAACTCTCATCCCTCACAATTCCTGGAACCTCACTTTTTCTTTCTTTCCTTTTAGAATAATTCTCAGTTTAGTATTAGAAACGCCCAGCACCTGCTAGAATAAATGTCCCTGTGCTCTAGTGTCATAGGTGGCTCTAGGTATTATAAATGAACTTGCTTGGAATTCTTCAGTTGGAACCAATCAAGTTACAAACTAACTCACCTTCACTGTGGTTTACAAGTTGGAATTTCTTGCCCTCCTGCCTCTACGCTAGCCACTCTGTGCTAGTCACATACCGTCCTGTAAGTCATGCTTGTTTTCTAAGCCCTTGATAAATGGCAAAAATGGGGGTTGGGGGTTCCACTGGGGAGGGCGTTCTGAAGCATAAACATCTCTTTTATTTGGACAATGTTTTTAATATAAGACACCTAATGATACGGTTGCTGTATAGAATGGTAGAATTCAACTTGCCATATTATACACATGTGTTCATGTCGTTGTGAGTGTATGGACATGTGAGGAGGCCCACTGTGGCCAGAAAAGGGTGTCAGATCTCCTGAAGCTGGAGTGATAGGCAGTTGCGAATCGCTGAAAGTGGATGCAGGGATCTGGACTTCAAGGAAAGTCAGCAAGTGCTCCTAAGGGCTGAGTAATTTCTCTAGCGTCTGTGCTGACATTTTATATTTTGGGGAAATTTTTTCTTGAGTAGAGCAGGGCAATTTAGTGCATGAATTTTCCAATAAAAAGCCAGCACAGCTGTGAACCCTTTGAGATACTGTTCACCAGGTCTGATTGTGCGGGACAGTCAATATTGAATGTTTGGAGGACTCACCTTATTTTCTTAATTGCTTGCGGATTCTGGTATTTAAAAGTGAGCTAATAATCTGCCAACATCATGAGTGCAGCACTGTAAATTTTCTGAATGTATATGATTATCTAAAAGAGGATCACTGTGGTGGTTTGAATAAGAATGTACCCCCATAGGCTCAAACATTTGAATGCTCGGTCCCCTGAGAGTGGCACTATTTAGAAGGATTAGGAAGTGTGGTTTTTATTGAAGGAATTATATCACTGGGGGTGGGCTTTAAGATTTCAAAATCCTATCCCAAGCCCAGAGTCTTTCTTCCTCAGCCTTCAGATGAAGAAGTAGCTCTCAGCTACTGCCCCAGCACCAAGCCTGCATATTCACCACCACCATGATAATATACACTAACCTCCAAAACAGTAAGCAAGACCTAAATTGAATGCTTTCTTTTATCAGAGTTGCTTTGGTCATGATGTTTCACCACAGCAAATGAACAGTGACTGAGACAGGCCTGTAAAGAAAAAGCTCTTTTAAGTTTTTTTATCCAATAGCCTGAAAACTACATGAAAGGAAAGAAATGTTGCTCATAAATGGTTTTGACAGTGTCCTCTTATCTATGGTTTCTACAAGTGAGCCTTTTCTAAACTTGAAAAACAGGTCAGGGCTCCACAGCAACTAAAAGGAGTTGGTTTCTTCATGTGTTAAAAACTCCTGCCACTGAGTCCCTTTGAGCAATGCAATACTGGTGTGCTGTTTTCTTGGCACGTGTACTCCAGAGAAGAAGAAGAAGAAAAAGGATGTATTTGTTGTGAAAACAGAACTGTTTGTCTTCTCACTGATGTAAGTGTAGGACCAGTGAATCCTTTGAAATGTGGGTAGAAAAGAAATGATGTGAAGATGCTAAAAGGACCCTGTGAGAAGGACAGGGAGTGACAGAACACTCCAGGACCCATCAGACTGAGAGAACCATCTAGTGAAATAGAAGAGCACACATCCTGTTCATCTCATCTTTACTTAGGAATGTTTCTGAAGATGTCTACCTGGACACATTAGTGGCCTATTCATATTGATTCCCATTTAGTGTAGTCTGGTGATTGGGTGGCTGTGGTTTTCTGACCACTTGTAAATCTACCATCTTTTGGACCTATAGTCTGACTGGATACCCTTCAGGCAGGAAGCAGGTAGAAAGAATTAACCTTGAGAATCACAGAAGTTATTCTTAATGATGAGTCCAGAAGTGTCACAATTCTGTTCCACTGGGCAGCCTCAGGCATGTGCTCTCAGATAGAGGCCAAAGGGTCCTAAAAGATGGAGACATCAGTTAGAAACATATGGGAACCCTCCAAGACCGCTTACATCTTCTGCGGGGTATTGGCTGCATGGGTCCCAGTGGGGCTCTGTGATTTTTTTCCCCCAGCAGTCCCAAACAATCTGGTGTAAGTGAGAACACCATGTCAAGGTTTCACATGTTGAAGCTTCCTCAAGGGAGGAGTGATGGGAGCAGGACTGTGTCTCCTGGTCAGAGCTTAGCATGGAAATGGAAGGTACCCATAGTCGAGCAGTATCCTTGGAAAAGAGGGAAGCTGATCCAGTGCTGGGGCATTTGGGCAAGGACATCACAGCAGGAAAAGCTGACCAGAGGAGGATAACTGCAGAGATGTGATGCCTCACTCATGAAGGGTTTTCAGAATAGAGATTGAAGGATGCGCAATGATGCCAAGGGAGAGGCCACAGGAGTCTGTAGGAAAGAGAGAGAACATGACTAAAATAGCTGAAGAAAAAAAAAAAGGGACTGGAGGACTTGAGCATTATAGTTAGTGGGTGTGAATTTGACTTCCAAGATTAGAGTTCATGACAGGTTGATTTACAAACTGCCTTTCACTCTTCACATGGTTAAGTTGGCCCTCTTATGTCAGCTGAGGTCACTTGGGACAGTCAACAGCATAAAGAAGTCAAGACCTATAGAGAAGTCTTGGCTACCCTCTAGACACCTGATAAGTGCAGAGTAAATGTGGCTTTTATATGGCATTGCAGGTTTTCAGCTGTAGCTCAGTGACACTGTGACAGCAGTAGGCTGATAAGACCTGGGAATGAATTCTAAAATAATAAAGAGTAATAGGAAATCTGAGTAGGCTAAAACATCTCTTCACATGTGTGCTATTAAACAATACCCATTTCACCTATTCCATGGTAAAGAAACCTCATGTGCTTCTTACCAGTTTAATTCTGTCCATCTTACACTTCGTTTACCTTTTTAAAATTCAGTACTTGCATTAGTTTGGTTTCTAGTGCTGTGAAGAACAACAGGATGACAGCAACTTGTAGAGGAAAGCATTTATTTCATTTTGTAGCTTAGATCATGAAGGAGAGTTGGGGCAAGAGCTCAAGGAAGGAACCTGGAGGCAGAAAATGAGCAGAGGCTTGCGGGTTGCTCTCCATTTCTTGCCCAGTTTGGTATTTTATAAGACCTGGGACCATTGTGGAACTGTCCACAATAGGCTGGGTCTTCCTCATTAATCATAAGTCAAGAAAATGCTCCATAGCCTTGCCTGTAGGCCAGTCTTGTAGATACATTTTTTCAATAAAATGTCTCTTCCTGGGCGACCCTTGCTTGTGTCAAGTTGAAACACACACAGTACTTTCGTTACTATACTAATAACTTTATAATGAAAATAGAAAACTCCATGAACACAATAAAGATAATATACAGAGAATAAATTTTTTTAAAACAGTTTGCTGGTTTCTTTTTAAACAAAAGCTTAGAAATTCCAACTCCTTAATTTCAATATTAATTATTTTAGTTAAAACCAGTGGATGAAATAGAAAAGATTGGATTATTCAGAGACCCTTATAAGTGTACCTAAACACAAAGGACTGACCAGGATTGAAATGTTTCTAGGATTATGTTGCATAATTATCTTACATTTAAGTGTTTTAAGTTAAAGCAAAACTATTAAAAGGGTATCTTCATGTTTCAGTTCCCATGCCTAGTAAGAGGAATATTTTTGAGCTCTCATTCAACTAAGGGTCTTAGGCTATTTAATGCCTAATTATCGGCATAGCAGCATACAAAGATAGTCACCCATTCTGAATGCCTAAAATGTGTTAGTCTGCGTATTGTTACTACAACAACATAGCAGAGCTAAGCTAACTTGTAAAGAGCAATCAACACTTCATGTTGGAGTACAGCTGCAGAGATTGCAGTTTAAAACTAAGCAAGTTTATTGCTCTGAGTCATTGTTGTGTACCCTGGAACGCAAGGGTTAAGGCATCTGGCTCAGATTAGTATTAGGAAAGAAAAGTGAAGCATTGTGAGTGTGTTGTGATTTCATTGTTAAAAGACCCCCATTCATTCATGGGGTGGACCAGTTGTTTCCCAGCAGCTGGTGGTATTTGGAATGTTGTGGAACCTTCAGGGTGTGGAACCTCTCTGGAGGAAGTGAGTCCATGGGGCAGGTCTTGAAGTCTTTCAGCTCATCTCCGTCTTGTTTGCTGCTAACATGAAGTGTTCAACTGTCTCAGGCTCCCGTCACCATGCCCTGCCCTCTGATGAGCTTGATCCTCTTGAGCTTTAGGCCAGATTTTACACTTTCTCTTCTAAGTTGGTTTTTATCAGGTGTTTTGGCACAGCAGGAAGATAAATAGCTAATACATGACACCACATTCTTCCAAAGGCCATACCAAGAATGATCTTTCCATAAGTCTCTGTACTAGAAAGGTCCACAGCACCTCACCAGCCTGGGTACCAAACCTTTAATCTATGGGCCCCTGGGGGACACTTAAGAACGAACATATAGCAAAATGCCGTAACTCGTGTTTTCTTGAGGAAAAACTAGGACTTTGAAGTGACAGCACATGTTGGTGAGGGTGTGGAGAAAGGGGAACACTCCTCCACTACTGGTGGGAGTGCAAACTTCTACAATCACCTTGGAAATCCATCTGTCACTTTTTCAGAAAATTGGGAATAGTGCTACTCCACGACCCACCTATACCACTCCTGGGCATATACCTGAAAGATGCTCCACCATACAACAGGGACATTTGTTCAACTATGTTCATAGAAGCCTTATTCGAAATAGCCAGAACCCGGAAACAACCTAGATTCCCCTCAACCAAAGAATGAATAAAAACTCTGGTACATTTACACAATGGAACACTATTCAGCTATCAAAAACAAGGAAATCTTGAAATTTGCAGGCAAATGGGTGGAACTACAAATGCTTATTCTGAGTGAGATAACTCAGAGCCAAAAAGGCATGCATGTTATATACTTACTTATAAGTGAATATTAGCCTAACATCGATGTCCTCTGAGAGAGTTGGGGGATGGAAAGATGGGGGATGGCATTGTCAAGAGCTCCACAAACAGACTATCAAGGCTGAAAGATCTGGACCCAGGGGGGCCTGCACAAAGTGATAGACCAACCAAGGACATGGCAAGCAGAGGACCTAGACCCCCCCCCCCGATCAGATGTAGCCAAGGGACAACTTATTCACCACATGGAGGCAGGGTATGGGGGAATGGGAGACTGCCTCTGACAAGGACTCTAGTGCCCACGATTTGATCACTGCCCCTTAGGGGAAAGTTTCTGTCAGAACACAGAGGAAGGGGATACAGGCTATCCCGATAGGCTGTGGTCAGACAGCGGGGAAGGAGAACCCCATCTATTAGAGGTCATTGCAAGGGAAATAGAATGGAAAAGGAAGAGAGGGTGGGAACAGGAAGATAAGAGTAAGGGAACTACAATCAGGATGTAATGTGAATTAATAATAATAACAAGAAAATATGGAATAATTTCATCTGAAAATCTGTTTTTAATTCAAAGATTTGTGAGATTATATTTTAGGAACAAAATTCCATCAATTTACTCTAAAGCATGACTTCTGTTTTCTGTACACATTTTTTTGTTTTTTTATAAATATGTCCATTTATGTAGTAGCTCCGTTGAGATGTGATCCACACATGCAAGACAGCCTCTTCTTTACGAACACAAGTGGGTGGTGAGTCATAGGCCACCTAGAGATGGACAACTGTCAACAAAGGCTTGCTTCAGAATAACCCCATCACCCTGAAAATTCACCTCCTCTTGTTACAGCTTCTGCTTCCATACACTCCAGATGCCTGATCTTTCCAGACGCTGTATGTAATTGGACTCTTTTCATCTGGATCCTTTAGTTAGTCATCATGATTTTGAGGTTCCTCCATGTAGGAACCCGTGATGTAAAATTTGAGATCGTGTACTTTTTATTTTCACTGAGTTCCAGGTACATTCAAGTGACCCCTATGTCTTCTTTATTCTGTGGGGCTTTTAAGATGCATATTGTGTGATTTTTAAATATTTACAGATTTCCTGAAATTTTGTCAGGTGCCTAGTTTTGTTTTGCTTCACTGAGGCTGGGGAATGTGTTTTGAACAACTTAATCCTTTGAAATGTATGGAGAATTGTTTTAAGCCTAAAATTAGAGCTATCTTAAAAAGATTATGTGAGTTAAAAGAAGAAACTGTGCTCCACTGTTGTTGGACTAGCGTTCTCTAACCCCAAAGTCAATATGGCTGACAAAGCTATTCAACTGTCCTGTCTTCTGTTAGTTTCTACTGTTTACTGGAATTCTGAGATTGAAAGGCTACATCCTAGTGGGTGTGTTTTTCATGACACCTTTGTGTTGCTTTTTTATTTTATGTACTTCGTATGCTTTGTGGTGTTTCTATGATCATTCTATGTCAATGTGACGATTCCCTGGTATGTTGTGGTTCTCCTCGCATCTAGTAATATTTTTTTTGTTTTATAAACAATATTTCCTGATATTATTACAGTTGTTCTAGCTATCTGATACGTTTAGATTCACATCTATAGCTTTGCTTTCAATCTCCATTTAAATCTCAGGACCTCCTATTTCTCTACTAGACAGTTGAATCTTGCTGTTGTCTTATTTTTATTTTTTAACCTAGTCTTCCCTACCTGTTATCACACTGCATGGTAATAGGAATGGTAATTGTTTATGATAAGGCTGAGTCTGTCATTTGGTGATTGCCATTTGTTCCTGTATGCTTAATATTTTGTTTCTCCTTTATTTTATCTTTTTATACGAGTTCTCGCTATATTTCCTGATTAGAGCTCTCAAATGATATAATTAAATTTCTCTACCTGTTTTTCATATGATAAACAAAAGCAACAACTCACTTTTTGTCTATGGATTACCACATGCCTCTGGAGATTTTGTAAGTACAGTATGCCTTACAACAGCATGATTCTTAATACAGGAGTTGCTCTTCATCACAATATGCTACTAACATTTCCTAAGCTAGCTGAGGCTAATGCTGACTTTGTTTTGGTAAAATATTAGAACTTAGCTGTTGATGTGGCTTCTTTCTTCCTAATCCTTACAGCTTTGATAACCAAATATGTGTATATGAGGCAACAAATGAAGCATAGTCACTGTCTGTGATTTCTAAATAAATTGCAAAATAAGCTTTTCCTCTAAATTTCAGTGGAGTGGTTCTTTGCCAGTCTGTAAAACTCTTTATATATCACCTAAAACAATTCTGCTAGCAGTCACTTCTCTCAGGGCTTTAATTCACTGTCTCTTCTGTAGGTTCAAGCTTGATAGCCCATGAGATGCTCAGCTATTGGTGCTGTTTTTTTGAGGTTGTTGAGCCTGAAGGATGTGACGATGCTAATAGATGTGGGCAGGAAAGGGATGTCTGCTTTTGTTTCTGTCCTGAGTTGTTTCTACTACCTGGTTGGTGTGAATAGCTTCTGAGTCAGGCTTCTGCCACCACAGATGAAAGCACTGTGGCACCTCAGCGTAGTGGATTGAAATAGCTCTGAAACTGCCATGGACCGGCTCAGTCAGGTATAGGTCCTTGAGAACAGGAGTTGTCAAGGTGTTGGTGGACAGAGATAAGGTGAAGTGACAAACAGACAAACCCAGGGGAGTGTTTATATCTGCGTGACACTTCGCCTTGTCTCTGACCACCCTCTCTTCAAGCACTCCGGTTCCCAAGGACCTATACCCAACTAAGCTGGTCCATGACATGAATCAAAACATAACTTTCTTCATTTCTCCTGTCAGACATTACAACAAGGAAAGTAACTAATATGGTAACCATCTTAACAATGAGTTTGCTTTTTTTCCCCTTCTGTACAGTTCTGAACATTTGTTGATAGACCTGCATTTGACATACAAATTTCTGATGGTCTCTTCCTTTTTCTTTGTTATCTGTGCTGGCTAGCTTTATGTCATCTTGACACAGGCTCTAGTCATTGGAGAGAAGGATGCCACAATTAAGAAAATATTTCCATAATATTGGGCTTTGGGATAGAGCAGATATAGTAGAGATTGAAGGAAGGTCCTACCAATGCCTGGCCCAACCCAAGACCCAACCCCATGGGAGAGAACCAACTATTAATGATACTCTGCAATGCTTGTAGACAGGAATCAGGCAGAGTTGTCCTCTGAGATGCTCTACCTGGCAGTGCCTTGAAACAGATGCTGGACTCACTCCTAAACATTGGGAGATGTGTAGAGTGCCATGTGGAAAAAGTATGGGGAAGAAGAAAAGGACCTGGAGGTAACAGGAGCTTCACAAGGCAAATTACAGAACCAATTAACCAGAGCCCAGAGGGGCCTGCTGAGACTGAAGCACCAACAAAGGACCTTGCACAGACTGGACTTAGGTTCCCTACAAAGAGGTAGCTGATGGGATGGGCAACTAAGGCTTCATGTGGGTCCCCTAGCAAGGGGAGCCGGGGCTGTCTCTGGCACAGACTCTCTTGCGAGCTTTTCAATTGCTTCTCCTAACAGGACTGCCTTGCCAGCCCACAGGGAAAGAGGACACACTCAATCCTGATACAACCTGATGGGCCAAGGTGGCTGGGAAGGGGGGGATGGGATGGGGTGCTCCCCTTTTCTGAAGAATAGAGGAAGAGGATAGGGAAGAAGGACAGAGGGTAGGAGTGGGAGGTGAGAAGGGATGGGGATATGACCAGGATGTAAAGTGAATTAAATAATTAAATAAATAAATAAGGCGTTGGCAAGCCTATAGGGAATTTTCCTAATCAGTAATTCTTCCGGGAAGAGGCCAGCCCATTGTGGGTGGTACCATCTCAGGGCTGCTAGCCCTGGGTTCTATAAGCAAGTTGATCATGTTATCAGAAGCAATCCAGTAAGCAGCACTCCTCCACACCTGCTGTATCAATTCCTATGTACAGATTTCTGCCCTCACTACCTTTGATGATGAACTATTATATGGAACTGTGAATAAAGTAAATCTTTTCTTCCCTCAGCTGATTGTAGTCATGGTGTTTCATCACAGAACTAGTAATCCTAACTACAACAAGTTGGTACCAGGCTGGGCCATGACTTGCTCTTCCTGGCTTACTCCACCTGCATTCTTATAGAACCCTAGACCACAAGCCCAGGGATGGCACCACCCACAATGGACTGACCCCACCCCCAGGAATCACTAATTAAGGAAATGCCCTGTAGTCCTGCCTACAGCCTGGAGGCCTGGATTGAGACATTTCAGAGGGAAGCAAAAACTTTAATGGGTTTTTTCCATGAACAATCTCTGGTGTCTGAGGCTGAATAATTAACTGGTTGTGGTTAACAAGAGATCAGAACCACTAAAGGAAACTCTTTGCTTGGCTAGGACAATGGATGCTGGTCAGCTGGGGCTGAAGAGCTTAAGAAGAGACCGGCAGCACTGAGATGAAGACCTGGGAAGTGGTTCCTCAAGGTCGGCACACAGAAGCTGTGTGTCAGAAGCAGCCAAGGTTGTACCTTGTTTTCACAGCTGAAGTTGGTCATGTAACAGTTACCCATGTAGTACTGGTTTTGAAGGCATTAGTAGGTCATGGAAAGCAACTGAGGCTTAGCACTATGTGAAAGTTTTGGAGTCCCTGAAGAGAGCCCAGGAGAAACTACTGGTGAAAGTGTAGCCCAGTTGCAGCAAGGGACCCGGGGAGTTTTAGTGATTCCAATGATACGAAATGGACACCAAGAACAGCAATAGTGGTGGAGTGGAGCTACCTCGAGTCTAGAAGATTCCTCCTCCGTGTGCTGCAGCAGGCAGAGCTGGAGAAGTGGCCCAACCCCATTGAAGAAGCACAGAAGATCTTGAGTGAATCCCAGCTATTTGGAGACTGAACTATTTACATTGTTTGATTTCTTCCCTGTGTCTGTGTCCTGGATCTTCCCTCTTGGAGAAAGTGGGCGTGTCAACTTGACACAAGCTAGAATCATAAGAGTGGAGGGATCTCTATTGAGAAAATGTCCCCATAAGATCAGGCTGTAGGCAGGACTATAGGGCATTTCCTTAATTAGTGATTCCTGGGGGCGGGGTCAGTCCATTGTGGGTGGTGCCATCCCTGGGTTTGTGGTCTTGGGTTCTATAAGAATGCAGGTGGAGTAAGCCAAGAAGAGCAAGTCATGGCCCAGCCTTCATGGCTGCTGTATCTCCTGTTGCACCCACGTAGGGACTGTCCTTCTCAACTTCGAAATTTCTATCTGGGTCTTTTATTTATTTATTTATTTATTTATTTATTTATTTATTATTTTATTTGTGATCCCTATTTATTGATTCATGGACATCACATTTCACTTGAGGTCCTTGAAATGCACTACTATTTTGAAGACGTTCTCTAGTGCAACTGACATCTTTACTTATTCACAACCACTTTGTTTTGACTTCTCCCTGTTTGTAAGTCACACTTTCCTCCTGTGTGCAAACATAGTAACCTTTGGATGACAACATTGAAATTCTCTGTAAGTTATTGTAGCTACTTTAGATTATGATTATTTTACCTGGGGGTTATTGCCTGTTTGGCTTAGTTTTTTACTAAACTGGATTGTGATTGTATGCTTTCTCTCCTTTTATAGTACACAGCCACTGTGTTTCTGTTCACTTTTTCCAATTCTTACGTTAATTTTTTTCTGTCCGAAATCCTACACATCACCCCTGTGACTAAATAGCATGGTTACTAGCCAATCATTTGGCCAACTGTTTAGCTCAAACACTTCATAGCAATTAGGCCTCTGTTCTCACCTGATAGTGAGATCCATTTAAATGCCAAGAAGATTGTACTGCCATGCAAGCACACCTCACCGCCATGGTCCCTCTAATGTTTGCTGGGCTTTCACAGAAATTCCTGGATCCATGAACCCCTTCAGCCAGCTCATGTTAGACCTTACTCGGCTCTTTTGTGACTCTCTCATTCCCAGGGTCCTCATGTTAGATATCTCTCCCGTCTTCTTTTCCACTGTTTGCCCAGGCAAGACCCTACTTTTCATTTTCTGCTATGTCTGTTGCTTTCATTGACAATTCCACTTGTTATGGGATTTTGTCCTGTGCTAAGGCCAATCCTATCCCTCCACACAATTCCTCATTGTCCCAGACTACCCTCTCCTCATGCCATCAGGACAACTGAGCTGGGTGTAGGGGAGAGTGGAAACTCCCAGGCATCATGAGCTTCGTTGTCTCACTGGATACTGTAGAGTTTTTGTTTTTGTTTTATGAATAACTCACCTTTTTCTGTTTTCCAGGAAAGTAAAGTGGCAGTTCGGAGTACTCTGTTTCAGATTTACTGAAGGCCAGATGTACATTTACTGCATGCACATGTGAGTACAGGTTCCCTCTGATTACAGAAGATGGTTTCAGATCTGCTCAAATAGAGTTTCAGGGAGATGTTGGCTGATCAATGTGGTGCAGGGAGCTGGTACTAAAATTTCTATTACTTCTCACACTTGCTTGTTAAAACCTGGAAGAGATGCCTACCCCATACCTGACTGTTTACTGTTTCTTTGTTTGCAATCAAATGGCAAGACAGTTGTGTTACACGTTTTCTCGGGCTGATGGCCCAAAGCTTATTTGAATGAACACATTTTCCTGCTGAAAAGAATATTGAATGTTTCCTTACCCACTTCAATAGTTAACACTGATGTGGCTAGGCTATGAATTTACTAATAGTCAAACGTTGACTTCTGCTCTCTTTTAGAGTTTTCTGTGTTCCCTGGAGGAAAGTCGCTGTCCTGGTTTGCCTTCCTGTTGTCATGGGGTCTAATGCCCTCTTACAGGTTACAGTTCACCATCAAGTAAGCTAGTGCAGCAACATAAGGCCAAGGTTAAAGGAGAACAGAAGCAGAGGCCACAGAGGAATGCCCTGTACTGGCTTGCCCAGAAACCTTCCTTATAGAACTGAGGACCAATTGCCAAGATTGTCTTTAATGGGCCGGGACCTCCTCCATCAATCAGCACAGCCCAACCCAAAGGAGGCAATTCCTCCACTGAGGTTTCCTTTTCCCAGGTGTTTTGAGTTAACAACTGAATCTAAATGTGACGGATGCTATGGATTTACCTACCCAGCCATTTTTAGCCAAAGACTTCAGATCCTGTGTGGTATCTAAGGAAGGACTTGACTCAAACACTACACTCCAGACCCTATCTTTTGGAAGTCCTTCCGGAGTAAGAACTCTTTTCTTTTTTTGTCCTTTCAAAAGGAGGGTGATAGGGTATCAAGTCTCTCCTTGTTGACCTATTATCCTTCCTCTGAGTGCCCCCAGGCATCTCCATCCAAGGGACATGGTCAAATATGGGACACCAGAGTTTGTATAAGCATATACAGGGGGAAGAGGTCCCCCTCAGACACAGACATAGGGGAAGGGAGTAGGGGGGAAGTGGGAGGAAGGGAGGAATGGGAGGATACAAGGGATGGGCTAACAACTGAGATGTAATATGAATAAATTAATAAAAAAAAACTGAAAAAAAAAAGGAGGCTGAGCAGATGGGGAAAATGTCTGGCCGTGGTGATTGGTAAAAGCAACTGTAGGGTGGGAGGTTCCTTAGAAAATAGGTTGCTCCTGAGAGAATGGATTTAAACAATATTTCCCTCTGGCCTTATGGAACATAGGGGTTGGGCATGTGATAAAAAGTAATAGAAATTTCTCAGGAAAAGAGTTGGCTCTACCAGAGGACCTGTATTTCCTGAAGACCACCAAGACACAGGAGGTGTGTTATGTGGAAAAGCAGGAGGAGAGGGGTGATTGCTGACAGATGTAGGCTCCGAAGGACACTGTTGTACAACATAAACCAGGGAGATACTGGCAGGAAAATTGGAGGTGGAGTGAGGATCTTGTAAATAAAAACATAACCTGAGGGTCTGACATTTGTAAACGGTGGGAAAAGAAAATTGTTTTCCTTTCTAAAAGAGGAACATATGATCCCAAAAGGGGAAACGGTGCTTTGTTAGACATGTGTGCTTTTCAAGACATCAGCAGGCAAATCTAAGTCAGTAATTAACCTTTCAGCATCACCAGTATCATTGTTATAGTCATCCAATTGTGGTATACTCATGGGAATCATTGTTTGGGGGTGTTCTAACAGCCGGGGTGACTAATAAAGTTTTCTTCTGTATTTTCGTGTGCGATGTTAACGTGCAAATCCTAATGTGTACCTAGAAATTCTTCCCTCTCAGGTAATGCTTGTCTGCCACCTGTCTAACAATTCATTGCAGCCCTGGGGCATTTTAGGAGTCAGCTGTTTGTGCTAAAAGGGAATTAATGGATGGTGTAAATGGCACTAAAAATAGAGTGCCTTTATCAAAAGGTCCAGATGCTAGCTTATCAGATGCTAGGGAGGAACCTCTTGCTAACTGGTTGCTATTCTATTCCTGTCAGCTTCACTTAAGGAGACATTTACACCATACACAGCTGGAATGTGGTAGTTCTTATTGAAAAAGACTGCATAAAACCTAGCTGGTCTAGGGCCCTTCCTCTGTGTCTGCTTATGTGATTATTTTGTTTGTTTGTTTGTGTTCTTGATTGACTGGCCTACAGCAGGACTGTTAGTAACTGTTGTTGTTGTTGTTGTTGCTATTATATTATTATTATTATTATTATTATTATTATTATTATTATTATTACTATTATTATTATTGGAGAATATCAATGTACAAACAGAAAAAGTTCCTAAACAAAAGAAAGCTTAGGAAATAGTTTTTACCCCAGATAAGAGTTATAAAGTCATAGTTCTGCCCAATCTCATTTTGCAATTGATTTGAAAAGAATCATAAGTCTTCACAGTTGAAAGACACCTCAGATGTGCTCCAGTCAAATTCTCTCATTGTAGTAACTAAGAAATGAATGCTCAAATAGGTAAAGCAGACTAATGATATTCCCATGACAGGCTCTCAGGACAATGAGGAAGACTCTTTAATTTTATGCTCTTATCTTGCCCTCCTTCTTCTCAAATGACAAAGTATTGGCCTCTTTTTGTTTACTTCATTTTTTCTTAAAATATTATTTTCAAATGTTTAATTTGGATATAATTACATCACTTCCTCCTTTAGTTTTTTTTTTTTTTTTAATTGTAGAGACCACAGAGGAATGTTGTATGCTGGCTTGCCCAGATACCAATTGTCCAGACATAGCACTGCATTAGTGGGCTGCGTCCTCCTCCGTCAGATGACAGTTAAGAAATTGCCAGGTGTATCCGGTACCTTGCTGACTGCCAAATATAACTTCTGTCTTTTAAGCTTTGGCTGTTTGGTCTGTAATGATGCAATATGGTAGGATCAGCATGGATGCCTGTCATGTCAATGAGGTGTATTTATGATTGAAATTTTTGCTTTAGTACTAGTTCAAAATATATTTGAAGTCGTGCTAAAAACTGATGCAGTTAATTACAAGATTAAGCTTTACCTATTCCCTTGTTTTATGCTTTCAAGGTTAAGCCTAGATTGGGTAACTAAAAACCTGCAATGTTTGTTTAGTTCAGCTGTACTTAATAGATTATGGTCCTCACATCTCTCAGAGAATCTGGAAAATATGGCATTTAGATGCTTAATAAAAAAGCTTACTATGACAGAGACCCCAGCTTCTGGCAGAGAAAATTAGGACACAAGGGCAGAGGACTTCCCCCAGATTGTGATACCGGGAAAGACTGCCCCCAATGCCTTGCCTGCTGTGAAGGCCCTGCCTGGACTGCAGACACACAGGACACCTGGATAATTGACTGCTCCATTTTGCAAGACAAAATAAGGCAGGTCTGTCTCCTCCTCCAAGTTCCTCCTCCACAGAAAGGCCTCTCAGATTTGCCAGGCCTGGCAGCTGAAGACTGATGCTGCCCTAGGACCTGTGCCCACAACAGAGATGCAAAGACCACAGGAGCCTGGTGGGAAGGCCATTGGGGTAATGGGTATACCTCTGCTGTATTAATCAATACATAGGCCACTTGGGTTATGCTGCCTGTGGTAATTTGTTCTTCATAGGTCTCTGATGTGGTTAAAGATTATTTTAGTAGAAGCAACTAAGGCTTCAGTTGCCTTCTCAGAAAAGTGTATTATTTATGTGAGGTCTGAGGACCTAAGAAAGTATTTAAGGGTCTAAGAAGGTGCAAGTTATAAAGGTTGGAGGTGATGCTGACATATTTAAAATTTGCCTTGTTTTTTTGTAAACCTAAAAAGAGTTTTGTAAGCTTAAGGGACTTCTCAAAAACACTTCTCATGGAACAAATGTACTCCAGGTCAGTACTGCCAGTCATTAGCCTATTTGGCTGAAGATAGGATCTATTCCCCTTACCCCGGTCCTGGTACCCACTGCCCTCCAACTATCAAAACCATGGGCCTAAAAGTCTCAAATGTATGTATATATGGTCCAGCATCCTGCCAGGTTCAGGTGATTTCCCCAAGAGCTGTATCCAGAACTCAAATGCTCCAGCCTAAACCTCACAGACTGCTCCAGCTAGGGCTGCAGTTGGTCTCATAGATCCTGGACAGTGAGTAGAAGAGCCTGCTCTTCCCAGACTTGGCCAACATTCCAGCTTTTTGCCTTCCCACTCCCAATATTGATGTCCCACAATGTCAGCAGGAAGTAGTTAAAGATAATTGTTTTGCCCCTTATCCATTTATGATCAATAAAAGGCTAGAATGTTTGGTTTCAGACATCCCTCAGTCACTGTCTGCTGCAGGGCACGGCTGGCATAACTCATTCCTGACCTACCCTTCCCCCTACACTATATAATCCAGGCATTTTGGTTCCCCCTCTGTCTTTTTTCTCTCATTTCACTTTCTCTTCCTTCTTTGTGTGTTTAGTCTATCCTTTTCTTATATATATATATATATATATATATATATATATATATATACTTTTCTTTTTTAAAAAGATTTATTTATTTACTATTATGTATACAGTGCTCTGCTTGCATATACTTCTGCGAGCCAGAAGAGGGCGCCATATCACATTACAGATGGTTACGAGCCACCATGTGGTTTCTGGGAATTGAACTCAGGACCTTTAGAAGAGCAGGCGGCACTCTTAACCACTGAGCCTTCTCTCCAGCCCCTAGTCTCTCCTTTTCTTCTCCATCTTGTCTCTTCATCACACCTCTCTCTCCTTCCCTCCATCCCTCCCTCCCCCATGCCCTTGCCTGGCAGCTGAGAGCTGCTTCCAATAAACCTGCTTTTATATACTATAACTCTGCCTTGCCATTAGCTCATCCCAACAATTCAGTCAGCATCTATTGAGATTGTCCTTCTTCCTCGTTAGCATGTCTATTGATAATGTCATTGTTCAGATCTTGCTGATGCAGCCATTTCTATGAGAGGCAGCTCAAAGTAAACTCCCTGGTATTCTGGCTTTTAGTATCTTTGGATCCTTTCTTCTGTGATGCTCCCTGAGCCAAGGATGCAGGAACCAAAGATGATGTAGATGTATCCATTGGAGCTGGGTTCTTCTGTAATCTGTTGATCTCCGCATTATGTCCAGTTGTGGTTTTCTGTAATAGTCTCCTTTTGCTATAGAGAGAGTTTTCTTTGAGGAGAGGTGACAGCTACACTTTTCTGTGGGCATAGTGATATGACTTGTAATGTAATCATGAATTATGCTGGCCTAGGAAAATGGTGGATGTGGATCCTCTTTTAAGACTCATTCTCTCACTAGCTCCAGGTTTCTAGTACCAGGTATAACTTCCCTCTTGTTGAGTGAGCCTGAAGTTTACTTAGACATCTACCGGTTATTACATATGTACTATGTATAGTTTTTTAGTAGATATTTAGCATGTTACTTGAATGTTTCTCAAAAAAAACCTTGGTGATGTTTGTCTCTTTCCACTTATTCTCCTTCTTTATTGGCTTCTTTGTCCTCAAATTAGATCCCTCTCTCCATTTTTCCATCGCAGCTATAAAGAAAAATAAAATCATAAAATTTGCAGACAAATGGATGCATCTAGGGACTTGTATACCGAGTAAGGAAGCCAAGACCCAGAAAGACAAACTGCGAATTTTCGGCCGTGAGCCTATGACATGGAGGAACTGAGGAAAGCGGAAAGTTATAAAGGGACCATGAGGAATGGTAGAGCTTGAAAGGGAAATAGTGGGATATAGGTGATATGTCACTCCTGTACATTACCTCCACTTCTTCACAAGTTCCAGGGAAACTAAATTTGAAATTTCTCTTTTATTCATGATTTTGATAGTGCCTAAGACACTAACAAAACTCCACAAAGCTAAAAATGGCATGTCAAGAAAAGCAGTATAAATTCCTGCCTGTGGTTCAAGTGCAGGGTGGAAACTTTAGGACCCACTGGGGGATAGGAAATCTATGTAAATGAGACAGGACTCCTGGGTGAAAATGAACGCTAAAACTTTCCATTGATTACAGACAGATGACCCATTGTGATCTTACTAGACTAATGCCCTAAATCAGAAGTGCCTATGGTTGGCTAGCCTGTTAACCCCTAACGTGTATAGTCAATACGTCATGTATCACATTGGTCTACCTGAAGTTTCACCTACGCATAGGCAGGGGGATTTCAAGAGTGTTTTATGGCATTTACTGATTCTTTTCAGATTTCTCTTTGCGAATTCTGAATTACCTAGCCTGGCCACATTGGTAGAACGCACATTTTGTGACAAAGTGTTAATCTCAACTTCCTTGGATTTATCTCCTCCTTTTTCTGTAGTTACAGTCTCTGTGAATGATGATTACCTATTCTCATCTCAGACATCATCATTCCCAGGCCTTATGCCTTCTGATATTTTGCTCTTTAACTTTTACATTTTTATTTTATTTTTTAATAAAAAAAAATCAAGATTTTGTTGTCAAAGTGCATGCTGAAAAAACTATTTAAAAAAAAAAAACAAGCTGGGCGGTGGTGGTGCACGCCTTTAATCCCAGCACTCGGGAGGCAGAGGCACGTGAGTTCGAAGCCAGCTCGGTCTACAAAGTTAGTCCAGGACAGCCAAGGCTACCCAGAGAAACCTTGTCTCGAAAAAACCAAAAAAACAAAACAAAACAAAAAACAAAAAACCAAACATACAAAAACAATGATCACCTCTGGTTATTAAATTGTTGGCTCCACAATAAAATGGCCTGAGAATTCTCCTCATATCACCTTTATCAGCTAGGTTGAACTCACCCTGAATCCTCTGACATTACAGCTGGTTTTTATCAGTTGTCTGGTATGCCCCCAGAACAGTGAAAGAAATAACCACTCCCTGTTTCTGAAAACACTTGAAGCTATACTCAGCCTGGCAGCCAGCAAATAAATCTTGGGAAGCCAAAAGAAATGTGAGTTCTGGGGTCCAGTTAGGAGCCCACGAACAAGGGGGCTCGCCTGGCTTGTAGTTTTTGTGTAAATGAGAAATCTACTTGGCTGCCTAGGTATTAGATAAGAGTTTTAAGCAGTGCTGTGCGGCATTGTACAGCCGGAATAGAGACGGGTTGGAGAAGGGCCCCAGCTGAAATTCTCCTAGGAGAAGTTTGTTTTTAGTTTCCTGAAATGCTGAGGCTAGAGGTGGAAACACAGTGTTTGGAAATCACTCTTTGACAAGCTGCACAACCAAAAGCTCCACAGCTCAACCTTTTACAAAACCCACCCATGCGTTGATCACTATTTCCGAGCTGTTATTTGTACTAACATTTCAAAGCATCACTGATTTCCTAGGTACTGCTATTCTATGCTAACACCTTTCAATAGTATCCCTAAATATTTCAGTATTTTGTTTATTCTGGGTTCCCTTCAAACCAGAAGGCCTACAGAGAATCCCAAGTCCCGTTTCCTTTAGATTGCAGCTTCCTTGGAAGACTCAGGATCCTGGAAAGCCAGGGTGTTGCGGAAGAGCCTTCTCTCTAAGCCAACACAGAGCCATCTCCAGGCCTTCAGGATGTGGGAGGTGTGTGTGTGTGTGTGTGTGTGTGTGTGTGTGTGGTGGGGGGGATTAGACAAAAGAGACACATGCCAGAGCCGGTTTCCATTTAAACACGTTAAAATCCAGCACACATGCATTTCAGGTAAACACTATGCTTTACATTCCTGAAAGAATAAATAAATCCTCACGCCAAGGAAAATATTGACATTGAGCAATAACCAATAGAGGCCTCCCCACTGTCCATTCCAGGAGGCCATGTTTGGGAGGGAAGACAGAAGAGCAGAGCTTGCAGGGCTTGGAGAAGCTTTGCATTTCTAAGATGAAGTCTCAGTATAACATCACTTAGGAGGGTCAGGGTGGGAGCACAGGAGAGGTTGATCTATCTTATGAACTAGACTCCAAATAATGTAAAAAGAGGCTGAGGTGAGAGACCATTTCTTTTGGTAGCCTGTCAGAAGTAATTTCAGACCTGACAGGATGCCAAACAGTACGGTGCGATGTCTAGCTTTCAGCTCTCCTGCTGGACACAAGAGAATCGTCACTGTGGAAGCAGAGCTGCCAGATCCTGCAGCTAAGCTGTGCCAATCACTGCATCTCTACTTCTCTGCTCCTTGGCTCTTCCCTCCCACTCCCCTCCCTGCCCTCCCTTGGTGGGTATAGAATTCAGTCTTTTATGGAATCACAATGAGTTGATATAAGCAATAGCAACGAAAACAACATCAAAAGAAATTACACCACCATCAAACTATCTCATAATATCATTAGTGACCTAAATTAAAGCAAGATAATTGTCCCAGCAGACAACAAACAGCCATGAAGAATACTAATAATGGTGAAAGCCCGTTCCAACACTCTGCCAGGAGCCCGGCTTCAACCGGGCTTGCAATTTGTGTGCAGATCGCCTGACAAAGCTCTTTCTCAAGTTCAGAAAAAAAAGAAAACAAAACAAACCCGGTCTCAGTCACCTTTATCTCTGTTTTTCTTCATCCTTCTCCTTCCAGGTCCTTATTATAGTCATAAAACAGAAACAAGATCCTCAAAGCTCCGCTGAATGTTGAGTGAGAAATGCTGACGTAACTGCGGTTGCTGTTGGGAAAGAGAAGTTTCTCAGGCGTGAAGCTCAGGTCAGTGCCATAGCAGCTGACACACTTAACGTTCTGCAACAAATTGCATCAAAAGAGGAAAGTTCACCTCACTGCTTCCAGGCTCCGAGGAGTACCGGTTCTAACAACGACTCTCAGCAGCGATGTGTGATTGTACCTGATACTGAGAGAGGGGGTGCCTGAAGTCAGACTCTGACCCTTTTCCTGTTTCCTAGTGTCAGATGTTGCAGCAATGAGCTTGAGTGGAGTAATTAGCTATGACTTCATGGGTCAGGACAGACTGGTTTCCTCAGTAGCAATTGAGCAAGAAGAACTTTGTCTCAGCTTCTCAAAGTTAGACACACATGTCATGAAGTTAGGGTTGGAAAGGGCCAAAGCCTCCTACAGAAAAACCCACCAGGGCTCTGGACAGCTACTGAGTTAGGCACAGAGACAGGTACCTATGGCCATCCCATCTCCTGGGGCTATGAAGAAAGAGCATAAGCAAAAGTCCATCTCAAAACTTCCATTCCTTATTATTTTCATTTGGAAGTGGTTATGAAGTGCATTTGAACTCTGTGCAGACATCTTCTGGATTCTCTTCCCTAAGTACAATTTTAGTCTCCATCTGCTCCATTAAGAGTGAAAAATATGTAGTCCAGGCTGGCCTCAAACTCGTGATCCTCCTGCCTCTGCCTCCTTCAGCAAATTCTACTGGTGTCATTCTCCACAGTAGAGTGGAGAGTGGGATATGACTTTCTCACGTACTCTGGTGCCTCACATTTGACCATGTCCTCTGGAGGGGGAGACCTGGTGGCACTCAGAGGAAGGACAGCAGGCTACCAAGAAGAGACTTGATACCCTATGAACATATACAGGGGGAGGTAATCCCCCTCAGGAACCGTCATAGGGGAGGGGAATAAGGGGAAAATGGGAGGGATGGATGAATGGGAGGATACAAGGGATGGGATAACCATTGAGATGTAACAAGAATAAAGTAATAAAAAAAAAGAGTGAAAAATAAAGAGGTGTGCTCAGCAGGCCACTGGGTATGGCAGGCTCCTCTGATGCTTAATGAAAAGCAGGCAAGGTCTACATCCAGGTTCAAGACACTGACAGACTTCTGAACCTCCTATCTCAATCAGGATCCAGATGTGTCCAAAGCTTGCCTGGATAAGTCAGATGCTCCATGGGTGTTTGGGAGTGGAAGAACCAGCTCTCTGCTACACATATGCTTGTGCTGTTTCTGTTTCTGTCGATTCTATTAGAAGTAAAACAGAATTACTTCAAGATGACATGTGCCTGATCTTCTCCTCATTCCACAGTGCCTTATGACAATCACTTCACATTTTCGGAGCCATCAGGTTTGGTGGATATAAATCATTCCAATACAGTAAGAAGAACTAAATCCGCTGCAAGGCTGCCTAGACACTGCCATGTAGACTTCGAACATAACTGAGAGCTGCCTGGCCCCCACTGATGGTATTTTGGACAAATTGAGAGTTGATGGGAAAATTAAAGAGAAAACACATGTGCTGAGTGTGGCTCCCAGCTATTAATCAAACATCAGTTACCATGGAGTATGACTGATATGTGTTATTTATAGGCATATGAAAAGCAGAGGCCATTGTAAAGATCACAGAGCCCACCCACCTTGGTTTACAAACAGTCCTTTCTCTGCTTTAACACAGGGGTAAGTTCTCAGAGATGCATTGCTCGGGATTTTGTTAGGCAAACATTGTGAAGTGTACTTATGTTACCAATCAGCTGTCTGAGGGGTTTTTACTTCTACCCAACAAGATCTTCGTGTTCTGTTTTGGGCAGATTTTCTTTCCCTCAGATGTTGGCAGCACCCACTGCAGTGGGCAGGTGGGACAGCTGTAGGTGGTACCCTCGAATTCTGCAGCCTTTAGATGCCAGGAATCTGGACCATTGGGTGTACATGTGGTACAGCTCTTTTGTAGACCTAGGAAAGTAGGATTCCTTGCCCCTTGGTGGAGCTTGGTCTAGTCACTTCTAGCCAGGCCTAGTTATTGGAAGTTCTCAGAATTTGGCTGTGCCAAGTGTCTCTTGCGGTCAGTCAGCAGTCTGATATCCTTGGCCCTTAAGACTCCTTATTCTTTGAATTTCTTCTGAGCCTGTGGTTTTGCTTCTTTCTGGCTTCTTTTTTATTATATTTAATTTTTTGTCTTTTTTCTATTAATTAAACATTTTTACATATGCATATACATTATTACACATATTTATAATACACTACCTATAGCAAGAAGAACCATGACACAATCAGGAATTATATAAATGTTACATTCTTAGTGTTTTGGCTATTTGTATTTGACAGCCTTGTCAAATATATCTTTCCTATATTGGTGCATCTATCATTTTGAATGTAAATCAGTCTCCATCACATCTTGGCATTATCAACTTAAAACATCTACCTAGACCTAAAAACATCTTAACCCCTAAACAACTAAGATTCATTGTAAAACTAAGCTACCTCATCTTCAACTCCATTAAAGAATTGAGAAGGAATAAATACAGTGGTATAAAATTCAAATGTAAGATTATTCTTCACACACATTCTATATATTTCTATTCTAATATGAGGTATTTTACCCATATAACTCATTTATAAAATAAGGTTTATTTCCAATACTTTGAAAGTGCTATTGCAAGCTTTTAGGATAAATAAGTTATACAAGTTAATTGTTAGTTGATCAATCATGGTCATATAAATTACTAGTTTACTTTTATCACAAGAATATAAATCTTAGGTTCAGCAGATAGATATGATTCTATAGAAAGATAAGGTAGGATAGTTAGGTAAGGGCTTCAATAACCTCAGAGACATGCAGAATATGGCATTTTGAAATTTTTTTTATTTTAAAGATTCACTGACAATGAGACAGGTTAACTCTTGGCAATGCCAAGCCTACCTCAAAGAGGATGATGAGCATCAAAGAACCTCCTTATGGAGATGGCTTCAAATGTGGCAAACAAGCCACTGGGCAAAATGTACTCATTTCTACCACAAACAGAATTCTGCCTAAAAAAGGGCAAGCCTAGATGCAGGCAAAGTCGATGGCCAAACTCTGCCAAGACAGGGTAAACAAGTCCTCAATAGTTTCTGACTCACAAATTTGACTGTCATATATATTGGGCCAGAAGGCTGAAGAAGATGCTTCAACATTATAGAGAGTTTTGGGTGACTATTCAGGTAGCAAACTGTCTCTGTCATCTTCTCATTTGGAAAGCTACTAACGTGTACTCCTGGCATACTCTCTGGCTTCTTTAGTCTCAGCTCTCAATCTCTTCTGCAACCTAGGGTGCCAACAGCAGTTGCTATAGTGGCCCCTCTCTTTTCTCTTTCTCCATGTCTGCATTTCTGAAGATAAATGTAAGGAAATACAACTTCAGATGAGCCTTTTACTGAGTCTAATACTAAGACACCATAGGAGTAGAATAAGAGAGTACCTCCCAAGTGATTTATCCAATAAGCCTGAGCAGCCTGTTCCTATAGCCATAGAAAGGGTTTGTATTCCAATCACACTTGTTTGTTATAGAATTACCATAACTTCACCATTGAGCACCACTCACAACCATTGGACTAGCTTTGTATTTTAAGCACTAGTCACAGAAGCCCCTCTACAAGGCCACCAAGGAAAGTGCTTTCCCTCTGGCCTAGGTAGAAATGGCTGCAGGGTCATTTAGAGCTCACCAAGGTTGTGACAGTAGGAAGCATGGTATAATCTATTTCAAATAGCCCTAGTGGAAGCTTTGGCTTTATAAATCAAGACATTCAGCTGCTATCCTTGTGCCATTTTTTTTCAAAGTGTCTGTGGAATGACCCAGAAGACTAGTGTCAATATAAGGATAGTAGGCTTGACTATTTGATTGTCAATCTCTTCACTCAAGGCAGCTAGGGAAGCCAGGAAGGGCCAAATAACTGCCAATTAGGGCAGTGGTTCTGTTACCCCAAGACCTTTTCTTATTTACAGAAAAATGAGCAGTAAGTTCTCACCATTAATACTTATAGTTAGCAACGCTTGATAATGCTCTGTTCCTCTAGGGAGAGGTGGTTCTCCTTCTTCCATCTGACACAATTTAATGATGCCACCAGAAGTTATGATCTTTTAGGACAACCACTCTGCATGGGTGGACCAATGTTGAATATTATTATACAACTTGTGACAATATTATAAATTATACCTAAAAGATTTGATGATGTTTCCAGGACATTATAACTAATTAGTAATAGAGATGAAACTGCAAGCCACAGGCACCTCTCTTAATTTATGATTATTACTTTTTTCCAATACAGCATAAAGCCTCATCATTTATCTCTCTTAGGGTCAAGAGTGGCATGAACAAACTTGGAAAAAAATGACCAAGTTTAGATCTAGACAAAGATGTTTCCATAGTAATTTTTGAGAAAATTTGGTATACCATGGAATACCCTGCTTCCAGATACAATGCCAATGAAAACAGCAAGGCCTTAATAGATCCAGGCATTTAAGTTGATGAAAAAAATGAAGTCGTTTTCAATGATCAACTAGATCTGTGACTCTCATCATATGTCCGGCGTGAACCAGAAAGGACATTTGAAAAAACTCCCTTTTCTGAGTAACAGAGAAAGATGCTTGCAGTGAGAGTTTTTGTTTATTTGAAAACCCAGTTATGTTATGTGACTATGCTTTCATTTTAATCCCAGGTGTGGGATAAGAGGCTGCTTCACAGCAGGTGACTATGATTTGCCTTGTGCACCAGCAAGGGCATGATCTTTGCCAGCTGCAGCTAGTCTAATTCTGGGTACTCTGGAGAGGGTATAAATGGGAGAGTCCCAAGAGAGGCTGGGGGGTCCTCTGAAGAAGAAAAGGCTGCTGCTACCCCTGCTGCTCCTGTTTGCCCTCCTTGAGTTTGAGAAGAATCTGGAGATATTTTGACAAAGAAGATTGGACTTGCCTCAAGGAATCCAAAGGCCTTAATCAGCAGAAAGCAGTTTAAAGAGATCTACATCCCCTTTCCCCTCTAACCTTCTTTTTCTCCTACCTAGCATTGGGGAGGGTGGTAGTAGAAGGGATAAGGGTTAGAAGGCAGGTAGAGATACAAGAAGCCATATAAAACATCTATTTTAAAAAAAATGCCTACAAGTAATGATCACAGCTGATGTGCAGAGGCCAGGGACGCAAGAACCAGCCTGGAATATGCATGACAGCCTCAAAAGATGATCATTGTACATCTTATATATTGCTGAGATGGAGGAATCCCATATGTTTTTTTTTAGTTAAATGGTAAATTGTTCTTTTTAATTTTATCATTATAATTAATTTTTAAAATTTTATTAATTTATTCAGATTACAACTCAATTGCCATCTCATCACTTGTATCCTCCCTCCCTCTCGCTTTTACCCTATTCCCCTCCCCCAGTTCTATGACCGAGGGTGACCTCCTCCCCCACTATATGGTTACCTCCCCTTGGTGGGGAGGCCTGGTGGCACTCAGAGAAAGAATAAGCAGGATACCAAGGTAAGACATGATAGCCTATGACCATATAATTATTTTTAATTAATATATAAATCCTGTAACAAAACCAGCTATTTCAAATAGTAATTAAAATTGTTTATAGTTGTTGTTTTTGTTTTTGATGAACTCAAGTTTTCTGGCTCAAGAAGAGGAGATTCTTGAATTTCAGGGAAAAGCTGTGTATTTATAAATTCAATGGTTCTCAAACTTCAATGTGCATCACAGAAAACATGGTGGCTATTAGTCAGACTTTCTGATACCAAAGGTTCCATACTGTGTCCCAGGAGTTGGGCTTTCTAGTAAATCCCCAAGTAATGCTTCTGGTCTGAGACTAAGCTTTAGGACTCAGTTTGTGCTCTGGTCTATTTCCTAAGACAGGTGAGGGTTGTTTGTATTTATTTCTATTTAGATTGGGTTTGTTATGATCAAACCAATAGCCATTTTATTTTCATTATGTCATTTATGTCAATCAAACCAGCATCTAAAAACTGTTCCTTAAAATCCTGCCTCTTGGAGCTATGTGCTGAATGTTCCATGCTGTTCTCTGAGTTCCATGGCTCTGCCTGCCTTCCCACTGAAACCTATGGGGTCCCAGGAACATTTAGGTCTACTTGGGGAATAGCTAGCAGATATGACCACAGTACTGTTCTCTGAGCTCCAGTGTCAAGTTCATGGCTAGCTGCCTGCCCAAGGAGTCCTGAGAGCATCACAACCAACCAGCCATTACCATGGACAACAAGATGGTTAAAGGACAGCATAAGAAAACAATCAACAAGAGCCAGGATAATATGACACAACCAGATCCCAGCTATTCTACACCACAAACCCTGGATAGCCTACACAACTGAAGCCCAAGAAGATGACCTTAAATCCAACCTTATAAAGATAATAGAGGCCTTTCTAGAGGAAATGAATAAACCCCTTAAGGAAATACAGGAAAATACAATCAAATAGGCGAAGGGAATGGATAAAACTGTTCGAGATCTGAAAATGGAAATAGAAGCAATAAAGAAAACACAAACTGAGGGAATCCTGGGAAAACCTAGGGAAGAAAACAAAAACTACAGACATAAGCAGCACCAAGAGCATAAAAGTAATGGAAGAGAGACTTTCAGACATAGAAGATACAATTGAAGAAATGGATACATATGACAAAGAAAATGTTAAATCTAAAAAGTACCTGCATGAAACATCCAAGAAACCGGGGACATATGAAAATACCAAACCTAAGAATAAGAAATAGAAAAAGAAGAAGACTCCCAGATCCAAGGCCTAGAAAATATTTTCAACAAAATTATAGAAGAAAATTTCCTCAACTTAAAAAATGAGATGCCTATAAACATACTAAAGGTTTACAGAGCGTTACATATATTTAACCAGAAAATAAAATCCTCCAGCTATGATACCAAATAATCAAACACTAAATGTACAGAACAAAGAGATTATATTAAAAAGCTGCAAGGAAAGAAGGCCAAGTAACATATAAAAGCAGGCCTATCATAATTAGAACACACTTTTTTTCAAAAAGAGACTCTAAAAGGCAGAAGGGTCTGGACAGATATCTTACAAACTCTAAGAGGCCACAGATGTCAACCCAGACTGCTGTAACCAGCAAAACTTTTAATCACCAAAGAGAAGAAAACAAGATATTCCATGACAAAACCAAATTTAAACAACATCTATCCACAAATCCAGCCCTATAGGAGGTATATAGAAGGAAAACTCCAATCCAAGGGGGTTAACTACACCCAAGAAAACATAGGAATTAAATAACTCTACACCAGCAAAACCAAAATAAGATACAGACACATGCACACACACACACACACACACACACACACACACACACACACACACCATACCACACAACCACCACCACCACCAACAACAACCTCAAAATAACAGGAACTAACAATCATTAGTCATTAATGCCTCTCAACATTGATGGACTCAATTCCACAATAAAAAGACAAAGACTAACAGAATAGATGGAAAAAAAGTATCCATCATTCTGCTGCATACAAGAGACATACCTTAGCAACAAAGATAGACATTATCTTAGTGTAGAGGGCTCAAAAAGGGTTCTCCAAGTAAACAGACCCAAGAAACAAACTGGTGTGGCCATTCTAATATCTAATAAAATAGACTTTCAACCAAAATTAATCAAAAGAGAAGGATAAAGACATTTCATACTCATCAAAGAAAATAATCTACCAAGATTACACTCAATTGTGAACATCTATGTTCCAAATGCAAGGAAACACACATTTGTAAAAGACACATTACTAAAGTTTAAATCACACACCAAAACCCATCCATCCATTAAAAGTGAGAGACATCATTATCCCAATCTCACCAATAAATAGGAATCAAGACAGAAACTAAGCAGAGAAATAACAAAATTTACCAACAGTATGAATCATATGGACCTAACAGATATCTATAGAACATGTCACCCAAACCCAGAAGAGTATACCTTCTTCTCAGCATCTCACAAAACTTTCTCCAAAACTAAACATATAGTTAGTCACAAAGCAAATTGAAACAGATACAAAAAATTGAAATAACTCCTTATATCTTATCAGACCACTAGGGATTAAAGCTGGACTTCAACAACCGAAACAGAAAGCCTAAAAATTTATGGCAACTGAAAAACTTTCTATTCAATGACCACTGGGTCAGAGAAGAAATAAAGAAAGAAATTAACAACTTTCTAGAATTCAATGAAAATGAAGGGACAACATACCCAAACTTATGGGAAACAGTGAAAGCAGTGTTAAAAGAAAAGTTCATAGCACTAAATGCCTTCATAAAGAAATTAGAGCTATCTCATACTAGCAACTTAAAATCACACCTAAAAGCTCTAAAACAAAAAGAAGCAAAAACATCGAAGAGGAGTAGAAGGCAGGACATAATAAAACTCGGGGCTGAAATCAATAAATTAGAAAAAAAGAGAACAATACAGAGAATCAAGAAAACCAAAAGCTGGTTCTTTGAAAATAATCAACAAGATATATAAACCTTTAGCCAAACTCATTAAAAGGCAGAGAGAGATCCAAATTAACAAAACCAGAGATGAAAAGAGACACATGACAACAGATACTGAGGAAATCCAAAGAATCATTAGATCTTACATCAAAAGCCTGCACTTCACAAAATTGGAAAAGCTAAACAAAATGAATGACTTTTTGGATAGATACAACAGACCAAAGTTAAATCAAGATCAGGTAAACAATCTAAATAGTCCTGTAACCACTAAGGAAAAAGAAGCAATCATTAAAAGTTGCTCAACCAAAAATAAAAATAGAAAAATGCACACTGCCAGGTGGTTTCTGCACAGAATTCTACAAGACTTTGAAAGAAGAGTTAATACCAATACTCCAGAAACTATTTCACATAATAGAAATGGAAGGAACATTGCCAAACTCATTCTATGAGGTACCAGTCACTACACTGATACCAAAACCAAACAAAGACCCAATAAAGAAAGAGAATTTAAGACCAATTTCTCTTATGAACATTGATGTAAAAATATTCAATAAAATTCTCAAAAATCAAATCCAAGAAAACATCAAAAACATCATCTACCATGATCAAGTAGGCATTATCCCAGGGATGCATGGATGGGTCAATATAAGGAAATCCACCCATGAAATCCACCATATAAACAAACTGAAAAAAAAAACCCATGATCATCTCATCAGATGCTGGAAAGCCTTTGACAAAATGCAACACCTCTTTATCTTTAAAAACTTGGAGAGATCAGGTATACAAGACCCATACCTAAACTCAATAAAAGTAATATACAGCAAGCCAATAGCTAACCTCAAATTAAATGGATAGAAACCTAAACAAATTCCACTAAAATCAAGGACAAGACAAGGCTGCCCACCCTCCCAGTATCTCTTCAATATAGTGCTCAAAGTTCTAGCTAGAGCAATAAGACAACTAAAAGAGATAAAGGGGATACAAATTGGAAAGGAAGATGTTAAAGTATCCTTATTCACAGATGATATGATAGTATATATGTGACCCCAAAAGTTTTACCAGAGAACTCCTGTAGCTGATAAACACCTTCAGCAAAGTGGATGGATACAAAATTAACTAAAAAACATTAGTATCCCTCCTTTACACAAAGAATAAGTAGGCTGAAATAGAAATTAAGAATATAACATATTTCACAATAGCCAAAAATAATATAAAGTATCTTGTTGTAACACTAGACAAGCAAGTGAAAGACCTGTATGTAATGAAAATCTTTGGTTTCTCTAAAAACTCAGTTATGTTACATAAATATGTTTTTGTTTTAATTCTAAGTGTGGGATATAGGACTGCATTAGTTTATTCACAGCTGATAACAGCCTTGTGATAGGCATGGTCTTTGCCACCTGGGGTTAGTAGAGTTCTGAGGATTCAGGGAGAGTATAAATATCAGAGTCAGAGAGAGGCAGGGGCTTCGAGGAGATGGACAGAGGAATAAAGCTGCTGTTTTGTCCTGCTGCATTTGCCATTTCTACTAACGTTTTTGAGTTTATATGAAAATCCACCAAGGTAATCCACCATATAAACAATCTGAGAGAAAAAAAACACATGATCATCTCATTAGATGCTACAAGGCCTTTGATTGTTAGATATCCTGACGACTGAGATAGGTATGTTTCCGAAGAACCCAAAGACCCCAGCCATCTGGAACTAAGCCTAAAGAGGTCTACACTCCTTTCCCTTCTAACCTTCTTTCTCTGCTACCTAGGGTTGAGGGGTTGGAAGGGAGGTAGAGGCTTTAAGGAACCCCAAATAAGGTAGATTTAAAAATAATAGTGCCTATACCTGTATGACAAGAACTTCAAGTCTCTGAGGGAAGAAATTGAAGAAGGTATCAGAAGATGGAAAGATCTCCCATGCTCATGGATCAGTAGGTTTAACATAGTAAAAATAGTCATCTTATTGAAAGCAGTCTATAGATTTAATGTAAATCCTATCAAAAGTTCAGCACAATTTTTATAGACCTTGAAAGAATAATAATACTCAACTTCATATGGAAAAAATAGCCAGGATACCTTAAATAATCTTATACAATAAAATACATTATGGAGGTATCTTCATCCATGATTTCAAGCCATATTAGAGAGCAGTAGTAATAAAAGCCATTGATATCAAGCATAAAAGCAGACAGGTTGATCAACTGAAGAGAATCAAAGACCTAGAAATAAACCCAAACACAGGGACACTTGATTTCTGACAAAGAAACCAAAACTATACAATGCAAAAAAGAAAGCATCTTCAGCAAATGGTGCTGGTCTAACTGTATGTCTGCATGTAGAAGAATGCAAATAGATTTATGTTTATCATCTTACACAAAATTCAAGTCCAAGTGGATCAAAGATCTCAGCATAAAACCAGGTATACTAAATCTAATAGAAGAGAAAGTAGGAAAGAACCTGGAACTCATTGGCACAAGAGAAAACTTCCTGAACAGAACACCAAAAGCTCAGACTAAGATCAACAATTAATGAATGGGAACTAATGAAACTGCAAGGCAAAGGCACAGTCAATAGAAGAAAACATCAGCCTACAGACTGGGAAAATATCTTCACCAACCATACTACATCTGACAGAGGGATGATATTCAAAATATATAAAGAACTCAAGAAATTAGATACCAACAAACAAAATAGCCCAATTAAAAATGGGGCACAGAGCTAGAGAATTCTCAACTGAGGACCCTCTATTGACCAAGAAACACTAAAAAATTGTTGAACGTCATTAGTCATCAGAGAACTACAAAAAAACAAAAAACAAACACAAAAAAACAAAACAAAACTCTGAGTTTTCATCTTACACTGGTCAGAATGGCTTGGTCTTATGATCAAAAACTCAAGTGACAACATATGTTGGTGAGGATATAGAGCAAGGTGAATACTCTTCTATTGCTGGTAGGAATAATAACTTTTAAAACCGCTTTGCAAATCGATGTGGGGTTTCTTAGAGAATTGAAAAATATTTCTATATCAAGGCCCAGCTATACCATTCCTGGGCATATATCCAAACAAATGTTCTACCATACCACAGGAACACTTGCTCAACTACTTTAATAGTAGCTTTATTTGTAATAGCCAGAAACTGCAAACAACCTAGATGTCCCTCAACCAAAGAATGGATAAAGAAAATGTAGTACATTTATACAATGGAATACTACTCAGCTATTAAAAACATAGATATCCTACAATTTGATGGCAAGTGGATGAGACTAGAAAAGATCATACTGAGTAAGGTAACGCAGACTCAGAAAGACAAGCATGGTATGTACTCACTTATAAGTGGATATTAGCCATAAAATACAGGATAACAATACAACAATCTACAGACCCAAAGAAACCAAGGAGTACTCAGGGGAGGATGCTTGAATCTCACTCAGAAGAGGAAATACAATTAGACTTCTGAAGTAGATGGAGGGAGGGAACAGGATAGGAGAGGGGGTGGGGAGGGTAACAAGAGTTAGGACCAGGTGTGAGGAGATGGAGGTGGTTGAAGAAGGGAAGGACTGGGAAAGAGAACATAAGTCGGTGTGTGGGCATCTCTGGGACAGGGAAGGCTCCCAGGAGTTTACGGGAGAGACCCTGCCTATGACTCCTAGCAGTGGGGATTAAAGAGCCTGAACTTGCCTTCTCCTATAGCCAGGTGGGACTTCTAGTAGAGGGACGGGGACACCAATCCACCCATAAAACCTTAAACCCAAAATTTGTCTTGTTTACAAGAAGTGTAGGGATAAAGATGGAGCAGAGATTGAGGGAAAGGCAAACCAATGACTGGCCCACCTTGCGACCCATGCCATAGAAGAGAGCCAACTCCCGTCACTATTAATGATGCTATACTATGTTTGCACACAGGACTCTAGTATACCTGTCTTCTGAGAAGCTTCATCCAGCACCTGATGGAAACAGATGCAGAACCTCGAAGCCAAACAATAGGCTGAGCTCAGGGAGTCTTGTGGAAGAGTGGGAGGAAGGATTGAGGACCTGAAGGGGTCAAGGACACCATAAGGACACCTACTAAGTAAACTAATCTGGCCCAGTGGAGGTTCACAAAGACCATGCACAGGCTGGACCTAGACCCCGGCTGTACATATGTAACAGATGGGCAGCCTGGTCAATGTGTGGGTCCCCTAACAATGGGAGTAGGGGCTGTCTCTGATTATTGTTTGACTTTGGACCCTCTTTCCCTAGCTGGGCTGCCTTGCCTGGCCTCAATGGGAGAGGATATACCTAGTCCTCCCACAGCTTGATGTGGCAGGTTGGGTTGGTACCCATAAGGGCTTGGGGAAAGGAGGTATGAGGGAGGAGAGGAGGAAGAGGCCTGCAATTGGGATGTAAAGTGAATAAATAAATTAATAAGGAAAAAATCCTGCCTATTGGAGTGCTTGGTTCAGCAGGCCACTTTTTATTGTTACAAGTGTTAAGAGAGTCATCTAGAAACACAACAAGGATCTGGAAGAAACATTTTCCCATAATCCCCTCCCTCTTTCTCCTATCTAAAGTGAGTTACTATTGATTTAATGAAGGATCAGGCATGCCGACGGCTTCCAGCCTGACATTAACAGGGTTAACTGTGACACAGCCCCCTGTAGTTTCTGCTTGTTAAGTTTGCAATTGGATTTGCATAGTGTCGATGCCTGATCCCAAGAGGGCATCTGGAAAGTGGACAACAGAAAACCAAAACAGAACGGCCAGCTCACAGGCACGCTCCTCCCTAGCTTGCTTTCCCCTATTGCTTGCAACATTTGTTCTCTTACACCGTAAGTCACATGAGAACCAGCGAAAATAAGAGTCGGCGATAATAGTGCTTACTCCGAAATCCTAGTCCCAAGCAGCAGGCCTGGCTTTGATTACATCTCGTAGTCAAGCTGTGTACAGTATGACTTGACTTAATGTCTCAGCCATGTTCATCAGCACACTGGAAAGCGAGGTGCTGCAAACCACGCATCCAGTTGGCTTGGGCGAGAAGTCCCAGTTCATCAGGCTTCTGTTTTCTTAGGGATGATGATATTCCTACCTCCTCTCTAGGACACACTCCTCAGGAAAACTGAGTGCTTTGTTGGCAATTAGGTAATATCATTTTCTAGGCACAGTGGGGAGGTGGGATTTAAAAAGAAGGAAAAAAAAAAGGTATTGAACTGCAGCTCAGTTAAGCCTGGGCACAGAAGGCTGCTGTCACATGCCAGTTTCAAAGTACAGCTGCACTGACCTTGAATTTGGAAGTAGAGCAAATTAAATGTCCCTTAGACTATCATGATTTAAATTTCTTAAATTATGTATATACGCATAGGTGCATGTACACTTTTATAAGTGAGATTTTCTTGATAAAAGTGAGCCTTCTCCATGCCCCCCTCTGTATTAATATCTGTATCAAATGCGTACAATGCAGGGAAGCTGTATTCTGTTGTGGACCAGGCACACTACTCTTTACTGTGCTATGGTTTTCACATCCACAGAAAGGAGACAGTTCTTTGCAAAATTCTGTGGAGTCTCTATGAAATAGACACTGAGCCAGATCCTGCTGAGATGCCAGCAGATTCTCTAAACAGCCTTTGTCCCATTCACTCAGGTCTCTGTCGAGTGAAAGGAGGATATCGCACATTTCAGAAGCACATTAGTACAAGCTGAAATTGCTATGTTCCTGAGAAATCACGCAGGAGCTGTTCCAGAAGGCAGGAAACCTTCACCGAAAGGAGTCCACACATATGCATGCACGCGTGTGTGCACACACATACACATACACACACACACACACACACACACACACACACACACACACACACACACATGCACACGTATGCACCCAGGTGCAGACACAACAATTATCTAATAAAATGTAGGATCAGGAATACACACAGATTCCTTATTCTAACATTTGATTATGTAGTTGCTATTTCTTTTGAAAATAAAATTGTAATCTAGAGTACATATAAAATTCATTCATTCATCAGTCAATCAATCTTTTAATCATGCTGCATAAGTATCTATTGAATAACATGGGACAAATGCTACCCACTGTTTTATTGTAGCTATACAGACTCTTATTAACAATGGATTTTTTTTACCTTAATCTATCTAGCAGAATTCTATATTCCAAGCAGTGGGGTGGTTTTAGGGAGTAGGGTTGTTTCCTTGATGGTTGGTTGATTTTATTTAAGACAAGTGGACTATCACAATGTACAACTGCAATGGCTAACTACGGATTTATTTTTTAATCCAGTTCACTCATATTCCCAAAGAAAGGGGGATTGGATTAGTCCAGTAGAGTAGCCAAGTATTTAGGGATTGGCTTGTTTGGACACAATTATCTTATCTCTGAAACCAACCAAACAACAATAAATAGATGAAAGCAAACCCACTCATCTAAAAGTAGCTCAGCCATAGCACTGTAATCTGCTCTCTTATAATTCAGCCTTATCTGCTGGTTTATAGTTAAGTCATAGATTGTATTCTAAAGACCCTGTGATCCCAAGGAGGACAGGTTTGTTTTATCCTGAGTATTCATGGGTGGGAGGTGCCATCAGCCCACACACCTCAGGCTGACTGAAGACAAGAATGCCCCTGGTAGGATGCTTCCTAAGAGTGAGTTAGGACAGCATCAGACTTTATTATTTATTATCATTTTCTTCTAGAATTCCCTAGTTCAGTGTTTCAGAAAGTGTTGGGAGGCCTTGAACAAATGATGTTTGCAAGGTTTTGGAGCCCTAATTCTGTTTTTCTCTGATCATCCCTTCCAACGTATCACTTTCTGCACTCAGTAGTTCTAGATGGATACATGGGCTTGTTCCCTAGGATGTTTTTAAAAATCACCTTGACAGCACCGTGACACACACTCTTTCTCACGCACTCCCCTGCTTCTTAACACCTCCTCCCCGCAACCTACCTATACAGATTGCCTTCCCAGCCCTCCTTCCACACCACACAAAGGCGTAGAATGTTTATTTCACTCTTTGTTTTTAGTTCATCTTCTGCAAGGGAACTAAGGGATATTCTGAATGCAATGCTATCCACAGTGTCTCCTGGGAATTCCCTCAGCTGACATGAGGTGGCAGTCATCTCCAGCCTTGTTATTTCAGAGCCTACATGCCAAGACAGTTGATGGTGGACTCATCAACTAATGTTCCTGATGGTCTAACCGCAACTCTTGGCAGTCTCTTTGGTACAAATCAAAATTTCCCTCTGCATCCATATTCTTCTTCTTTTTTTAAACCTTCAGAAACTCCTCTGAGATGAACAGGCACCCACATAATAAGAGGTAATAGATTACACACATGAATACCATGGTGGTTGTTAATGGACCACAAGATATGACAGCAACAAAGATTTCGGATCATGTTTGCAGTAGGTTCCTTTGTTCAAAATGCAAAGGCTAAGAATGGAAGCCCCACCCTTTCCATCTTCTCCTTGGCTTCTAACCTACACCCATGCAAACTGTGTCTTTGGCACAAGATAAACAATGCAATACTCTGCTATCTTTGTCTGACTATTTTAGCTGAATTGAAACAAATGTGCCTCTAAAATATATGCATACTAACCCAGTGGGGACCAACAGGGAGCTGCTCAATAGCCTTTTATTCAAGTTAATTCTCCAACAAAAAAATGAAATAGAGAAGCACAAGTTATTGTACTTGCAGATTACACACATTTTGTTTAATTGTGTATAAATGAAGCTTGAGGGAACATAATTCTGTCATTTCCTATGCCAAGAACTGAGGTGAGCAGGTTTTTGGATGTTTGAATAGTACAGGCTGATGCTACTGGCAGACATCAGCCCACAGTTATGTAGACACTGTGCATCTCTCATTCCACTGAGTATTGCATTAGCTCCTATATTGGAAAGTTTTCCAATTCCAAGACATTTTCTAAATGTGAGCTCCAGTTAATCTTTCAGCATGAAACAACCAAGTTGTAAAAAAAATAACAAATGAGAAAACACTCTTATCTTGAGTGTTAAGGGTGAGGTCATTCAATGTGTAGCTTCTTATCAAATGTTCCAACTGCCATACACAGGTCTTCTGTCTTCATACTTACTTCTTTAGAGATGTTAACAGCCGCCTTGGCTGTTATCAAGCTGCACAGGGTATATTACAATTGTGCAAGGCACCAGGCGTTTGGTTGGTGGTTGAATAAAGTAGAAAAATCATATCTACTAGACACGCAGTAACATTTCTTTTATATAAAATTTCCTATTTTTTCATTCTACATGGTTGAGAACATACAAAGAAACTAAAGGATAATTTCTTTCCACTGAAGAAAAACATCTGCTCTTGCATACCTAATTGGAAACTTCCTTTCTATAGCTTCCTATTTCATACAGCTAACATCCTGAACAAGTCCTAGTCAAGTTGTCACTGTCTGTTAGGAAGAAAATGAGAAATCAGAAACAAGCGTTTTTATTATTGGGCACAATGGTAACATTTGTCATTCTACTGTTAGGCACTGACACGGGCTCCAGAATCTGCACCAGAGTTCTGAGATCCCTGCTTGCTCATTACTTAGCAAGTGCCAGCAGCAGAGTAGAGGGCCTCAGGAGAGCACAGAAGGAGTCCCAATGTGGTCAGTCCAGACAGAAATATGCCAAGAGAAGAAGATGCAAATAATGTTGCTTATATGGGCGGGAGAAGCTGTATTCATACATTGTTACATCTATAAATGCAGATGAGAATGTATAAGGCTATAGTGTTGGTGCTTTTTATCTGTGCTGCCTGTTTTGTCACACACACCTTTCCAGCTATGATCCATTATACACCTCTGTGCTATACTTGGTATCTCCCTGCATTTGAGTAGGTCATTGAAGGCTTGGCTTTTATTGTTCCTTCTTATCAAAGGTCTGCTATTATTTCATTTCAACAAGCTTTTATTACATACCTCCTTTGCAGCAGTCATCTGCTCTAGGATGAGGGTTTTATTATTATGCAAGCATGACAAAGCCAACAGGGTAGGATAAGGAATAGTTCACTAAATCAGTAGTTACTCATCAGTCCCTTGAGAAGTGGATATGCCGCACCACTGGGACACAAAGGCAGGTACCAGGGTCAGTTAGGAGTGATGGAATAGAATATGATTAAAGAAAAAAAAAAGGCCCCCTTGTGGTTTTTGCTGCAGAGAAAGGACAAGCCAGAGTAGAATTGGGCTGCCTGGTTTGGACAATTTCAGTATGCTCTGCAATGAACAGATGCCTGGCATCTGGCACTGAGTGTGATCTAGCAGAGGAAATGATGGAACTGTGCCAGTCTGCAGAATAAGCTCTGGATGGGATGGTTTGTAGTGAAATGATCAAGGTGAGCGACTTGCCATCCTTGAAAAATATTTAGACTTTTCTCCAAAGTCAGCAAGGTCCCAAACATCACAGAAACAGAGAGAGAGAGAGAGAGAGAGAGAGAGAGAGAGAGAGAGAGAGAGAGAGAGAGAGAGAGAGAGAGAGAGAGAGAATTGGGCACCCAAGCCACTGCAGTTAAGAGAACACAGAAGAGTAGCGTGCATCTCAGACCAGCAAGCACCTGTGATGAGAATTTGTATGTGGGGCTCTACTTGAATGCACAGTCTTTCGGGTGCCAGGGATGTCAGAGGGATTAGATGATCAGGATTGGAGACACACATTGCACAAGTATGTGACACCACTCACAAGTGTCTGGTACATAGGGCAGTTTAACACATGTATGCTTTCTGTTCTCCCGGAAGCTACTGGAGTCCTGAGTGATGGGTCACAACGGAACGCAGCAGTGATAAGGGTGAGTCTGCCATTCTGGGGACAACGAACAGCAAATGGATTCTATAAGGCATCCCATCGCAACATCATTGGGAGTCACATGGAAATGATAAATAAATATGTTTTATTTTTGGAAGCATTTTGAATCATTAGAAGTTTGTCTAATCAGCTACATTCATGACTAAAGATCAAGAAGCTAGTCTATGTTTTGTCTAAGAACTTTAGAATCACAACTTTATAAACAGGATAAGGAATTTTAAAGTAATTTTCAAAGAATGCTTGCTGTAACAAGTAAAACTAATTCTATGAACACCCTGTCATCTACCCTTCTATCCAGGAACACGTATATATAGATCAACATTTTACTAAATTTGTCTTCTTTGAATATAAATTCCTGGCATATATGGTCTTGGACAGAATGTTGTTTGTATGTGTATATATTGCATTTATCCATCACTTTAAATTCCCTCAACTCAAAACTTACTATAACCACTATTGTAGTAAGAAATTCCAAATAGGCTTTTCCTAAGCTTCCTCAAGTCATCCCAGCATACCTTGCTCTGGACACATGCCTCCTGTTTCTCTCATTCCCACTGGTGAGAACATGGAACCGTTCAGAGAATTCCCTGCTCCCACACTTGCAGAAAGTACACAAGTGAGGGAGTGACCTCTGCACTTCCAAGGTGGCCAGATATGCTTGAAAGTTGTTGCATAAGCCCTGATTCTCCATGTGTCCTTGGAGGAAGCAGTTCTGGGCCACCTCAAAGGAGCCAGCAGGAACGAGACAATGCCCTCTCTGGTGGTAAACTCAAAAACATATCCTTGTGTCCCCTCCCATCCCTTTCCCATGTCACACTCTCATCTTCCATTCCTGATTCTTAGATCGCTTTTCAAATGAGGGTCCCCAAGCTCTTGGGCCCCCTGTGGCTATAAGACTTGACCCATTGGCACAGGGTGTACTCCTCAGAAAACAGAATGTAGGCATTGGATTTAACTGCTAGCCACACAATGGTGATCCTCCACAGTGGAGGGTTGGTGGTGATCATCTCTGGCAGAAAGAGACTGCAAAATTAGTGATTCACATGCTTGAAGGTCATTAGAATGAACCCCGAAAGAAAGCAAGGTCTGGGGTACATGGTACTGTGTGGCAGCAGCAAGAGCAGATTCACCTTTGCTCATTTCTCTGCCCTGTGACTATTCTATGCACACTCACACTTGCACAATGCACACAAGTGAGGGTGCTGTCTTTCCTGTTGTTCATCCTTGTACTGATCTGGGATTAGGCTCTTCCTTAGCCTTTCTAACATAGTACCTAATTCGACCTTTCTTCCTTTTGTATAGGTTCCTAAGACAAGACACATTCTTCCTGATCATTTCAGACACACTCCCTAAAAATTCAACATTCATTTTCACTTTCAGTCAGTTTGAAATATTTTCCAATTTTCTCTGCATTTCTTCATTAACCTCTGGGTTATACAAATGTGTCTCTTATTTAATTCTGAAACACCTGTGTTTTTCCTTCTTTCTCTTTGTGTTATTAGCTTCCTCCTTATTAACTTTTCCTCTGGTTGTTGTGACAAAATAAATACCTGACAGAAGCAGCTTATTGGGAGAAAAGTTTGTTTGTGTTCATGGTTCCACAAGGCACAGTTGATTGTGGCGAGGAAGGTATGATATAGATCAGGGAAGTGAGAACATGAAACCAGGACTGCTTCTGCTGTGGCCGCTCAGGAAGCAGGATGTTCAGGGTGGAACCATTTTAGGCCTACCAGGTGATCCACTGCAAACTCAGGTCCATGTCCCAAAGATGGTACCACATCCCAAAACAGCACTGCTGGCTAAGGATCAAGCGCTCAAACCCATAAGCCATGGAAGACATGTCAGAATCTAACTATAATGCTGTTTCGATTTCGTAGTTTATATCACCTTAATAGCATATCAATATTTTGAATCTGGGGGATGCAGGGTATTGAATGCAAGCCTCACATATACTAAAGATGTGTTTTACCACTGTGTTCCAGCCCTTACCCCTATATTGTCCAAACAGAAGTTTATGGTGACCAAAACACATGTTCTATCCAATCACAGTTATTTAGAGTTTTGAGGCTTCTTGTGTGGTCACCAGGTGTCCATCAAGGTAGACATGCTAAGCATTGGAAAATAACTCATTTTCTTTGCTTGTTGTGTATGAAATTACATATACCTTCAACTACTGAAATAAAATGTTGAAGTTGCTCATTTGTATTCTTTTTCCATCTGTTTGTTGGTCAGTTGGTTTGAGAGAGACATTACATTCTATACCTGTGATTGTGGAATTGAATATTCATTCCTTGGATTTTGTCCAATTTTATACATGTTTACTTGGGGTTGCTATATTTCTCTAAGTTGAGCCTTTCATCACTTTAAAATGTTCTTCTTTGCCACTTTAGTATGCTATGCTCTGGCGCTATTCTATCTTATAGTAAGATGTCCCACTCCAGCCTCTTGATGTTTGCTGTTCACCTACACTATCTTTTCCCACACATGTGATGTCAGGCTCCCGCTACTCACTGGGATGTTTGCATCTTGTCCTCATATTGTTGACCTCTATCAAGATAAAAAAAATCTTGGTGCCAAAATAGGAGAAATATGGCCAGCAGGAGACACAGACCTTTAGTGTAGGTTTAGTAGCAATGATTTCAGTCCAAACTTTTTGGATGAAGAAAGGAATTGCTTTATTGTTCAGGTACTTTTTATAATGCTGTGACAAGCTAACATTTCTCTTGTACCCTGAAGACAGTGAAAGAGTAACTACCACCCGCAGGACTCAGTGAGGGCTTTGGGTGATTTGTGCCTGTTAGTAGGACTAAAAAGAAGGTACAGCAGCTTGCTTCCATAAAAGCAGCATGCAATATTCTTAGACAGTTGGAGAGCGAGAATCTGGGTTTCCCTGTGAGCTGAGCTTCGTGGGCTGTCCTAAATGTGGGTGGAAGGTTAAGGAGTCAGAAGAGGAGAAGTGGAAGCCCAGAAGGTCACCTGAACCAAGGACTCGGCTTGTTCATCAACCCTTTGAAACAAGTCCTTGCAGGAGATGGAGTTAGCCATCATTGTTGAAGGGCATGCGGTGGTGAACGGATTAGACCTAATAGATGGCCAGGCAAGCTGCCATGATGAGATGGGAGGGCAGCCTTCAGTCGGCCTGGCCCTGTGTCACTTCATCCTTCTTCCTGGATCTTAAGAGTCCTCTCCCAGTAAATACCCTACACATAAGTCTTTAACTCAGATGCTCTTATTTTGGTTGGGACAGCAGGTTGAGAGTTGCTGGAACAGCATTATGATCCTGGCTCATAAACATCATTCCATCTATCTCTCATAGCAGATTTACAAATTGTACACTAGTATCACATTTAGAGAAAACGAATTATAATGTAGAATATTATCCTCAAATTCTTGCCTCGATTGAAATAAAGCTTTGTTTAATGAAGACCACTTCCCTTTCATTGTTCTCAGGTTACTTATGAATGTCCAGGAGTTCAACTCTCCATTCCTCCTTTATCATAAATGCATAATGAGTAACCAGCAAATTCCAGACAGCTCTGTGGATATGGGGGCATAAGCGTTAGTGAGAACAAAGTAACCGCAGCTTTCTCAGGGCTTACATTCTATCAGACGGAAAGAGCCAATAGAAAACCAGGAATTTGCATTTCAGATGGTGGTAAGGGCCTGGCAATGCTGCCAAGTGGTTTACCCCATATCTTTCCCACAGCTTCTACTGTGTCTACCAGTACTGGAGAAGCTGAGAGACCCAAAATTATTTGTTAGGCTCCCTCTGAAAATGATGATCTTGCAAGTTAGGATTTATGAACAGTGAAATCAGAATAGAGCGATTAATAGGAAGATGGGTTACCAGGCACCCGCCTGTTCCTTTGGTATAAATTACAGAAAAGGAGTGGGGTTTTCCACTATGGCTGCAGTGCAGTCTGTGTTCATCAAGTAGCTTCCAGCCCTTATTATCTTTGGGGATAAGGAGCAGGTCCTTCAGTTACTGTTATTGTTGTCAGTAACATATACTATCATGGAAGCCACTATAACCCACTATTGTGTCTGTCTTATTAGGGTTTCTATTGCTGAAATTAAACACCATGACTAAAAAGCAACTTGGGAAAGAAAGTGCTTATTTGGCTAACACTTTCACATTGTAGTCCATCACTGAAAAAAGCTAGGGCAGAAACTCAAATGGGCAGACACCTGGGTACAGGAGCTGATGCGGACCATGGCAAGTGATGCCTACTGGATTGCTCTTCATGGCTGGCACATCCTGCTTTCTTATAGCAGAAGGACCATCAGCCCAAATAATAGTGCCACCAAGAATGGGCTGGGCTCTTCCCCACCAGTCACTAACTAAGAAAGTGCCCTGCAGCCAGATCTTAGTGGAAGTGTTTTCTCAACTGAAGGTCCCTCCTTTCAGATAACTCTAGCTTGTGTCAAGTTGACATAAAACTAGCCAGGACAGTGTCTTCATTTGAATTCATCCTTCCCCGTGTTCTCCATTTGCTAAGTGCTAAGTAAAGAGCTGCCTGTTAGAAAGGTGGTTAGGATTTGAAATGTAGGATACACAGCCCCTTTTTTTACACTTTGAAAACCAACTAATAATTCAAGATTATGTGTATGATAAAGAGAATCCAGGGGTACCTCCCCCAGGGCAGATCCCAGGCGTGAAATATTGCTTTGCTTCTGAGGGTCTGGAAATTTCCTTTCTTTTTCCTGAAGCAAGTTTCTCTATGGTTTTCCTATTAAACAACAACAACAACAACAAAGTGAAAGTGACCAGTGGTTGGTACACCGAAGCATCACACATTCATTTACATACTCCAGACCTAGTCACATGTGCCAGTTAGTGCCTAGTCACAAGTGCTGTTCTTAGGAAGCCCTGAAGAAAATCAGGTCACTGCTTTGTCTCAAGCTTACTGTGTGTCATGAGGTTCATCCTGGCTGTCAGTGTTCCTAGGACAATTGATATGGCTCAAGCTTAGGAAAGTTCAGGTTACAAAACTCTGCTTCCTCTATGCGCTCTGCTGCTCATAAGCTCCTTGCAAATGGGTTTCAGTGTCAGGAGTTCTCTCTGTAGCCTCGTGATCTGAGAGACCAGAGTTGTTCCTACAGCTCCTGTCAAAGGCAATAAAGGTTTCCACCCATTCACTGTATGGATTTAACTTGTACCCACGACCTGTCAGTCTCCGGGGACCACCCAATGCAATGCCAATTGTGCCACCAATCCTCCAATGACCAGTCCTCAGGGTGGCCACTTCACCAAATCTGTCTGCTCTCAAGGGACTTTGGAATGTGAGCCCTGCTCTCGCCAGTGGTCATGTATGTCTGGATCATCTATTATTTAAAGTAAGGAATCATTTAGTAAAAATCATATCCCCCCCCCTTACATTGACAAAAACTCAGTGAGAGGAAATCTTTTCAACAGGGTGTTGGGTGGTTTTTCACTTTTTGGTAAAGAGAAGAATTATGTGACGAGAACAGAAACTATGGGACCTAGTGTTCTGAATAGCTGTGGGTGATGGTATCCATGACAATGACAGACAGTGGGCATCGATTAGACATCTCACTGTGGGTTGTGGCAATTAATTACTTCAGAGCCATGAGCATAATTATAATCCTCACCAAAAAAAATCTGGTATGGTGGTGCACACCTTTAATTTCAGCACTCAAGAAGCAGAGGCAGGAGGATCTCTGTGAGTATGAAGCCAGCCTGGCCTACATAGTAAAATGCAGGCTATCTCGGGCTACATAGAAAGACCCTGTCTCAAAAAAAAAATATCAAAAACAAAAAGAGAAAGAAGGAAGGAAGGAAGGAGTGAGGGAAAGGGAAACTGTGACTAGTCAAATGACAAGTGATGTGTCTAAAACGTCACAGGCACCGTTGATGCTAAAAACATGACCTTGAGATCTTTCTGGTCCTGGTTCTTCCTTTAGCATTAGAATTATTCATTTCTCCATTTTTATAGGAATTAAGTTTGATGAAATATCTAAATAAAAAGCAACGTTGCACTACCTGGGTAATGAAGTGAAACCAGCACATTTCAAAGTAAAAAGTAAAAAGAGGCCTGGGAATACCTTCGCGAAAGTGTGCACCAGGTCCTAGGTTCAATCCTCAGCACACATTTTTTTTAAATGGTGAAAAGACCTCACGGATCACACGGTGAATGACTCAGTTTCTAATGGTCTATTGAGAACACTGAACTTCACAAATTAGGAACTGTCTGGTAATTTCAAAGACTGAAAGGAGGATATGGTTTTAGATTATTGATTTCCTTTAAAATTTTGAGTTTAAATTCCACAGATTTTTTCCATAGTCTACCCTAGAATACTGATCCTGGAATCTTTTGTTTAGTCATGTGGGATAACATGAAGTATATTATAAAATTCCACATGAAAATTATATTATTTCACTTGTAATGTGCTTTCTTTCAGTGTCCCTTACTTAGGGTGAGGACGGTGGAAGGATCAAGCAAGTAGTCCCATAAAAGGGAGACTGTGAATGCTTCATCCAGCACCTTCAGGGTAGATGTGGTAGGTACTGTATTGAACTTCCATAAATAAGGTAAAATCTGAATGGAAGAAAAATTGAATGATCTCTGTTTAGGTATGTTTTGACATGTCAGTAGCACTTAGAAACATTTTAAATGCCACTACAAATTATTTATAGAACATTTTGAAGTGATTACTGCTGTCAAATTAATCAAAACATTTCTGACACACTTGGTTATCTTATGAATGTAGAGTGGAGGAGAGGGAGACAATTAAGGTCTTTTGGGAAAAAATAGCATTTTCAGCATAACAACACATTTTTTGTGTATTACAATCATTAATATATCAGATATTTACTTGCTTCTAAGACTTTGTGTCTTATAAATGACAATTTATACCCTTTGACTTAAGTCAGCTCATCTCCTTACATTGATGTCTTTAACTTGATTATTTACTTATTTATTTATTCATTTATTTATGCTTTTACATACAGCTCAGTACACTTTTTGAATTATCTGGGAGCCTAGATTAACCTGTTGTTTAAAAAAAAAGCACCCAGACTTGCTGAGGCTTGCATGGAATTCTTCCAAAGTGTATGGGCTACGTAGACTATCTTAGTAGCAAAAATGAACATATGAGAAAGCCATGAAAAGTTATAGATGAAAATACATGTTTTAATTGTGTAGAGTCTGAGTGCCAGTGGCACCTAAGATCAAGTCAGGTGGGTGCCTGAGTGAACGAACAAAACCGCACAGGTTCTACAGCAATGAGAGAATGTTCTAGGAGCTTCACACTGCAGTGAACTCTCAATATTGTGAAGGGACCGTTCAATCTCCCAAACTCTTCATTTCAGCAGTAGAGCTAGATGGTATTAAAATATGAGCCAGATGTTTGTACTGAATAATTGATTCTCTTGCAGAGAAGTTGGTATGAAAACACTTTAGTCTTTTATTTCTAAATAGTCTGGTTCTATGTAAATGAACACACGGATACATAATTTTGAAAATGTTTTGCACAGTTCTTCCCTTTGTATCTATGTATTTTATAACTGTTAATAACTTTTGATACTGTACAATATTTTTACTTCTATATAATTTCTAATTGTTAATGACTGTATTAGATTATGGGTAGTACTCATGGGATTATGGTCTTGCTGTAGAAAATGATGATGCTATTAAAAAGCCTATTCATTGAACATTGTGAAATGGTTATTACATCGATAATTGCATATATTTTATTACATTATTGCTGGTGGTCTAACAACCCCTATGATGTTATCCAGACACAGAGGATAAGGACTTGTGTAATAATAGACAATTAAAGCAGGAAGAGCCCGGGTTCCTAGATTCTACATTTCTCTTCTCCCAATACAATATTTAACAGAGATTATGAGCTATATCCAAACATATATATTAACAATGAAAAATTTAAAAACTAAAATTATTTTGGCACTTTAACATTTAGAAGAATATTACTAATACTAGTTTAATATACTTCTACTTTATAATATGCCTAAATCATATATTTATAGATGAATCATCTAATTTAATGAAATTTTCTTAGCATCAGCAGCAGACTGAGTCACATCAAAGTTATGGAAGATGAAATCATATGACTTGAGATATAGTTTTATATTAAAGGCAGAAAGTTATGAGTTATAATGGTGAGCCCAAGAGAATCTGTGACCCCACTAATGTTACTCTGTCTTGTTTTGTAATTTTGTTGATGTCACTCTATATCTTATTCTGCTACCTTGCTGACATCATCCTAGATATTATTATGTGGCTTTGCTGATGTCACTCTATAGTTTATCCTATAATTTTCCTGACATCATTCTATATCTTATTGTTATGATGACAAGTTACCAAGAGAGAGCTTCATTACATTGTACTGATAGGATAATCTTCTTTTAAAAATACCTTTTCATACTTTAAATGAGCTTTTATCAATTACCCTCTAGTTCTGCTTGACCCAAAATCTGGGAGCCTAAAAGAGCTATCTATGGCTGTTGAACACATTGTGGACCTTTCAATGTGATAGCTGTTTATATGCATACTAAAGAATGCATTTTAAGATATATATATCAACAAATGTATTTAAATTGATGATTGCACCTTGCTGTGAACAGGTATATTTACTAAAATGTTAATTTTTGATTTAAAAATTTTTAGTATTGATATAAATACAATTAGGAATAGTTCATCACATTCTAATAAAATTAAAAGATTTTAAAGCTTTTTAGCATTTAATAACATCAATTTTATCATGGAAATGATATTTTAGAAGAACTACATAAAAAGTAGATATTCCTTTTGGAGTAAAGGAATTCTGATTTTGATGTAAGTACATGAAATTATATACGTAAGTTCTAAAATTTCTATTCAAAGCAAATAGATATGAATTATTTTGTCATGTATAATGCTCTAGAGACATGAAGGAATGAAGTTTAGCTTAAGGTTGCATTAAGAAGCTCTATAACTATGAAATTTAAATATTAATTCAAAACAACATGGAATTCACTTAAATATATGTACAGTGATTTTTGTTTTGTTAAGGAAAAACATTTATTTGAATAATCTTCCAAAGAGAAATAAAAATTATGAACAATTGCTGAAAATGACAAAACATCTACAGGACAACGCAGCCTTTGCCAACATTATTTCTGTGTATCAAAAACAGCAGGCTGAAAAAATGAAACTAAGACCTCATTCCTCTCAGAGGAATTTGAAAATACATTGAATAATTACTGAATGCTAAACTTGGTTAAACTTCTTTTAATAGACTTGTAATTTTCTAGATCCTGCAGAATATAATCATGGACTAGCACATTTCTCCTGAAAAAAAAAAAAACCTGTGGGAAAGAAGGTCATGGACAGAAAACTAAAAGGAGATGTGCTGGGTAGGTTCACTCAGAAGCTTTATTTGAGAAATTTCTAATTGAAAAGTCTTCAACTAAGCATCCCCAACTGACATTTGGCTTTCCAGGTCCTCACCCCAACTGTGCTTTAACAAATTCACTTTACATCCCTATGGAGGCCTCTCTCTCCTCTCCTCTTCCCCTCCCCCTTTCCCTTCTCATCTGAAAAGGGGAGCCTCCTCACCACCACCACCAACCAGCCCAGCCATATCAAGTCACATTAGGACTAAGTACATCCTCTTTCACTGAGGCTTAACAAGGCAGCCGAGCTAAGGGAAAAGGTTCTAAAAGCAGGCAACGGAGTCCAAGTCGGAGACAGCCCCACTCTAATTGCTTATAGATCCTCATGAAGTCCAAGGTGGGCATCAGCTCTCTATGTGTAGGTGACCTACATCCAGTCAATGCACGGTCTTTGGTTGGTGGCTTAGTCTCTGTGAGCCCCCATGGTCCTCGGTTAGTTGACTCTGTTGGTCTTCTTGTGGAGTTCTTTTTGCCTCCTGGTTCCTCTTTCCTCCCCCCAACTCTTCTGTAAGACTCCTCAAGTTCTGCCTAATGTTTGGCTGTGGGTCTCTGCATCTGTTTCTATCCACTGCTGGGTGGAGCCTCTCAGAGGACAGTTATGCTAGGCTCCTATCTGTAAGCATTATCAGACTATCCTTAATAGTGTCAGGTCCTGAAGCGGGTCTCAAGTTAGGCGAGTCATTATGTGGCCTTTCCCTCAATCACTGCTCCATCTTTATTCCTGCATACTTTGTGGGCAGGATAAAATTTGGATTGAGAGATTTTTGGGTGGATTAGTGTCTGACTCCCTCCACTAGAAGTCCTGCCTGAGTACAGGAGGTGGCCATTTCAGTCTCCATATCCTTGGCTGCTAGAGGTCTCTACTAGAGTCACCCCCATATCCTCCTATGAGCCTACCTCATCTTGGGTCTCCAGCTTGTCCAAGAGGTGGCCCCTATTTGCTTCCCTTCTCTCTCCCAGCCCTCTCACCTCCCACCCCTACTTTCCCCAAATCCAAGCCTCACCCTTGTTCCCTTTCACACACCCTCTCTCACCCAGTTCTCTCTTCATCCACTTCACACGTCGCAGAAGGGAAAATAAAATAGACCCCCAGCTGATTCTTGTCCTTGATCCCAACATTGGTCTTAAACACCGTCTTCCTGCTGTGTTGCCCATTGGATAGCATCCACTGTGGTTGAATACATCGTCTCCAGCTGATGGTACTGTTTGGGAAGATTACAGAAACGTCATGAGGTACAGCTATACTGGAGGGAGTATGTCACTCCACATGAGCGTCTGTAGGCTGTCTCTCTTCTGCTTCCTATGTTCGGATGAATATGTGATCTGCACCCTTCCTGGTCCTGCCACTATGCCTTCCCTGTCTGTAACAATTCCTTCCCAACCATGCTTCATTTTATTCCTCTGAACTGAAAGCCCAAATCAATCTTTTCTTCCAAGTGTTCACTTCGGGCTTCATAGTTTACCACAACAGAAAGGTAACTAATACAACGTAAATGCATACACTTGCCTGTGCTGCAAGAATGCTGAAAGCTTGAAAGTCAAGGATTCATTAAGTACGCCACTCAGAAATAAAAGCATCTTATATTGTATTTTTATGATCTTATTACGGCATAAGCGGCCTCCACTAGGATGAAATGTCAGCATATTGTAACTTGAGTTTGTAGAAGATGTGCAGAGCTATGTGAACAGTGCTTAGCTGTAAACTTACACATATTCTTCCTACAGCCCAGCATCCTAGTTCCTTGTAAGCAAGTGATCCTTTGGAAAACATTGGGCATATTGGTAATGTGGCTGTACTTTCTTTTCAGTTTCCTATGGCTAATAGAAACAGCAGCATTCTTTTGTAAATTTTCAGTGAGACTTAAGCTAGTGATTAATTTCACCCACCTGACACCTGTTCAGGAACAGATCAGCATCATTACCTTCACTTAAGATCAGGGCACAGAGGCACGGGAAGACTGAAGGAGCTGGGCTCTTACTCTAAATGCCTGGGCCCAGTGCTTTATAAGCTGTAGCCCTTATGATTCCCTTCTACTAGTCCAGAGCAGAGGTTTTGTGTGCTCAGATATGAACAACTAATGAACTTGAATAAGGTCCCGAACACACATTTACTTCTTCTGTTGGCAGTAAGTTGTCAGTCATGTTATAGGCATATCCTAGCACAAGGTAAGTCTTCAAATACTCAGCCTTGAGGAACATAACTGCCGTGAAGACATGTGATAAACTGCCCAGGAGACACACAGGAATAAATCATTGTATAAGGTAATTTTACTTCTTAAAATAATATAATCATTTGAATGTTAGCACAGTAACATTGAACATTTTTCCCTCAATGGTCATGTAAGTGACAATGTGAGAAATAGCAGAGGGTAAACTGAATGTAAGCTACGCCTTCATGTGTCATTTGTCAAGATCTGTTTGGTTTTTATCCCAAATTTAGGTCATATTAGGTTTTTTATTTGTTTGTTTGTTTGTTTTGAGAGAGAGAGAGAGAGAGAGAGAGAGAGAGAGAGAGAGAGAGAGAGAGAGAGAGAGAGTTTGTACACATTTTTCTCTGATTCTCTTCCGGTTGTTTTCAGGAAGTTTGTCTTAGTCGCTGTCCTTAAGCCCATCACTATGGGATTAGTTGGTTTTTTTTTGGGGGGGGGGATTACTGTTGTAATGACTTTAGTTTTTTACATTTTTTTTTTGAGACTTGTTGCATGGGGCTTGTAAATCAGAAAATTGATTGCTGGTTGTTGTTCTTTATTATTTAGGTAACTTTTATTTGTTCACTGGAAATGTTTACAACATTCAAGAGGGACTCAGTTCTAGTAGGTTGAGGTGTCATTTTCCTCTGTAAGACCTGTGTTCAGGGCACAGGGCCCTCTCTGCAGCATTCTCCTGAAAGTGGAATGTTATTGGAAATAACGGGTATAGCTCCGCTATAAAAACAGAATAGTCAACTACAAATCATTCACCTACAAATACCAATCATCTTAGAAAATAAAGGGATACTGGTAGCAGTGCATATATTAATATATAGAGGAAAACATAGTCACACTTGTGGTTAGTATGGGATTATAGACTACATATGAAAAGAACATAAACACAATGTAAATTTTGTCTTTTGTAAGAGACAAAAGGTGGTGGGGATTAGGGAGCTTTGAATAGAGAAAGAATGAAAAGAGAGAAAAGATTGTTATCAGATATCATGGAACAGTCCCATCTCAGTAGGCCTAGCTAAAGAGACACTGTAAGTCAGGCAAGACTACTCTTTGGGGGAAGAAAAAGGGAAAAAGAATGAGTAAGAAAAAAAAAAAGACTGACATAAGGCAAGGAAAATCTGACTTGCCTGTTTGCAAGATTCCCTCTGGCATCTCGCCCATTCCCCAGTACTCAGAAGCCTCTTCTACAGCAGCAAGTTTCTCTGTGATAGTGTCCCCATTCCTGTCTTCCCTTTTTCTTTTTTTTTCTTGGGGACGTTGGAGTGACTCTCTGAGTCACTTGTGTTGTGTGAACAATCAGGTGGGTCCTCTGCATTCTCTCTGCTTATAAGGTCTCAGCTGGGCTAGGTACCCCGTGTGGGGGAGGGGTGACTGGTAATACTGGCTTCAGCTGCCTGCTCACTACCTGTTGCCAGCGCCTGGTGTGTGTGAGATAAGAAGTTGTAAGATGTTTCCCGATGGTTCTCCTCGCCCAGCTGTGTCTAGCTAATGTACTTCAGCTTCATCTTATCATTCAAGTCTAGCAGGTGTGAGAAGCTCTTACTAAGCCAGGGGGTATAGGCCTGGGAAGTGACTCTGAACTGGAGTGCTCGGTTGAAATCTACTTCCAGTGGCAATCCCTGGGGAGGAACTGGGTTGCTGGGAAGGACTGCTTGTCTCTTGCAGGGATCAGACCATAGTGTATCATCCTGTCTGTAATCAGCAGAAGCTGCATGATCTTGGGAACACCGTGAAAAGACCAAATCTACAAATTATGCACATACATATAGAAGAATACCATGACCAAAGAAAGAGAATATTTTCAACACAATCTTACCGGAAGATTTTCCCAATCTAGGGAAAGAAAGGCCAGTCCATGTACAAAAGATGAATAGATATAACTAGAAAACAGTGCCCCATATTATACTATATCTAAAACACCAAATATAAGCACAAAGAAAGTGCATCGAAAGCTGCAAGAGAGAAGCACCGAGTCTCATGTAAAAGCAGACCAATTAGAACAATAGCTTATTTCTCAACAGAATCTTTGAAAACCAGAAGGCCTTGGAATGGTATATTTTAAGTTCAGAAAGACCACAGCTGCCTACCCAGAGTATTATACCCAGAAAGGCTATCAGTAATTATTAATAAGAAAATTCCAATATAAAAATGGAGGCTAGAGGAATTCATAGGAAATGAACAGCTTCTTTGTAAAGGATGCTGGATGAAGTTCTTTGAACTAAAAGAATACTAGAGACGAACAAAATGTAGCAAACCAAAGAGGAGGTTTGTTGGGTAAAGGCGCTTGCTGTGTCAGCATGCACACTAGAATGTGACTCTCTAGAAGCCATGTAAAAGCTGCAAGCATAGTTGTCACCCCGTGTAGAGACAGGAGGCAGAGGAGTGAATCCCAGGAAGCTCCCAGGCCAGTCAACCTGAAGCATAGGCACAAACATGCATATATACATACATATATGCATGCATACATACACACACATGCAAGAGAATATGAGGATAAAAATGAGTGATGCCTCAACAGTAATTAATTAATCAATGATTAGAAAAACACCAAGCATCACAAAATGACTTAAATGAATAAACATCTTTCAGTGATGACTCTGAACGGCAATAGTCTCGGTTTCCCAATCACAAAACACAGAATGGGCCACCAAGATGTGTAGGTGGATAAATAAAGGCCCCTGCAGCCAGACCTGACAGTTTGAACTTGGGGATCCACTTTTGTTGCCATGAGAGGAGTACCAGAAGTTGCCTTCTGACTTCCATATGCACATGGTGGTGTGCAGGGGCTCACCCACACACACATCCACACAAAATAATGTGTTTTTAAAGGACAGAAACTTAGCAGATTGGATCCTAAAACAGCATCCATCTATTTGCTGCTTAAAACCCAGGACAAGTGGCTGAGGTGCCTATTTAACATATCAAAGTGAATCTGGCCTCCAGGTTCTCCCAGCATCCCTCAGTCCCCACCTGTTACAGGGTATGGCTGGCATTCAATGAAACATGCCTTGTGTTCAAACATAGAAGGATGGAAAAAGGGTATTCCAGGAAAATATAACCTGAAAACAAAAGACATTGGCATTCTAGGATCTGATGAAATAGTTTAAAATCAACATTGGCCAAAAGAGATATTTTTTGAAAGTCATTTTATCCTCATTAAAGGAATAACTTGGACAGACGACATATTTCATTCTAAACATAGGCACACCCAATATGGGTAAACTTTATTAGAACAAAAGTCACTAGTTAGAAAGTCACAGACCAAGCCTTCACACAGTAGTACAGGGTGATCACACCCTTAACAACAGACATTTCATACACAGAGAAATAAAGAGGAACATTGGAGCTAAGTGCTGTCATAAATAAGTCAAGTGGATCCAACAGACATCAAGAAAGCATCCCATCCCAATACTGAAGAATACACTTTCTTCTCACCAGCCCATTGAACTTTCTCTATAAGTCATTTATTAGAAAACCAACCAAGTTGCCACAAAAATCAGAAAACTGAAATCATTTCCTGAATTCTATCTAATAACAACATAATAAAGCTAAAATAATAATAACAAGAGGAACTACAGAAAATACACAAACTCATGAAGGTTAAAGAACAGACAAAAATGAAAAAGAATCATTGAAGAAATCAAAAAGGATGTATATTTTTTAATTCCTAGATCAGAACTGAAATAAAATCCCAACATATGGCATACAATAAAAGAGCTCTAAGGAAGAAGTTAATACTAAATGTGACTATGTTTTAAAAATCAGACCTCTCAAATACCTAAATGATGTACCTTGGTTCCTCGTAAAACTAAGAACAAGCAAAAATCCAGAGTAGTAGATATAAAAAATAAATTAAAACAATAGAAGAAACCAATGAAATAGAATTGAAATAAAATACAAAGTATCAAGAAAGGAATTGGTTCTTTGAGATTATAAATAAGATCGACATACCCTTAGACAAACTCTGAAATCAACCCAATGAAAAGAGAGAAGACCCAAAGTAATGAAATTAGAGATGAAAATAAAGCACCACAGCAGATACTAATGGAATCTAGGAAATCACAAGAGCATTCTTTAGAACACTCTACTCTACTAATTTTGAAAATTCAAAATAAATGGAAATTTTATAGATGCACATGAACTACCAAGCTACACCAAGATGAGACTAACAATTTCGACAGATATATTACAAGCAATGCAGCTGATGCCTAAATAAAAACTTTCCTAACTAAAAATGGCCAGGCCCAGACGTAGTCACTGCAGAATGTTATCGGGCCTTTGGGAAGCATAACACCAAATATTCCCAAATTCTTCCATACACAATAATAAAAAAGGAAAGAGCACGTACAAATTTGTTTTATGAAACAGGTATTTTCATGATACACAAACCAGAGAGAGACACAACAACAAAAACAAAGCTATAGTCCAATTTGCATGCTGATCCTACATGTAAAATTCTCAGCAGAATCTTTACAGATCAAATAAGAATGCACATACACACACACACACACACACACACACAATTCATCATGATCGAGTTTGTTGAATTCCAGGGCTTAGGTTTTCATTACCATACATAAATCAAGTAGCATCACACAACATTTGAATGGGCCCAAGTACAGAACGTGTCATCATCAGAGCACTAAGCTCAAAGGTCATAGTTTGCAAGTAATCTTGGCTGAAGGAGCCCAATGCCTCAGTCTCTTTCTCCCTCCCCCAACACCCCCTCCCGTTCCCTTCCTCCTTCTTTCCCTTCTTCCCCTCCTCTCTTTCTGCCTTCCTGTCTCTTTCTTCCTTTCCTACTCTTCCCTTCCTCTTCTCCATTCCCTCCTGGATACTCTCATTCCCACTCACTCTCGGAGGAACACACACAAGCACGCACGCACGCACGCACACACACACAGAGCCTTAGTGGTATGCTGCCCCTACCCGCTATGCCTGCTAGCAGGAACTAAACTAGGACCATGTGCTCTTGACTCCTCCCCTCAGTTTGCTTGCAAATCTGTTAAGATGTGGGTATCTTTATGTTATTCCCCCCATAACTTCTTGTAATTGCACCAATTCCTGAGTGTTTCCTTCATGACCGGCACCAACTTGCTAAGTCATTATAACAACCTTAGGAGAAAGTGCAATTGTTCCCATATTTCAGATAAAGTAACTGAGACAGGAGGGTGAGATCCACTGCCCAGTATTGAACAGGTATAGGTGAAGGAGCCATGATTTAAACTCGAGTGACAGGGACAGGCACTTTCTCTTTCAACCACCACACTCTCTTTCTTTATAGCTTCTCATCATAGGAAGAAGCCAACGCTCACCTTGCTCGTTATATTTTAATGTTGCCTTTGTTAGCCAACATTACACAGCTCTAAACTGAATACCTTATACTGGGTCAGGAGCTTCAGCTGCTGAAGTCTGTAGTGTGTCATATTTTCCTGCATGTTGTAATTTTTTCCTGTAAAAATAAGCAAAGGCTAAAGCCCATCTAGTTTGCACCAGACAACTAATATGAAAATTGTAAAACTCCTAAATGATAACTTTTTCTATAAGGTGATAATTTTTCTTGCCTTAATGTGTCAGTGATAATTTCTGTGCTCTAGTAAGCCAGAGTTGATTAAGCTACCAGAAGCAGCACTTGGCACCCCCGAGATTCAATTTCACACTCAAGTGCAGAAACTGGAAACACTATGGCTGATAGAGGTGCAGTGAACGTCGGCTTCACACCCATAACCCACTGGCTGCCTGGGCCGGCCAGTCCCCTCATTCTGTATCTATTGCTTCATTGCTTAGTTCTCTAATGTTTCCATCTTACATGGCGTCTCTACTAACTCCCAGTGAGCCTCGGGCAAATAATCCTTAACCTGGGAGCATGTTTAAGGTATACAGTATTCAGTGATATCAGAACTTCCTAGTCATTCATTTTCAAAATTCCAACTACAGAATGTGTTGGGGTTGTATTGCTGTGTATTCAAGTAACTCATAGGTTGGAGGAAAATAAAACACATCCGTTGAATACAACTGGGACTGCATGATAACACACAGTGTCCCTGACAACATGAGGATTCCCCACTCAGACAATGGTTACAAGGATGTGCCATTGAGATATGTTATAATGCATATCATTTTAGAAGAGCTAAAATATCCCTATTCATTCTAATTTACAACCTAGATAACTACAACAACAATAACAACAACAAAGAACAGAATGATGACCACTAAACAAATCTCAAAATAAATGTGAAAGCAGAATGCCAAGTACAGTTAAAAAGTCAGTTAAGATGAGAGTTGTCTCCTCATAGAGTCAGTTAGTAGACAAAGCTGTAATTAGGAAAAAAGAGAGGTGGTGCACATGCATAGTTAAAAATGGTATATAATGATAAAGTGGAAATTATGAGAATTTGCTGAGCTTCAAAAAAAAACAATAATTTGATTGGACTTACCCCAAAGAATTCTCACCCCTAATCAACAGGAAGTAGTGTAAAAAGCTATACCCTGTATCCCCTCTAACTTTCTTTCACACCTGACATATTTATTGCTTTTATATAAAAGCCCACAATAGCGTTTTGCTCTTATCATCTCTTCAGATTTCATGTTCCTGTGCAAATTCTTTATGAGGAGTTTGAAGGAACTGGGGTGCAGAAGGGTGGTGGACATAAGAACTCAATAAAGTAGACAAAAAGCCAGGCTACTAATTAAAAATCTGAGGACAGGAAGAATTATCCTTTTGTGACAAACAATACCTAAAGAGGCTTTTTGTTGTTGTTGTTGTTGTTGTTGTTGTTGTTGTTGTTGTTGTTGTTTTGAGACAGAGTCTCACTATGTATCTCTGGCTGGCCTACAAATCCAGGCTGGAACTTAGATCTTCCTGCCTCTGTCCTTTCCCCCTTCACACAACAACTGAGATTACAGGCATGCACACACCTCCCTACCTGGTCCTTACTGAGCCTTTCTTGACTAGAAAGACAGGCAAAGTCCAAAGCAGGAGCGACACAGAACTCTTCACAATAACCCGGGCTATTCTGCAATATGAGTCGTGTTACCTGAGCTGTAGCACAGTTATCCATCCAGCAGGAAAGGGGTGAAGGCCATGCCATCTCAGGCTGCTCAAATGGACCTTGAATTATTCCAAGCTTTATCTCTTGGGGGGGGGGACTCTTAAGTGCAGAAGGAGTATTTGGCCTGGCTTTTTCTTCATGCCCCAAGAAATAAAGATTCTTTGAGGGGTAGCGGTGAGGACATCATTTCTACCCAGTGCTGGCAAATGGCCTGGACCACCAGCAACTGGTAATGTGATGGACACAGACCGACAAGCTTGACGTCACCCCTGTGCCCCATTAGCTTCTGAACACTCTATGTATCACTTAGTAATGCCCCTGGAATTACCTACCCTCACCCACATATCCTGCATTGCCTCACAGAGTTATTGCTTTTATATAAAAACCCACAATTGCATTTTGCTCTTATCATCTCTTCAGATTTCACATTCCTGTGCAAATCCTTCATATGTATATAAAATTTATTTTTAAAAACCTCTGTTTTTATCTTATTAGTTGTCTTTTATATTTGCTGGGCTCCAGAATCCATCCATTGGTCATACACCAGAAATGAAGGAAGTGGAGGAGACTCTTCCACCAAGCAACGTAAGTGGAAAAAGGAAAATCGTGCAAATGTTTGCAAATAATGTATTTTTTTAAACATAGAAAATCCAAAAATAATCGTTAGACACTTACAGTAGCATAGCAACTTTCAGAATACATCAATGTAAACTTGACATTTTTGTGTTGGGGCTCCCTCTCAAACTTCTCAAAAGAAATTTCGTGTACAATGTTCCTGTGTCCTGTTTACCTCTCATTGTTTCAATGCACTCCTGTCCAACGCTACTGAGTTTTTAATCCTGACTTTACCTAATTTCTGGTACCTATTGCCAGTCTTGCATATTGCTTCTTTGAAACACTTGCTCATGCCCGTTCTTTCTAGCACTCTCATGCTTTCCCTCTGATGTGGCCATGCATACTTTTCTTCTACCTAACCTCTAGATCAGTGTCTCTCAACCTTCCTAATGCTTTGATACGCTTCCTCATGATGTGATGACCCCAACCATAAAGTTACTTTGTTGCTACTTCATAACTGTAATTTTGTTACTGTACTGAGTCATAATGGACATATCTGATATACTGGATATCTGATATGCAACCCCTGTGGGGGTCATGACCCACAGGTTGAGAATAATGGCTCTCGATGGGGGCTTACACTGTAAGAGAACCTGTAAACAAATGGATGCTTACAGAAAAGGTCAAGCTGAGTGGTAGAATAGGGAGATATGTTGATACTAGGGGAGAATAGAAATCTTGGAAAAGCAGGGACATAAAAGCCATATGCAAATATTTATCTACAAGAATTTTCCTTGCAAATTAGTGAGGAGTGGGGGGGGGGTCACTCAGCAAATATGACTGCATTAGTTACCCGTTTCTGTGACGTAAGACACAACAAAACCAAATCGAGGAAGGAAGAGTTGGGAGCTGTCCTTTGCTACTTTGTGGCTTCTTCTTTCTCCCACCGTTTCCACCCCTTTTCTTCTTCCCTTTCACTTCCCAACACTAGGTAAGAGAGAAAGAAAGGGGAAAGGTAAGCAAACCCTGGCTGAAGTCAGGGGTCAGAAAGGCGGCGAGGTTAGACTACTTTCTGCTGTTTGGGGATGTCCAGTTCCTTGGGACAAGTTTGATCTTTGCCATCAGGATATCTAATTTCCACTTGTTGTTTCTTCCTTGTTCATAACTACTTAACAGACTGTGAACAACAGCAACCAACAACAACGAGCAGCCCCCCCCCCCACAATGCTCTCGGGCCCCCAACATTTACATATCCTCTGAAAATGTCACATAATTGCAGAAACTATCTGAAGCTGGCAAAAATCACAGCCTGGCCAGAGCATGAAGCAAATCAGTCATTGCTACAAAGCAGACTCATATCCCCACTCATGGGATTACAACAAAAGCATATGCTTGTAATATTTCTGTGGTTTTTAAAGAACCCAAACTTCCAGAATTCTCACCACAGTAAATTTTTGCTCTTGGCTTAAGGCTTATAAGTCTATTATAAGAAGACATGGGCCAGGCATGGTAGCACACGCCTTTATTCCCAGCACTCAGGAGGCAGAGGCAGACAGATCTCTGTGAGTTTGAGGCCAACCTGGTCTACAAAGCAAGTCCAGGACAGCCAAGGCTACACAGAGAGACCCTGTCTCGAAAAACAAAACAAAACAAACAAACAAAAAAGAAGACATGGTAGCAGGATCATAAGACACTTCCACAGGAAGTGGAAAGCTAGGAACGGTGAGCTTGGCCAATTTTCTCCTGTTTTCTTTTCAGTCTTGGACCCCAGCCCATGGGAGAGTACCATCCACATTCAGAAAGAGTCTTAAATTATCTTTTAATTCTTTCTACAAACAGCCTCACAGACATGCTCAGAGATATCTTCTAGGTGACTCAAAACAGTGTCTTGTTGACAGTGAAGATGAGCCATCAAGGTCTATACAACATGCACTCCTCGAAGAATCTAATCGTTACATATACAACATGGCCCTTCCTTGCTAGTCGAGCAGACACTAATGTGAACTGAATTTAAACATTGGAATGACATGCGACAGTACAGATGTCACAAAACACGGACAAATCTCAAAGCGAAAACACTCAAATGTCAATATGCTCTGTTGTAATAAATAACATGAAGCTTAATTTGCAAGATAATCGTATGTATGCTTAGGAATGAATTATAAATGCCATACAGATATTAAAGTATGAGAATAAGCAGTACTTGCACACATAAAACAAATAGTTTCCTCTTGGGTTCAAACCAGAAGGAAAACAAAAGGCAGTTAATGTGTTTATACATTTAATATTGAACTCCTTAAATGAGTTGTTAGGAACATGGTTTTATAGTATTTTCTAATCATCACTGTCGCTCTGTTTTATGGCCTTCAAATAGTTCTGAAAGGAGAAAAAGTGTGCGGTAGTGGAGCGACTCTTTTGTGACTGAATCCCTGAGTGATTGCGTGCTGTTGCCCTAAGCACAGTCGTGTTAAGGAGCCTGGCCTCAGACACAGAGGAAAGTGGTAAAGCCCTCCCTCTCCTCCCTCTGACGCTCTGAGGGAGACAGCAAAGTCTTCTCTACTGGTGTTTGTGCAGATGCTGATAGTGTCCATCATTGTTTTCACCCCCTTGCCTGAGAACTAACCCCTACACAGACTGCTTCTACTGAGGTAAGTCAACCCTGCCTCCTTGATCTAGTTGTGTACCACAAACCCCGCATCCACGTTTATATTAATGTAGTGATCCCGCCTCCTTGGCCATTGGCATATAGTAAACACGCTGCACTTCCAGATCCAGACCGCTGAGGTTTCTCCATCCGAGAACACAGACCACCCAAACCTGCCTCTTCCTGTGTGTCGGTTTGCGGTTCGTCATTCCTTCCCCGCTCCCAGCTAGGTTATTCCTTCGGGGGGGGGATGAGCAAGAGCTTGCCAAGAAAGAAAAGTGAAGAAACACACCTGGTACTAAGCCTGAGTATGAAAACAAATGGGCTTGTTAAAATGATCGTTTAGTACCATGTCGATGGAGAGAAAAGTGACAGGGTGAAGCCAGAGAGCTCTGGAGCTGGGCAGTCTAGGTGAGAGTCGTGGCTGTTTCCTATGAAGTTTTGATCAGCAGTTTTAATGTCTCGGAATCTATGAGGTGTTGCGAAGGGTTGCCCCGTAGTGATGTGTGTATACAAGTAGAGAATTGTTAAAGCATTCTTCCGCTCTGATACTTTGCATCTTCATCTACTATTTGTTTACTTCTGTATGTGATGTGTGTGTGTGTTCGTTGGTCTGTATGAGTTTATGGGACCACAATGCCAGAGGAGGGTATCAGACACCCCCTTACCCCTCACCCAGAATCAAGAGTTATGGGTGATTTTTGAGACGTTCTCTAGGTGGTGGGAACCGAGTCCAGATTCTTTCCAAGAATAGCAAGTACTCTTAACATATGGGCCATATTTCCAGTGCCATAATTTACAGCTCTGGGTCTTTTAAACAGTAAATGTACCTCTTTCTCTCTCTTGGGTAATATATTAGAAACAGAAGATGTCCGAGTCAATGGGATTCTGCAGCCTGAAGAGGAAGGAAAAGGCCGACATTTGCAGACCTTATGCCCTCACCTCTAGTTGTCACAAGTAGTTGGAGATTATGTAAATATTGTATGTAGTAGATTTAAAGCAAGATAACTGAATCCTGAAAACTATCATTAAGCTTATGGAAAAACAGTGCTGCCATGCTTTTCCCCTCTGCCGGGAAGATTGATTTGTAAGAATTATGTCTTCTCGCCTTTGCCCTGTCAACATGTTCTTTTATTTATATTTCCCACTTGTTCTTTTATCCCTCAGAAATAAGCCGTGACTACAGGTACCTAGCTGTGTAAATACACCCCAGTGTCCCAGGCTGAGAAGTGTGGCCCAATCCCTCTCCCTGGCTCTCTAGAGCTGATTTGCACCTGTTGGGCAGCAAATGCCTGCGGCTTGTTATTGAACTAAGGGGCTTAGTGGGAACTTCCAGATGCTGAGTGGAGGTTGGATCCTAGCTCGGTGTGGGGGTGCTCGCCACACCTTGATAACTTCAGCAGATGGCTTTTCCGGAGCGCAAGAACGCGCCCCGTGGAAACACGTTTTCTTCATAACAGGCTACTGGAACTAGCCGAAATTCTAAGAGAAAAGCCACAAATCAACACACTCACACCTCGGAGTCACTGTAATTAAGAAACAGTTCTTGTGGCCCGTCCTCCTGTAGAACGAGCAGATCATATAACCTCAGGTAAACGTGAGGAAATGTGAGGCCAGCTATTTGAATGAGGGGCACATTTTCCCTCAACTACAGGCTGACTTTTAGGTCGCAGGTGTCTTGGTAATTGCTGTGCGTTAGGAATATATCATATTTAACAGGCCTTGTACACACATTTCCACCTGGGTAGAAATGAGCAGTCCAGTGTCCATGCTTCGCCCTGACTACGGGGCATACGTGAGTCTGCAGGGTTTAATAAGGCTTGGCACATGGCAAGAGCAGGCCACGCAGGCCTCCTCCTCACTCTGCTATTGATTACTTGTGCGATGAAGTAAATCATTTGACCTGGGCACGTGTTTGTATGTTTCCTGCTATGGAAGAGCTCAGTGCTCCTGAGCAGGCACAGTGCGAAGGGTAATAGTCTTAATTCTGTCCCTAACCAGCGGGAAGCTACAGATGTAAATGCAGAGTGTAATTCAACACGAAAAGATGTTTGGCTGGTAAGAGTTGGACCACCATTTTGAAAGCAGAAGTGAATTACAAAAGAACAAAGTAGCTTTTTAGAACACACTTATTCTGACTTTCCACGGGGAAACCAAGCTCTCTCTCTCCCACCAGAAGTTGAATGCCAGAACATGGACTCAAATGTCACAGTGTCTTATCTTAGTAAGCTGTCTGTGTATATTTCTATAATCCTCTTAGTTTCTCAAGTGATTTCAAAGGACTTTTGTAAGATAAAAGAGATGAGATTATTCAATTAAAAATATAAACGCAGAACTGTGAGAGATGGTTCTGTGAGTAAAGATGTTTGCCAACAAGGCTGGCATCCTGAGCCGAATCCCTGGGACTCATCGGAGAGAAGGAAAGAACAGAGTCCTGTAAGTGGTCCTCTGATCTACACGCACACACAAACACACACAGACACACACACACACACAGACACACACACATACACCCACAGACATATACATACATACACACATACATATACACATATACACACATACACACATACACACACAAAGCAATACAAACTTAGAGGTACATAAAGGGGAAAAAGTATCTCCAAAATGTAATTCTGTAAAGTACATTGTATTTTAATTTGATGTTGTTCTTGGTAGCTAAGGAGTAACGGTAGTAAAATACATAAAAATTCTTATATCAAGCCAAGAGAAGAATGATCTTATGAGTTGTGTCACTGTCTTGTGTTTTTATACAAAAGCATTAAAAAGATTTTGGAAGAAGCTTTGATTTTTCTAATGTAAGCAAAACCCTTAACTGTGACAGCCTGGAAATTGGCCTAAATTCCCACTCTTTCTCTAGCTCCTGCCTATGCTGTGCAGATTTGAAGACCTTATCTCTCTGAGCTCAGCTTAGCATTGCAGTGGGCTGGGAAGCAACCACAGGTGCTTTGCCCTCCCTTGGCCTCTCCCATTGCTTGAGAACAGTCTCGATGATCTGCTGGAATAGATGAGATATGAGAAGCATGCAAATGGTCCTCCTCCTCCTCCCCCATGCTGGGTGCTCTATGACAGGAGCCAAATACAGATCTGTGCCTAAATATTTAGTCTAGGACCCCAATTTGGACTGTGTGCATGGCTATAGACTTTGTGAAAGGAAAAAAAAGGCAACAGTAAACACTTTCTGAAGATGCAAAACCAAAAAGTTAATTAGAAATTAAATGCATAATGAATCTGAGGTATTTCTGGTACCGTTTGCCCTTGTCACATTATTTGACTTCACCATAGCCTGGCTCCTGAACACACTACATGCATGCCACTGGGAACGTTGTCATACCACACAGCCTCAACACATGTTCCCTGAAACACCTCATCTCAGACTTCAGACCATTGTTTGTTATTAAGTGCAGGAAGTCCACTGGGCATGCAAAGTGTTCACTTCTATAGAAGTATAATGGTGCCATTATGGGGAAAATTTAATATTTCCCTGTAGTCATTCCTCAGCATGCAAGGTATCAAAACAGTATGTGTTTGCACAGTGGCGGAATAATTTTCAAAATTACTATTTAAGTTGCTGACTTGAGTTTCATAAAAAAAGAAATAATCATGATATGAATTTTGCTTGGGATTAGGATAGAATTCCCAGTCATTTCTTAAATGGCCTCAAATATGTCTGCAAAGTAGTGTTCTTATCATTGATGGCTATACAATCAGAACACTGATCCTCTCTGAGTAAAGACTTAGGACTCTCTATATCCTGCTGTATCTAATAGACAGCCAAAATTTACTTGTCTATGAAAAGTAGGCAAACATAAACATACACATCTCACTACTTTATAAACTTTCTTTTATCTTTAACAAAAGAGTAAAAGTAAGTGCATACCATGCAGTTATTTTATAATAAATTTCCTTATGGTTTCTTGTCAGTGAATATTTGATTGACACAATTACCTTTTATTACAATATGACTGGCATTGCATAAAAGTCTTGGTCAACAACGGGTGGTGAAAGGAACAAGTGTGAGAGGCTCTGATCTTGACAACCAGTACATGCTGAAGGTAACTTCTATACAGCAGTGGGGCTTGAGAATCTTATTCCATAGTGGAAAAAAAATTAACAGATACTCACACGAACGTCAGGAATGAGTTCTCATGCCATAATCACAAACTCAACTTTTAATACTTAAATTTATACAAGTACCTTAAACGCAGTTGCTTCTCTGCAATCAAAATCAACCGCCGTGGTTTAATGACGCTTGTGATCCTTTATGTAGATGCCACAGCCAGAAGCATCTACACCAAACATGTAGACTGATGACCACAGTACTGACTTCCCCTCCCCCACTTCTTTAAAGTATTGCATTCCAGCATACACATTGGCATGGCTTAAAAAGGAATCTGGACCAAAGTTTATTTTAAGGGTAGCGTGTTAAAGAGGCCCAGGACTCGTGTGCATATTCACCAGGCATAAGCCACCTCACATGAATAAGAAGAGGAAGAGATATGATCAAAGAAAGAGACCTGGACAAATGTCTGCTGTTAACTCTCCATCTTTCATGCCACTGAACTGTTTAGCAGGCATGTCAAGTGAAGCGGGTGAGCACCACTCAGCTACAAAGGGCATCCTGTGTGAGGAGGTGTGTTGAAACAGATTAATGTTCCTAATTGTTCTCCCGTTGCAGCACATATGGAAAGCTATAATGGCCGTGCCATGCACTACAGTAAACAGAAAATCTGTTCACACTTAAAGGCCAGTTGCCCACAACGGTCTGGAGACATCAGAACTTACCCTGTGGCCTCTGAGGAGGAAGAAACTCACCGCATTTTTGTGATATCCATTTGTGTCATTTGATCCGAAAATCTCAGCAACTGCCTATTCAAAAAGCGCCCCCTGGTTTCGGGGTTTATAACGTAAGGACCCCTGCTTTGCTAGTTGGCAGGTTGTAGAATCAATAGAAAAACTAAGGGCACCTGCATTTTTGGCTTCTCACAAAATAACTCCAAATCATTAGTAAATTGTGAAACCTTTTGGATTTTATAACTTCATTGGAATAACAGGAAAGCTAGGAAAGGTAGTCTTTTATTTCTTATGTTCAATGTTGTAAGGTTACTATGCATATTACTGCATGAAAATTGCTGACTATGCTTGTATTTCTTGGAGAAGAAGGAAAATCATTATATATATATATATATATATATATATATATATATATATATATGGACTTCTATTATGCCTAGTTAATTTCTTTCTTTTTATGATGAGCTTTTGATGAGATGCTATAACATAGCTAATCAAATGTCAGAGTAACCTTTTTTCTTGAGAAATAAGATACACATCACATAATACACTATATTTGCTTATTTATTCATTCGCTCTTCACTTTGCATCCTGGTCGTAGCCCCACCCTCTTCTCCTTCCTGTCCCACCCTCCTTCCATCTCCCCTGTCCCCCACTCCCTATTCCTTAGACAGTGAGAGCCCCCCTTCCCATCCATCCCAGCTCACCAAGTTGCATCAGGACTGAGCATGTTCTCTGACCCTGTGGCCTGACAAGGCAATCCGGTCAAGGGGAAGTAATTGACAAGCTGGCAACAGAGTCAGTCCAGGTCAGAGTCAACCCCCACTCCCCTTACTAGAGGACCCACATGAAGCCTGAGCTGAGCATTAGCTACGTATGTGTAGGGGCCCTAGTTCCAGTCCATGCATGGTCCTTGGTTGGTGCTTGGGTTTCAGCAAGCCCTTTGGGCCCTGGTTATTGGATCTGTTGGTTTTCTTGTGGGGCTCCTGTCCCCTCCAAGTCCTTTTCTTCTTCCCTCCATTTTTCACCAGACTGCTCATGCATCACCCAATGTTTGTTTAATTTTTAAATTTACTTTTAATTTCACTGTTTCTCCTTTCCATTCTCTTCTCCCTTCCCCGCTTTGTCCTCAGAAAAGGAGAGTCCTCAACACACCCCATCAGGACTGAGCTCCTCCTCATCCACTGAGGCCAGGCAAGGCAACCTATTTAGGGAGAAGTGATCGAAAACACGCAAGAGAGTCCTTGTCATAGACAGCACCTGCTTAACTTACTAGGGCACCCACATGAATTATAAGTTCTTGAAGACTAAAGCATAGCTCGGTATAGTGGCACATGCTTGTAATCCCAGCACTTGGGGAGGCAGAAGCTTGGTCTACAAAGTGAGTCCAGGATAGCCAAAGCTCCATAGAGAAACCATGGCTCAAAAAGCCAAGAAAAAAAAAAAAAAGGAAAAGACTAAGGTGTATTAATTTTATCATCAGTTGAACTCAATGCAGATGAAATAAAATGACTATTCAAGATATTTAAATTCACTATTTTATGCTCTATTGTTTTAAATATATAAAAAGATAAATATATCATACCTGCTTTTTCCCATTGATGAATTATAGTTTTCATAGAAGTTACCATAAGATCTGGGAAAGAGGAAATGTGATTTGTGTGAATACAATGTTCTTGTGATGTAAATACAGTCTCAGAAAGCAAGGAGTTCTTCAATTGAAAAAAAAATCTAACATCGATATGTGTTAATGTTTCATGAATCCTATTCCACATCTTAATAAATAATACTATCTTCCTAGTAATCATCTAAGGTATTTACAAAAATAATTTTGGAGTATAAAAATAAATACTTATATGAAACTGTCTTTTAAGCCAACATATGTTATAAAAACAAAAGGCATTAGGAAGTCAAGAAAGAGTTACTATCAACATGCACAGCAATTTAAAGAGCATATGGCTTTAAAAACAATTAAATAAAATTAAAGTCATTTATTATTATTATTATTATTAGTATTAGTATTAGTATTATCATCATCATCATCATCATCATCATCATCATCATCATTATTATTGGTTTTTCAAGACAGTGTTTCTCTGTGTAACAGATCTGGCTGTCCTGGAACTCAGTTTGTAGTCCAGACTGGCCTCAAACTCATGAAGATCTGCCTGCCTCTGCTTCCCAAGTGCTGGGATTAAAGGTGTGCGCCACCACCGCCACCCTGCTAAAGTCATATTTTAAAACTGTTGCTAGAAAAATAAAATAAAATAAAATAAAATTGTTGATAGAGATAGATTTGTGATAGAGATAGGGACTTAGAATTGTCTGGTCTACTCCTCAAAACCATTCCTGAAACAGCTTGTAAACGGGGGGGGGGGGGGGGGGGGGGGGAGTCTACTTTTGTCTGTATGTATAAGTGACTTTATAATCCAGAACACCATGGTCCCTTAAAGTGTCTTTAATGGTGTTCGAGTACCTGAATGGATTTTGAACTTTGCTTTAGCTTACTACAAAAAGAAGAAATGTGTGCTGAGCCAAGAACGTGATTCAGTCCCCTAAAGTTTTATGTCTAAGCAAACACCCAGAGCTTCATTAGATCCAAGCCCTCAGCTGGGAGGATCACTCACTGCCATAATCTCCTCTGTCAAGAACATCCAATTCATTCATTCATTAACACATCCCACCACACCCTCTCCTTCCTGCTGGCTCACACTTTCAGATACAAGACTCTGGCGGATGCAAATGAAGCTATCAGTGAGATGCAGCCTCCCTCTTAAGGTGGAATCTCACCTTTGCCTTCCCAGTGTCCACACTTTCTGTTGCTTACAGAACTTTGCCTTTGATTGTTGGAAACAGCTGCCTCTCCAGACTCCATAGAGCCTATGATGATAATGCAAATGGAATGTAAATGGAATGGCCAGAGTTCACTTTAGTAGAGCAACAGAAAGATTACAGCTTGAGTAGTACAGCCCTCTCTAGATCCTGAGCAAGGAGGAGAAAGCTAGAAAGGCCTTTTGAGATGCTCCCATGCAGCTATGTATGAGTGGCTGACAACACATTCCTGATTAGACCTCCTGCACCTTCAAAACATCATAGTTGATATCTTTCATGTACTCTACTTTTCTCAGGACAAATTTTAAATTCCCTTCTTCAGGGCCCAAGGGGTGGCTCAGCAGTTAAGAGCATTCGCTGTTCTTCCAGAGGTCCAGATTCAATTCCCAGCACCCAGCTCACAGCAGCTCACAGCTCTCTGTACCTCAAGTTCCAGTGGATCTGTCCCCCTCACATAGACACATATGCAGGCCAAGCACAAATACACATAAAAGTAAGAGATAGATAGATAATTACTTAAATTTTTATCATCTTTTAGTTTCTTTTTTATTGTGTATCTCAGAAGGTTATGAGCAATTTTGTGATGCATACAGTGAGACGAAAAGAAAGAGTTAATGCAAGAAAACACAAGGGAACAGCATGGCCCCATACTGTTTAGAACTGGGCAAGAATGGAAAAGATAATAAAGCCCTGATAGTCAGTTGTCTTAGGAACCAGGGACACTGCTCACTTTCAAAATGGCTTCAATAAACACATCATGAAAAAGAAAGATGAAATGCATGTTCTCAGATTAGGTCAAACTTTTATTTCTCTTAATGTAACCGTGTCAGCCTGCTTTTCTGTCACTCAAGTCAGCAAGAGGGATGGATTTCCTCTTGATCATTTGCTTTTACCCTTTCTAACCCTGTCCTAGTTAGTGATGAGTAAGTATAAAACAGAAAGTCACATGACCCCTCCACAGCAAAATGAGAGCTCTACACGTGTGTCTTTGAAATGGTTATGCCACGTTTCTCTTGATTAATTAAATAGTTACATATCTACAAACTCAGACTTGACTTGCTTGTTGAGTGCTATACATTTTAACGGGGCACTCTTACCTTTATCCTAAGAAGAATTTTGTGCAGTTTGGTAAAACTGATATTTTGGACCCAGAGGGTTCTGGGCTCAAATTCCATTCAGGAATGCTTGTGCTGGACACCTTCATATGTTATTGGTTACCAGGCTCTAATTTTCTTTAAAAAAAAAAGAAAGAAAGAAAAAAGAAAGAAAAGATCCTATTGGTGACCCAAAGGTCTTTTCTTGTTTTTCTAGTAACATAAGGGGAAGGTGAGTGAGGAAGGTATGTGAGATGGAGGATAAATCCCAGGGATTTGCATTTCAATAAGCTAGATGCTATCTAGGATTTCCTCTTCATCCTCTTCTTTCAGAACCTGGGAGAAACCTTTTCTGAGGCCTGGGATAAATCTTCTTAAATTTTAGTTAGTTAACTAACATTTCACTTTAGTTTATTTTTCCCCTAAATGTGAATACTTCAAAGTCACAATTTTGTATGGAAAGTTGAGGGAGGGGTGGGGGGTGGGGAATGAATCTAAAATAAACAAAGGAAGGAAAAAAAATGAATGAATGAGAGACAAAAGAAGAGAGAGAGAAAGTGTGAGGGACAGGAAAGACATTATTAGCAGGAACAAGTTTTTAAAGGCACTCGACAGTGTAATTTTTTTCAGGATATATTTACCAAGTAGGCACAAAAGTTTTGTTTTGTTTTAATGAAAGTACAAATGTTCATGGTAGGTTTCCCTTAAATCATTTTAATAATCCTTGTTGTGGGTTGCATGTCTGTGTGTGGAAACAATTATCGTGTTAACACGGGACTCATAGCGAACACGTTTGCAAAAGCCCTCAACAGCAATGTCATTTCCTCTGTATGAGGGTTAGTGTTCCAGAATAAGTGTTTAAATATATATATATATATATATATATATATACATATATATATATATATATGTAAAGTAATAGGAAAAACATGTGTTCATGCACCTTGCTTTGCATAACAATTCATTAAGGAACAAAAAAATATAAGCAAACAACATCGGGCTGGCTGGTGTTAAATATTTGCAGTGTAGCATTCACCCAGTGGAGAAAACCAGTCTGCTATTTAGACCAAGGGACTTGATGTGGTTAGTTAGTAGTATAATGGAAACAACACTTGTTACAAATGTTCCCAGTTAATATAATTTATAGAGAGCTTTCCCTTGGAAGTATGGCACCTCTCTGTATGATGCGTCCTTCCTCCCAATCAAAAAAATATACAATATTCACATTGATAGACAAGTTCTGGCTTGTCCAAATGAACTTCTGTTTGCTTGTTTGTTTGTTTGTCTGTTTGTTTGTTTGTTTTGCCCCATCCTTTCCTTCCGTTATCCTCTTTCCCACTTGTGGACATATCCTGACTAAAAATTTAAAATTAAGAGCCAACCTTAACTCCAATAAGAAATATTTTATGTCTCCCTCTAGATGAGGCTAGACCCTTTCTATTTAATGTCCACCTAAGATTTCGGGTTTTTTTTTCTAATATGTCACTTGTTTTCTTCCAATATAGGTCTTATTAAATATGATTAACTATTTGAATTATATCCTCACAACAAGATAATGAAGACAATTAAGAGAAGAAAACTCAGATACTGTTATGTGACATCAAAGCATGAGGCCACCACTCATACACTAGTGTACCAAGTGAGAGTCAGGAAATATTAATGAAAACAAATGAATGCAGATTACTGGGCCCACGGAGCAGCCATGGAATGACTTTTGGGTTTAGTAGGAAAATAAAATGCTTGCAACTTCAGTATAATCATCATTGTTCAGTTAACGGGAAATAATGGGTTTTGGAGAGGCGGTCCAAAGTCACTCAGCCATACAGCGGGTAGACCGAACGCTTAGCAGAGACGCCCGTGTGTTGGTCCTTCCTGAATTCTACCCTAGCAGTTTTCATTTTAATATACAGAAAATATGTAAAGCACAGTTGAGCCACCACAGAATATAAGCTGCCCGAGAAATTCTTTTTTTTTTTTTTTTTTTTAGATTTATTTATTATTTGTACAGTGTTCTGCTGGCCAGAAGAGGGCGCCAGATCTTATTACAGGTGTTTGTGGGTGCTGGGAATTGAACTCAGGACCTCTGGATGAGCTCTTAACCCCCGAGTCATCTCTCCAGCCCCAGCCTGAGAAGTTCTTCTAGGAGTCCTAGTCCCTAGTCCCTTCCTGAGGGAACCGGCACCCTGACATCTGACCAGGTAGGAAGAGTGCTTCTGAGTTGACCTTCATGCAAATGAAATTTGAGCTTGTCTAGAAAATTCTTTATTTGCTCATTTTCACTTATTTGGACTTTAATTTGAATTTTTGGAGGCTGAATCTCAACCTGGTCATTTTTGTTCAGTGGTAGGAGCAGATCTCACTGTGCATTTGATTTGTATTTTGCAAATGAATAAATCTTTTTTTTTTCATGTAGTTATCTGCCATCTCCATGTAGGAAGATGAAATGTTATTTGTGTTCTTTATTTTCTAATGTTTTAAACTGTTCTAATTTTTAAAATATATTTTATTAATTTATTCATATTACATCTCAATTGTTATCCCATTCCTTGTATCCTCCCACTCCTCCCTCCCTCCTGATTTCTCCTTACACCCCTCCCCTATGTCTGTGACTGAAGGGGACCTCCTCCCCCTGTATATGCTCATAGGGTATCAAGTCTCTTCTTGGTAGCCTGCTGTCCTTCCTCTGAATGCCACCAGGCCTCCCCTGGTCAAATATGGGGCACTAGAGTGTGAAAGTCAGACTCCACTCTCCACTTAACTGTGGAGAATGTCCTGTCCTTTGGCTAGATCTGCGTAGGGGTTCAAAGTTTACTCCATGTATTGTCCTTGGCTGGTGCCATAGTTTGAACAGGACCCCTGGGCCCAGATCATAATATTCTTCTTGTAGGTTTCTAGGACCCTCTGGATCCTTCTATTTCCCCATTCTCCCATGCTTCTCTCACCTAGAGTCCCAATAGGATGTCCTCTCCTCTGTCCCACTTTTCTGGTAAGTGAAGACTTTCGTGGGACATGCCCCTTGGGCTAGTGTGCAGATATAAATGAGTATATACCATTTGAGTCTTTCTGCTTCTGGGTGAACTCACTCATTATGATCATATCTACTGTTCTGATTTTTAAAAATGATTTTTTAAACTGTTGAGTTCAAGAGTTCTTTGTGTGCTCTAGCTACTAAGCTTTTCTCTTATATGATGTTTATGAATATTTTCTCATTTTGAAACTCATTGTTCTCTTATTCATATGGACTATCAGGCTATTTTTAAATTTTATGGAGTTCAAGTCCATAATTTTTTCATTTGTATACATCATGAGTTTTGTTTCAAGTTTAAAACCTTTTTTCAGGGGTTTGGAGCAATGGCCCAGTGGATCAGAACTCTTGGGGTTGGAGCAATGGCCCAGTGGATCAGAACACTTGCTGCTCTTCTAGACACAGGATGACCTCTAACTCTAGCCCCAGAGGATCCTGGGCCCTCGCTGGGTCCCCATATGCTCATGGCTTACACTCACAAAAACAGTTAGGTATATACAAAAATAATTTTTAAGTAGAAAGCTATTTTTCTAGACATACTTCCCTGAGGTTTTCTGATTTCAAAAACTGCCAGAGTTTCATATTTCTCTTTCAGAAAACTACTATGTAAAATATGTTTTGACAGATGAGGGATTGATGAAAATTATGATGAGTGTGTGCTGCAAGCATGCGTGCGTGTGTGCTTGTGTGTATGTGTGTGTGTGTGTGTGTGTGTGTGTGTGTGTGTGTGAGTGTGATGTTTATATGGTTTTGCCTGTTAATATCCAATTGGCTCAGCATCATCTTCAGGCATATTTTTTTTGTCACTAGACCCCATGTTAAATCAGCTCGCCCTCATCTCAGGGTTCTGTTTCTGGGATGTTTCCAGATTATTAGATGTGTTTTGCCACTAAGGCTACACTGTGCATCACTGTTGCTAAGTAGTAATTCTTAATATTAATGGAGAAATTGTTTACACTTCATTTGTACTTGTACACTTTTTTTAGATAATGCTAGGGCCAGTGACTTTACACTTGGTGATAGAATAAGCCTATATATATGTTGTTATATTTATACCTAAATACATTCATTCTTCTCTTAAAAGTAATGGTGCTTTATGAAATTTTGGTCTGCGTCCTCTTTGTTCATGTAATAAAGTGTGTGTGTGTGTGTGTGTGTGTGTGTGTGTGTGTGTGTGTGTGTGTGCTGTGTAGGGAGGAAGAAAGAAAGTGCTTCATGTAATATGTGTGTAGAGATCAGTTTTTTAAATTATTTTGCAATTATACTTATGTCTCTGTATATGGGTACATGCACATGAGTACAGGTGCCCGCTGAGGTCAGAAGAGGGTGTTTGATCACCTGGGAACTGGAGTAACAGGTGCTCATGAGCCTCCTAATGGAAGACCTGGCGTCTGAACCAAGTCCACTAATTATATAGTGCATGCTCTTCACCACTGTTCCATCTCTCCAGCCTCCAAGGTCTACTTCTTATGGTTACATGCCTGCGTGTGGGTCTATGCACACATGTGTAGGTTCTGGGATGGTCTGAAGTTACAGGCCGTGGAGAGCTGCCTCACATGAGTGCTAGGAGCGGAACTTTGTCCTCTGTAGCAGTAGTACATCCTCTTAGCTGCTAATCCACCTGCCTGCTCCTTTCAATTTTTTTCGAGTCTTCACACCTTCTCTTGTGCAACCTTATAGTTGTGAATACTTTTTTTTTTTTCATTGAGAAGGTGAGCATAGGTGTCTCTCACTCCTGGTGTCAGGGGTGAGACTATTTTTTCATAGCGAAGTGTAATGCTAACTCCGCACCATTTCCGTCCTTTACGTGCTTCATTGGGCTGAAGTATCTGGGCCCCCTCTTCCCAACTCACCGAGAGTCTGAATCCTGGTTGGGTACGGCATCTTCTTAAACACGTTCTCCATGTCAATTTACGTGGCTTCTTCATCTGTAGTTCATAGGCATCACAGACTATATTGCTAGATTAGGGGAAATTTCAGAGGATAGTAAATTTTAACTTGGAAATATGACTTTAATGAGCTACAAATTCTACTTATAAGGTGACAGCTGTGATGACTAGAAAAATTAAAGAATATGGAAGGAAACTGAGGCAGGAAATGACCACAATGGTATTGGCAGCACCAACATTAACCGTGAAATGAGCAGGTACTGCAGACTAGAGACCTATTGCTGCTTCCTATATTTCATTTAATACTCTAGTGTATGTGCTATGCACAGTAAGATATATATATCAAATAAAATATTATGATTCCTTTTTAGGGTGAGAATATTGAGGACCAAAGAAATCAGTTAAATTATCTAAAGCACTGGTTCTCAATCTGTGGGTCATGAATCCTTTAGGGATCAAATGACTTTTTCACAGGGGTTGCATATCAGATATCATTTACATAATAGGGTTTTTAACAGTAGCAAATTTACAAATATATGAAGTTGCAGCAAAATAATTTTATAGTGGAGGGGTTACCACAACCTGGGGAACTATATTAAAAGGTTGCAGCGTTAGGAAGGCTGAGATTCACGGATCTAAAGTCTCTTGGCCACAGTGTTTTAGAGTAAGACGATGAACTTGAATGCTGAGAAGCAGAAAGCGGCCTCTCCAGTCCGAGGCGCATATGACAAAATAAACAAGGAATTGTCTGAGAGCTTTGTCCTATGTGGATTCTGCCTAGTGACAGGAATTTAGGGGGACAATGACGTAGCATTTTTGCAGAAGAACAGTTTTTCCAGGCCTTGCTGAAGCAGGCCTAGCTAGGGCATTTTTAGAAAGGGACAATAATTGCACTGCCAACTTACTATTGAGTCTGGCTCTCCTGCAGATAGTCAGAGCCAGAGTTGGCAAGCGCTGGCAGAAGAACATGGAAAAAAGACAATGTAGTTGGTAGACCTTCTCACAAAAAATAATGTGAGATCATTTAAGTTAAATCTTAACTTTTACCTTTTTAAAAATTGAATTGCTTCATACAACGTAACCCTAAGCTAAACTGGTAATTCATTCTTTTAAAATGATAGGCCTCGGAATTGTTGGTTTGTGAGAAACACAAGTGTGGTTCATGCTACTAGGAAAGGAGAGAAAAAAAAAAACCATGAAATTAGGGCCTACTTTCTTTTCATTTTGATTCATGAAGCCCAGTCTCAGTGGTAAGTTATTGTTCATATCAAGTGAAGAGAAAGCACTGGAAATGAGATAAGAAAAGAACTAAAATGGAACTGGCTTGTTCAAGACTGTGTGTTTTTATCTTGAAAATCTATTAAGACTTCACTATTGTACAAATTCCACAGCTCTTTTATTTTATAAAATAGAAAATGATTACAATTTTGTGTAATGTATTGTGCAGGTTTAATAGGACCCCACTCTTGCCAAGTACTGTAGTGACAAATAAACACAATAGAAAATTGCTGACACAATGGGAAACTGCTAGTTCAACATAAATGGCTTCTGTAAATAAATCTAGTGTAATTTCCCTATACATCTTGACTCTGGCTCTCAGCTCTGCCCATAGGAGAGCAGCGGCACAGGGCTGGCAAGAGGCCAAGGTTTGCCTTTTCTGAGCACTGAACTCACAACAGTTTAGGTGTTTTTTTTCCCACCACTGCTCTCCAGTGGAAAGTAACACACAATATGGACTACAGACTTGGGCATCTTTTCCAAAAGCCACTGATGGAAGATTGCAGATGCATGACTATGGAAAAAGTGAAAACAGCTTAGAAAGGGGCCAAGGCTTTAAAAATCAGCTTTTCATTCTAGCTGAGGTAGAGTTAAGCAAGTTGCAACTCAGCGATCTTTTCCTCTGTTACTAGTTGATACTTGTAGGGCAGATGTATTTCCCTAAATTCATAAAACAAAGGACAGAAATAAAGGACACAGATGGGAAATGTAGTCAGGCCGTGGCAGTTGCATCTGGACTATGTGTGTGGACTCTTCTTTTGTAATCTTTCCCTGGTCGATAAATATAATAACCATTTAAGTAGCATTTGCATTTTATCTCATACTTTGACAGTTGGTTTTAATAACAAGTTGCCATAAATGAAAATCACCTAAATGGGGAGCCTCGGCTGATGAATTATCTGATTGCTGTAATTGATGTGGGAAGACACACCACTGTAAATGTTTTTATTTTCCCAGAAGAAGTAATGAGATGAGAGCTGTACTATCCAACTATCCCTAGACCTAGTCTTGGAAGCTTCCAGCATCTGTTCAGTCTAATCTTCTGCAAGCCCAGACCTTGAAGGCTTCAGCTTCCAGCCTTCTCTGCTAACCTAGGCCTAGAATGTTTTCAGCTTCAGAGACTAACTGTGGAATAATCTCACCTTTCTAGTTCTTTCTGAACTCTGGCTGGTTGAAATCAGCTGTTCTGGCTCAAACACCTCTCCAAGTTGACAGATTCAAACTAGCTTCTCTTGGCTTCTCACTGAATTGCTCTGCTTGGAAAAACTGCCTCTGAACTCCACAAACTCAACTGCACTCAACTGAACTGCACCAAACTGTAATGTACTCCTGAACTCTCCTGTACTGACTCCACAATCTCCCCGCTTCTCTGTCTTTGTTCCTCTTGAGAAGCTTCTCCTTCCTGTCTGTTTTCATGAGGGTTGGGCACATCCTATCTCTGATTCATTTTATCAAATCTTTCTCTGATGCATCATTTTGTCTGCCTCCCAATTAGATGTCGTTGTTTGGGATTAAAGATGTGTAATAAATTCCAGCCAGAGGAATTAAACGTGTGTAGTAAATTCTAGACAGAGGGATTAAGGGTCTGTATTAAGGGTCTATATTCTAGCAAAAGAAAGAAAGATGTCAGTATTCACATAGACTTAGGTCTTTGGATGGGATCCCTTGCCAAAGCAGCAATGTTGCTGGATTAAAATTCATCTACACACCCTGAAGGTGAGATTCAGCTTTTGGTATCAGGAAGATCATTTGGCTGTTGCTCACTCACCATCTTTTGCTGCAGTTGATTGACCCTCTTGACGCTTCTGCAGATCCTTCAGTGTGTCCAGGCTTCCATCACTGACTCAATACCAGTGGCTCTTTGGGAAGCTTCTGGAGTTTTGGCCTCCAATTTGATTGAGTGACCAACTCCTGGATTCTCAGCCTCTCAGGTTTTAGACAGCTATTGTTACTATTTTACCATAAGTTGGTTTAATAAATTATGTATAAGCATGTATATATATACATATATATGTATATATACATATATATGTATACAAAATAAAAAAAAGTTATGTTCCTCTGAAGAATATTGACTAATGCACATACTATAAATAATCTAGAGTTGATTCAGAGTTACAATATGCAGAAGAATGTGCTAGTTGTATGTAAAGTATGCATAATCGGTTATGGGATTCAAAGAATCATAGATTGCCGTGTTGGAAAAATGAGGTTAGACTCAAACCTTCATAGATACTGAGGGCCAAATATATATAGCATATGAGGAAATATTTTAAATATATTCTCAGGGTCTTCTCATTTGATCACTGATACCAACTAAATTTGAATATAAATAATAAAATGTAAAGTATATATTCTTTGTTATTTAAAAATGCATACTTGGGGCAGTTATATTAAATGCCTTATTTTCTTATTTTGCTAAAATATTTGTCAGTAATTAAATGCAAAGAAAGCAGATCTGGAAAGTCACATGATTACTTGGAACTCAAGAGAATACTATCAACAATATAAACATTTGCTTACTGAATAATTAAGATCACTAAACCTTTCCTGCACAGTCTTTTGTGTTTGCTGTTGTGCTGGCTACTGCCATTTACAAATGGATGCTTCTGGCCCCAACCCCTAACCCCACCCCACCCCACCCATTTGAAGGATTCATTACTTGGAAGAAGTGAGCTTAATAGAAGAGATGAGAAATCATGAATCAACCACACTCTGATGTGTGGCCACAACCGTATGTGGCCATTAAAATACCTGGGATGTATCAAGGGGAAAATGTAAGTTGGCCCACTTTGTTCTGCCTAGCAAACACAGAGAAGAAAAGGAAGAAACTATATAAAGAAGGGAGAGAGAGAGAGAGAGAGAGAGAGAGAGAGAGAGAGAGAGAGAGAGAGAGAGAGAATATAGGATTGTGCACTAGAAAATAAAAAGGATTTTGTTTTCTGTGATGTCAAGAAATGCATGATGATGTGTAGATTTCAGGAAAATATGCAGTACTCCCAGCGTGGAGAAATGGGCTGGAGGGGATGAGGAAGCAACAGGGGCAGCCTGGAGCCAAATGTAGCAATTCAGAAAGATAATGCAAGGTACTGAAAATGATATCGACAGAAAGTGAGGAAAGGATGACATTATTTGGAAGACAAACTTGAAAGTTTTACCGTCCTCATTTGACAGATAAGCAGGGCTCTCCCTCTGCTTCCTTTGAGACTCTAGCTTAAGTGACAGACTGGCCATGGGTGGCATTGTTTGCAGCAGGACTTGAATGAGTGGTAAATAGTCAATGAGCTTAGTTAGCTATGGAGATTTCCAGGAGACTCAAGCCAAAGCTGAAGTTACACGAAGGATTCTTGAGTGATCACATGCTTCAGAAGTGATTCCAGAGTATCCTAAAGTGGACCACTCTCTCACAGGTGTCTACTTCCACTATCCAAGTTTCTTTCCAGTTTTCTCCTTTCAAACTTCCAATAATGTCTTTTCTGGGACTCATTATTAGAACAGATTTCTAAAGGAATGTTTTTTTGGTGTTGTTTTTGTTGTTTTTTAAACAAAACAGTGTTTGTTCTTACACATTCAGAAGTCCTAATAGTGACAACACTCAAGTAGAGTCTGATAGAAACAGGAGCTGCCACAGCCCAGAGATGTTTAGCTATTTATCTACAGCTCTCCACACAACAAAAGCAGAGGCCTGGTGGCTATGCTGTCTGTGGTACCTTACAACAGCGTGAGATCACTCATCAGTCCATGAACCATTTCACATCAAGCCAGTTAGGGGACGACAATAGCCTAGCGTTTGGGGTCCGGAGTGAGGCATGCACCCAGACTTTGAAAAAGGAGGAAATAAAAACTTTTAAAAATCCACCTGGGAGTTGGACACCTTCTTGTTTGATTTCTATTGCTGCAATAAAACACTGGCCAAAACAACTTGGAGAGACATGTTGTGTTTATCTTACAACCCAAGGAAGTCAGGACAGAAGCTCAAGTTCAGGAACCTGCAAGGAGCAGCTGAAGCAGAGACCGTTATGAGCCCTGCTTGCTGGCTTGCTTCTCTTGGATTCCTCAGATGCTTTTCTTGTACATCCTAGGATTGACACTGCTCACAGTGAGCTGGGCACTCCTGAACCAATGGGGAAATCAAGAAAATTTCCCACAGACATGACTACAGGTCAATCTGATTCTGGAAATTCCTTCGGTGAGGTTATTTCTTCCTAGATGACTCAAGTTTGTGTCAATTTGACAAAAATTAACTAGCACGCCATCTTGATCCACCTTTTGTGGAGAGGCTAAAGCCATTTTCTCTTTCCCTAATCTGCCTTTCAAGTAAACACTACTTATTCATGAAATTCAGGACAAGAACAGCTTAGAAGGAAAGGGAAGACACAGGGTGGAAGAAAGCAGAGAGAAGACAGCAACTGAAATTGGCATCAACACTATGTTAATGAGATGTTGATGTTCATCTTAAATTTTTGAAGTATTCTAGGTCCAAGAAACAAACGATTATGTAAGCTACTTTACCTTGGAAATGTTCAAGAATTCATCCATGCTTTGCTTCTGTATCTGGCCTTGACTAAGTATTTCAGGCAATGCCAGCTTCATAGTCATGCTATGAAGCCATTCCTATACTTTGGTTTTATCTGTGTGAGCATTGTGTGCATATTGGTTGCTTAGAACCCAATATAGAGTGTGCTTTCCAATATTGTGAGCAATGAATATAGCGCATTGCCCAAAGACAACAAGAGATTTTATTTGTAAGTCACATCTGTGACAAACCATACCCAGAGGTCAGTGCAAGTTTGAATCCACTCATTCATTTCTTTAATACATGGTGTCTTCTGTTTGTAATATAATAATACCTTACATTCTATAAATGCATATTACAAAGTATAACTTAAAATTATATATGTATAGCTTAATAGAAGTTATCAGTATAAGAGCAAGCATATTTCCCTAAGGACTATGTGAGCACCATGTTTTGTTTGGGAGATTTCAATAAAATCTGTGATGAGTGAATTTTCTGTCAGATTACAAAGTAGAGAGACTTTGAGAGAATCAACGAGGACTCTCATGTTGTAAAGAGCAGATTTACATGTAACATGTGTCCTTAGAAATGACAAGGATCCCATCAGCCCCGAGCAGCTGTAGAGGTGTGGTGGGGATGGCAGCTTGTGAAGAGTGGGTCTCCCCAGGGCTCCACTTCCGGAGGGACAGACCTGCCAGGAGCTGTGATGCATGCAGCTGAGCTACAGATGGGACAGTCTTGCTTTGAGAAGGTGAACACAGACAGAGTCAGGGGGCAGATGAAGAAGGGCTGCTTCTGCATCCCCTGGGTAGCCACTAGAATCACCTGCACCACTCTCTCTATCCAGCTGCCTATAACGATCTTTATCTAGGCATCATTTCTGTCAGCTCTGCTGGGCTCCCAAGGGCTTGCCTCATTGATTTATTGTCTTCTTTGCCTTCTCTAAGAATAATCTCTCTACTCATATTTTCATCTATTAGCAATGAGCATGAAAACTCAATGCCCAATACTGTCAATGGTAAAAACTGTACTTACTGTCCTAAGGAAGCACATTTGAGTAACTTGTGATTTATAAGTAATATTTCTAATACTTTCAATACTCAATATTAAATACTGGTAAAGTATTTTGAATTGCAAGAAAAACTATCATACATATTACATATTCAACTCTGCCCCCAAGCAATTCTGTTAGAATATTACCAATTTTATTAAATGAAAATCTAATATGACTAGGAAATTAAACAGTGCCTCAGGTCAAGTGGCACATGAACAGGCCAGGACTCACCTATATCTGGCTTACAGTGAATGCTATAGGCTTTGCCACATAAAGTGGATGCCCAGCAGCCACCTCTACCCCAAATAAACAACTTGCATTGTTACCATATCGTTCACTGTTATGTGATCGATTTACTGTATCCAATCAGTAGGTGTGACTAGCTGGATTCACTCCAATCCTTTTCATATAAAGTACTTCTACTGTTTAATTCAACTCAAACAGAAAACTTCATAATAAAAATGGATAATGTAAATCAGATTCTCTGGTATCAGTCACTGGAGTCTTGGAAAATGGTTTTGCTTGCCGGTTAGACCCCTCTAGCCCTCCTTTCCAATTATAACTCTCCCTACAGGAGAGGCAACTTTCTTAATGTTTGTTATTTCTTTTCTTCTCTCCATAGTGTTGTTATCCAGTTTCTAATGAGCGATTCTTCTAAAATTTTATGTTGTGATAATCATTTGATTAATAAGAAGTTACAAACACACTAAACATATCCTCCTCTCTCGTTTTCTTTTACCATTGATGACATCTTTCATAACCACTTAAAGTATTACCAAAACAGAGACTCTCTTGGGCTCCTGCACTAGCAGAAGAAAAGCATTCCCTGGACAGCTGTTGTACCTGTCTTCTGACTGCAGAATGCCCATCCAATGCATAGGTCATGCCAGTCATGGGCAGCTCGACCTCAACACAAGGCCAGCTATCACCAAAGTGACTCAGGGAGAGAAAAATGAATAAATGAATGTTGTCCTTGGAGACGTGGAGTACATTATTATGCTTTCTTTTTTTATGGTACTATGTAACAGATACAATGTCCTTGCTGAGAGGGTTTTCTAAAGAAAAAATTTGGACACCTTCTATTTTATTTCCTGATGGATGCACATTGCAAAGAAAAAGTACAACAAATTCATGATTACATTTCTTTATTTACTGTGTCTCAAACTTCGTTCTAATGTGGCAGTCAGCCGTCTGAGGCTAACAAACTACTGGGGTTATTATACCAGAAAGAAGAGGAGGATTTTGGTTTTGCATTTGTGTTAGCTCACAGCTTCAGGGGTTTCGGCCAGAGTGGGTAGTCCCCACTGCTTTGGAGCTTGTGATGAGTCATCTTACCATGGAGGAAGATGTGTTGCAAAGATAGCCTAGGATGAGTAAAGAGACAAGGCAGGCTCTGGGGACAGATAATCCCTTTGAATGCATGGCCCCTAATTATTTACTCCTTCCATGTAGGCCAACACACTAAAGTTCCTACCACCTTTCAAAACCACCCTGGACTGTGACCCAAGCTCATGACACAGGGGCATTTGGGAGTCCTTCCAGATCCAATGCATAGCATGCAGTCTTCTCTCAATGGCATGCCTTTGATATGTTTGCTTTGTGTGTATGTGTCCCCCCATGCATGTGTGTGTGTGTCCTTAGGAGCCCACATACTTAACATATATAGTGTGCATGTGCTTTCTTACTGTTAGTGCATCTGTGCTACATTTTGCTCATCAAATTCTTATAAAGGAAACTCATATCTTTTCTGTGATTCTGATAGCTTTTTATATCTACTGCAGTAATGTTTCCCAGGCTGATCACTTGTACATTTCCTGCCTCAAGTGTGCAATTGGTCATATATCCAAGAGCATGTCAAATGGACAGTGGAAACTACATGTTTGTTGCTTACGGGTTGGTTTCTCATTGTATTTGAGTTGTTCTCAGTGAACTGAATCTCTTATACTTTTTAATTTAAGTTTGAACTAGAAAACATGTGGCTAAATATAGCCACACATTTCCAGTTAGAATTATGAGCTACAACTTTCTTCATTGCTTATAGAGAAAATAGCATGTCCTTCATACTGATATTTTTGCTGAGATTTGGGGAGGTAGCATATTTCCTTTACATTTTCTGCCTCCCAAACGTGGTTTCTTATTCTTTTACTATATTGACTATTACTATACATGCCTTGTCTCTACAATCATATGCTTATCTGAGGCATATCTTCTACTTGCTCCCTAAGGAAGATGCTGGACTTTCCTCTAATCTCTTGTTTTACTGCTACTGCTAGGTAGCCTAAGCCGATACAGAACTTGATGCTTAGCCCAGAGTGGCTTCGAGCTTGCAAATTTCCTGTCTCAGACACCAAAGTACTTAATTACTGCTATGCACTGCTACATTGGGTCTCGAATTAAATCTTGATATCTCTCTGCCATTTGGCCATGAGCTCTAGTCCTTCCTTGACTGGGCTGCAAGAGAAATGGCCATGGTGTGTATGAGTCCCCTACATGGGGTACGACTTTTTTATCCTTGCAGATAGCCTGGTGCTGGTTTTCAATGTGTGAGTTGATGTTTTTCCTACCATCCTACCCTGGTGCACTAGTCTCACCCATGTCCATCCTATTCTCGTGGAGACAGCTGTGCCCCAGGCAGGCCTTAATTGGAAAGAAGTGAGATTCTAGGGTATAGATGAAGTGGCACCTGCAAAGGCAGCACAGCATACAGAGCAGTATAAGCCCCGTTTTAGTCCTAGATCCCAGAGAGATGAGGGCAGCACACCTCACAGCACTCCAGCAATGGGCGAACTGGTGAGACAAGTGCACAACTAGGCAGGGGGTAAGGAAGGGAAGAGCTGAAGACATTTGGGTTCTTATACAAGTAGCTTTCTTGGAGGTTAGTTTAATTAATATGGTGAGAGTTCTGAGGTGTCACATCACGGCTGAGAGGTGGTCATTGCAGCGTTTTTTGGTTATCTGTGTGAGATGGGAGTAGGATGGTGAGTGGAGGAAGTCCATTAGGCCCCACAGGTGGGAAGTGGTTACCAGGAGAGGACTACAGAAGGCTCATAGGTATGTAGGCACATGGAGGAAATGGAAAACCCTGGAGAATGGGGAACCGTGTCTCGACTGTCTCAGCCCTGTTCCTTGAAAGAGAAAGTACAGATAATTCAAGATGGACAGCAAGGCAAAATAAAATGATATGAGTTCAATGCAGATGGAAAATGGAAACAGAAGGTTTTTTTACATTTTCTTATGATGTTAACTGAGAGCTTCTTGCACGTAAAAGTCTATACCCAAGAACTTAGAATCTTACGTTCACAGCATTTTGTTGTGTGTAATATTGCTTTCTGATAGAATTGGTATATAAAATCTGAAGACAATCTGATTATCTTTACCTTCTATATTATTAGAGATTCATCTGGTTTTGACCAGTATGATAATTTCACTAGAACACACATCTGTTTTGTGGTTCTTGGTTTTTCTTCCCTGATATCCTGCATGTCTTTTTGGTGTGTAATTTGAAATTGTTTTCCATTAAAGCTTTCAGGAGGATAGGTTTGTGGCCGTTTTGTAAAGAACTGCTGTTTGCTTTCTTCTTCCAGGGACTTCCCTATATGATACAGAACTTGATGCTCAGCTCATATTGTATTGCTGATCTTTCCTCTTGTTCTCATCTTCACTAATTCTGCTGTAGCTTATGAGCCGTAGCTGTGCAGTTTGTTTGTTCCAGCAAGATATTCTAATCCACTGTTCATCTGTGAAGAGAGAATGCATTTTAAATTCTGTCTCTTCATTTCTCAGGACATCTATCTCCCAATAGTTCCTGTTGTTCAATTTTCTTTTAAAGTTTTTGTAATTTTGTTGATTTTTTTACTTAATTTTTTATTTGTTAATTTGTTTGTTCCTAGAGGCATTTTGGTTTGTGGCTCTGTTTTAGAAATATTTTGTGGACTTCTTTTGTGACCAGGGATTTCTGAAAGATCTTTTTCTTTTTTTCTTCTGGATAACATTGTATGACATTGATAATAATTATTTCATTTTTGCTCTTTTTTCCTCACAAACATAGGTTTTAAGAAGCAATTTTATTTTAGTTTTTTTTTTCCTTTAAAAGGAAGTTTCCAGGTGATTCTAGAACTGTGTTCTGTTGTCCTTGTGAAATGTTTGAGAACATACACTACTTTCTGGAGTTAACTTCATCCTTTTCCCACCATCTTCTCTCTCTCTCTCTCTCTCTCTCTCTCTCTCTCTCTCTCTCTCTCTCTCTCTCTCTCACACACACACACACACACACACATGCTTCTAGTCATGTGTGATTAAAATAGGCAAATCAATCTTGAGCAATGAGAATACTGCTTGGGATAATACCACCCCTGATTAATAGTTATATTACAAATCTGTAGTAATAAAAACAGCATGGTGTCAACATAAAGGCAGACACAAAGGTCAGTGGGGCAGAATTTCACATCTACATATGAGCCTGCACTACTATAGCTACCTGACTTTCTACAAAGAAGACAGAAATACACATTAGAGAAAAGAGATCTTCAGCAAATAGCCAATCTGAATAGTTACAAATAGAATGAAAAAATCTAGGTTTTTATTTCTCATCTTTTACAAAAGTAAATTCCAAAAAGATCAATGACCTCAATCAACATAAATAGTCTGATTCTGATTAGGGAGAAAGATGGGAGTATACTCTCATTATTGGCACAGAAAAGGACTTTCTAAACAAGGCCCTGGTAGAGTAGGCATTGAGACCAACAACCGACAGATAATTAAAAAAAAAACCACTACCAGGTATATATCTGATAGAGGATTATTGTATAGAATATACAAAAACCCTCAAGATCTAAACACCAAGAAAGCGAATAACCCAATTAAATATTGGATCTTGGATCTGAACAGAAAAGAAGGAGGAGGAGGAGGAGGAGCAGGAGGAGGAGAAGGAGGAGGAGGAGAAGAAGGAGGAGGAGGAAGAGGAGGAGCAGGAGGAGGAGGAGAATGAGGAGGAAGAGAAGGAGGAGGAGGAGGAGGAGGAGGAGGAGAAAAAACTAGCTAGGAAACATTTCCTTCTATTTTAATATCCTTAGTCATCAGCCTTCATAGCACCACAAAGGTCTGTGAAGACCACCTGAAGATAAAAGTAGTCAATAGTTTGACCTAGCTCTAAACACTACAGTGGCAACCAGCTTGGCAAGACATGCCTACCACTGCAACAGTGGCTAAACGTTATGGGACTGGCCAACTACTTTCTGATTGGATGTAAGCCCCTCTCCACACTGTGGACATCATATCTGCAAACATTAATTGGGCTAAAACGCACGCTTACTTGGTCATAGGCTCTTGAGGAGAAGAGAACCTAATACTATTATTCTGCTAGGAAAATATTACCATAAACTACCCCCAGCCCCAAGGTGCTCCTTATACCATAGATTAGCACATCTACCGACACCCATCAGAGACACTGATTTCTATAGTAGAAGGCAATTAATTAATTAAAATTTCTCAAAAATGCAGACAATGAAAGACTATAGAGTGCTGTCTTTCAATGGGACAGCTATATCATACTCCCATATACAACGCTTGGGAATCATCATGAAAGAGGAGGTAGAAAGACTTAAAGAGGCAGATTATGATGAGAATAAGAAAGCCCCCCCCTAAAGATTCATCTGTGTGAAAATTTGTTTGTCAACTTGATAGAACTGTTTGGGAAGAATTCAGGGGTTACGGTCTTGTTGGAGGAGGTATGCCGGGGGGCCAGGCTTTGAAGCTTTAAAAGCCTCCTTCCAACCTCTAGTTCTCTCTCTGCCTCCTGCTGGTGATTTTGAGATTTGAATCCTCAGTTGTTCCTGCCACCGTACCTTTGCTCCACCATCATGGCATCTAACGGTCTGAAACTCTAGGCCCAATTAAATGCTTCCTTTTGTAAGCTGCCTTGATCAGGGTGTTTTGTTACAGCAATAGATAAGTAACTAATACACAGAGGTACGGACATTGGCACTTAAACAACATCCACCAGACATTAAAGCTCTGTTGTACACATGAACAAATGGTAGCCACGATGCCATACGCAAGACGTGTACAAGACCAAGCCAGCCAAAGACCCAGTGAAGTTGGAGGAGGAGTTCATGAAAGTCTACCTCTTCCTTCAGGCTGCTGGGGATGCATAGTCAGCTTTCTTTAAGGATGGGGCCTCTGAGAGGCTACCTATGTTCTGACAGGTGATCTATCTTCATAAATGTACAGGAAGCATTAATTGCTCTCCTATTGGGTAGGAATCGAAAAAGGAGGATCGAAACATGTGAAATTCCCAAATAAAAAATTAAAGTTAAAAAAGAGATGCGATTAGGCGGTTTCAGCATTTTTCTACCATCAAAATGTCCCGATGCAAATGAAGACGACAATTATGCTACTAGATAAAAAAGCCTATGGCTTTGTCATCACATCTGCCATCCCCGCATGGCCCCGAACATCACGTGGATGGTGACTCTGCTTTCTTCCCTTTATTTCTCTCGTCCTCATCTTGCCACTTTTCAGTTTTGTTTTTTTAGCAATCTTGTTTTAGTGTCAGGCGTTCCCTGGAATAGTCTTGGCTGGTTGGTGGTGGGGACGCCTAAGCGGCCTGAGCCCATTTCTGGAGTGCCTGGCCTCTTAAGCCACCAGCCCTATGCATGTGGCTCATTGAGATCTCTCATAACTATATGCTGCTTTCTTAATTCTTAGTTTCCAAAGACAATGCCTTTTTAATCTCTCTTGTACACACACCAAGAAATGTATAGATTTCACAGTTGTCTGTAATGTCTTAAGCAGCAAGTGGCATTCTGTCATTTATGGGAAATAAAGATCACACACAAGAGTGACTGAGATGGTACCTCAGTCTCAGAACCTGGAAATACAAGACAATTATTAATATCTTGCCACAAGCCCACAATTCCACTTATAATTTTTCAAGTACATAAAGCCACTTAAAATTATGTATTTTATTTCTTATTTTAAAACTAGGTATAAAATTTCAGATCAATTCTCCATTGAATTTCCTTAGGATACTTTCTTTTTTTTTTCAATATTTATTTTTTTCCTTTATTAATTTATTCTTGTTACATCTCAATGGTTATCCCATCCCTTTTATCCTCCCATTCTTCCCTCCCTCCCATTTTCCCCTTATTCCCCTCCCCTATGACTGTTCCTGAGGGGGATTACCTCCCCCTGTATATGCTCATAGCGTATCAAGTCTCTTCTTGGTAACCTGCTGTCCTTCCTCTGAGTGCCACCAGGTCTCCCCCTCCAGGGGACATGGTCAAAGGTGAGGCACCAGAGTATGTGAGAAAGTAATATCCCATTCTCCACTCTTTCATTGTGGACTTAAGTGTCCACAAGGAGCCCCATCACTGCACTGCATGCTGTTGTGTATTCTGAATATATTTACTTAATCACTTAGTATTTTATTTCTAACACTTCTGGTGTTAGGGACATACCTTTAAGTTTATGTACACTTTATTTTTTTTATAAATAGCATCATTTCCTAAATCATAGCTTGTTAAAGCTGAATATGTGGATAGTGAAGGCTTGTCAGAGTCCTACTTTACAGCAGTTTTATTCTAGTAAAAGTGATTACATTTGTGCTACTTAAGGAATATAGCCAGAAATTTGTAGTACATTTCTCTGTAGCATCCTGTAGTCGGTGAATAATTCATAAGAATTAAGTTGAATTTTCATATGAGAAAACATTGTATTCATGAACACATTACATATGAGAACCATATATGTAAATAGCCATGTATTTGTAATTGCAATTTCATGTTTAAAATACAAAACACAGAAGTCCGGCTACATAGGTGTCGCTAAGGTGTGTATTAAAAACAGAGACGGTGACAGTGTGGAGATGGCACCTACTCTGCCCTTCTGCCCTTCTACGTTCACAGTAGGTGGCGCTACTTAACAACACCCCCCCTCCCCCCCCCAAAAAAAATCACCTAGCCTTGTATAGATCTTCAGAACATTTATACCTCCTTGCAGGTATTTCCAAGAATAGAGTTAACCAAACACTTCCATTCCTCCTCCCCGACCCCCCCGACCCCCAACCCCCGCCATACTAGACGCAGGATAAACACGATTGTCCATGCACATTCTTGGTGCAGGCAGTGGGCCAGCCCAGCCCGGCGGACGCCTATTTTCTGTATCAGGCTGTTCCTCGGCACTTGCCTGGCTTACTAAGCAGCCTGGTATCTTCACCCATTACTCGGAGACAGCACTTGAATGGCAGGCAGAGAGCCAGTGTTTACCCTGTGGGACTCCTGACATACACAATATCTGTCAACACTTCCTATCACTCTCCCGTTTATGCAAACCATTTCTCCCTACCCCCACCCCCGCTGTTTTTCTTTTTGGCTTGATGCATTCATCAGCAGACTGCAGACACCTAGTTAATCCATTTAGAAGCTATCAGCTCTGTTCATCGGCTCATAAACCTATTACCTTGGAGGCGCAGTTCTGAGGGACACAGGTGCCAGGCCAGGACACAAAACCCAATTGAGCTGTGTAGCAGGCAGTGTGGGGTTCCTAATCACGGTTCTGCCTGCACAGGGACCTCCCCGTGTTATGCCGTAGCAGTCACTTTATTAAATATCGATTTAAATCACGTCCTTTAATCAAATCTGATAGAGGACCTTTTTCACCTTCGCCCCTTCTCAGCTCCTCCTCACCCTCCTCCTTTTCCAATCAGCGGGGTCTGGTGACATCCGGAGCCCCGGAATGAATAGTTAGCAAGCCTTTCCCCAGCAAAACCCTCTTCAGCAGTAATGAGGCATTTGTGGTAATCGGGTGATGAAATGTAAATGGCAGTAATGAGCACAATTACATCCACCAGGGAGCCATCGGCGTGGCTTCTTTCCTCAGATAGATGAGGGCTTTCTCCGCCATTGCCTGCTAGGACTTCTCAGGGTTGCTGGATGGAGGCGTGGCCTGCAGAATGGGGAGTCCAGAAGCCAAAGCCATGGCCTTGAACTGCAGGCCACGGTGCTCATCTGCCAGCGTTGTCTTCCCTCCTCTCTCTCCTCCCTCGGAGATGCAAGGAGGACTGCGTTTGCTACAGGGCTTTCAAACAGTCTCTCTTCGTGCTAAGGAGCTCAAGGTGAGCCTTGGGCCTGAGGGCAAAAGGGAAAAACTCTCTACTCGCCCACAGAACCTAAAGCCAAGTAGCAGGGGCCTCGCTGCTGTTTTTTTGCAGGCTTTGTAGTCAAGCAAGAAGCAGGACAAGGATGCAGGCATCTCCAGGAAACGCTGATCAGCGTATCTGCGAGGGCGGTACCCAGATACGCTGATGTTGTATTCAAGGATGATTTGACTACGGATGCTGAGTGGCTGACCAGAAATCTGATCTTGGAGTAGAGACAGTGAACTGTGATTTTAAAAAATAAAATAAAGTAAAACCAACGGAAGTGAATGTAACCTGCCCGTGACATAGAAATACACATTATTGAACCGTTCTTGGGCTGTAGCAAGTGAGTTTCCAGTTGCTAATGATTACAAAATATGTATCTAGGAATATTACAAATTACATTAATTTCTCACAGATAATATTACTAAGTAAGGGAGCAAAATGCTAATGCTTGCTGTTGGGCTCGGAGTTATCAATACTGATAACTGATTTTAATGATTTTTAATAAAATCTTGTGATATTTTAAATTAACAGCTTTAAACTCACAAGAAGTATATTTAAGAATATAATAACAATTTCATGGCAGAGCAACCATTTAACTTTTATTTTCTCCTTTGGACTTTCCATCATTAAATAGCTGTCTAGCCAGAGTTAACAAGTTTTGATATAATACTAGGCTAAATTCTATCATTAGGATAATGCATTAAATTTGCCTGATTATTGATGAACATGAGAAATATTTATTGTTCCATAGTATTTACTTTAAAAGGGAATAAGTTTAACCATTTGTATCAAAATTTCAATTGCTTCATTTCAGTGTTTTCATCGAATATTAATTTCAAAGTATTATTAGAGTTCTATTTTTTCCTAATTTATTTTTCAATACAGGGAGTAAAGAAGAAATAAAAGCATTAAGTTTACTATGGCACAAAGCACCACTGGAAAGGCTTTATTTACCAGTAATATTGATCACCTTTCAACTCCATAACTGGGTCATGGTAGTGTGGGTATGCCTTGCAACTATCACAGACACCACACCTCTGTTCCTTAAACATTTCTTCATTTATTTCTTATTTGTAACTGTGCGCACACGTGGACTGCCAGGCATACCACTGATGTGCAGGCAGAAGCCAGGCAACAACTTTGTGGAGTTTCTCTTCTTCCTCCTCAATGTGGGTCTCCAGGATCGAATTCAGGATGTCAGGCTTGGTATCAAACACCTTTGTCCACAGAGGCATCCCGTATCTGTGCCTTTTCTGTGGAAGAAGTGTCTTAAAGAAGCCTGGTGCCCGTCTTTGCCTTTCGTTGTTCTCAGGGTCAGTCTATTTCTCCTTCCTCCTTGATAGACATTTCTATGTTCCCAACACTACAAGTTGTTTGCTTTCTTTTTGAGATAGTTTTTCGACGTAGCTTAGGCTAGTCTCAAAATCACTCTGCAGCTGAGTGGCCTTGGATTCCAGATCTTCCTTCCTCTGCTTCTTAGGTGCTGGAATTACAGATATATACCACACAATTGGCTTCCAAGATGGAAATATGCTTCTCTAGGCACCAATTATTATTTCCCTTATTCATGGTAGAGCCTTAAGATGGAAGCCCAGGAGAGCCAATTCTAAGCCTGTGTCCGTGCATTTTTGCTTGGAATATTCCAAGCAGTTTCTCAATAAACACTTAGTAGATGGAAACACACGTTTTAAAGTACCTCCCTGACTCAGCAAGTATTCAGACCTAAGTGTGTTTTCACTTCATCTTTTTTACATCTTATCATCTCTCCCTTTCTCCTTAACTCCCGTGCTCTGGAGGTATGGCACAAATGAAAGATTCTTTGAGGTTTTGAAACGCATTTTTAAAAAACACATCCGCCTTCTCTAGTGGGCCCACAGCACGCGCCTACAGAATGTTGTTTCCTGAGCATCTGAATGGCACAGGCCTGGCTACATCCACTACGGGGCTTCTCTATTATGACTTCTTTTCCTACTGAAAGCAGTTTGCATTTACCCGGAATGTAAAATGTGCAAGAAATGACAACAGGAGACTCTCTGACCTACTTAGAGAAAGAGGCTGCTTCAGAAAATCAGGAACTCTGCGTCTGAACTTTAAGCGGTCTGGTGTCAGACCCTTCAAACACGAGCATCAAGACAATTCATTTAATAAGCCAGAACAACTAGACAACATTTTTATCCTGGTTAAAAAAAAAGAATCTCACCACGGCTGTCATTCTAATTCAGACATTATTTGCCAACAATTCACTCTTAATATAAGAGCCAGAAGTTAGGAGTGTTACGTTATTTCGTTTGCTCATTTTTTTTTCTGATGTTTTCCTCGTATTGATTTGTCTTAATATTTCTGGTGCATTTCAGCTCTATCTTAGGGAAACATGAAAACTTAATTACTAATTTGAATATTGGAGACATTTTGTAAGAATGAATTGGCAGAGTTAGATGGGAGTTTCCTGATTTCTTTTCAGTTGTTCTGATGTTTCCAGCTTGCTATCCTATTGGTAATTCTGAAATGTACACAATTTTAAATGTTCACACACCTTTTTAAAAATCACTTCTTAATTCATTATTTTGTTTTTAAAAAGCAATAAAAAAGTAAGCCTAAAAACTGTGCTTATGGTTTCAACACACCACTCCTCCAACAAAAAATATAAAGAGTTCATTTGAGTCTTTTGGAAATAACACGAGTCTATTATATATGGCACACATCAACAATTTATTTCACTTTTAACCTATCACCTAACCTGGCCTGCAGTTATTCATGGCTGCCGGTTAGAGGACGTTATTTTCCCCCTGACAAAAATGGGCCATTTTTCCCTGTTTAGCAAAATCCGGAACACAGATCATTATGATGCTTTTGGCAGCTAATTTGAACATCAGTGGCTCAACTTTGAGAAGAATCTTTTTTTCTGCCCTAAAGAATCTCTGAGTTTTCAGACTCTAGTAATTGAAAAATCCCCAAACACTCAGTCACAGAGGAGATACACATTACTGCAGGAACAGTCTACAAATTGTAAAGTATTCAATTTACATCCCCAGCACCTCGGGGCACTGCTGAAGAATTTATATCTTTGGGAACCTTTGAACTAACAAAAGATAACATTTCACAGTGAAGTCTTCTCGCACAAAAGTTTTTAACTCCCTTCTTGCCTCTTCCAGAGAGATGCTGCCTTCCCTCGCAATGCCTACTGGGAAGTGCTTATATTCACTAAGATGGATGCAGGAAAAGAGTTGAAGAGGAAAAAGCAAAAGAAAGAAAAGAATAAGAAACATTCATGACTCTTTTCTAACAGGAAAGAAGAAAGAAAAGAAATGGGAAAAAAAACTATATCCTAATTTATGTGCCCTAGTGAGTTAAAGTTTACCTCCTTAGATAGCAAAGCCACCCTCCCAATTTCATTTTGTGACTGCTCTTTCAATTCGAAGGTTAAGAAAACAAAAAGAGTGGAGTATGACTGTATTATTACTGCTGTCATTGAAGTGTAACAATTTTGAGGATTTGTGAAGTCAACCCCTTCTTAAATGGTTCCTGGTAACAACTATACATTCTACGTACTCACTGTACCAAGGAATATTGCCACAATGAGCCTGAAATTATTCATGTAATTACAATAGGATCCCATCATATCGATTTTCCTTAATTTCTAAATTTTTATAGGTGAAACTAGAAGAAATTTGTAGTGGGCCAAATTGAGCCTGTATTTTTCTAGGTAGGGGTACTTGTCTGGGTCTTCCTCTGGTTTTTCAATCAGAGATGATTTCACGTGCAGTGGTTACTGAGCTGACATCGGTGGCTTGTGCCCATTTCAACATCAGAATTGAAAAGAAAAGCAAATAAAACTCTGTTAGAAGACCCTCTTCCACTCTTTCCCTAGCATGCTCATTTCCAGCACTGTGGTTACAATAATGAAACCGTTTAAATGAAATAATTTGGTAAGCCTTTCCTTTTAGCTTAAAAATTGATCAATGCTTCTGTTCACAAATAACCCAGGAATCAGCGATCTCATAAAACTGGTTTATTCGGTCTAGGAAATTAGGCAATCCATCACGGGTGATTTGTTCAGATTTCCCCCTGCAAATAAGTGAAATGGAAACTTTAAAACCAATAAGATAATGCACTTTACAAATTCAACTGAGAGAGATGGATAAACTAAGATGCCACTGGCATTGGCTGCGGAAAAAAATCTGTCGTGTTTCCAATTATTTGAGCAGATTTTTGCATCTCAGTTTGCTGCCAGGCAGGCTACATGTAGCCCCCTCCTCCTGCTCTTCTTTTTTTTTTTTTCAAACCAAATCATCGGATCTTAAATCAGAACAAGCTCGTCGCATGATACTGTGAAAGGCCATCAGGGGATAAAGGACACCAGATGCTATATGAGTTTTCTTTTAGGCTTTCATTTCAGCCTTCCTGCATTCCCCATGCTGCCTTTTACTTGTCAAAAAGTAAAATGTGCTTTGATAGATAACGAGCCTATTTTCTTCACTGGCTGAGCTTAGAGAATACCATTAAGTATTGATATCTAGGGTGCTTAACTAGGGAACACAAACACAGCAGTCCCCAAATTGGGGTTCTGTTGCATTATTTTACATGCCAAGATTTCTGCAAGACTCGAAATTAATTTCATTTTCCTGAGGAGAAAAAAAAAGCCCTCAGCTTTCCTTATGAGAGATAAAAGGATGAGGACCCAAGGCAGGTCCCTGTTTGTGCCTCTACTTCCTGGTGCAGACATGTCTCCTATCTGGAGGTCAGCTACCATAGGACTTGTGCAGAGGTGAATTTTGGGAATGGAGCTAGTTCCTAGTCTCCTAAAGTCAATTAATTATTCAATGGTTCTGTGCTTTGAGAGCTTTGTATATGCATACCTTTGGTCATTAACAAAGAAGGGGACAAAGGGATCTTTAATAACCTATTACCTTTCAGAGATGCTCTCATCAGTTTCAAGGATGACAGAAATTCCTGAGCACATGATAGCCATAGCTACTGCATCATCCATAGTGAAGGTTAATGCCATGGTAGTTATAACTGCATAGGTGGCATGCTAGCTACAAATACAGTTACAGTACAACTGATTCTTCCCAGGCTTCTTAGGAAACTATTTATAGGCCAGGTGGTGGTGGCGCACGCCTTTAATCCCAGCACTCAGGAGGCAGAGGCAGGCGGACCGCTGTGAATTTGAGACCAGCCTGGTCTACAAAGTGACTCCAGGAGCGCCAAAGCTACACAGAGAAACACTGTCTTGAAAAACAAACAAACAAAAAAACAAAAAATAAATAAAAATAATAAATAAATAAAACTCTCCAAAACAAAAAACTATTTATAGGAAAGATTGTCCATATTACAGTATAGTTTATTACTGTGAGGCAACAATGCACAAATCTTTATTTTGGTGAGAGAGATTTTGACGCAGGGTCTTCTGTGTGAAGCTGTACTCAAACTCACTATGCAGTTCATATCCTCAGTCCCCTTGTCCCTATTTTTGAGGTGGTGGGATTCCAAGTGAGCATCACCTTGCTTGGATATACACATACCAGATGGATGTTGAGCCTGAAGAAGCAGGCAAATGAAAAGTTAAGTCAGCCAGAAGGGAGGTTTATGTCACCCTGGTGGCTTCAGGTCATATGAAACAGCAAAGCTTTGCCTCCTCTTTCATAGGAAACCGCTTTTGTCTTCTTCTGGAAGTGATTCCTCTCTGCCTCTTGGTAAACATTTGGCAGGAGCTGTCATGATGTTGAGGATGAAGGAAGATGGAGGAGCTATGTGGTCTATGCCTGGACAGCCCACTCCCTGAGCATATCCCTACCCTCCCAAAGCCAGCACTAAGAAGGTTGGAAAATCCTGATGTGAAAGTTGTTAATTATGTATTAGGCATGGTGAAGCAGGGGAGCAAGGGAAATGAGAGGTGGTACCAGAGCTTCTTGGGAAGTCAAGAAAAACCGGAGTACTCTCGAATGGCTCGTCTAGGTACAAGATTAAACTTCAAGTCATTTCTGGGACTCCTCTAGGTGTCTTACAGCCATCTGTGACCAGCGGGCAGAGATTATTAGAAGGGAGATAATAGTAAGATGTAGAACTAAAGGTATGTGGCGACTACAAGTAAAACATGCAGGTGCCTGCGGATGGGACTCAGTGGCACATGGCGGCTACCAGATAAACGTCCATTCAGTGAAGAAGAGAATAAATAGTTTTTAATTAAATGAACAAGCAAACACACCAACTATTGCTGCTCGTCTACACTTGGAGAGGTTCACTGGCTCTTTTCTAACCACTAATCCTCACGGGAATAGCTTAATGATTAGTGCCTTAGGGAGTGGAGGGGGTGAGTGCAGACCTCTGAGCTTCTTATAGGTACCCAAGCGGCTGGCTGGCCTGCGCCCAGACAATGGATGGTATATATACCTACCTAGGCATATATTAATACATTAAAGGCCACTAGCATTTTATTGTTCATGATCAGCAGCACAGGCATGATCATTTATAATAATATAGTGCCATATGTACCTTGCTTTTCTTTTTGTATTGTTTCAAAAGATTAAACAGCAAGAATGTGTTAAAAACACAAAATAGATAAAACCATACGAATCATTGATTGTTTTTGACCTATAAGAACAGTAATTTTATGATTCAAGCTTAGTAAAAGAAGTTGTTGTACATGTGTGAATATATTTGTCTGTACATTCCTGTTTGTACACATACATATGTTTTTAGATACATATTTGTGCTTGTGTATCTGGGGGTTGTAAAATCCTCGGTTGTCACCCTCAGGGATGCGTGCTGTCCACCTACTTTTGAAGTCAAGGTTATCCAGTAAGGCCCAGGGATCTTGCAGTCTTCACATTACTAGTGCTGGGATTAAAGGTGCATGACACTGAACCGAGGTATTTACGTGTGTGCCTAGGACCCAAATTCAGATCCTTATGCCTGTCACAAAAGAGCTTTCTAGGCTGAGTCCGCCAGCCAACTCTAAAGCAAGAAATCCAAGAATAGGCGCTAGAGAGATGGCTCAGTGGTTAAGAGCTCTGCCTGCTCTTCAAGAGGTCCTGAGTTCAATTCCCATCAACCACATGGTGGCTCACAACCATCTATAATGTAATCTGATGCCCTCTTCTGCAGATAAAGCACTCATATGCAGTAGATAAAATAAATAAATCTTAAAAAAAAAAAAGAAATCCAAGAATAGTGCAGTAAACCCTACTTAATGAATCTGTATAAACTACGTGAGGGTGTCCCTGTTAGAGTCATGAAAACCCACTGATAGTTTCACCTGAAAAATATTTAGATATTCTGCTCTGCAGTTTTAGAGAGAAGCAGGCTGACTGCCATAAAGGAAAAAACAGTGTGTGGGGAAGGGAGGAAAAATTCCAGGCCCAAGAAGGGCATGGGTAACGAAAGATAGGAAGAGAGATAAGAAAGGAAGCCAAAGCATATTAAAAAATGGTTTGTGAAAAAAAAAAAAAAGAAAAAGGGAAAAAAATGGTTTGTGCTTACCATTTATAGTTCCCCAAGTACTTCTTACAAAGTGCACCCTGACTTCCTGGCTACTTCTAATAGAGTCAGGCAAACATTTGTGCTTTACTCAGGTCCTTCAAAGAAAATTCAATACTATATCTAATACTACCCACCGTTATGGATGTCCAAATGTTCAGATGACATCACCTCAGAAACTTCTTGGATCTTAATGCCAACTCAGATTTGGCCTTGCCAGGTCACAGGTTGACTTTATTCACTCACTGAATGAGAGTATTTAAAGATTGATTTTCAGGTTCTTTTTCCACTTATGTGTATGAGTGACTCCCATATGCATACAGTGACTGCAGAGGCCAGAAGAAAGCATCAGAGCCCTTGGAGCTGGAGGTACAGATGATTGTAAGCCACCCAATGTGGGTCCTGGGAATTGAACCTGTGTCCTATGGAAGAATAGCACTCTTAAATTCTCTGGCCCCCTGTGAGAATATTTGCTGCAGATCCATTCTGATATGATGAAATGGAACCATCTCCCATCCCAAGGTTACTCTGACATCATGATTTTCATTTATTTGTAATTTCTATTACTGATAAATAGGTATTTATCTTCGATAATAATATTCTGCTCAGTCATCTGAAGAGCTCTTACTTACACTCCATGAGACCCACTTTCTCCCACGTAGCATCTATGGATACCTTCATTTATATCATATATTATATTTCATCCTCTCTTATAGCATCTGGAACCTTCACCAAATTGATGGAATTTTGGCCATTGTCAAGCAGTGCAGAATTGCTCACTTCTTTGGTGTTTCATCATAGATAACAACAAGAAGAAAAGCCAGTGGAATTCTGGGCCTAATCTCTATCTCAAACATGGAAAATTAGACTTGTTTTAAAATGATAATCCAAGTAAAAATTATTTTTAAAAATCTCTCTGCAGCAGCACTGGCAAGCGCAACAAAAATACTATGCCTGTTATAGGAAGTATCTTCCCATCCTCCTGTGACATTGTTACAGTCTTAATGTCATACACCAAACATGGCTCATAAAAACAAAAGGCAGTTGTTAAAATGAACAGATTTCACTCCTAACAAGCACTGAACAAATGGAAGGTAATGGTAAAAGAAATGTTGTTTTATACAAAATCATATTTGATCCATTTTGACTAAACAACATTTACATGTATGCATCTTTATAAATCAATACTTAAATATAAATAGCTTTCTCTGAATGCAATTAAATATGTATTTTATATATGCATATTTCATTCAGATGGATACACTTGTAATCTGTCTCTGAAAACCTCTTTCTGTGAAATTGTAAAAGTCTCCTAACCCTGCCTTCCCTGTTTACATTCAGCCAAAGACCTTCATGATATACCTGCAAAGCCACCTTCTGGAAAGTGGTTCACAGATGATGTCGCTGTGAGAATTCATCTAAATTACCCATTACTGTCAGAACAGACACGGAGGGGTAGAAGAAACTCTTCTCGTCATGAAGCCCGTGCTTCATCCTTGTCACGTGGGTATCCGTCTGAACATCAGACTCGGGAAAGGATATTTATCGATGATACAACCTAAGCCTCTCTAAATATGCAAGTGTCATCATTAGAAATGGAGGCGATGGCTCAAAGGCAACCTGGGACCATCTTTCAAACGATCAGAGTAGGTTTTCATCAAGGGAGTCAGAGTCTGCAGCTGGTTAACACACAACTACATGGAAGGAGCCTCAGCATAAGTGACGTAGAAGTTCAGTCATAAATACACCCAGCCCAGAACCTCATGTTTTAAGAAACAATGATCTATGTCCATCTGAGCAGGGGAAGCAGGGTGGAAACTTCTGTAATATATCAGAGCTCATCAGCTTAAAATAGAATTCAGGGAGAAATTAAATGGATTTTTAAAAATCAGTTAACATAATGTATTACTTATTAAATTCTTTCATGGAGCAAATAGAAGACTAATTTCTCTGGAGCCATTCATGCCCCCAAAAGTTATAATTAAAGACACAAATTGAATGATTTTAATAATGATGAACGTTCACCTTTTCGGTGCTTAGGTACGGTAATATGAGACTTCATCCTCCATTTTCATTTAACTTTCCCTCCTGGGACTCTCAAGGATTCTTTTCCTTATTTATTTATTTATTTATGGACAGAAAAATACCCTGAACTGCAAAACAGCTGTAGAATTTTTTTTTCTTTTAAAGATAGGATTAGTCTCCAAATAGCATAGTGGGAGTTCAAGGCTCTGGAAGGATTCCTGAACTTCCCAGCATGCTCAGCTACGGATGTTTCCCTCATTCTGTCTTTCCTGTTTTGTGGGGTCTTGCCAAGAACCTGGATTTGTATGCCTATTGGCACACTGCCTCTCTTGTTTGTTTTCCTTTCACAGCGCACAATTAATGACCACCAACGCCTTTGTAAAAGCCCTCATCATGCAAAAGGGAAATCAAAGGTATTCTTAAGAGGTAGAGGCGAAATGCAGTTTTAAAGTTCACGGGAAAATAAGCAACCTCTGCAAGCTGGTTGGTCAGAATATCTGTATTTCTCTATCATTTAGGAAAATCCCATTATGGCTTTAGCCACAGACGCATCCCTGGTGTGCAAGATAGAGGCAGATCATAAAACACACAGCATTTTCAGCCTGAAAATAGGGCAACCTATTGCTTTCTGTAGATGGCTGTTACGCCCCAGTTGCCATCAATAGAACATAATCTCATCGAAGCAGGCAGCACCAGGGATCAGTGAAACACCAGTTTCTTACCTGCATGCTGGCAGTTCTTACCAAATATAACAACAACAAAAAAAAGACTTCATAGTTTTGCAAAGATGGTACATTTAGAACATATTTTTGAACCAAGACAGTAAAATTGAAAGCTACAGAAGTTAAGCACGGAGGGATGCTCAGAGAATTCTACCTCTCCCCCCCCTTCTGTGTTTCTTTCCCTTTCTTACAGGAACTGTGAATTCTCCGAATGCCATTACAAAATGACGTGGGCCCCAGTGTCAGCTACGTAATTAATCCCCCCCCCCCATCAGTGGATGCCAAATTAGATGTCTGTTTGCTGCATGTCTCTCACTGTCAGGGAAAAGGGACCTCTGTGTGGTTGACACCTGATTGGGTTCATTCTCCCAAAAGAATGGGCCAGATGTCAAATTCCAAAGGTCCCCGCATTTAGTGCTAGGTAGGCCACATGCCCAGTTTGGCCAGTTTTTAGCAATGCAAAAATAAAATAAATTTTTCTGTGCTGTTATCATAGTGATTAAAATATAATAAGCTAATGAGATTACAATAGCTGATTGTGAACAAGACCAATTGTGTTAATTGGAAGCTCCTGAATGGCAATTTTAGCTGCTGCTGAGTTTTGAAATATAATCAGTTTTACTAATTTTATCTGATTTCTTAATGAAGCTTGCCCTGAGCAATTGTTCTATGTGTTCTTTAGCAGACAGTGTGTGTCATAACTGCTGACATTAATCTCGATTACTTTAGTTAAAATAAATAGCTATACTTGGGTGGCTTTCAGAAAATGCTTCACAGTAGATGCAATGTTGGAAAGCAAAGGGATTTGGGGCATTTCCCCTCTTGTTTGATTATATTTTATGTGCAGCATTTCAACCATAAAGGTTCTCTCCTTGATGCCGCCAAGCACCATGGTGCAAGGCTGAAAGAAATCTTCTGTTTGGTCTTCTGTAATAGTCCTCCCACAATAAAGATGAAAGATAAGATTTATACAGAGAAGAAGGCAATGGACACCAAATGTATCCTGCGCATAAGAGTAAGAGACAAAATGAAAAAAACAGCTGTTAAAATCCTTAGACAAAGTTCCCACCCATGAGCCATTGTCTATACAGTCAGCTGACCAATTCCATCACTACCAACAACCAGCACTAGTGAGTGACACTGGCACAGAGCAAGCACTCAACGTGTTTGTTTTTACAGTGGATTACTATGCATTGGATGGGTTTCCCCAGGCTTTTTAAGTGCACTGGAAGACAACTGTGTGATGTAGCCAGTCATAAAAGGCTGGAAATGGAAAGAGAAAATAAAGTTTGGGGAAGTGAAAAATGCTATTCACATGAGCCAGAGAAACATCTTTCATGACATCTTTTTTTTTTTTTTGTTCCCACAATCTTTCAACATCAGCAATTAGTACTGACTATTTGCACTCTTTGATGCGTGTAAGCAAATATTAAACTGCTTTTGAGGAGAACAAGTTCAGGGTAGGATGAAAGCTCACAGGACATCTGCTGTGTTTCTGTATCAAGGGGTTTGAAGACCACATGGATGCATAAGCCAAAATAACCATGACTTCCCTCATCCACAGAGATATTTGCAAGCTGTTCTACTGAGCTGTCACATTGTGTACAAGTAGACACACAAATCATACTCTGTTTTTTAAACCATGATTATTTATTCAGTGTGTGTGTGTGTGTGTGTGTGTGTGTGTGTGTGTGTGTGTGTGCCCCTATACCATGGTGCATGTGTGGAAGTGAACTTGGAGAACATCCAGAAGTCAGTTCTCTTCCACCATGTAGGTCTTCAGGATCAAACTAAGGTCATCAGGCTTGGCAGCATGCAGCTTTGTCTGCTGAGTATACACAGGGCCTATGCACAACACATCAGACTTCTCTGTTAGCACACATCCACATATGTCCCTCCAAAATCCAAATCAGGAATGATTTGGTACTCAAGTTCTACCTTAGAATCCTGTCGATTCTCTTGCTTTGATGAGAGTTTTCCAGGACAGCCATCTGTGACTGTTCTGTTGTTCTAAGTGGTCATTTTTGGTTGTTGATGAAATGAAAATGATTGTCCTTGTCAATTAGCTTTCAAAACATTAGCATATATTTATCATTTAAGTAATTCTTATATTTGATGAATTTTACTCAGCTTTCTATTCTAAGTTCAAATGTACAGAAGTTACAAGACCCTGAAAGGGATATGGCCAGTACCCTCATAGTTTACTCTGGGCAAAACATAGGTGATAGAGAAGAAAAGTAGGTATACAGGTAGGCAGATTCTTATGAACAGATAGTTGTTTATGGGAGCCATTGAAATTATTCCTAAATACTTCTATCTTTATTGCCTAACCCAAAGAACCCCATGCTCTCCTAATCACAGTACAAGATCTTGCTGTTCAGGACTCATAACTTTTGTTTAGCTTAGCCTACATTCACATTTTATCAGTCATCCAAATGTCTTTGATATCTGCTTTATAACAATCCATTCAACATCAAGGTCATTTGGTTTAGCAACATCTCTTTAATCAACCCTCTTGTGGTACAGTCCCTCTGTATTTGTTTCTTGTTAATTCCATACCACTCTGCTCTCTTTGCCTTTACGTACTCATCATTTTGATTACATATCTTTAGTAGAAACATCACAAAAATGCTACATTCTCAGTTGACTTGATTTGAAAGTGCATGCTGTCAGCCCAAATATAAGGGATAGAATGTTTGGAGACAGACTGAGCGTATTCTGCTAGGCTTCTACATTGCAGCATGAACCCTTGCTGTATGACTGATGACTAAGCTGTTGGGAGACACTGATTCCTTATTCTTTATTAAATTTTCACTACGGGTTTATTTTATTGGTGATTTTCTAAGTATTTATTCTGTATCTGTAAGTCTGCACACTACTACAAAAGATTTTATTTCTGTTTTGATGTGTTTTCTTCCACTTATACTCATAAGAGTGATGTCTTCTGTTTTTTATGCTGTTCTTCCTCTGACTAGTTGACATTTTCTCCACACTCAATGTGCCCTCCCAGATCTACATTGTTAGAAATGCAACTGCAAGGGACCTCTTTGTACAAGGGTAGCTCTTGTCTGGCTCCAGAATATCAACTCCAAGTTAACCAGCATTGGAGGATGAGACCTTTTGGGAAGTGTTGAGGTCATAAAAGCTGAGAAAGGGCATCTGATCCTCTTATCTTTCTACCTGTTCTTCCATGTTGAGAACACAGATTATACTCCTTTCTAGAGGGCTACCATTTTAAAGATGTCGTCTCATCAAGAGGGACCTGACCATCACTTGTAAACTCAGTTTGAGGCCGCCATAATCTAGGACTTGCCAGCTTCCAGATTTGTGAGAGATAAATGACTACTTCAGAAAGCAGAAGTCTGAAATATTCTTTCCAGCTTGACTGAAGGACCGAGTGAGGTCTCTTCCAAGTTGGGCTCCGTGTCCCTTCCCTTAACGCCTTCCATGACATGACATGGTTGTTTGGCTCTTCTAAAGGAAAGAGAGCTCTAGCCGAGATTATGCTTCATTAGTCCAGATACTTCTCTTCTACATGCTGCAAAGAGTTGAGGAATATCATGTCGCACAGTTATGCTCAAAAATTAAGGGAAAACAGTCATTTACTAGAATTTTTGTTAACAACAGAAAGGGCATGAATCTTTGATTTCTTGCCTCAATGAGCTGAGATTTTTATCTTCAGCAACAGTCATGCCTAAAGATCATAATTTCCCAAAACACAGAGATTAAATTTTGAATATTTACTGTCTTCATTAGGGTTCCTATTTCTGTGGTGAAGCACCATGGAGTCTCACACAGACTGAACCACCAATGAATAATGTATGTTTTGCTGTCTGCTCATCTCAGAATAGGATAGTCATTCCTAAGAAAATGAGTGAGGGTACTTTGTTCCATCCCCCCAATGCACAATCAGAAAAGAAACTGAGTTTAATTTCAGTATGATTTATCAAACAACATTTGCAATTTAAAAAATTTCATAGTATATGGTAAAAATTTTCAATGTCTGTCTGGTAGACATTGGTCATTTGGAAAATACTTTCTCTTCAAACATTCTCAAGTGGATAAGCCTATGCTGAGTGCCCCCACTACTCCATTGATGGGCAGCTGCTTATCCATAAGGCTGCACTGTCTGATCATGTGCAATAAAGGACATATTTTCTGAGCAATGTACATGTTACTGTAGTAAAACTTATCTGTTTGTCGTGTCCTACTTGTATATAGATGGGGGACTACTGTCTAATCATCTTCTAAAACAAATAATAGACCTAGGCCTATTTGCACCTGTCTTCACAATTGTACACAGTACAATGATGTTTGAATGTGTTGTGGTAAACCTGAAAATATGATGGATAAAAGTTAGGCTCTTACTGTTCATTACTTTAGAATTAGTGTAGATGCTAAAATACAGTACCACTTTATGACTCAGAGGGAAGATAAAGCAAGGAGATAACAATCAGGATGCAATCTGAATAAATTATAATAAAAAAGAGCAAGTGGAAAAAATAAAATTTTTCTTATAATTAAATTTTAAAGAAATTATTTTCTTCATTGACAATGTATATGACCACTACTGTACATGATGGAGACTTGTTATTCTCAACAATACATTTTCCTTTCTGTTCCTTTTTTACTGACAAGACCCTTTAGCACTAAGTGGATGAGTTAAAGCAAGATACATTAATATGCTAAAAATGTGTTATTTCATGATAATAACAAAATGAATGTGAAGGTCTAATCCTTTCTATTAAGCTATTAATATCCCAAATTATATTAATTTTAAACTATGTCCCAGTCTCTGCATTCCTAGATTTATAACTTTGTTCATGGCACATTCTGTTTTAAGGCAACACTGTCTGAGATGCGTTAGTGCTTCCTTAGAGATTCTGCTCACTGGTGGGTCCAAATGATTGCCCTTTCTAATGAATCTCCAGTATGACATCACACCACAGAAAGAGGAGCCTCACTGGTCACCTGGGTGTCACTTGATGATCTTGACCCTTTCTATCCCTAAAGGAACAGCCATTTATCTTGATTGGTACTGAAATCTTTGCCAGAAGCAGGTTCGCCTTTCCTATGTATGGAGCTTCCACCAGCTCCACGATCGTAGAGTTATAGAACATTTGCTCAAGACAGAGAAGCTGTGTAGTGTTGTGTCTGATCTGATCAAAGGGACACAGTTGTCTGCAAAGCACAAGAAAGCACAGAATCATGGATTTTACATATTCTGTCCATTTCCTTCCCTCTCATAAATTGCCATTATGACTTGGGATACCATTTAAAGGTCATCTTAACTTATGGCTCAGAGAAGACTCCCAGACAAGACATTCTGGAAACCCAGAACGTTCCCTAAATCAACAATCATTACGTGATCCCCTGCCTTAGCATGTGAAAATGATGGCCTTGTCTCTTTACACGGCCAATGATCCACTTGGGCATCATGTTTCTCTTTTCCTTCCAATATTGAACTCTGTGAGGCTCATCAATATTCAAATTTCCAGAAAGGCAATGTTTGCACTGGTAGAATGACTAGAATCCCATGAACATTTTAACTAGTACCCTTCAACCAGGAGGTCAGCAGCCAGGGAACTGGGGCTATGACCTAGCAAGGCTGACTTACTCTTACATTCAGAAAACAGTAAAGTTTCTATTCAACAATGGTGAGAAATCTACTGGTGACAATGCAGACAATTGGGCCAATACATTGGCTCAAATAATCCACTAGCATGGCTCCTCACACTTATCTGCTCAATTTGGAGAGAAAAGGCTTCTATATAGTAGCCTAATTCTTAGCAATTGTATAGCCAGAGACTCATACCCTTACAAATGAGAGTCTGGATCAGAAGTTCTCCCCTTTCACAATGATCACCTAAGGCCACTGAAAGACACAGATATTCACATTAAAATTGGTAACAGTTATGTAATAAAAACAAAAATAATTTATGGCTGGAGGTCACTACAGCATGAAGAACTGTGTTAAAAGGTTGCAGTGTTGGGAAGGTTGAGAACCTTTTAGATGGTCTAGATAATCTGAGTAACTTGGTTACTGCACCAACGCAGAGGTTCCTCAAAGGCTGTCATAGCAGTGATGAATATACATCACAACCCATAGACAAACAAGAGCTCAATTCTATTGCAATTATCTGTCATTATTTTTATCAGTAAAGTGATATATAATTTTTATAATCTTATAAGAGGGTTGACCTATAGGGGTGACCTTATTGTACAAAGCAAGCAACCTTCATATGCAGGTTATTGAACAAACACATTTTTGTTGACATATTCTGAATTTGGTTGCCATGTTATGTACCATGGTCCCTAGGAGCTATGTCTGTCTGCTCCATTAGAAACACTGTGACTACAGCTGTGATGGCAGATGGGGTGTAAGGGGTGAGATTCACATTGAAGGCAGTGGGCTTAGAGTACAGCAGGCTGCCCTTTATGATAGAGATGGGTCCTCCCATAGCAGTGAGAGGCTAAAATAGAGCAAGGCACTTAGCTCCTCCAAGGAGGATGGGATGCTGTTGAAGTCTCCTACCAGACTCTACCTGGGTGGCTGGAACTTTCTGGAGACATCGCACTCTGCCTTCAGAGTAGACCTAGATTGTGTGCTTTTCCACGTCTGCAGTGCGTTACTTTTTCGAATAGTGCTCCAGCTTTGGCCCTCCTGGGTCATCAGCCTGCAGTTCTACCCTGTAGTTTTTGGATGTGATAGCTTTACTACCATGTAGATCAAATATCTATTTTATATATCATGTCCTACTGATATTATTGTCTGGAAGAACTGGCCAATTCAACGACCTTGTCTTGTAAAGTAATGAATGTCACCTTGCACGGCAAACGTGTACTGAAGTCACTGATTGGGCAGGAGAATTTATCCTGGGTTTTTAGAGGGGCCCCAAAACTCAGTGATGGGAAACCTAATAAAAGTATGGTGGCAGTAGATTTGATAGACAGAAGAGGAGAAGACAATATGTTCACAAACGTTAATACTAGAGTGACAAACAGACAAAAACCATGAGTCAACAATTGAGATCACCTGTTGCTCTTGCAGAGGACCAGGTTTGGTTGCCAGAAACTACACAGTAGTTCATAACCACCTATAACTCCTCTTTCAGGTGTTCTGGAGTCCATATCTGGCGGCCATGGTCACCAGGAACGCATATGATACATTTATTCATACAGACAAACAAACATATGTTTAAAAAGAATTGAGAAATGAAACCATGGGCCAAAGGAGGCCAATAGCCTTAGCTGGGAATATAGAAGTGAAACTTGTACCTTGAAATGTAGTAGCATTTATTTCTAGACATCTTTAGCTACCACACTCAGTGTCTCTCTTCCACAGACACAGGCGCCCTGGGCCAGTGGTTTGAACTCAGTTATAATAACAATAATATTATAGCTTTCCTCTAGACTGATGACCACTAAAACTATACTCATGAGCATTCATGCAGGATTTATAATATCTGTCTTTAAAAATGAACCCTGTTTCGAAGTTACTCAAGTCTGTCCATAATGTTTAGGCCTCAAAATTGGATAAAAATTAAAGTTTTTTTCTCTCATTAAAAAAATAAGTAGTTGGAGTTGTATTACCTAATATCATTTGCCCCAAATTTTTAGTGTGACAGCCTAAGCAACTGAGTCAACTTTGTATTTCCCTAGTGATATTCTTACACCGGGTTCTTTGGAATAGCATCATTGACATAACTTGCTAACTTCCAGGTGATACCACGTATCAATTCACTGGCATGCTGGGTTATAAGCCCCAAGGGATCTCCTGAAAGTATTTATGCAGGTAGTCTGAATTTGGTGGTTAGTGAGTGGTTCTTGTAAAAGTATTTTTATTAATTCTTTGAGAAATTCACACAATATGTTTTTATCCTATTCACTGGTAGCATCCCCCATTCCTCCTTGATCCATCTCTGCCACCATCCCATCCATAACTTTGTGTCCTCTTTTCTTTTTAGTGACTCATTGGCTCAACTTTGAAGTGCCTATCTACTTCTGGGTGAGGGCTACCCTCTGGAGCATTGTGGACCTACCAAGAGCTACACACATCCTTAAAAATAAATTTGACTCTTCCTCCCCAAGAAGCCATTAACTGTCCATAGCTCCTCATGGATGGGAGCCTATAACCCTTTACCCATCCACGCTAGAATATTGACTGACTTCCTCTATTTGAACAAAAGTCTTATTAACTCTTCATATATGTATATGATTGATTATTGGTGTGTTTTGATCATATTTCCTCCCATCTCCTCCTCCTAAGTCCTGAGCCCATGTCCACCGTCACTATTTCATGTGCATTTTCTTTGAGATATGATCTTACTATGTCACTATGGCTGACCTGAAACACTCTATGTAGATCAGGCTGGCCTGGACTTCAGTAAGATCTGCCTGCCTCTGCCTCTGCCTCTGCCTCTGTCTCTGCCTCTGCCTCGAGTGATGACATTCAAGTCACATGCCTCCATTCCTGGCCTCCTTTTAAATGACTGTTGAGTTCAATTAGTACTGCTCACATATTCCTTGGTGTGGGGCTATCCATAAAAGCCATACCTTTAAGGAAAACTATTCTTCCTTCTCCAGAAGTGTTTGCATGTTTATAGTTCTTAAGTTATTGGTAGAGACTCATGAATCACTTCTTAAACCACGCTAGTATGTTGAGAGTTTTGACCTTATGTGGGCAACCACACCTGGAGCAGCTGTGAGTTCATGAGTGCAGTGGCCACGTCATGTCTGGAAGACATGTCACGTTTCCTGTCTTCCCTATCTCTGACTCTTACAGTTTTTCTGCCCCTATAGAGTGGTTCTTATAACTCATTCAGGTTTAGATGATAAATCTTAGATTACAAAATGAACAATAGCAAACAGAAAATGGCTCTTTTTCACTAGAGGTCATAGACAGCAGAAATAAGAACAGAAAGAAAAGAAAGACGTGATCAATAGGTAAATGCAATTGTTAGACACATGATACAGCTTCTCATTAATAGATCTGATTAGTATTGATTTCCACACCCACAGTAGTGTAGTTTCCTCATATTCTTAGTTTTGTTTCCTGTAGCCAACTGTGGTCTGAAAATAGTAAATGGAAAGTTCTCGAAATAAAAAAAAAATCCCAAGTCTTAAGTTGCATGCTGTTTTGAATAGTCTGACAAAATCTCCCACAGTTCTGCTCCATCCTGCTCATTGTTTGCCCCACTCCTTCATTCACAGTATCCAGTGTGAATGCCACCTGCCTGTTAGACTTGTAGAATCTATCTCAGTTGTCAGATCACAATATCACAACACCTGTGTTCAAGTGACTTTTACCCAATGGTATCAAGAAACATAGTGATGCTGGAAATATAGATCAAACTAAAGCTCTAAAGGGCTTCCTCTAGGTGAAAAAGTATGCATTCTAAGCAAGGAAAGAAAAAAACACATGCAGAATTGTTTACAATCCATAGTGGGGATGAGTCTTTTTTCCCAGAAATATAGGAAGAAATGGAATGGTGATAGTTTTTTGCTGTTTTATCAAAAGTTGCAAAAATTGTAGCCACAACACATGGCAAGTACTTAGGAGAGATGGAAAATACCCAAAATACAGGAAAATTATACGCCATTTTATATGAGAAGACATTTATGTCACTTAGAGACCATCAAAAATAAAATAAATGCACCTTTACTTAGACTCCATGTGTGTTTGCATGATAAATGAACATGCTGGATCATATTGATACTAATTATAAATGCAGATAATAAAATATGCAAACTTTGTTTAAACTATTTTATTAGCAGCATAGAAACTTGGTTTGAATATTTGACTGGGAAGATGTAACAATTTATGCTTTCTGAAAAAATCCTTTCTGAAAAAACTAGGTGTCAATCAACTGTCACTCTTGAAGAAGCATCAAGTTTCTGTTTACAGCAAAGTGAACCATGAACTCCGAGTTCATTGGTTTAATACCCTCGCTTTTACAGTGTTTCCAGTATTTATCTATTCAGTATCTAAGTATTTACTAAGTGCCTACTGTGTGTCACTAGTCTAATTAGAGAATAGAGCCAAAAAATTAAAAGCAAAACCTTGCCTTCTAGGAATTACTCATTACTTATTTGATCTCCCTCTGAGGTTGTCTACTCCTAGAGAGCAATGCAGACTTGAATGTTTCTTTGTATCTATCCATGGCTTCTGGTGTGGTTCTGTATACAGCACAGACTCTCAAGAGCTGCCTTTATGTTTTGGGGCCATTATGAGAAGATACTCAGTGCATTTCACCAGTTTACAAGGATTGGGTTATCAAACTCCTTTGGGGAATATAGACAAAGTTTTCTTCTAGAGACTCAAACTGTACCTTAATATATCAAAAAACATCCCTGAACATTCCTATTGTGGAGAATTCACTAGCATTTCAGAAACCTTTAACCTCAGATCTATTTGGGAGGTGAAATACACCTGCTAATGTCATTTGCTAACTTGCCATGTAGATTGTTAAGTAATGATATAAACATGTTTCACATTGAATTCAAAACCAAATGCCACTTCCAAGTGGTCCATTGAATTTTCAAAAAGACCTTAAGGACCCACTTGCTACACTTAAAAGTGCTATAAAAATGTGATACGTGTTTGGGCAGCTTTGTGGGTGACAGGTGAACAGTTGGCCATTCCTTTTCAACCGGCATTCCTCATGAACACTCTACCAGATAGGCACTCACACAGGAAGCAGTCAAGGGTGCTCCCACAGCTGAACTGTTTTAAGGCCTTTGGTCAGGCTGCTTTCCAGTGAGTTTGTTTCACAAAGGAGGGGCACCTTCTTCTTAGCATGGGACAGTGTTCCGTGACATTTCCTCTCCTCCTTAGTGCAGTTGTTAACTTAGCATGGATCAGGCAACTGTCAACCGAAGCAGATCGAACACTTCCCAGATTACAATTGCAAGAGTGTAAATTCGAAACAGCCTGGGCTAGAGAAACAATTCTTAATTAAGAAGGCTGAACAAAGCCCTTCCAAAACCAAGGCGGAATTAGCTACGGTTTCTCCAAAGGAGCTATCCGGAGCCAGATTTGGCAAAGCATTTTTCCAGCCAAGCCATCATCAGAATACACCTGCACTGGTAAAAGACACTGTCCCTAAATAGCTTGCTTTCTTTTCCCTCTCCACTTGGTATACCAGATGTTTGGGCTTTTTGTTTGTTGAAGAGTATGTGGAGTTCCCATATGTCCTTTCAAGAAAAAACATAGCTTTTAAAAATAAAGCTTTCTTCCTAACTGGCAGTGGGCCATAGATGAAGGCTGCCTTGTGCTTTAACCCAGGATGGCTGTTGTTATGATTACATTTTTTATGATTTATTTATGAAATACTTAATAGGCACTGCATTTATATCTTGTTTTAATTGGAAGGGACAAGGCAGCGTAGTGCTATTTCCTTGTGTTTGCTGCTGCTGCTGTTAGTTTTGGGTGCTTGTGGAAGTTAAAAATTTGGCTTTGGTGAGTGAAGGGCCAAATGCTGAGCACCCAGCTCTCTTTTTATTTCCTTCCAAGCAGCCCAGGTCTCAACTCCCTGCATTTCTACTTTTTAATCTCCCTTTTTCTATTGTACCTAATTGCATAGTAATATTTAGAACAGCTACTTTACACAGTCAATCTCTTGTGCCGGCGAGTTGCCTGGATGGGTCAAAGGACTCACTATCAAGCTTCCCGAGCCGAGTTTGCTCTCAGGGAGGCACATGGTGAGAGAGGAGAAATGACTCCAAAAAGTTATCCTGAGCTCTCCATGTGTACTACAGTATGCATGCACAGATGCACACAGGAACAGGTGCATGCACTTGCACACACAATAAATGTAGCCCAAACTAAAAATAAATAAATAAAATCAATACTCTTTTTATTACTCCATTTTTTTGGTATGAAATTTTTCTTTTTGCTTCTGATTCAAAGGTTTTCTTCTGACATTACATGTCCTTCCTCTACAAGTAGCATGAGATCCTTCGGAAATAAAGTCTATTCTAGTTACTTGTACACATACGTTCAAGCTCTTGAAAGCCATGGGAAATGTGATTTGTGACTCCTCGTAGACACCTGGCACAGTAGCTAATACCTCCTCCTCTAGGAACTCTGTGATTTTCTACATATACAAATGCTCGATGAAGTTGAATTTACAAATCAGACATACTAAAAAGTGAGCAATAATGAACAACAGAATTGTGCAATTGTAACAATGAATTAAATGGCTGACATTGCTACTTTTAAACTTTGGGATTTTTACTGTTCAGTTGAACAAATCAACTTGAGTAGAGGTGCTTGAGCAAGGTTACATTCAATCTGGTCATCAAAATAATTCATGTGTAGGTTCTATGTCCGGCATTGAAACACTGGATAAAGGTTTGCATCTCAGCCCAAGTAGGACAGAGAGAAATGTTTCAACTCCAGCAAGTTACAATGGTTCACTTTCAATTGTTTCTAGAACTTTCCATTTACTGCTTTTGGATTGTACTTGACAGTAAGTAACTGAAGCTGTAGTAGATGAGGAAATCATAAGTAAGAGAGGACAAGACAGAAAGAGAAAATGGATGATAACAATTTGCAACACTGTAAATAACCACAATTATAACTTAAGGGGGAAAATCTCATTTGGTAAAAAGAAGGGCCACTGTCACCATCTATGATGACTGGTGTGGGTGGGTGTGTGAGAGAGAGAAAGAGAGAGAGACAGAGAGAGAGACAGAGAGAGAGACAGAGACACTGAGACAGAGAGACAGAGAGAGACAGAGAGAGACAGAGACAGAGACACTGAGACAGAGACACAGAGAGAGACAGAGACAGAGAGAGGTGGATGTGAGTGTGCGCATGCGCTGTATTTTCTGTAGTCATATTCATGACAATTCACAGATTTGTGTCCTCAGAATCCCTCCCACTTTTCAACCCTCAGCAAGCAGTGAACTCTTTCCCGGCCTTTGAAGTGCTTCATGTAACATCATTCAGCTATAATATAATTATGTCATGTTACAGTGTATGTATCATCTTGTGCTGCATGATACCAAGCTGGGACTTGGCTCATAAGGTGAATTATTTCCCTTGTTCAATTAGCTTGAAAAGTTCTAATCCAAGGTGAGTTAATTAATCTTTGCAGACTTTCATTCTAATCACAGTACTCCAGGAATCAAGTTATCATCTGATCAGGAATGCTGCTCATTCCTCATCGATAGACTGTATTTAAGCAAACCCATACTTTGCAGTGTTAGCTGTAAACCTTTCTACTCTAAAGTAATAGACTGTGGCATTTTCAACTATTATGTTCATTTAACTGTTGAGTTAAAATTAATTTTCAGTCTTTTAAAATTTGTTTTATTTTTAGATTTGCTTTTGGTGCTTTGTGACAGGGACTTGCTACATAGCCCTGGCTAACCTGGAACTTGCTATGTAGATGAGGCTGGGATAAAGTTTGTGTCCTACGTACTAGAATAGCAAGTATCTTGCCTTATGCTTCGCTCACTTTTCTAAAGTCATCACTTATTATTACATAATTTTTAAGACTTATTTATGTGTATGAGTGTTGTAGTTGCATGATGTGTATGTGCACCACATGCAATGCAATACCTGCAGAGGCCAGAGGAGGGCATCAGATGCCCTAGAACTGGAGTTACAGGTGGTGGTGAGGCATCACGTGAGTGTTGGGAACTGAATTAAGATCTTTTTCAGGATCAGCAAGTGCTCTCACTGGCTGATCCTTCATCTCATGCTCCCCTCTTAACATTATTTTTAGAATTACCATTGCCTTTAAAAAGAATTCCAATTCATGATCAGCAGAGAAACTAGAGCATAGTAACATGACTTTTAAAAGGTCAAGACTTTTCCATTTACTTAAATAGTCTTTAAAAATGTGCAGTAATTCAAATCTACTTCAATCACCATTTCATCATAGGAGGATCTGCTCACTATATTTTATATGTAGTTAAAAAGAACGTTAATCTTGTGTAATTGTATAAATATTTTTCTTCTGGATTACTTTTTACAGATTCCTTTAAAAAAAATTGTTTGTGTGTTTTTTGATTACTTTCCCCCCTGGCAGGGCTGCCTTGCCCAGGCCACAGGAGAAAAGGATGTGCTCAGTCCTGGTGTGATTTGATAAGTAGGGAGCGGGTAGGGCTCCCCTTTTCTGAGGAATAGAGGAGGGGAACTGACAAGAGGGAGAGAGATGGGACTGGAAGGAAAGAAGGAAGCACGTATGATTGGTATGTAAAGTGAATAAATAAATAAATCACTTTTTAAAAGATTGTGTGTGTGCATGCATTTGTGTGCACTGTGTGTGTTCAGGTGCCTGTGGAAGCCAGAAAGTATTGGGTACCCTAAAACCAGAACTTGAGGTAGTTTTGAGATGCCTGTTGTATGTGCTTGGAGCAGAACTTGGGTCCTCTGCAAGAACACTAATAACTACTGAGCTATCTCACCAGCCATGTCGAGAAGTATTTCGAACTAACTTAAAAATCATTTAGCTTTTCTTTAAATGTGTGCCAAAATGTTGTCTTTTCCTCGTTTAGATTTGACCATATGTGGCTAAAATGTGTAAATAAAAATTCTTTTGAATTATGAGTTTTATCTCTGACTAGCTGTTTTTTAACTGAGTCCTACGAATTCCATGTTGCTTCCTCTCTGGCAAAGCGAACATGCCAATCACACACCTGTGCTCCAGGCATCGCACAGGCTGCTTCCAGGTGGCTTCAGCCAATGGGGCGGGGCTTGTTTTAGGGTCTCAGTTTTTAACACCTGCCAGTGAGCAGAAGGCAAAGTGAATTACATATTTTTTATATTAGAAACTTCTGAACACTGTCAACCTGGAGGTATTTGTCCTGTTTTAGTGCTGAAGAAACTGGAGCTCAGAGAAGCCTAGATCACCAAGAGGCAGAATTTGAATCTAGGTTCATCTTACTGAAAAAAAATAAATGTATAAATAACATTTAAAATTACATCTGGCTTTCCAGTGGTATAACGAATTGTAATCACAATTAAACCATGTGGCCACTAGCCACATGAGATGTTTCCTTATTTTGACGATGGCTTAATATTTCGATTTCCTTTAGTCTCATACTTCTCAAGACCTCAAACCACATTGACCCTGACATTCCTTTCCACTGTGTGAGAAGACTGAACATCAGTCTTTGGCACCAACATTTGTCATCAGTTGTTGGCAGGTGAGCTGTGCTCTGACCACCCCAGTTCATTTAGCAGACAACTGGCCCCCGCCCCCACAACTACTCTCAAGGGGCTGGAGGTGAGGCTCCTTCAAGGTTGTGGCCATTTACAGTTTTGATTGTGTCCCACGCTACACTTGCATGAGTTAACAGCCACCTTCTAGGCAACACCTCTGGCTTACTGTATATTAATAGAATATTGATATAGCAAAAAAAAATGGTGTTGTGGGATTCGTCATTTGGTAAATCCTCCACCGTCTGCAGTTTTACAGAGCCATTTAATTAGCGATTTTACAACCTCCTCTCTTCTCATTAAATTAATTAATAATTAAGTTCAAATATAGGCATCTTTAATGTCATAATTATATTTCAGTTTTATGGTCACTGGAGTTTAGCTCATTAGGGGAGACACTCATAAACCACAGCCCTGTTTAGTGGCTGAAGCACATCTATGCCACGAGGCTGATTTGAGTTGATATTTTAATTTCTCTGCTTCTTAAGGGGCATGGCTGGGTTGTGGGGAGAAATCTTGGTCTTTGTCCTGTGCGAGCATAAAATAACAATCTCAGAAGCAATGTCAACAAATGCAAGCCACAGTGCATAACCTCTGAACCTCTGAGTCTGGCTGACTATTATGATGTCTCCCTGGACTATTTTTGTAACATTGGTCCTTACAGTGTGTTCTGATTGGATCAAATCTTTCCACCTTCACGCTGCCATTAAGCTCAGAGTAGCCACATCCAGGACTTGTGAGTGATGTCCTCTGATTGCCACCATGATTTACGAAGTCAGTAATGGCCTTTCACACAATATGGCAGGCTGTACATTCCTTTAGACAGAGTGGATTTATTTCAGCCATTAGCACTGATTAAACCAGCTTAGTTGAAGAGGCAAAACAAAACTTGTCTTTGAAATTGTTCTTATTTAATTTTGTTCGCCCTCACATAACCCAGGACACTGCTAATTATTCCTTGATGGAGCTCATATTTCTAATGTAATTCATATGTAAATTCTAATTTCCTTCATATGGGGATGTTTGTGTTCCTTGCCTCCTTTCAGGCAGGAACACAAACAGAGAATTAAATCTGTTTAGAAATGGAAACTTCATGTTACCCTGTTTTTTTTGTTGTTGTTGTTGTTTTTTTTTTGACCTGGCTTTGATTTGGTTTGCTTTCTTACTCCTAGATTAGAGCTTGACAATATTAGAAGGTTAAGATTCTAGACTGTAGTTGGAAGGAAACAATTATCTTAATGCGTTAAAAGAATTCCCTTTTGAAAGGTGTGAATTGAATCCTCAAATGCTAACAGAAGTTTGACCATCTAAACCTTCCCTCGTTTGCTCTCAAAAATAATAGTAACAATATTCCTGAACATAGTGGTCAGTGATTCTAATCCTGGCATTCAGGAGGTAGAGACAGGAGCATAGCCGCAAGAAGCCAGCATGGTCTACAAGAGACTTCCAGGCCAGCCAGGGTAGCATAAGCAACATCTTACCAGATAGATGATAGATAGATAGATAGATAGATAGATAGATAGATAGATAGATAGATAGATCTAAGAAGCCAAGCATCACAGTCTAGGTAAATTTTATCATATGAAAATATAGTAATGGTTATTTAGCTATATGGTTGACTCAGGCTATTATGAAGATATAAAGATGAGAAATAGATCTCAAAGTCAAAACCATTCTATTTCAAATGGTAGAATGTTTCAAATGTGAATAACTGTAGCTTTGTAAGTGACATCTTTGAAGACTCATGATCCAAACCAGACAATGTGCTAAAGTAGCTCCAAAATAGCTAGAACTGGGTAATGTAAGTCAAGTGTATCTACTTTCAACAGAAAGCTTAAAAAAAAAAAAGCCTGCAGCATATCATAGCTAAAGATCATAGTACAGTAGCTGCTTGATTTAAGGTAAGGAGAAAAGACACAGATGATAGGTGACAGACACTTCCTAAGAGTGGGCAGCTACAAGCTGGGAAGAATTGGAAATGGCAATGAAGCTGAGGACAGGGCAGGAAAGTCTCTAATCATGCTTTCTGGGTTCTAGAGGCATTCTAAAGCTGACATCTCAAAGGTCGTTTGACACTTTGTCAAGCAGGCTTTTGCTCTACTCAGAGAGTTTGAGTGCATGTGTGCGTGTTGGTAAATGCACACCTGCCTGTGGTGTGTCTGTGTCCTTGTGCTCTTTCTCTTTGTGTGACTGAATCATGTTCTCCTTGTGCTCAAGAATATTCATATACTGTGCTTCAATCAGGATTATCACACCGAAGGGCAGCTTACCCCTACAGTTAAGAAAATTAAAACAATAACAACAATAACAAAAGCAGACAGGACCTAATGTTACAAGGGCCAGATCAATTCACAGCTACATCTACCTTTCACTTTAATCACGCCCCCTGGATATTTTTTAAGAGAAAAATGATGGTTTTTATATAGTGCAGTCTCTCCCATTACCTACCCTTTAGATATTGCTTTGCAAGGTATTTCACGTAAGGCTAAGGAAGCACTTAGGTCTCCGAAAAATAAGAATTACAAACTCTCCAAGGCCATAGGCAAATGATACCTTGATTCTACTTGATATCTGATCATATTTGTGCGGCAGTCAGAATCAGAAAAGACCTTTTCAGTCACATCATCCTCACATAGACTGACTTTGTAATATCTAGGACATAATTACATTTGCATTAAATATGCACACGCATACGCACACATCATGCCAACATTACAGCTGTCCGAAACTATTTTCAATAATTGATTTGCCATTTAATTGAACAGCATGACTGACTAACATAGCTCATTACTTTACTCATTAGTTAATTATCGAAGAAAGTAGGACAAGTCAATAAAATGGAAGGCTGTAAATTCCAATACTAATTAGCACCATTTCCTTAGAGACATATTTAAGGGCAGATTGGCTACCTGAATGTCCTAAGACCTTGCAGATGAAGGAGAAGGATAGACACACATCAGAGGCGATGGAAAGGCAGCTGTGTAGACACCAAGTAGACCGGGACAGCTACTAATAACTGTTATCTGCTCTGAAACACACAACTGAGGAGGAAATGACTTTAGGAGAGAGGAAGAACCTTCGTGTAGCACTGAAAAAAAAATGACTTGCAAAACAAAGTTACTTTCATTGGTTTTTGCATTACAAGAATGTTTCTGTCTACTGCTTGCAATCCTGCATATGGACATTATCGTGTTGAGTAATATTTATGTAGTGATTTACTGCAAGTGGATTCTATCCAAAGAAGGCACTCTATAAGACAGCAAATGATTCTTTTTGACTTGGGAGAAAATATATACATTTGTGGTAATGTAGTCCACTTCACCTCATGTGAGGAGCTGGAAGAAGCAGAACACACTTTGACCTAACATGGAATATTTCTGCACACACACACCCATGTGCACATAGGCATCCTCTCGGATGGCTATCTAACTTTCCATTACATGAAACGGGGTTCATAGCTCTCTGTGTTATGAACTAGTTAATTCCCCTCTGAAAAGTCTTCTATCTACTGCAATTCAGTATTTTCTCATCAATATAGAGGGCAGTGAAGCTGTTGAGGAGCTGGAAGAAACAAACACGATTTGCTCTTGCACAGAGTGTGTCACCGAGCCTAACCTGGATAAAATGCCCAGTCATTCTGCCTTCACAGGTACTATTGGGAAACCCCTAATAATGGCCATGACATAAATTATTTAGACACAGAACTATTCTAGTCATTGACATGGTTTTTGGCTTTTTTGTTTTTTAATTATTATAATTTGTGTGCCTGATTATGTGGATTTCTGAAATCAGCGCGCCGTGAACAGAGCTGAAGATGAGCTGGGCCAGTGAGGGAAGGTTGGCCTCATGTTTGGCAGAAGATTTCTGGTGAGAGGTGGACAATTAATCTTGCATTAACCTTGATCCCTTTGGCGTGCAGCCACTTAAGGTTGCTCATTCCCTGCATGCTGTGGTGGGGCCAGACTTAACGGAGGACTCACTCTCACTCTGATGTTGTACTTAATTAAATGAAACTACCAAAAAGAACCTCCAGAGTTTGTATAGTCTGTGGCGTTCTTCCAAGGTTTGGTCAATCATGTGCTCTAGGTAGACGTTGCTATGGGCAATCATGTGCTCTAGGTAGATGTTGCTATGGTTAATCTTTTTTTTTTTTTTAATAAACAATGGATGCTAGAGAGATGCTTCCATGTTGAGTACTTTTTCTCGCATGGAACCTTGATTTGGTTCCCAATACCTAGGTCAGGTGGCTTATAACCCTCTCTGAATCTAGGGGACCCAGTGGCAAACATGCCAACATGCAGGCAAAACACCCATACACATACAATAAGCATAAATAAATCTTTTGAAAAATAAAAATAAAGAATTCAACTGAGTAGAAATATCTGCAGTTTACTGTAGACATGTAGTTAAAGACCAAACTGTGAATTATAAATTTCCTAACTTTCATTGTTCTCTCTACAGTCATTTATGTTATAATCATACAGAGAAGGACATCTGAGATTGCAGGTTCAAACCCTTCTGATTCATAAAAAGAAATGAAAAGCAAACTTGATGAAGAAACTCCTGGCCACTCAAAACTGTTCAGGCTGGTTTTCAGGACATGAGAGCATAGCTATGGACAGGACACAAATGACCTTTGGAGTTTTTGGGAACCAAAAGTCCCTACCTAACATTGGATCAGGATTATGCAGTAGTTCTGCCTGGACCTACACACCAGAGCAGGACTGATCTACCCAGGCTTTAGGGTGTATTACAACGACTCCATCCTGCTCAGAGGTCTGCCTTTGTAGGTCACTTTTCAAGGTAGCAGGGGATATGAACCATCACAAACCATTAGCCAACTTTGCACTCATAGACCATCTGGTCAACACAAAGTCCGCACACCAGAAGATTTGATCAGGCTGTCTCTCCCTGAAGCGTTCTCTGAGAAGCCTTCTGTGCCTCTCATTTGCTTTTGTTTCCTGAATGTCTAGCAGGGAATCAAATCTACTACCAAATTGAACGTTGGGCTTGACAAACCCTGAGTGACTGAGCGAGGAAGCACGTGCACAACACACCATATTCATCTAGGACACTCTCAAACAAGAATAAAAGAGTTCAAACAAGTAAAATGAAAATAAATAAATCTTTTGAAACTTTCTGGTTTTTTTTTTAAAGGAAAATTTGCTTCTTAAAAACTATAGTAACAATGTTCTATAAATTAATTTTGGGTTTTGTCATACTTTAATTTCAAGATTACATCTTTATATTGGAAAATAAAATTCTAACGTTTATTTTTGACAAAAAAAAAACCCATATACATGAATCTAAACAATTCTTGTGATGATCACCATGTAAATTGGCAGGTAGTTTAACAGTTTGGTTTGGTGTTAGTCTCAACCAGGAGCAAGGACTTAAAAACCACCACCACAACAAGAAGAAGCTGACATAGCCAAGCTTTTCTAAGAACTCTGTGGCTTTCCTAAGAATTCTATGGAGAAATATTAGGCCTCAGGAACTAATACATGAAGTCAAAGATTTAAACATAGACTTTGGGGGATGGCTTAACCAGTGGCTCTTGGATTGAATAGTTTTTTTAAAAAATGTATGTAAATTCTATATAGAGAAAATTAAATTCGCTCCATATAAAATTTCATTCTATATGTATTTATAGGATGAAATTCTCATGGTTTAATAACATCATTCAAAATAATTCTACACTCTTGCACGAACACTTGGAAACCATGCCTGTCCCAGTAGAAAAATATGAAGTGAGTGACTCTTAATAAAATCAAGCCATGGGTGCCATCCCATTGTACAGTGTAAATATACCCACAAGGTATCATGGTATTTGAAAACAACACCAGATGAAAAAGCAGGATATTCTGGGATTTGAATTTTAAATTTGATTTGAAACCACAAAATCGGTCTAGAATCCCTGAGGGAATCAACTGCAACATGTTCTACAGACACTTTGGACCTCAGTGTGTTAAAGTTGTTTCCACCTTGTTATGGTCCAGACACTGTTTGCGGTCATTGGAAACTACACTTTAATTTTAGGTATGTTTTGTTGTTCCCTTTGTTTATTATTACTATTAATAGGAGAAAGTGAAACCACCACAGTCCTCCACTACCAGAAATTATGCGATTGAATGTCTTCCTTTTGAAGAAACCAAAGAGATTAACACAAACCACCTTCATGAGCATGCAATTAGCCTGTGTGTATAAACTTCAAGTTGTGAATTTGATGTTTTCCTCAGAGTAGTGATATGGCAGAAACACACAGTATTACTATAATGATATACAATGTAAATCAAAAAGTGAAGTCTTTTATAACAATTGTTTTGAAAACTGTAAAGTGTAATTAACTTAAAAATGAGGAAAAGATGAACCAATTGATGGTGGGGAACAAATGTTTGCCTGCTGTGTCCATTCACTTAACTAAATTTCAATTTTTTCCCCATTGAAGTTATAAACATAATACAAAACTATCATAACAAATAAAAATTCATAGGGAATGACATTTAAAGGTATGTAAAAAATTCCTAATTTGATTGTAGACATTTGCTATTATTTTCATATATCAATTTACTCTATGTAATAATACTTTTGTAATATAAAAGTTAATATTAACTCTAAGTATAATACATATTTTACCACATATAATTTTATTTGTTTTCTAAAATTTTCAGGTTTTTTGCATCAATTTTTCAATTCTCATAATTGCATAAGTTTGACTGTGATTTTTGATATTAATTAATATACTAAAGAAAAATTTATGGTATCTGTCTTTTGTAGAAAATTTCAATTCCTATTTTTTATTTTTATAAAGCATACAGAAACATACTCAATACACAAAACTAATTGTATTTGGAATACATATTCTGATTGTACACATTAAAATCTCTCTTCTTGAATGTAAATCTCTTATTGCCATGCATATTTTCTCTAGATTCTTTGTCCTCTTGGGGGTGTGGTGCGGTGGGGTGGGGGAACTACTCTTTGATTTCTTGGGGAAAGCTATAAAAACAAGTTCAAAAATATATAAAATGAAAATGTAAGGAGACTAGGAACCAGCCTTGTCTTCTAATTGTCATAATGAGCATTTGGAGAGCAAAGGTGAAGCCACAACCATGACAAAACTTCACTTGTCACAATTGTCCTTGTGAGAAACCATAGGTGATATGAAATTTATTTCAGATCAAGTACACAATCCAGTGACGTCCATTGCAAGCATGATTTTGTGAAACCATCATCACTCCACATTTCTAGAAATTCTTCATTATTCCCAGCAAGACCCCTCTCTCTACTCATTTACCAGTAAGTTTTCACTTCTCACTCTTCTACCTTGGGCACCTGGAGTGATCTTTCCTCTCGGTGAATTTTCTTAGGGTCTGTAGCTGCAGCTCAAAGTCACAGCGCTTGCTTAGCCTGCACAAAGACCAGCATTTGATACCCAACAATGGAAAAGAAGGCATGAGAGGAGGGGAGGAGAGGGGAGGGGAGGGGAGGGGAGGGGGGGAGGGGAGAATAAATGGCATTTTGCTTATTCTCTTCTAAGATTTTCCTTTAAGTAGATGGATGCTGTAATCTTTGCTTCTTTGTATCAGGCTCATGCCACTAAGTACGTTTTCTATGTCCATCTGTCATTGCACACACAAGGATTTTAAGGCAAGAAATTAGTCTACTATAGATGTGTAACACGTTTTATTTTTCCAGTCATCTGTTGATGGACACTGAGTTATTTTCACTTTGTTGATCTATTGTGGATAACAATGCAGTTGACACTGGCCTACAAGCATGCAGGCGCCTGTAGGGATCCCTGCTTTCAACTGTCCCGAGTGCACACTTAGATATCAAGAAATACATTGTCTTTCTGAGATTAACCTTTGAAGAAAGGCCTCTAATGATTTCTATCTGTTTGGTTTTATTTTCCTACCCTCAGTACAGTTCTATTTCCCGAACTTTTGTTGCTTTCCTACTGTTGTCTTGTTTCCAAGTCGCTCTCTCAGCCTGTGTGAAACACATCACACTGTAGTCTCCTTTTGCATTTCCCTGATGACATCATGCAGGTGAAACACATGTTAATTAGACCTCGTTATATTTTCTTTGGATAAATGTCTATTAAAACCTTTTCCTTTTTGAAACCTTTTTAAAAATGAGTTATTTATCCCTCATAGATTCTGAGTATTAAGCCTATCAAGTATACATATGCAAAAATTTCCACCACTCTGTATTCTGGATAATATTATCTGATTTTACAGTCAAATAATTTTGCAGTTCATTAAAGCAATTTAATTTTTTTCATTTTGCAGAATCATGTTTATAAGATCACCCTTTTTTTAAATGAATACGTCATTGCAGTTTCTTTGAACAGCTTGTTATTATGTTGATGCCAGAGGGTGAGAGCAGAAAGAATAGAAACAGTTCATAGTCCCTATTTCCAAGTAGTATAGAGTCTCTGAGAGTTGGAGACAAATAAGCAGAGTTTATTTTGACACAGGATGTGGTAAACAATGAGGATGCCATTTCACAGACGTCTGCAGCAAACATATAATCATCAAATCTGGGCATCAGATTTGGGTAAGAATATGTGTGAAAAATTGAAATGAATAAATATCAGCCTTTCTGTGCTCATTAAACATTGTCATTAAACATGGTCAGACTTGCCAAAACTTGAGGTGTTCTACTTTGTCGCATGTAAGATTGGGATACTGATTTCCATTCTAACCGTGTATTGAATATGGTAACAGATGTGAAAACATTTTGGGATTTTAAAGGTGCTATGCAAATGTGAAGTCTATTATTATTATTATGTGTTCTTGTGCACCAATTACTCAGCATCATAATAGTTAGTAATAATCATTAAGAGCATCATTAGAAACGCAAGCATGTCTGTAAGTTCACACACCGTCTCGGTGTACACTGAGCACCTGTAAACTTGGGTCCATTAATGCTGTATTTCTTTTACTTTCCAAATTAACTATGCACTCTTATCCACTATACCTTAATATATTTCTGGGGCTCATTGTCCACAGCTTCCTTAAAGACTGGAAGACTCACTCATATGTTTCCATTGCAACTAGTCTAAAAGATTCATGCTGGAATTGCTCTGGTCGAGTTTGAGTGGCCCTCGTTTAGAACTGGGCCCTCGGGCCTCAGCAGCCTTTAATCAGCTGTAACTGGAGTGAAGCTGTCAGCTCCCGCTTGTTCTCTGTCAGGTTTAGTGCCATTTAGAGCATCCCTGATGAATGGACAGCACAAAGTTAACAGTCGACCTGTGAAAAGGAAAACCAGACATCTCTCAAGCACTGTAAGAAACCCTTTAGCCACGTCATGGAGACCTCATGGGTAGATAGCCCAGTGTGGGTACAGTGGGAGTTGGAGAAAGAGAAATACATACATTTGAAAATAGCATCATCTTGGTATATGCAAGGGATTTTTTAAGTGGGCCAGGATGTAGGAAAAAGAAAAACAAAAGCCATGGTTGGGAAGAGTAGACCTAATAAAGAGAAAGGAAGAAAGGCTCCCTTCATTCTCACCTTGAGTTGGATGAAGAAGAAAATCCCACGCCACGCTGGCCATCCAGTTGGAAAGTGGAGAAACTCATGTTGATAATTGAACCCCCTGAGGTGCTCTCATCCATGCCTCATCTATGTGGAACCAAGAGAAGTAAAGCACAAAATTGTGTTTTTAAACCTCAGCTTTCCCATCAATGAAATGGAGATAAACACTTCAACCTCATAGAGTTTGTGAGAGGAAGAAAAGAAGCAACGTATATACTACATATAACTATAAAACAGTCTGTGAAACCAAAGTCAATGATGTGGGAAATTATTTGCTAGTGTCCCGGAAGGCTAAGCATAAATCTAAAAAGAAGCGATTCATTTTTAAAGGACACTAGTTACACCGCACATGGGCTTTAGTGGGGGGCTTGAATGAAATGTTCCACACGCACTCTTTTTTACTTCCAGAATGCTCAGGCTCAGTCAGGCTCTGCATCTCTCTATCAATTAGGCTCAGTCTTTTCTTTGCCTGGTTACTTGTTAGAATGAAAAAAGTGGATATTTTAAAATCGTTAGGGGTGCCTTTTCCAAAACATGTTTTATGGAACACTATTTATTGGAAATAAAAGTTTCTATGGTCACATAATTCAGCTTAATAGATGTAGCACATTATCTCCCCAATAGAGAGCTACAATATATTTCAGCTGAACTCCAGGAAATTCAACAGTAAAAGCATCTAGTTAACCATGTTAGGGCTATTCCCCATTCTAAAGTGAGTTTACACAGACCCTGGGATATGCCGTATGTCTATAGTAGAAGTGGTCAAGTTTTTTGCAACACTATTGCAACCCTGGCTTTTCACTCAATTGCTCTATGACTTTAGTGATTGCTCTGTTTCCACTTCCATTTACTCAAGCACAGATAACTGTAGCACTTTCAAAAGTTGCCTCTTAATAATGAGATACACATATTTCAATTAGCAGGAAAACTTAATGTAGCAAATAGTGTTGTTGTTGATGCAAATCCTACGCTTTCCTAAGGTGTGGTAAATAATGAATTGTTTATTAACCAACATTTCTTAGACATTACCCTGACAAAACTCTCTTACAGATGATTCTAGACTGTGTGTTGACAAAGTTGGCCACTAGAGTATGGATGTCTGGATCTAAAGATACATCTTTGACTCAGTACAGTTTCTGAGACAGTGATGCTGGCCTTTTTATTCCCAGTTAAAATCTAAAGATGAACTATCACTCCTCTGTAAGACCAAGGGAAGGTTAATAAGAAGACAGACCACAGAGTCATGGCCTTCTGCTTCCCACTCAAGGGGGATATTCTGCTTGCTTTGTTCGTGCAGTCAAGTCCGAGAAACTAAAGATACAGGATGCGCCAATATACTCCAAAATCAGAGACAAGAGCAGAGAAAGAGGTCAGTCCTACACGTTTACATCAACTTTTCTAAACCCCTGTGCAGTGTAATTTAGGGAAAAAAGTCATTTGCGTTTGGCAGTATTGTAGTGGTTTAAAGATAATTTTTTATAACCATTACATTAAACATTTACATTTTAGTACTTTTCCCAGCTGTGAAAATATTGTCAAATGTACGAGTTCTGTTTGGGCCGTTTAAACACCAGGCCTTGTAAAATAGACTTTTGTTTCTCTGTTTAAGAGAACATATCCATTAGCCTTTCCATCATTTTAACTTCTTATATTTCCAAATTTTTGAGAGACATTTTGCAAAAACATCTTGGTGGTGCTCGGGATTAAACCAAGAATTTTAGCTATAGTCTTCTACCACTGAGTCACACAGGATAAGGCCCTATACACTATCTCTAACACTGTAAAATAAATAAATGGTAAGTTGTTTACCATGTGTTGTTAATGTGTTTAAAGTATGGTTTATGGAGGCATAGAGATGGTTCTATGATTAAGAGCAGAGGCCGCTCCTCTAGAGAACCTCAGGTTCCATTTCCAGCATCCTTAAGGCAGCTTATAACTGTAATGCCATTCCCACTCAGGGGATCTGATGCCCTCTATTGGACTCTGGTGGCACTGCATGCAGGCGCAGCCATGTGCAGACAAAACACCCACATACATAACATAAAATAAAAAAATTAAATCTGGCTTTTAAAAACACTGGTATATTAAGGCAGGTTCTGAAAATAAAAAAATATTTCTATTCATCAAAGATTCTTGGGATTTTTCCAATTACATCTACCTCTCATCCAGGAAAAATTTATACGAGATTGAGTATATAGAAATACATAATATAATACTAGATGTACAAGAAATGTCTACTGATCATAAGTGAAAAACAATTGTTTAAAAAGTGTTTATTTTTGAAATTATTATATGTATGTGTGTGTGTGTGTGCGCACATGTGTGTTCACAGGTGTGTGTGTGTGTATGTGTGTGTGTGTGTACCACATGTCACTTCTGGGTTCCCATGGAGGCCAGAAAAGCATGTCAGGCCTCTGGAAGGGGTTACAGGCAGTTGTGAGCTCTTAGTTGTAGGCTCTGGGAACTTAGCTTCAGTCCTCTAGACAAGCAGGAAGCACCTGTAACTATCACATAACTTCTCCAACCCAAGAAATGTATTTATAAAATAATTATTATATATGAATATTTATAGTAATCATATGTATATATAATTATGGTAATTGAGTAAATTGTTGTTTGTTTTAAAATATGGTTTATAGGGCTAAAGAGGTGGCTCAATGACAATAGGCCATGGCTGGCATTCCAAGGACTCAGGGTCACATAACTATAAGGTAAACCATAATGAAGGATCAAAATGACTTTAGGATTTCCATCTCTCAGTAGGAAACTGGGGAATTATCTGTTGGTAGTCTGTAGCACTGTGGAAATTAAAAACTAAATCTTCACTTATAGTTTGCTTTTTATCTATCAACTATCATCTAGTTATAATCTATCTATCTATCTATCTATCTATCTATCTATCTATCTATCTATCTATCTATCCATCCATCTATCTTTAACTGGTAGGTTTGTTTTGTCTGGTTTTTGCTTTGTTTCAACTTCTTAACTTCTCAAATCTGAGTTCCCCCTATTATCAGAATAAACCTCTTTCTCTGTCTACTTTTTATCCTGGATTACGGCCCTCTGGCTTTTGCTTTCTTGGGCAGCCTGGAATCTTACCACTGTTGTTTCAGGCACCAGTTGGCTGTTTTTACACTGACACCTTCTCCCTGACTTTCCAGCTCATCCTCTCTGTGGCCCCTGTGCTAAGACTCTAGAATAGGGGGAAGAAGTAAGTCTGTGAAGAACAGTGTCCTGCTTAAACCTAACTTCCCTTCACTTTCTGGTGCTGTGCCCTTAAGTAACACATGCTTTGACAACTGTTCAGTCTCTTCTTGTATGCTGCCTGGCTTCAGTAATTGATGCGCTATTGACTTCTTCGCTACACTCTAAGGCAGAATTTTAAAGACAACCCATTTCACCATATATTTGATGTTTAGTTATTACAGGTAATAATCTCTTATACATACTTTGTATGTATGGCTATATATATATATATATATATATATATATATATATATATATATATATATATGTCCTTGAAGTAGATTTCTCTGTTCCCATGTCTCAGTTTCATAAAGTACTTTGAAATCCTAGATGAACTTTCCTCAGGAAAGATTTGAGACAGGGTCTCATACGCCCCAGGCTAGCCTCAAAGTCACTATGTGCTGATGATAACTTTGAACCTCTGATCCTTCTGTCTGCATATCCTGAGTGCTGGGATTACAGCATGAACCAGCATGTGATGTTTCTATGGTGTTGGGCCTCAAACCTAGGGCAAGCACTTAACCTCAGCCTTAATTTGTTTAACTTTGAAAATGGGAATAATAATGATGCTCACAAAATTACTGTGCCATGAAAGTATAAAAAGGCATGAAATACCTAATAAAAACTCTTCTTTTCATTTGGCCTAAGGCATGGCAGGTAAGGTCTTTCTGCTTGTGTGCAGCCCACACCAGTCCACAGTTAGCATTGACTTGAGATGTGAGAAAGATAGATTCCTGGGTGTGTTTGTATGTCTATATCTCCATCTACATCAATATCTCCACAATCAACATCTCTAATCTATGCTTATGTGTACTTGTGTACCTGAATGTGTGAAGAATATATATACTATACATTATTAAAATACTCATTTATTAAAATTTCATATCATTGTACTTGTACTAAATCCAATTCCATTTTTAAAGCACTCATTGAAAATTCTACTTTAAAACCATGTTTTAGTTAAATTACTACAGAACCATTGATATTACATATCACATTGTTGTCACAGAATGTCACATTAAGGGATCATTCATCAAACACACTTAGATTTAAAGGTAAAGTTTGGGGAGAGGGGACTCTATTCCAAAGCTGGTATTACTTAAAATCTATCTTTAATCAATCAAGAAGAGGATAGGAAAATACATTTTAAAAACATTGTTGCAGGCTCGTGTAAATAATATCAAGAAAGGTGTTATTTTCTTATAGAAAATTCATATATAATTTTCAGAAAGTTAGAAGAGAATGCAAAAAAAAGTTATTAAAGGTTTGGTGACAGAGAATTTTAACATGGAACATAAAATTAGCCCTTCACGGACTGTGTGAAACAAGAAGTCTTCTTTCTGTCCCTGGGAGGGACTGCATTCTTCTAAATGTGTTGCAACTTGTTCCTTGGGAGTATTCTGTTAAAATAGTCTCTCAGAAAGAATGCAGCTTTGACAAGATATCTGCCAAGGATTGTTGGATTATTAGAAATGGAAAACTGGAAGTCAACAGGCAAGCAATAGCGTGTTTATATTAGGATATTAAATAAAACCCCAAATATTGAAAGTCTATGTCAGTGCACCTGATGTGTTAATTTATTTCCTATGAACAGAAGTGACTGCCATACTGCCTCTACCCACAATCAGAATATAGGAAACAGCGTGTTCAACTTATCATGGATTTCCTGAAGCTTTGCTTTATTTTGCAGTTGGGTTTTTGTTTGTTTGTTTGTTTGTTTGTTTGTAGAACATAACATGAAAGCAGATAGGATGGAATCAAGATAATTTTAAATTGTGCTTAATTTTGTTTTCTTAGCTATTAGTGTACATGAACAATTTGAAAGCCAGGGATAAGTAATGATTATGGATATATAATGGAATGAAAGCTAGATCTAATGTTAAACTCTTTCCATTAAAAAAAAGTCCATCCCCCAAGATGGCTTAGGGGTTAAAAAGCACTTGTTATTCTTCCTGAGGACCTGGGTTTGGTTTTCAGCACTCACACGGTAGCTCACTACTATTTGTAACTCTAATTTTGGGTGCTCTGACTTCCTCTTCAGGCATACATACATATATGTGTTATGTTTTTATATAACTTAAGTGTCCTCAGATTATGTTACCTTATGGTACCAATATCTTGGTTAGTACACACATCTTACAAAAACCATATATAATAAGTAATCTACAGTACTGTTTTGTAACTTAGATTTTATTTCTTGGTTTTAAATATTAAAATATTATCACCAAACAAATCTAAGATTGGCTTAAGGAAGCTAAGCGACTTGTATCATTAAGGTAAAGTACTTCAACCACTAGAAGCAGGTATTAGCTTTTACAGTATTTTTATTAAATTCTTCTCTTGTTTGGTGTTTTACCTGGAGGTTTTTTGTTTTGTTTTGTTTTTTAAACTATGGAATGAATTTGAATGCTACCATAAAAAAGAAATTATTATATTAAGTTCCTTATTTGTATATGTATGTACATGTTTGTGTGTGTGTGTGTGTTTGTATGTGGAAAGAGAGAGAGAGAGAGAGAGAGAGAGAGAGAGAGAGAGAGAGAGAGAGAGAGAGATATTGAGAGAAACAGTGACAGAGACAGAGGCAGAGAGACAGAGGGAGAGAGACAGGAAGGTATGCATGGCGTATATGTGTGCTGTGTTGAGCAATTGCATATGCGCACCTATGTGAGTACACACTGTGGATATCAGAAGAAGGCATTGGAGATACTTTCTACCACTCTTCTTCGTCTCTGGAGCAGGGTCTCTTCGTGAACTTAAGCTCACATCTTCCCAGAAGGCTGGCTGGCAGTTAGCAAGCCCCAGCAATCCTACTTTCTCTGTCCCTGCATAACACTGAGGTTGTAGGTACTCTTGATATCACACCAGATTTGTTGTGTGGGTGTTGAAAGCTTCTTTGGTGATGATCGAATAAGGCACTGATCTGTGAGTATAGCACAATATCACTGGGATTCATTTTATTGAAACTTTTTTTTTAAAGACCAATTGTGTTTGGGTCACTGACTATTCTTTTTCTTAGTCACCCAAGCAGCACTCTTTACCAGTGAACTCTCGCTCTAATCCCCAAGCTTCTGGATTTCCCATGGAAATGTTCATCTTCCATGGTGGCATATGAAACCCACACTGATCATTATCATCATCTCCAGGAATCTGATTAAAGTTGCCTTTCTAACAGATGATGCCAAGATATAATGTACACAATCACCACATTCTCCTTCTAGAAAAGAGGATGCAGTTCTTCAACCTGAGTAGGTTACCCTTATAAAATTGAGGAGAAATAATACAAGAAGCTCAAAAAAACTTCTTTTTTTGTTTTGTGTTGTTGTTGTTGTTGTTGTTGTTGTTGTTGTTTGAGACAGGGTTTCTCTGTGTAGCCTTGGCTGTCTTTGACTCACTTTGTAGACCAGGCTGTCCTTAAACTCACAGTGATCTGCCTGCCTCTGCCTCCCAAGTGCTGGGCTTAAAGGCGTGTGCCACCATGCCCGGGGAGAAGCTCAACTTCTACATTTATTCCACTTTGGATCCTTACCCTAACTTCTTTAATGAAAACTTGTTTACTATTGCTTACCTGGAAAAGATGGCACAGAATGCCCTGGATTATAAATTACTTTAATCCAAGTTATAAATAAATAAAGCAGGTAGTCAGAATCCAAGAGAACAAAACATTCCATTAAGATTGAAAAATGCTTTAATAACACATGAATTTATGTCATTGGTAATACCTCTGGAAATCAAAAAGAATATTAAATATGAACAACATATAGAAACATTATAGTTTATCATTTAAAATTTTATTTCTTCATATTCAAAGTATCATATGAAATTTGAGATTGAAAGTGTTTTATTCATGTGTCATGTTTTTATTTTAAACAATTCCACGTGAACTATGAAGGAAAAATTTTCACCTTGCTCACTCAGTGAGAGAGAGAGAGAGAGAGAGAGAGAGAGAGAGAGAGAGAGGGAGAGAGAGAGACCCTTACTGAAACCATTTGTCACTGAAGCTGCCATCCAGGAAGTGTGGGCCTCAGAGAAGAGTGGCGGCTGCTAAAACTTTTAGGAAAATTATTGATAGCAAATGGAGCCACTTAGTATTCAATTTCTTCTGTAATATTCTGAAAAAGGAATATTTTATTCTGCTCTGGAAACATTTCATTTCAGAAATTTTAAAACTTGAGTCCTAACCCCAGCCAGAACAGAAGAAGAAGAAGAAGAAAAAGAAAAAGAGGAATTCAAAAATCATGCAGAAACAATAATCAAACTCAAAGGTTTTGAAAGATTAGAAAGAAATAACACAACTAAAACAGAAAAAAAAGACAATGTCAAGGAGAATGGTCAAAGAAAAAAAATAGGAGAGAAGGGGGTGCTTCACAGTGGGCATGCCAGAGAGAAGAGACATCCTTTGTCAGGCCCAGGGATGCCCCACAGCGTGGCTGGTGAGAACTGGGTAAACTGGACTGAGCGAGAGAGATCAGAAACCCTCTGTGTATGGCTACAGCCCCTTTCCCAGGCGGGCAGGACCTATCCACAGGTGACAGTGCCAACACACTGGCTGGTGCTGAGCAAAATACACTTCAGTTGTGGTAGTTTTACTTTAATGAGGGGGGAAAAAAAAAGGAACTGGACATTTGAGCTCTTCTGAAAAGAAAGTAAATGTTAAAGAATCCAGGAAAACTGTTTATCACAAAGTATCAGCTTGCCTCAGGCGGGGTACCTCCAAACGGATTCTGTATTTCTTGAGTCTTTTAATCATTGCTCTTAGCCCAAAGTTTTGCTCGTGGGAAACGGAGAATGGTGAGACGGGAATAACGACAGACACAAAGTGACCTGATGAATTGTTCAGTTAGTGGCGGGAGTTCTATGACCTCAGGTGTTTGTTTTTATGATAGTTGTCAGCTCAACGTGTACCTGAGCTGTGGAACTTCGGTGTTCGTTCTGAACGTAGGCTTTGGCTCCATCATTTGAGACCCAGTCCCTCTCTCCCCACAACTTTATGATTAGGATAAAAAGCATGGGGGAAAATAAAGAATGGTTATATCTCATTGGCAAGATCAATGCAGATAAGGTCCCAGACCCCATTTTCCAAAGTCTGTCACTTCAGCTAGAGGTATGTTTCATTTACTCTCAAAGGGAATTTGAAAACTATGTTTGGTTTTGCTATTACAAGATGAACTATAAAGTGTTAAGAACAGTTTTAAAGAGGAATGAATATCTTCAATGATTAAAAACTAAGTTAGAAAACATACAATATATGTGTATATATAATATATGTGTATATGTTTATAAAACCTCTGGCAATGTTATGTTTAACAATTTTTCTAAATGAATTTATGCTTGCTAATAATTTATATGTAGCATTCATATTGTTCAAAATATCCTTTAATTTAAATTTTCTGGTTGCCAAAACAGCCTTTATTTTTCATCCATGGTATCTCTCAGTTGCTATACATAGTTTTTTACGCTGAAAGACTTTTTGCTGATAGTTTTATTTATCACCGTACCATGAATAATGTCTGGAAAGGCAGTGTTCTAAATACACACATGATGAACATTTTTCCACTTCTATATTATATCAATAAGCTGACATATTTTTTTAACAAGGCTGTTTTCCCTGTCAGATATCTGAGTTTCCAGGAAAATGGGCTTTTAGTTACCAGGGGAAAGGGTTCCCCTCTCCTTGTATTTGTCAAAACTCAAGCTGCAGTGAGCCTTGTAACTTTGGGGCAATTTCCATAAACCACTTAACTGCGGACGTTTATCTGTTCCCTGGAATGAGCAGGAGTGTAGAGGTGGAAGAAGAGACACCCACACGGAGAGGGGCGGGAGCTGGGTTAACAGGCAGACGGATTTGTAGGCACAGAACCACCCATTCTCACCCATAAAGGGTAGCATCGGGCAGCTTTAATTCATGTGTTGTGGGCTTTTGTCTCTGGCACCACAAAAGGGAATACAGGACTGTGTTAGGGAGGGTAAGATTAGTCCGACATGGTCAAAGGAAACAATACTGACATGTTACTTGATCAGAAAGATGTTTTCACACTGTTTCTCTTAGATGGTCCCTGGGGACAACTTTCTTTCTCTCTCCTCCTCCTCTGTCTGTCTTTCTGTCTCTCTCTTTTTTAATTACCAAGCATGGCATTCATGGTTATTTCTTTTTTCCAGCCAGTTGACTACAATGGGGCCAGTTCTTGGGCCCCTTGTTGGCCAGGCCTCGGGGAGGAAGTGACAGAAGGCTGGCCTTATTTACCTTAGCGGCTTCCCGTGTAATCTGGTTAATCGTGTGGCTAATGAGAGGACTCCGGGATCCCCACACACTGCGCTCCACAATGAGGACTCATTCATATTTAATACAATAGAGTGTTTAAGTCATTCCACGCTTTGTGGAGAAGATTGGCTTTCTTTGTGTGCCGGCTCCCCAGAAGCCTTTGCCTCCTCCTCCTCTTTCAGACGGGCATATGTTCCCGCTCCTGCCTGCTGCAGCTGGACAAGGAAAAGGCAGGCTTCTTTCTTTTCTCTCTCTCTCTCTCTTTTTTTAGTCAATGAATTGATTACTGCGTGTGAAATGGGACTGAAACAGCTCCCACCCCTGGCGGACGGATGCATAGATTAGCCTTTTGGTCTTAAATATTTCACACCAAAGACACTCTTAAGAGGAGGCAGGACTGGTGTTCCTCAAGTTGTCCATTGTGAGCACAGCAATCTGTTGAGTACAAAAGAAAAATAAATAAATAAAAGCAGGTGAAGTTGTTGGGCTGGTTCTTTTTAATAGCATCTGCAAATGATGGTTAAACCAGGGCTCTGGAGAAAACAATCAAAGAGACTGAGGCGAGGTGGGAAATAGACATCTATCTAATAAGACATAAACGTCTGAACTGCAGCAGTAACCTCATCAACACGCTAGGCATTAGCCCCTGGATCTGATTTTAGAGTTGGTGAGGTCTCACTGGGTCTAAGGGGTTAGATAATAGATTCCCAAGTTTGACCACATCCCACTGGACAAACTGCAGTTTTTGAGAATAGTGAACTTTGGGATTCTGGGGTACGGATTGAAGAGGTTTCATTCATTCCTTCATTTTCTGTTTAGTTGCAGTTTTAAAAGACCTGAAATCTGGCATCTCACACCTTGCGCCTTCAGTTTTTTTTCAAATGGACTTGGCCATTATCCAACCACTTCAGCAAGCTGCTGAGTCAGAATGGGGGTCGTCACTCTTTTTATGTGGTAGCACAACCCCACCACCATTTGCATGATTGAGATTACTTTCAAAGGTAAACATAGATGTTAATCTCACTGTCAAATACTGGTGAGATTACCAGTCTCGGGTGGGGGCGGGGTTCCGGAGTCATTGCTAAATTGTGGTGTATCACAGGTCCTCCGGCTACAGGGGCTCGCTCCCAAAGCCCAGTGTTTGAAGTACGCCTGTGAGGAAGTGTGCCTCTAGTTAGAGCAACAAGCCCAAACCGGAGGGTTACCGAGCTGGCATTTGCAGCAGCAGGGGTTTGGATCCTTCTATACAATATATCCTGTTGCAATGATGATATTCAAAGTTATCACTGCACACGGATGCATAAGGCCCATTCCCAATCTAATAAAAGTGGAGAAGTACAGACCAGTGCAATGGACAGTATGCAATAAAAAGAGACAGGGGCAGTTGTTTCCAAGAAACTGTATGGTTTGCCTGGTTCGAGACCACACTGACATGACGCAGCCTGAAGGCAGATGAGGTTGATGAATCTTATTCCTAGTAACTGAGTCCATCACAGTGCAGGTAGCTGCCATGATAGCCAAGAAAGTGAATACAAACCATCCACAGGGCTACACGCCCACCTGGACAAGTGGACACTGTACTATTCTTCCAGACGGCCCTTCATACTTGTCCGTGTTGATAAGCAAATGGCTTCGAATGTTAGAAAGCACAATGTTATGGTTCGTCAAAATATTAACTGGGATCAGCAAAAATGTTTGCCATTTGCCCTGGCTAAGTCTATAAGCCCACGTTTTAAAAAAAAATCATTTCTGTTTCCTCTCACTGTTGTGAGGCTTTGTGGTGTGTTATAGTCAACATATTTTTTTGTGTATAAAATACAACTGATGTTATCATTCATGTGCAAGACGGCTTAGTGATGGAGAGTGAAGCCTGAGTTGCAGTCTTCTTAGTTTTCTAAGTATTTATGAGCCAGCGCATACATGAAAGGCAAATGGGAAAACTGAATAGAGAGATGTGCGAGACTTGATACCCTATGAGCATATGCAGGGGGAGGAGGTCCCCCTCAGTCACAGTCATAGGGGAGGGGAGTAAGGGGAAAATGGGAGGGAGGGAGGAATGGGAGGATACAAGGGATGGGATAACAATTGAGATGTAATATGAATAAATTAATAAAGTATATTTAAAAAACAAAAAACAAAATAAAGGAGTAGACTGAAAAAAAAGAGATGCGCTTTTAAATAAAAAAATATATCACAGAAGACAAAAAACAATATGAGTTAAAGATTAATTTAAAAGAATTCCTATGAATGCTAGATCCACAACAACAAGAAAGTTGCATGGAGGATACTCTTTAAAGCCCTGAACCTCTTAAATTAATGTGACTCGAAACCAAGGAACCTAAGCGCACCAAAACCTTAATTAAAGTTTACTCTTGCAAGCCTCCTCCCCCCGGCCTCCTGCCTCACAGCTGAGGGTTCATCTCCTTACTCTCTCCTTCATTAGAGTCCCAGCAATCCATTATCTTGCCTAATCCTCCTTTGGTCTAAGGAGTCGAGTTATTAGAGAGTTTGAGGGGTCCTTGTCATTGTGACGGAGGTGTGAATTGATCACTAAGATGACAACTGGTGACAAGTGCTGTTTATTAGACTGCTACTTTGCCTCTTAATTACAAGTGATTAGCCTACTGTGAGGAGGGGAAACACGAGTTAACACAGGGACCTGGTCATCTGCCACATCCCTCCCTTGCTTTGATTTCCTGTCCACTGTGACTTTTCTGTTTTCCTTACTTTTGTTTATTACCAAAGACTCAACAGGCATCCTTATTTTGCAAATGAAAGTTTTTGTTAAAATTTACTCCAAAAATTCTATTAAAACCTTTTCAAGAAAATTTAATTTTAACTGTGAGATTTTCCTCCCAGGGTCAACGTAGCTATGAATTTAAATATTTTTCTGACTTATTTTTCTACCTCAGTTTAAAAAGTGCAAGTGAAGCTTTGGGCATATTACCTGTATGTGAATGGGTTTTTACTGAAAGAGAAAAGAAAGTGGCAGCCATCTTTATTTATTCTCTGAGGATTATTATAAGTAAAGTTATTGTAATCCACTATTTCAGTTTTGCCTAAGACCAAACTGGGACACAGAAGTTAACTTACAATTTGAATCATTTATTTATACTGTAATCATTTAAATTTCCTCAAAATTTTGTTTAAAGAATAAAATTCATTACAATTAAGTGAGTTGTGTCTTTCCTGGGTCTTTTGGTCACTCTATTCTTTCTTTTTTCTTGTTTTCTATCTATCTATCTATCTATCTATCTATCTATCTATCTATCTATTAATTTACTTATTGAGGCCTTGATCATTCTTAAATTGATCACAGCTGAAAACCAAACAAACAAAAACTACCCCAAATCTTTTAGGGTTAAACAAGGTAAAACTGGAGTTGAAGGTGGCTGAATGTGATAATTATTTGAATTAAAATAAACTGCTCTGATGGATAGATTCTGCTTAGAGGCTTAAAAAGATCGCTTTTTTTTTCTTTTTTGTCAAGAACTAAATGCATTCATTAACATTGATAGTAAAGATTTGCTATCTTAACTTTTAAATTTACATCTTTTACTCACTTTTGTTTTAAGCACAAATCAAAGGAGGAGCTTTGCTAGTGAAGAAAAGTAGCTACATGACAAGATCAGGAAAGCTGGCCTTGACCTCAGGACAACCACAGAAGCTTGCACTATTAGAATCTTTTGACTGTAAGAAATATACTCAGTACAGAACAAAATGACCAGCAGGAGACAAGATATCTGAAAGTGTTTTTAAATTATATTTTTGTCCATTGTAGTAATCTTTGAAACCACTGTTTTTTGAGGGAGTACGTTTTCCTTTTAAGATGAACTTTCCCCATGTTACTCAGGCCCACCTTGAACTCTCTGGTGCGAGTGTTACCTCAACTCCTTGTGTAGCACGAGCTCGCATGCCTGCCTGTTGGTGAAAAAGTCTATGGAATCATAAGATGGTAAAGTTGGAAGAAGCATTGGAATCAGATTAATATCTTCGGTTAAAAATATAGACATAAGATAAAAATACATACATAAAATATTTAATAAGTAAGACACACACACACAAACACACACACACACACACACACACACACACACACACACACACACGCTTTTTTAGTTCGTTAACAGCACTTGAGATCTCTCTGCCTTCCCTTGGTACCACTATTGCTCTTATAGTATTTGTGATAACACTTGCAAGGGTTTGAAACAGAGGAAATCTAGATACCTGGTTACAATTAATAAGCTCTTAAATTATAAAGTGTGTGTGCCACTTAGTAGAATTCTCGATTTTTGTTTTTAAAAATACTAATTATAGTTCCAGCTAATCAACTCACCTAATAATCATTTAGACAATATGAAGTAGTCTTAAATAGGACTCCAGTGTTCCGTCCTTTCATTTAAACTCTGGGAGAAACACTTGCTAACTGAGCTGACAGTGTTGAACTTTAAGTCAAAATGCTGATAACAATTTACTCACTGTTGACGTGAGAGTTGACAAACTAACACACACTAGGAGTTAAATGAATCCCTAAACACCCCATGACGAATGTCATATTGGGTCATGAAGAAATTAGATCTTTTCTCTTAAGGTTGGTAACAGGCAGACGTCCTCACTTGCTGCTGTGTCACTGAGTGCTGGGACTAAAAGCACGAACTACATCTAGTCAGAATCTTCTATATAGAGACGATAAAAGAATAACTAAAATTGCTAGAACTGACAAATGCATTCAATAAGGTTGTTGGAAACAAAAACTGTAGCCAGAAATCCAAATTCAGCCAATTCAAAATGTCAACTAACTGTCAATGTAAAAAGAAGCCATAATATCGAATGGGAGCAAAGACTGGCATATGGGAGGACAAGGAGTAAGTAAGGAGAAGGAGGAGGGGGCTGTGTAATTATGTTACAATCTCAAAAAAGAAAGAATTTAAAAAATTTAAAAAGCAAACAAAAAAACTGTTCAGTTCTTATCAGCAATGCATGAATAAAACACTGAAGCCTCCATTTAATGCCAAAAATTTCATGGTAAAAGCACAAACATTGTTGAGGGAAATTTAAAAGCAATAAGTAAATAAATAACAAAACTTTTAATATAAATGGAAGCCTTTTATTGGGGTTGGAAGATTTCATATTGTATTCATAGCAATTCTCCCCCAAATGCTCCATAGATTGCATGCAACCTCCCCTACCAACAGTTGTTCATTTTGCAAAATAATTGACAGGGATTAACTTTAAAATTCAAACATAGAAATACAATGACTTAAAATAGCCAAAATAATCTTGGATAAAATAACAAAATTGGAAGGCTTACTATTTGTAGTTTCAAAATTTAAAACAAAGCTATAGTAATCATGACATTGTGTGATAGTGTGTGATAGTGTGTGTGTGTGTGTGTGTGTGTGTGTGTGTGTGTGTGTGTGTGTGTGTGAAGTAGAATCCAAGATCAAGAAATAAACCTATACTTTTGTGTCAGTTTATTTTCAGTACAGAGCCAAGACCATTCAAGGAAGGAAGGGTACTCTTTTCAACAATTAGTGCCGAAGTAACTGGATATTCATACACAAAACTAAACTATTACCTTTAACTCACAATATTACAAAAGAGATACTTAAAACGAACCAGAGATTGAGTGTTAAGAGTTCTAGAAGAAAACACCAAAAATGTCCATTATCTTAGGTTAGATTTAGATAGGACATCAAATTTGAGCAACAAAAATATTTTACTTGCACTTTGTTAAAATTCAAACCTTTAGTGCCAAAGAAGTAAAACTCAAGGAAATTTAATACATATTAAACATAATCTATATCCTTGGAGAAAACAATAATATATATATATAATCGATTTTTCTTACTTAAAAGAAATCAGATATAATTCTTTTAAATGAGTAATCATATTTGAATAGACATTTTCATTTTGTGGTACTGGGCTGAACTGAACCCTGGGAATGCTTGGCAGTTGCTCCACCACTGACCTGATGAGATATTTACCAAAGAAAACCTACTACGATTGACTAGCGAGAAAAAAGATGCTGAACATCATTATCCATGAGGGGAATGTCACACTAAAGCTAAGATGAGCTATCATGTACTATCCAAGAGGGCTACTACAATCAAACACACAGAAACCAACACTGGCATTGCATTAGAGAAAACAGAACATTCATATGTTGCAAGTGTGAATGGAAAATGTTGCAGCCACTTCTGGAAGCAGTGAGAGCCTTCCTCACAAGGTAAATGTCTTTCTACAGTCAACCAGAGTTCTACACGTAGAATTCACAGAGTTCACAGCAGTAGCATCTACAGCACTCCAAAGCTAGAGGCACTGCTAACATCCACGGCTTGAATGTTGGTTAAACAACATAGTGCATGCTACACAAACTTATCATTTCAGTACACAAAGTATGGAGTGGTGAATCATACTAGGGCCTTTGATAAGCCTCTACATTTTTGTGAAGTGAAAGCAACCAATGTTTAAATGAGTAGGAAATAACAGAACTTAGTGACTATGCTCAATTTTTTTGGTCAAGAGGCTCTGGAGAACCCTCCAGAACCTGACTCATCCTTTCCTTTCTATCGGTGAAGTCGAGATGAGAAGGATTGTTGGAAATTGTAGCCAAGTGACATTCTGAGGGAACTTTATAATTTTATCCCTTCCATCTATCCACCTATTAAGCTGTTACTTATGACAACCATATGTGGCTGGCTAGGAGAGAACTAATTGTGTGAGCAGACACCTCTTACTCTGATAGTCTCTACTTTGTGCACTAATGCTTTTTGATCTTAGGTTGTAAACAGGGCTTTTCTCTTAGATGTATTCCTCAAATTCTAAGAAAAAAAGCTTGCCTGTGGGTGTACAAACCTGAAATGTATTATCAGGACTGATCTATTCACAGGAAGATGTGCCACTGTGAATATGAATACATGCTTGCCTACATATTGCTGCACATTCTGATTGTTAGACAGCTTTAAAAGCAAATAATTCTACTCCAGGGCAGACCCTATGGCCAGTAGTAGATAGCTATAAACTCTCTCTCTCTCTCTCTCTCTCTCTCTCTCTCTCTCTCTCTCTCTCTCTCTCTCTCTCTCTGTGTGTGTGTGTGTGTGTGTGTGTGTGGTGTGTGTGTGTGTGTATTTCCTTTGTCTTGGTACATTTGTATTATTGATTTTCTTTTCTTTTTTTAAAGTTTCTTTGCTTTGATTTTTGTTTTGAGGGTTTTTTGAGAGAAAGAGGAAGAAAAAGAACATGAAATTGGTTTGGAACTGAGATAAGAATGATCTGAGAGAAGTTGGGAGAAGGGAAATATAGTAAAATAATTTTAAGACAAAAATATTTCTAAAAGTTCACCATCAAATAATTTTCACATAATCAAAACAAAGCAGAAGAAACCAACCATAAACCCTATGTATTAATTTTCCCTAATGCTAATTTACTTTTCTTTCTTAATTTTTAAATTTAATTTTCATATTTCAGTAAGACGTAAAATACATTACATATTAGTAGCTCAACTTCTCAGTCTAGATACTTCTTGACTTGTGTTGGAGTTCCTGTCTAACTAACCCATTCTAAGTAATACACAGTGCAAGTAAAAAATATGTCTTAGTAGGCCTTAGCTACAGAGGATCCTACTTCAACCATGTTGCACACTGTAAAGTATCAGATAGCTGCCATTTGATTGTGAACTGAGTGTGAGCTCAAGAGGGTCCCAACACTTCCTCTTTTGTGAGTAAAGATCAACATTCAAAATCTCAAATAGATTTCTCCATAGTTTGTATTATTTCAAGTCTCTTAAAGTCAAAATAATATAATTCACAGCATCCTGAGCCAATAATTGCCTATACAGAGAAGAATAGATTCCTACACAGAGAGGTACAGGCTTATGCGTGTGACCCTGTGTGTGTGTGTGTGTGTGTGTGTGTGTGTGTGTGTGTGTATGTATGTGTCTGTGTCTCTCTGTGTGTATGTACATGCATATGAGCAGGTATATTCACACATGTGTGTGAACTTCAGAAGTCAAAACCAAATATTTTCTTCAATTTCTCTCCATCTCATATTTGGAGATCGTGTCTCTTATTGACCCCGGAGGTCACAGACTTGCCAGCCATGGCTGGCCACGGAGCTCCAGAGATCTGGCTACCTCTGCCCCACAGCTCTGAAATTACAGGTACATTTACACAGGTACCAAGGAGCCACACTCAGGCCTGAGACCTCCTGATGACTGTGTTCTGTTCTTTTGTTCTACTGGCTTCATCTGTCATCTGGACTCCTGGGATTCCGTAACTTTTCTTTTCTATCAACCTATCTCTCACGTATTTCTACCAGCAGAACAGCATACAAAACATGCCACTTGCTAACTCTTGCCTTCCTCTTCTTTTCTGAAGTAAAAGAACTTTCCTAGGATTTCCTCTGTTTAAATTACAGTAAGAACCCTTCTGAGTTGTCCACCTGCTTGCACAATTAACAGATTTGCTGTTTGCAAAATGCTGGCGCTAGACTTTTGTTGCAGCATCATGCCGAAGACACGGAGACATCCAGGCTTGCCATGTTTACTGCATCCAGCAACTCTGCAATCAGATGACAAAATTTGTTCCAAAGTTTTCAGTCCTACCCTACTCTTCTGAATCTATTTTTCTTTTATCGTGTACAGCACCTACAACAGCTAAGGGTAGCTAGTGGTTATGGATGCTTTACTCAGAACACTTGTACATCTAATACATATTCTTGACTTTGTATGTCACCAGTCAGATGGAGTATGCATAATAGTCAAAATCCTAGAGAAACCCCAAAGCCTTTGTTAATCAAGGATTGCAATCTACCTGCCCAACAAGGCAGAATCTTGCTATTAACTCCTGTCTACCTTCTGGTGTGCTGGAGGTGCTAATGAGCAAGGAAACAAGCCAGCACAGAAAGTACAAGGTACTGAAAACCACAATAATTAGTCGCTAAATAATGAAGATTGCAATAGGGATTGCACTTCCAAATTCCTACAGGCTCTGCCTTGCCTATTATTCAAGACATTCAATTCTACCAATGTTCCATCAATATTCATTTACCACTTATCAATACTCAAAGCTTTGCCAAGAACTTTCTAGAATTATGGTAAGGTAGGTATATTGCTTCTTTGGTATGCTCAGGAACTAGTCAGCCACATGAGAATAATGTTCAAAGTCTAAGCTATAGACCATTCTCAGTTCCTTACTGTCCAGATGTCGTTGTGAGAGTCAAATAGCAAGCTACAGATATACATATTCAGAAGCCTTTGCATTCTATGATAATACAGTCTAGTGTGCAGGGCCAAAGGCTTCATTTGTTATGTCTATGAAATTTAGCAGACATTGGAAAAAAATAAACAGTTATTTGGCCTTCCCCAAATCAGAAATTTTTAAGGGATATAAAATGGTGGTCAGTAGGCTTCCTGGTCAGTTGCTTATGTAATAGGCTAGGAACTTGGACATGCAGCTGCATGACTCTATTTTTTTTGAATAAACTGAAAAATGCAACTCTCCTACAATGAATATGCAAGGAACTATCATTACAAATATGATATGGAACAGAAGATATTTAAAGGTCATGGTTCAACATACAAATTAGTGAAAGGGGAAAAGGATGAATGCAGGAATTTGCTTGAAAGTGCAGGTTTGTGTACAAAGAATGTTGCTTCTACAACCTGCTCAGATAGTAAAATCTACAGACACTCAAGTCCTATACAGAAACCAATGGAGTATTTGTATATTACCCACATAAACCTTACTAGTTTAATCTATCTCTACATGCCAGAATACCTAACACAATTTGATAATTACTTGCTAATAAATAAGTGTTATACTACATTATTTAGAAGATAGTTCTAAAAATCAGTACAGTTTTAACATAGACATAATTTTTTTAAAAAAATTTAAATTGAAGTTTGGTTGAATTGTTGGATACATAAGCCCATGAACAAGGGGGTACCGAGTTAAAGGACAATGACAATACAAACAAAAACTCCACCCAAACAGCAATGCAGTATTCACCTCAAAGCATGTAAATTACCATTAAACACACATGCTTCTAAAGTCACCATAAGACACCGTATGATAAAATGATGCTGAACTTTGGCCACAGTTCACTTCAATAATCACGTTCTTAACTCAATTCCTTCAAGTGTTAGCAACCCCTTTCCCCAGTATTAAGCAGTTTCAACTATACTGCTGAATTTTTTCCCAAACAGAAAGATGATCAAGAATGCACCAGTCACCTGTGACTGTTTCTTGGTTTTGCAAATGGTCCTGGTGCTGATTCACCTGGATTACTTGCTGAGGTGGAGTGATAAGGTTTTCATGCTTTTATAAATCATACTTTTATCCAGACTGCAGTCCTAAGGTCCCTTTTGCAAACTCATGGGCTCCACTACCAAGTTACTACAATCTGTTGCTAGTCACCTTTAAGACTGGGAACCTCAGTGGGCTCTTACTATTCAAGAATACTATGCATGTTTCTTTTTTTTTAATTTTATTTTATTAATTTATCTTATTACATCTCAGTGGTTATCTCGGCCCTTGTATCCTCCCATTCCTCCCTCCCTCCCATTTTGCCCTTACTCTTCTCCCCTATGACTGTTCCTGAGGGGGATTTCCTCCCCCTGTATATGCTCATAGGGTATCAAGTCTCTTCTTGGTAGCCAGCTATCCTTCCTCTGAGTGCCACCAGGTCTCCCCATCCAGGGGACATGGTCAAATATGAGGCATCAAAGTACGTGTGAAAGTCATACCCCACTCTCCACTCCACAGTGGAGAATGGCCTGTCCATTGGCTAGATCTGGGTAGGGGTTTGAAGTTTACAGCCTGTATTGTCCTTGCCTGGAGCCATAGTTTAAGTGGGACCCCTGGGCCCAAATCTGCCTATCATAATGTTCTTCTTGTAGGTTTCTAGGACCCTCTGGATCCTTCTACTTTGCTCTTCTCCCATGCTTCTCTCATCTAGAGTCCCAATAGGATGTCCTCCCCTCTGTCCCAGTTTCCTGGTAAGGGAAGATTTTCATGACATGCCCCTTGGGCTAGTGTCCAGATATAAGTGAGTATAGAACATTTGACTCTTTCTGCTTCTGGGTGAACTCACTCATTATGATCATTTCTAGCACTTTTCTTAAGGAGGGCCACACACCAGAGTTTCCTTCTCTTTAGAGTTGCTTTGGTAACATGTTTTCATTCTCATTGATTTCATTCCCTGGTATAACCTATAACTGAAAAGTAAAGGAAAACCCCCATTATATATGGCCTCCTCCAAACTTCAGAACTAAATGATGGATTTTTGTATGAGCATACTTGAAGAAGTGTGTTCCAAGATCATTGACTTTACAACGAACTACAAAAAAACATGTTGAATGACTTTTATATGAGACTGGGAAGCCTTAATTGACAGGAATTTCATAAAAGCTTAGAGGCCAACAGATGGGGTCAATAGTGAGTCAAAACACCTCAGATTTGGGTAACTATAAATTTCTAAATCTTTTAAAAATTATTTTATTTTGTACATATACAATTATATTATTACCGATATATACAATAGATTACCTATGGCAAGAAGAACTGTGACACAATCAGGAATTATATAAATGTTACATCTTTAGTGTTTTGGCTATTTGTATTTGACAGCCTTGAAGAAGACATCTTTCCTATCTTGGTGCGTCTAAAATTCTGAATGTAAATCAATCTCCATCACATATTGTCATTATCAACTTAGAACACCTATCTAGACCTAAAAACATCTGACCCCCTAAACAATTGAGCTTCATTGTAAAACTAAGCTACCTTATCTTCAACCAAATTTCTAAATCTTATACAAATCTTCTAACATCATCTTTCCAAAGCCACTTTGGTATTGAACATTCTCCTAGCAGCTGTAGAACAAAGTAACTCTCATTTCTCTACAAGTCCTACACCAATTCTTTAGTGCCCAAGGAGCTAAAATTCCTATTGAAGGCTACAAGGAGAGTGGGAGGGGGCAGCAGCAGAGAACAGTCTGATGGTTTATTAGTCATATGCTTTTGTCTACCCTACCCACTAACCAAGAGGAAATTTCTCTTTACTGGGAAGCTTCAGGAGAGCAGACCTATTTTTTTTTAAACTCTGTTCAATTTGAACAGTTCCATTAATACCTACTGTTAGTGTCAAGAAATGTAAACATAATCCTAACTCTCATACAGTGCACCTGAAGTGTTAAGATTATTTCCCCTAAATCTCCCAATTTATGTAAAACAACTATTCCATATGCCAATGCTCAGACTTTTTATATATGTATGTATATATATGACATTTACATTTTACTACCTAGTATATATTGTAGAAATTTATACACACACATCAAAAAAACTTATTTAGCACAGACACTATGAGCAAGCAAATAAACTGATTAGCAAACAAATGCTCTTAATAATCTCTCAGAAAAACACCCATGTCCCTAGGGTGACACTCTCACTTCTGATAAGTAGAAAACCTTTCATCATGGACATGACGTCTTGCCCTGTGAGGTTGCTAACTAAATGTCAGCTAAACAGAGTAGATCTAAGCCATGTCTTCTTCTGAAGGGATGGATGAGCACGTGTGAAGGCTAGGTATTACCCCACGAGTCTCTTTGCACTCAAGGGGATGGACAGTTTTTGCAGAGCATACTTGGAAGATAATTTCTTTGGTCATTGTTGCCTAATGTTTAGATTGGTTTTGTGTACTTTGTTGACTTTCTTCGTCTCCATTTACTTTGCCCTGTAGAGGATTTGTTTTCTGGACCATGGTAGTGGAAGGGCGAGCTCTTTGTTTCACTATGGATGTAGGAACTGGACTCCTCCAAGCCCTTTGGATTCCTCAGTTAACTCCAGGGAGACATTAAAATGTGAAGAGCAAATGATGGCGACTTATCTTGACAAATGCAAATGGATTCCTGGAAAGAAACACAAACTATATTTTTCAAAAGAGATAAAAAACCCTAAGGTTTCCATATTTTAAAGGGGGAGATAAAAAAGTAAGAAAGAGAAGAGAGAAAATTTTCAAAGCAGATTCTCTTTCCATTATGGAAGGATGTGGTCTTTATTCAGATTGACCTTTCTCATGAAGTTAGACTGTTCCCTCCAGAAGCTCCATAGGATAGTAGACCTATCTTCTCTACAGTGGATCCTCCTACAGCATTATGCAAGTTGGATGTTAGATGTTCCTCAAAATAAGGATCTCTCTCTCTCTCTCTCTCTCTCTCTCTCTCTCTCTCTCTCTCTCTCTCTCTCTCTCTCTCTCTCTCTCTCTCCCCCTCTTAAAGGACAGCAGTTTTGATGCATAAAGCTCAGGAATTTCTGGAGAGATTGATGGCTCCACTCAGAATTCTGACATTTGGATTAAAGCAGTACAGAAATGAATCTTGTATTTGACATTTAAAAGGGAAGCTTTGCTACCCACTGTAGTTTCCTAAATCATACCAAAGGAACTGCCATGACAAAATGGCTTGAGAAATCACTCTCCATTTATTTCTGTATTTTCCACATTATGGCCAATGGATTGAGACTCAGAGTCATTACACTCTTGGCGTCACAGCAACACACAAACCAGTGAAGCGATTCCTGAATGCTAAGGAGCATTCCCTGTGTATAGATCTAATAGCAAATTTTGATTTTCCAACACATCTACTGGGATCTTTAAGAAAGCATACCATTTGAAATGGCTTTTCTCCTTCTTACTGAATGTGTATGTTATTGAAAAATAGTAGTCTAGTAGTCATAGATCTATATGAGCTAGAATGTTAGAGGAAGGGAAGCATAGAGGTAGAGGTGGAAGAAGAGGAAGAGACAGAGAGAGAGAGAGAGAGAGAGAGAATTTTCACAGTTTGCTGAAAAGCTTTTAGTTGACCAAACCTTGCCAGTATTTTTTCTGAAATGTAACATTACATCAGGTTGATTTATAAAGTTCCATGAGGTCTCAATCAATTAAGAGTGAAATCCAACATGATATCTAAATCTAATAAGGCTATTCTATTTTAGATTGGAAAATTGTAAACATTTTTAAATTATAGAAACAAGAAAGCATAAAATATACTTTTAAAAATATATCTAAGCATCCAAAAATGTCAAGTAGATTTGGGAGAGCCACTTAAAGTCTTATTTATGATTTCTAACCAACATACCTAGGCAGATGCTCACTGCACACACGCTTGATGTATTACATGTATCTGCTTTGAGGTCACAGCCCAGAGACATCTTTAGGAAACTTGTCAACATAGTGATATTTGCTACCAAAGCCTATTAAAATTAGAAATATTATACAGATACAGTGTTTTATATACTTTGCTAAATTGTACATATATAATTTCAGAATCCAAGAAAAACAATCACATTTTGAATACATTGATTTTCAACTAAACAGGTTGTTTTTTTCCAGTGAATTTTTTAAATTAATTCATTCATATTACATCTCAATAGTTATCCCATCCCTTGTATACTCCCATTCCTCCTTCCTTCCCACTTTCACCCTATTCCCCTCCCCTATGTCTGTGACTGAGGGGGACCTACTCCCCCTGTACATGATCATAGGGTATCAAGTCCCTTCTTGGTAGCCTGCTATCCTTCCTCTGAGTGCCACCAGGTCTCCCCATCAAGGAGACGTGGTCAAATATGGGGCATCAGAGTTCGAGTCAAAGTCAGTTCTCAGTGGATGTTTTTAAGCAATGTTGTCAAGACTAGGTTCTGGTCCAAGAATTCTATGTTGTTGGTCTACATATTTGTTCCTATGTCAGGACCATGAAGCTTTTGTTAGTGTGGTCCTTTAGTATAATTTGAGATCAGAAACTGTAATGGCACGAGGTAGGATTGCTTTGGATTGATTTGGTTCTTTGAAGTTTATGAGTTTATTTCTAGTTACATGAAGAATGATGTTAAAATATTTATGGTGTTGTCTTTGTTCGGTATATAACTTTCAGTAATATAGTCATTTTAAACATTAATTCTTCCCATGAGCATGGGAGGGCTTTCCATCTCCTAGTATTTTCCTCAATTTTTTCCTGTGTCTTAAAAGTTTTCAGTGTGGTATTCTTTCATCTATTGGGTAGATTTATTTCCAGAGTTTGTTTTTTATTTTAAGCTACTGTGAATTGCATTTTCTCTCTTATTACTTTATTAGAAAAGTTCTTCTTGATATTAGAGAAAGATCGACTTTTGTATGCTAATTTTGTATCCTACTATATTGTAGAAAGTGATTTTAGTGTCTTGTAAGTATAAAATTAAGTTTGCTCTAATGAGGGATAATTTGACTTTATCCTTCCTATTGGAGTTTTTGAAATTTCAAAAATGAAAGGACTGATAACAGTGGAACATTAACTATTTTGTATTCATGCTATACTTTTCTCAAAACATCTGCCTTTGTTCTTTTCCTTTTACTTATTCAAGGCACTACATGTAGTCAAGTGACACTACAGTCACTACCACACCCCCCAAAAACTTAAGGTTCTAAGGATCTAAGAACATTGTACTTAACTATTTGCTATGAAGCCTTCACTATTTCAGAAAAGGAAGAAAATAAGTGTGTTAACTTTTTACTCTCTTCCCCAGAGGATCTGATTTCACTTATTTTTTGTTCTGTTCTGTTTTAGACAGGTATGTAACCCAGGTTGGCCTGCAACCCACAATCCTACTCACTCAGGACCCTGACTGGAACTAAATTACCAAATAATGAAAAACTATAATACATTGAAAGACAGTTTAGAGATAGTAGGTCTATTTGCCTTAGGAATTTTCTAAATGTCAAGTAATTTTAATTTTCATAAATTTTTTTAATTGCCAAAGCCAACTTTTTTATTTTGTTTGCTTACATTTTTGACAATGATACAAAGATAATTGTTAATACCTTAGCAATTATCCTTTAAGCCCAAAGGCACTTATTTTATCAGCTCAGGGAAAAATTCACATGTTAAAGTTTCTCAGAATCATTAGCATTCATCTTCAGCCTCCAAAAAGTGGTCCTAGCTTAAATGATTAAAGACACAAAGGATTTAGTAGGTAACAGATACCTCTTTATACACTGTTGGACGTAGTGAGGATGTACTCAGAGCCCATATTAAATCAATACTTTCATACATACATTCTCTGGACTAAACACTTACCGTTTCTTATGCAACGTTCTTTCTTATTTGCTTCTATTTTTGGTCTTGGTTTAGTTTTTTATTTAGTTTTAAGTAAGAGGCTCGCTGTGTAGTCCTGCTGGCCTCAAAGTCACAGTAACTCTGTAATCTTTGCTTCCTAAATATTGGCAACACAGGCACATGCCACCACTCCCAGTGAAATTCTCATTTATTCTGTTCTCCTGGAACTCCTCTGTTTACATTCCTAAGTTTAAGAAATATTACATCTGTGCTCAACATCCATATCTGACACAAAAATCATACCCAATCTATTTTAAGAAGTATATTTTAGAAAGCCAGGCATCATTCATGTAGATACCATTAGTTATAGAGAGAGAAAAAGAAACTTCTCTCATATATATATATGTGAGATATATGTATGTGTGTGTGTGTGTGTGTGTGTGTGTGTGTGTGTCTGTGTGTGTGTGTGTGTGTGTGTGTGTGTGTGTGTCTGTGTGTGTATAATCTGTGAAGTAAAGCAAGAAAGATAGTGTTGATGTTCGCCTGGGAGAATAACCCCAAGATCTCTGATTTTACTAAAAGAACACTGCAATTCTACATTTCGTGTGTATACAGCAAAGCAAAATTGCTGGGGAACCACACAAAATACAGTAGCTATAACTGGCTTCTTAAATGGTGTGCTTCTACTTTGATTAAAGGACATGTGCACATAGTTTAACAATTAGATGCTTTTATAAGGTGTGTTATTAAGTCAGTGTTCATCTCTATTCTTCCTTGGTTAACCATCACTAATGCACATTCATATTATAGTGCAGTCCCTGACATGGTGACATTTTCACTGAAGTGTATCATGTAGCTTGACCAGAGTCACCTCCCATTTTCTACAGACTGACATCCTCTTCCCCTTCCCAAGTACTCCACTTTCCCTTTCCATGCCTTGGTTCCACATGAGAGAAAGTTGGATTTTTTTTGTCTTCCTAAATCTGTCTTTTTTTCATGTAATATGCTGATCTACAATGCTACCCACTTTTCCGAAAATGATGTAAACTCATAACGCATATTGTTTTCTGTTTCTCCTTTTATTAAAAATGGATTCTTGCCTCATACGATATATTCTGACTACAGTTTACTCCTGACCTACTCCTCCCAGCTCCTCCCTAATGCCCCTCCAATCTGGATCCACTCCATTTCTGTCTCTCAACCGAAAAGAACAGGATCTAAGGGGTAACAACAAAGCATAACAAAATAAAATAAAATAAAATAAGCTAAAGCAAAAACAATTGCATTGAATTTGGGCAAGTGAAGTTTTGAGAAGGAAACTATCCCCAAGAGAAGCAGAGATCCACTCACTCTCACACACTCACAGGAGTCCCACAAAAACACTAAGCTGAAAGCTGTAACATAGATGCCGAGGAACTGGTGCAGACCATTGTAGGCCCTGTGCTTGCTACCTCAGCCTCTGTAACATCTATTGTTTAAAAGAGAAATAAATCCTCAGGCCAGCCAGCCTTCAGGTTTGACTTTCCTCTTGCCATATATTTTTTTTATTTCCTTGTGTGTGTCCCATTAATACCCTTTTATATAACCTGTATTTATGCATTAAAATTTGTATACAAATCCCATTTTCTGTAATCCCTAAATTTATCATCTACCTACCTACTTGAACCTTATACATTGAAGGTTAAAACATGAATGACTTATTTATAAAGCAAATTGTTAAACTGTGTTTCACACATTAAAACTTCAAATACATTTTTGAAGTTTTGAAGTAGCGGAAATGAAAATTTGTATGCCCCTTACCAGATCTTTCTTTTAAAAAATGTTTAAAAATTTTCAGAATGCCGTGTGTTTGTTTGTTTGTTTGTTTAGTGTGTGTGTGTGTGTGTGTGTGTGTGTGTGTGTGTGTGTGTGTGTATGTGTGAGACCTATGCTCATCTATGCATAATCTGTATGCGTCGAGCCCATAAGGATAAGAAGAGGCCATCATATCCCTTGGAGCTGGAGCTACAGGTAGTTGTGAGCTGCCATGTGGGTGCTAGGAATTGAACTCAGGCTCTCTGAAAGAAGAGTCAGTGCTCTTAAATGCTGAGTATCTCACTGGTCCCCAGTAAGCTATTTTAAAGCAATTTTATTTAGTACATAATGATTAAAGTAAGTCAGAAAGTAATCTACCAGCCTGCTGTGGCTACTTTTGTATAGTTTGCTTTCTTGTCTCCATCATGATCTCAATCTTAAAAATAATTCTGAATGTGGAGGTTTAACCTAAAATATAGCATAGTTTTTCTATGTGGCTACCAAGACCATATGTAATTATTATCTATCTACACATTACGGCAGCAGGTTCTCTAGAAACCGAAACTGACAGTCTGGGATGTAAGATACTCATTGGGGATTAATATTTGTAAGGGTAAGAGGAAGAAAAGAGGAGAGAATACAGGGAAAGCTAGCCATGAAGATGCCATAATCATATTTGTACGCAACACAGGGAACTGTCAGAATGCCCCCTACGAGGCTCAAGTGCCCACACTCTGGAACCTTCCTCTCTGTGGTCCTCTGGTTTGAGTTATAGGGGTCAATAGGACCTCGGAACACTGAGCAAACCGTTAACACCTATCATGTAGAAGTCCCCTGCTGCCCATCTTCCCTGACAATCGTCAGTCCACACCCAGGTCCACCCATCTTGCTTGTTTTGTTTGCTGATGATGGAGAACAGTTAGACTGGTAGAGACTGTATTGTAGACCCAGGCATGACAAGGGCTGGGCCATCAATGAACACTGGAAAGAACTTACCTTTTTCTTTCACATCCACTTTTTATTTTTCCTGGTTAGAACCTTCTCTCACATACACAGGTATATATGTTCACAGCCACAGATGACAAAGAATATTGCCCCTCAGGAATTTCTAGCAAATTCTCTGAGGTTTTAACTGATTCAGCCCTTGCCCACCCTAGCATTTGGGAGACACACTATAGGCTTCTTGAGGAAAGATAGTTGTGTTTGGGGGTTTGGGTAGATCTTGGGGTGAAAACAATGAGCCAAGAACAACAGCATACATATATGGAAATGAATGAGTGTAATCCATTATTTTGTACATCAATAAAAATAAACGGTAAAAATGAGATTATTCTGGAAGATACATCAGACAAGTAAAACCTTCACTCTTGTTGTCATTTACGAAGCCATTCTTGGAAGGGGGCAGGTATGCTTCAGTCAGCTTTGCGTGATTAAGATTTACACTCTGAAATTATAAATTAAATCCAGATGTTGATACTAACCATTATTAGAACTGGATTATCTGAATAGTCTTTTGAAAAAACCTATTTATTTTAATAAATTTCTGACTTATTTTCCCATCTTGGCTGTGTACACATAGCGACACATTATGTGTGTTTCATAAAAAAGGTAAAAATAAAAATCTTAAAACTAAAAATCGCCAAAACATATGAATCATGTAGCATTAATCCTAACATTTTAATAAGAGATTAATACTGAAAATTATTATAGTCACAATTATCAGTAAAGTCACACTTGTGTTACAGAATATACTGATGAACCAGTAGCAATTATTAGAAGAACGTTCTAGATACTATGAAGGTTACAACAAAAATAAAAATTAAAACATAAATCATACCTTTAAAAATCTCCCAATGTGTGAGAAGGCATAACCAATATAGGTTAATTTTATGCATGTTTTATGATTAAGGTTTGCTCCTACAAACTTTGAATGTCTTACTCACTATAGTTATATTTTTGCATTGCATCATTTTATTATAACATACCACTAATAAATTGAACATAATGAATCTACACAAACATATATATGTATATACATAATATATTTGGAGATATGATAGACCAAGATAAGGAGCAGAAGATATTTTAAAGAACTTGAACAGTTTCTAAAAAAATCTATAAATATTTATTTAATGTAAACTATTGGCTTTTTTATTACTGTTATTGAATGTCTATAATTTACACATCATGTACCCCAATCCCTCTCCTCCCCCCAGTAAAATAAAACAAACAGACAAACAAAATCTCTTGACACAGAAGCTGTAGTGTATCATGCACTATAGCCTTTTGTCCACATACGCTTACTTTCACATGTTCACTGCTACGAGTCATGGGTCTGGTTTGAGGTCTACACTATCATTACAGGATCCTCACTGGGACTGCTGTCGGGTACTATTGTTGCTGTGTGTCATGGAGATTCTTAATCTTTGAATCTGCAGGTCCAGCCCCTTCACATGTTCCAACAGGTCATACATGGGGTAAATGTTGTGGTGAGGTGTACTCAGAGCCCTGGATCAGGGCCCACTCCCATGTCCTCAGAGCAGGGCCAGCTGTTATCACCGCAGGGCCCTTGCTCTCCTGCTCCTGTGTCCTCATGGCAGGGCTGGCTCACCCACTCTGGTGTCCTCAGGGCAGGGCCTGCTCTCCTCCTCCTGTGTCATCAGGGCAGGGCCCACTCTCCAGCTCCCCTGTCATTAGGGCAGGGCCGTTTCACCAGCTTCCAAGTCCTCAGGTCAGGGCCACCTCTCCAACTCCCATGTCCTCAGGGCAAGGCCAGGTCACCTGCTCCCATGTCCTCAGGGCAGGTCTTCCACTCCTACTATTTTTTTTTACCACTTAAAAAATAAAAATAGATTATTTTCTCATACAATATATCCTGACTATAGATAGTCCTCCCTTCATTCCTCCTAGCTCCTTCCCCAACTCCTCTCTCTCCCAAATCCACCCCTTCCATTTCCTATTCAGAAAAGAGCAGATCTCCAGGAGATAATGCCAAACAGGACAAAGCACGTTACAATATGCCAAGACGAAGCCTTCATGACAAGGCTGAACAAGGTGCCCAATAGGAGGAAAAGTCTCAAGAGCAGACAAGAGACAGAGAAACACCTACTCCACTGTCAGGGGTCCCAACTAATCCACAACATAGCACTGAGAACCTGGTGCAGACCCAGACAGGCCCTGTGCTTGTTGCTTCTGCTTCTGTGAGCCCATGTGAGCCCTGCTTATTCGATTTATTGGACCATGTTGTCCTGGTATCTTCCATCTCCTATGACTCCTAAAGCATTTTTATCTCCCTCTTCCATAGGGTTCCTGGATCACTGAGGGAAGGAACCTAATGGAGCCCTCCAGTTTAGACTCTTTCTCTACACAATGTCTGGCTTTAGTCTCTGGACCCACTCCCATCTGCTGTGGGAGGAAGCCTCTCTGACGATGACTGGACAAAGCATCAATCTATGAGTACAACAGAATATCACTAGGGATCATTTCCTTTGATTTGTTTCTCCAGTTGTGTTTGGTTCTACCTTAGGTCTCTGGGTTATGCAGTCTCTGGTTATGACAACTCTCTGAGGGAAAAAATCGATAGTAGACTGGAAAGATGACTCAGTGATTATGCATGTTTGCTGCTGGTACAGTGGACCAGAGTTCAGTTTGGAGTGTAGACAACTGTAACTTCAGCTGCATGAGATCCAACACCTTTTTCTGGCAACCTTCTGACAGCTGCCCTCATGTGAGCATACCCATACATAGATACGTATTCCGAATCATCAGTCTTATACAGCTGTGAACGTTGCAGCTGTAACTCTCCTGGCAAAACATATGATGCAATAATATCATGAATGCGATGGGAGTAAATAATTACTTTTTGATTGGGTTTAAGGTCCATTCCATAATAGGAACTTCTGCCTGGTCAAAGAAATGTATACAAGTATTGAGTAGACAGCATTGTAGTGTTAGTAGCCAATCAGGATGAACAAAACTAAAGCTAGAGAAAAAAAAATAAGCCCCAGATATTCCTTTGATCCAAGGATTACTTTTTGAGTTAGTGTATCATGGGACATTGGTGTGTATTGGTTCATTAACAGGGCTGCGTATTAACACTGACTCTGGGTTTTACCTCTAGGGAACTGCCAAATCCTATTCCTGGAGATTCCTGTCAACCTTTGGAATATCTAAGGGGTGGCATTTTTTTTTAACAGTGCCCCATAGTAAATTAGTGTGTAGACAAGAAGGGCAGCCATAATCAACGTTTAAAATAAAACAAGACCACAAAGAATGAACGATAAAACCACCATAGGGCTTTAATCAGTACTCTGAGACAGAGGCAGGCAGATCTGTGAGTTCGAGACCAGCCTGGTCTACAGAGCAAGTTCTAAGACAACCGGGGATACATATAAAAACCCTGACTCAAAGGCAAATGAAAGGTACCCCACCTTCCACACACACTCACTTCATATGAAAACATTTCAAAGTAAATAAGTTCTAACAGTTCATCTAAGTTTCATTTATTTTAAATTCCAGGGTTCTAGCTTGTTGGCCGTGGTTCTACATGCCTTCATTATCAACGGGCTTATTTCCTCTCATTACGGCTGTGAGTGTACAGCCACTCCTTATCAACTGACAAGGCTTCATACCTTCTTGTCCTCATTACAATTCTAGGTCCCATCTTTTTAAATGTTTGTTCTCTCAGCAGCTTTGGGTCTTCATATTTTCACTACAGCTTCATATCTTCTTTATATAACTATGGATACACATGTCACCTATTAGTGTGGTATCATATTTTAGTTGCCAACATGCTTCCATTTTCTGCCCACTTTGTGCTTTCATGTTCTCTTATTACTATTGTGGCGTCTCACCATCTTGTGCTTTAGCAAAAGCTTCCCTTCCCTTCCTTTTCTGGGCACTCGCTGCGTCAAACATTTGTCATCTGCCTATATTTTGTACTAAATACTTCAGAGGTGACCCTCTATTTACACAGCAAAGTAAAGAGATCTCCTTGTTTGAAAGCATTGCTACTATTTATCACATTATTTACTGAGGAACTCTATTCTCCTCTGTAAGAAGAAGGTATGCAGCTGAACTCCTCCTTAACAAGATTTTTGCAGAAATTCAAAATAAGTATCTGTAATGCTTTATATTCTAGAACAGGTTTTTCTGGGCTAGAGACAGAAATTAAAGGTACAGATCAATTTTTGAATTATCATAAAAATTCTTTTATATGTGCATAGAAAAACATGCCTTTGAATCATCTTGCCAGAGGCATTTTTGTCGCCTGGTTGTTATATAAACACATGGTCATCCCAGAGGGGTGAGAAAATCCAACTGTTCCACCTTAATTAGATTCACAATCATGTCGTAATATAATTCCACCTAATCCATTTCAGAGGAAGACAACCATTTATGATTCTCAGAGATCTGTGGGAATGCATGTGTCTATACAGAAACCCCCTGGGTTTTCTACATACTATATTTACCAGTCCATGAGAAAGCTAATTACATTTCTGAAAAGAAGTCCTTCTGGATGCATTGTACATTTTAATGTGGAGCCCTATGCTGTCACCTCACAATCACATGGTTCTGCATGTTTGCTGTATAGACTGGATTGTAAATTTCAGTAACATGCTTTAGCATACAGACTGCACTTCACTCAGGGCTAGCATGATCACACATGTACATATTTGAAAGGCAGACCTACTTTTAATTTCACTGGGAAATTTAGATAGCACATGGCATGGTAATTATTTTCCCGTATTGAGAGACTACAATCTATCTCACATTTCCTCATGTTCTTTAGAAGATAAATACATTAAATGATGTGTTAAAGAGGAATAAATAGGTTTTCATGTTTTTCTTATAAAGATTCACTCTAGTTTTGTCTAAGGGCAACAATGAAGCTATTACTGAGAATGCTTCCCAGGGTCATGAATCTACAAGTTTATTTTGTAATGAAATCCTTTTCTGTGGATTTTGTTCTTTCATTGCGAGCATGTTTTTACAAAGGCAATGTTTTCTATAAACAGAACTGGTAAGAGATGACACATTACTGAAGCAAGCCAGAAATGTAAATAGTCAGAGATTTCTGTTTACTTTCCTGCAACAATCATGAAATCATAGTGACCTAACATCTCATCATTTATTTATTTATTTTTCTGGTGATGTGTTTCTTTTCTTCGTCCCTGCGCTGCATTTTGGTGTGCACAAAGTGCTTGGTTCACTCTCCTTCATGTCGCTGCAGCCACAGAGGCTGCATTTCCACCTTTAGCTCAGTAATGTAGTCTCACAGGACAAGCAGGCGTTTTAATGGATGGATGTTCATGGGTCGATACATTGTTCACCACTAGCAATGGTTAGGAACCTTTGAGGATGTGTAGATATCAAATTATCGCTCCAAAATATGGCTGACAGCCTTGACTATGATTCAAGTAAAACAAAGACATATCTCCCTGTGAATAATAATACTCTGTTCCATGAATTATGAAAGTTTATCTATATGATGTTTTAATGATAGGCTGTATTTTAGGTCAGCATTACCTTGTAACTAACTGACCTAACTGTAAGTATTTGGTCAGTGAGCATCTTCAACCTCATTCCACCTACATTTACATCACAGAAGAAGAAACCCTACTATGTTTCATCAAGTATTCTTCTTTCTCCATTTTCCCTCTTCCTTTTAAGAGTCCCCACTTCTTAAAAGGCTTCTTAGGAGATAATTATTCCTGTAGCTGAGGGACCCAAAGTAAGTACTGATTTGGCATGGAAGGATGTGGGAAGGCAAGCTGGAGTGCCAAGTGAGAAAGACTCAGTGCAGATATTAAGGAAAGGGAGTGGGTTACGGTAATTACTCAGTTGGCCTGATTTCTGTCAGCCTACAGAATACAACAAAGAGGCCAGAGCATAAACACCACCTTGCGTTGCCTAGAGTGACTCATTCACATTTGGGATTCAGGACCCGGTGAATGTCTTTGCACAAAGATCTGCTGTGTGGTAACAAAGCTTCCAGAAAAGCAAAACAAAGCTCATAGACATCTTGGCTCTTGCTCAGTACACAAGCAAGGTCTTTGTAGGTCCCCCTTTCTAGTTTGGATTTACTATGACAAACTGTTTACAAATGCTTGATCATAAAGTATGGAGAAATGGTAGAGTACTGTTCAGATGAACAGCTAGCTGGCTCAGTTGAGTGGAGTCTGTTGAAACTGATAGTGAGGTTGATCATGCGTGCTGAAAGGGCCGTGACATCCACACCACCACCACCTATAACCAAATCCCCCGCCTCCCTATTAACTCTTGATTTCTATCACATAAGCCAAATATGACAGCACAGAATCAACAAAACTTGAGTGACTGTTCTAAGTGAATGTTGCAGTAAAACCAGGCTGTCAATTTGGAAATGGTGTGGGGTTTTCATCCCCAACAAGACATCCAGAGAGGAAAAGAGGTGAAGGATACTTCAGATGGAAGACCATATAATTATCCCTGGGATATCTCTACTTTCCTCAATTAGCCTAGCTTTTCCCCCTGAAAGTAATAATAATTGCACTCTAAAATTTAACCAGTGTGGGTACTCTTTGTGCCATCGTGCCCCTTTATCCACTGTAGAGTGTTCAGGATCCCCACCGAGCCCCTGAAGCCACAGGTAAGACACAAGCTTGTGTAAAATAGGTTTTCTCCTATCTGTAACTGCTTATGATGAAACTATAACAACGCCAGCATGAGGTGAGGAAATGAACAGTGGCAACAATGTTCTGTGAGGGAAGCTATGTGAGCGTCGTCCTGGAAGCGAGCTGTGTGCTCCTTCAACTCGTGCTCTCTTGAACTGTCTTGTGCTGCTCCACTCAGCTTCATGCTGCCCTTGAGGAACTGAGATAAGTAAAAGAGGGGCAACTGCAGTTACCCTGGCTTTGCTGCTTTTGTTATGAAACACAATGATCATAAAGGACATCTTTTCTCCATTGGGCCACATGCACTACAGGAAGTACCTGGGACAAACTAAGTTGTTTCATTTTGTTCCTAAAGCAAAGGATGAGGATTTTCTGTTGAGCGACCACAGTGTCCAGGCCCTACTCTGCTCTCACTGTTCAGTGGCTCACTCCTGGACCTTCTTGCAACTGCTTTCATCATGGTGTGTAGTGTATTTTCTAGGTACTTTTTCTTGTGCTCTGTGAGATTCCTGGGAAAGTTCTATGTGAAACCATAATGAAATCGAAAAGCATCTCAAACCTCACCATGACCAAACTTTCACATTCAACGCCCCTATTCATGGTGAGGAGAACCAAGGCAATCAGAGCCATTGTCCCAAATCCCAGTTGGCAACTTAAGGTAGCAAATAATGGAATCATTGAATGCTAACACATTAATTGTCTATTAATTTAGGACATTGATAATTGTTATTAACGCTGGCGGCTTTAGTTCAGCAACAAACTCCTGTTATTGGTTAATGTGGCTAGGCTTGGAAATTCAATTTCAGTATTTTTACATAAATGCAAATGCATTGTGTTGGGCCTTCTTTCCTTAAACAAGGAAAAGTAAAGCCACATCCATTAGCAGCTACTAAATGTGGCCACGGGGTACCATTGCCCGCTTACTTACCTGTGATGGCAGCAGAGAGGATTCTGGATTGAATATTTACCTAGAGAAAAGTTCCATACACAGTGTTAGTCAGAGAATAGTCTCGGTTTTCGTGGGTAGAAACTGAAACCCTAAATGATTACAATATTCAACAGAATCCATCATGGCAGCCAGGAAATTATATGAACAGCACTGTCAACTTTACGTTTTCTCTTGAGCCATTCATTTTGGAACCCAGAAGCCTAGAGAACCACAATTTCTTCCCAGCTTCATTGACTTGATCACTCCCTAGACAACCCAGGCCATTTGCACTTTGTCTGTGTCATTCATCATTTGGCGTTACTCTCGTGGTATAGAGCCATAAGGCGTATCGATTTATTGCATGTGGTTTTTAAATTTACCACAGTGTCAGCACCCTGTTCTTTTCTTTTTCTTTTTCTTTTTTTTTTTTTTTTTACTCAATGGTCAAAATCACCAAAGAATAACTGAAGTTTCTCAATTTGCCTTGATACAGTGGCTTCAGAACATACAGGAAAAGACGACTAAGACGTAGACATTTTTTGTTTTTGATTAATTTGATTTGGAAGCATGGAGGGGCGCTGTTGCGATGATTTCAGAACTCTTTTCTCAGAAGCTATCTGGGTAAACTTTTATACAACTCTGCCAGTGAGCTGTGCTGTAAAATAAATACAGGACTAGAAAATGGAGTCAGTTGAAGGCTCTAGTGGCAGCAATAGTACGGCCACGCAAAGCATTTCTTGTACTGAATGTAGTGATTGCTATGTGAGTCCTGGGAATGGAACCTAAGGATTGATCGTGTCACTGCAGTGCATAGAAGTGGGTGAAACCAGCCTCATGCCGCACATTCAAAGAAGAGAGGCCCTGAGTAGTCTCCAAATCACTTTCGATTCTCATTTGGGTGATGAAATACACTGAGCATTAAATTAGCCAAGAAAAAAAAAACTCTTCCAGTCCAGCTATTGTGAACCAGTGCTGTCCGAAATAATTCTTATGCCTTGTGCATCACACTTACCCTCTTCTATAGCCTAAGCTTTATAGGCCCAACATGCTTATTAATACAACAAAGTAATTTCATAACCCTTTAAAGTGATTTATATACAAGTCGTTTCTTCCTCTTCTTCTTAGCTCTGCTGTGTGCTGAGCTGTTCTAAGGAGGGTAGCAGATGTCTCAGCAGGATACTCCAAGGCCCTGCATACTGAGCTCTGAGTCAGACCAAGGGCACGAGCAGCTGGACAAACAGTGGCACTGAGTGCAGTGAGGGTTTTTATCATAATGTCAAGGTCACCTTAGAATAAGGAACATCTCACTTAAACTGAGGTTGGATCAACTGTCCTTCTGCGTGGGCACTTCGACCTACAGTGCTGCTATTGTTCATAACTGCATTAGTCAACCCAAATGAAAACTGGAGAATTTCATATAGACAACACGTGGCAATTTCATATGACAGTCAGTTCTGAGAATAGTGGATTTGGCTTCCCATATGGCAGTGAATCGTCCTTCCCCCATCCCCGCCACAACCAGCTGTCCAGAGTCCCCCAGTCTCCCACCAGTCCTTGCAAATCCTCTGCTCAGGCTCTGAAGATCAACTAAGAGTTCCCACCATGTCCGCTCTATGCCACTCCTGCCGTCCTCTCACCTGGAGCTTCTGCTTTTCAGCTTGTGCTCGAGGCTTAGGGCTACTCTGGGTTGTGAGCAAAGGCAACACCTGGTGGCTCAGCATCCCTCAGTGTTTTGTTAGGCAGAGTCTTCTCTTCAGTGTTTATGTGTACACACAGCCCACAGCTCCTTAATTCCCATTACTAACACACAGCAAGCATCACCCTGGATCCTCTTCTTAGGGTTTCTGTTTTCCTTGTTCATACTTGGCCCACATATCCACACGCAATTTCGCTATTGTTCTCAACCGAAGTGCACATAATATGTTTAAACAAGACCCATAATCACATATACAAAGTGTCAGTTTTTGTAAGGAAAGGGATATGCACGAACTAGAAAGAAAAATAAGATTTTTAAAAAAGAATTTCAAACATACTCAAGCGCCACATATTTGTATTTCATGAATGATTCCTCTAGCCTGTCTAGGCAAGTAAGTTCATTGAGGGAATTTTTTTTTTTTTTGAGGCCAACAGAAGAGCTCACACTTGGATGGTGAAACAACTACAGTGAAGAGCACTGAATGATAAGCTACTTGCTTGAAACCCCTCTACAGCACGCAGGGGAACTGGCCTATGCAGCTGAGGAGATGACCCTCCCCCGTGTGTGGACCATACTCTTCAGTGTCCTCTCAGTCATCCTTCAACTGGGCATCAAACATTCGGAGCGAAGTGGAGAATTGTAGCGGGAGAGAAGAAGGGCCTTTCAAGTTTGCATCTGTTTTTCTTGATTGGTCGTTAACAAAAGAAGGCTAAGACCGTATTCTCCAAGGAGGACAGACATTTGGCACCAGCTGAAAGCTCTGCATTCCTGCCACAGCGCTGGTCATGCTTAAGCTATTCTGGAAGGCTTTTGTCTTGATTCCGGCACGGAGCCTTATGAGTCAGTAGGCAACAGTGAATAGATAGCGAGAAGGAGTGGGCTGAGTTTGCTGGCAAGATGCACCATCTTCCCAGCAGAGCTTGGGTCAGATGAGAGCCCCTTCAACTGCATCTCACATAGTCACAGAATGGAGGTAAGTAAAGGAAGGACCAGCCGTGTCTTATTAGAGAGCCTTACAATGCATATACTAGTTGGCGCCCAGCATCTGTTTCTACTGTTTTCCTGTGGTTTTCACTATAGTCAGCGCAGGGACATTAAAATCTACACCCCCTATCTCTTTTATTGTAACCAGTACAGAGAGCACTTTGGAGGCATCTCAAAAATTAATGTCCACATTATGGTCCTGAAAGCTCAGCTCTAGGTGAGTACGTGCAGAAATGAGATCAGCGCATCGGAAAGCCACCTGTGTTTTCATGTTTATTGCTGCACCATTGACAGCAGCCCACTGCTGGTGCACCTGGCTAGGGAATAGGAATACAGTGTATACACAAAAGAATGTCATTCATCCACACGAAATGCTGTTCCGTCATTTGTCCGGATGTGGTTGGAGATGGTGGATGGCTATGCAAAATAAGTCAGTCAGACAGGGGAACACAAATGGTGTGCATAGCTGCTAAAATAGAGTTGATCAGAACATAGACTGTGATTCTTAGCAACTGCAGACTTTGAGGGAAGAAAAACAAAGACCAGATAATGACTACCAAAGTACAGGTATATAGGAGGGATCTGTCCTAGTGTCAGTAACACAGGCTGATGGGTGTCTGTGGGCCATAAAGACTTCCTATGTAGCTTAGGAAGGAACAGACAAAGAAGCTGGATACTCTGGAAGAGAAAGTCATGATAAGACAACTAAGACCTGGAATCGGGGCTCCCCTCTAACTTTACAACACTGCGATGACACTGAGAACTCGCTTATGAAACTGTCCAACCTTTCTATCCATAATCTGTAAGATGTTCTAGGGTCCTTAGAAATGCATCCTTTGAATAAGTGTGTAATGGTTTGGGATTTACTCTGAGGAAGCTACTTTTTAAAACATGAAGACACCTTGAGACCAAATAACCCGTGATATCATATTTGATGTATGAAAATTATGTAATTTAAATATAAAAAGTACACCACTAAGGTGATGTGGTGACTTTTAAGGAATTTTATGAAGATACTAAAAATCATGTCAAAGGCATGGTACAGATCTGTACTATGAGACCTGTAGATGTGTGTGGCATAGACTAAACAAAACATGAAACATAAGTAAAAATATATAAAATATATTATACATTATATATGCAATAACTGTAAAATGATGTTAAAACATTTTCTAGAAAAACAATGCTCCATAACCTTATCTTTTTACTGAATCATGGAATTTGAGCTCTGAGGCAACACTTCAAATATCAAGTATGTCCTGGATAAAGGACACCACTGGGTAACGTGATGCCCAACCCACTAGACAGTACATGATTTCGTACCCGGTGAAGGAGGTGTCAATGGGGATCCTCCTGTGTTTAGGGCAGGCAGGTAGGTTCACTTATTCTCAAGTGAATCCAGCCTATTCTGACCCCCTACTAAGCTCCTAATTCCTTCCAACACCTTCAGTGACTCCCCAAATATGCTTGTGCTAAAGGCCTGGTCCCCTCTGTGGTGGATCTATTGAGAAGTGGTGAGAGCTTTAGACCGTGTCAGAGAGCATGCCCCCTCCCCCTCCTTCCAGTGGCTTTCCTTTTCTGTTTGGCATGAGTGTGCCCATACCCTCCCACCCTACCAGCCCAAAGCAACAGACCCAAACAGATCATGGGCTGGAACATCTTAAAACTAATCTGATATTTGGAGAGGTTATAGAAAGTTGAACTGCCTCACTTACGACAGGCTGAGATCATTTCTAATGCGTTAAGCAGTCATTTCATCAGCCAATGAAGACGGATTCAGAAATCCTGCCAGCATCCTACCTCCCATTACTAGAAGTATGAGAGAATAGTAACAACATCGTCTCTTTACACAGGCTCATATTCTGTTTCCATATTTTATCAGCACATATTAATGATTCATAATAACATGTTTCATTATGGCATGTTGACACATGTATGTGATATATTTTGCTCACATTTATATTTCCTCCCATTACCCTTTCTTTCCCCTCACAATCCTATTGATCCCAACTAGTCTCCTTACTATTCCCATATCTCTTTTCACAGCCTTTGTTTTCGTTTTTGTTTTTTTATGACCCAGACAGTTCATTAGGGTTGTTTATGAGGCTGTAAGTGAGGAGTTGTTTATAGGAACTTGGGCAACTTTAACAGCGCCCAAGTCCATATTTCTATGAGGCCTTCAAGATACTTCAAAAGGTAAAAGCACTTGCCTCATGCCCAAATTTCTGATCTCCCTGAGAAACCGACGTGATGGAAGGAGAGAACCAACTCTTGCAGGTGTCTTCTGACCTCCACTTCCGTGCCCACTCCCACATCACAATGAATAAATGAAATGTCACAATGTTTTTGTTTATTTTTCAAGACAAGGTTTCTCCATGTAGCCTTGGCTACCTTGGACTCACTTTGTAGATCACACAGACTGGCCTCAACATGCAAAGATCTGCCTGCCTCTGCAGCCCAGAGTGCTGAGTGCTGAGATTATAGCTGTGCGCCATGGCCCCTGGCTCACAATTAATTTTAATTTAAAAGAAAATATTTTGACTTTCCCATTAATTATCACCTGCATATAAAGCCCCAGGTAGAGGGGAGGTCTTTGAGGACCAATCCTGTACAGATCTTGTAGAGATTATCACAGATGCTATGAGATCAAGTGTGCATTGGCCTCATCTTACTCAAAAGTCATTATTCCGGAAAACTTCCCAGCTTACTTTATATCTTACCTTCTTCGCTCTTCTTCTGTGCTTTCTCTCTGAGCCTTGTAGAATTTATGTAGATGCCCACTTAGTGTGGGACATTCAACATAACCTTATATCCTGACTTTCCTTTGTCAACACCTTCATTTAGTCTGACGAACATCCTCCTGTCCCTTATATCACATTTGGAAGCTGTGGTTAGTTTGGTTAACACTCCATTTTTCTATATAAGAAGAGTAATGAACCACTCAAGCTATAGTTTTCCATGGCAGGTGAAAAGATAAATGGTGACACAAGGGTTTTCTTGATGCTAGGCATCCCTAGTACACAATGTTTGTTGTCAACCTGTCAATGAGCAATTAATCTCAGAGCATCATCTTTTAAAAGGTTTTTATAGTTTTTCAGAAACTCATGAAGGCCCAGGGATTTTGATGTAAGCCTTTGTGAAGAAGGAATTTAAGCTAAGTCTTAAGCAACTGTTAGAACACTGGGCACACCGAAAGAGGAGGAGTCAGAGAGTTGACGCAAACTAGCAGTCCAGCATGGAGGAACGAGCTTAGATGGAGTCCAGTGAAGACGCCGCATGAAATCATAGTAAGCAGAGGCTGCTGGGCATGGTTGCACAGCCCTGTAGTCCTAGTGCTCCGGAAGCAGAAGCAGGGGGAGTTCTGCAAGGTCAAGATCAGCCTGGTCTACCTCGTGAGTGTCAAGGCAGTGAGGACTACACAGAGAGAACTCTCGTCTCAAAAATATAAGAAGAAGCAGCTTTGTGTTTCAGGATTATTTTATCCTAGGAATTATTGTACAGAATTATAACAGAAGTATGATCAACTGTCTACCTCTGGTCTCTGGCGTTTCTCTGAGTCTAGGAAAAGCTAAAAGGCAATGCATGTGAATGGACCTAGCACAAGGATCCTGGGGTGCTTCATGCTTCCCTCTTCCAGCCTACCTTGTAAAATCCTGGGGGTAAAAAGCAGGAGACAATGTGTCCTGTGCAGGGCTGTGGTTCCCTCCTTGGCTGGTTTCCTTTTGACCTTTTGGGGTCTGGCTGTTACCAAGACTCCATTTGCATGGCCCACCATCCTCTCTCCTGACTTCCCACTCAGTGTTTCTACAGCAGATTAATGACAGCTAATAATATCTGATATATCTGGACATTGCCACATAATGAGTTGTGGTCCCACTGGGTCCCAGAAGTGTCACCACTAACAAATTCACCAGACCTGCATGTAATTAGCATGTAAAAGGAGTGATCCTACAGTAAATCTGTGGGGAAGATGGATAGCCCAGGAGAGGGAAAGGGAGGGGCGCCACCTCCATGTCACGCTTCACTAAATATATTTTGCTGGCAAGAACATTTTCCTGATAGCAAACTGTGGACAAGCCACCTTAACAGTCACATTTTTCCATACATGGCTGATAGGCAGAATTTCATTATGTCCCTGCTAATGTTTCCGTATTTCTGCAAAATGTCACCATATGTAAATCAAGAGAGGTTAGAGAGTCCCTTGCAGCTTTTCCTTAAAGATGCATGGTCCTCTCTTCACAGTGTGCCTGATGCTCACTTCAGCCCTTGAACCCAGTGAAGAGACCCACAGAAACTTTGCCTGCCCATTGCTGCTGCTAAGTGATGCTTGTGTTCAGTCTCAGACACTACCCAGAAAAGTACAAAGGAGGTGTGTAACACCAGGCACAAACTTAAAAGAGAAAAGAAATCCATAAACCACAGCACATCTAGTGTAATTACCAACTGGGAGACGAATTTCACACATAATACCGGACATTTAAACCCACATCGCAATTTTAGAATTTGTCTCACACCATCAGAGTAAAGATGAAAATGCCTCTCCTTACATTAAGCAGGGCATAAGAGCTTTTTGGCTGATCCTTCCAAACCAAGTTGGTATACAAATCCATGCTGGGCTAAGGCAAGCTCAGGGAAAGAAAAAATGAGAGCGATAGAGAGCTAGAACAAGAGTAAGAGTAAGAGAGGGAGAGGGGGAAAGGAGAAGGGAGGAGAGAGAGAGAGAGAGAGAGAGAGAGAGAGAGAGAGAGAGAGAGAGAGAACAACAAAACAAAACAGCAGGGAAAGAATAGGTAAATAAATCTTTAAGGGACACATTTCTAAGATTGAGGTCAATCATTTCCCTGCTAATATACTATTAAAATTGTGTGTATGCACACATGCACATGCGTTCATGCGTGTGAGCGTATTTGTGTGTCAGGGAAGTAGTGCAGTGAGAGTAAAGCCAGGTATCAGTCCCTTGTTTCACACCCTGCAATTCTCACGGTATCTCCAGTGATAGAAAGCACCGTCGCTCAAAGCCCACATTTGGGAGGACGGTCCCAGCTGCTCAGAACAATATCGGAAGCAATCAGACTTACACCCTGATAATTATCCTCCAAGATGATCGATAAGGACCCTTAAGGCATAGCCTTCTTTGCCCTTGGTTCTCTGTATTCAGGCTCTGCCCTTCGGTGACACTGAAATCCACCCTGGGTGACCTTCTGAGCCGTCACTGTCGGAACTTTGTTATGTCCATGCTGTTAGTTACATCAGTCATCACTTTCCTTTCCACTTTCACTTCCTGCCTACAGATTCCCAAATGCTCCTGGGCGCCAGATGTTCCTCCTGAACCCAAGACCTGTGAGTACTGTACCTAATGACCTCTCCTGGAAGCTTCCATGTCTTCCCAGTCCTCACGTGCCTACCAGTAAAGGTCCATGTCATCCACCCCAGCCTCCATTGCTAACTTGTCCTCCTGTGTTGAGAGCTGCGATGGCTTCGCAGACTATTGTTGGCCCAAAGCTGTTTTTTTTTTCTAGGTGCCATCTTCCCCCACATTCAAGTCCACTACACGATTAAATGTTTCTAGATATCTTTAACATTTATCCTTTCCTATAGGCATTTACTGACCTCTCTTTATGTTTCGTCCATATTACTGAGTATAGGCCACAACTCCCAAGTACAAACTTAAACCTTTATCCACCTTCTTTTACCAGAATGCTATTGCTAAAAATCTCAGATGTAGCTTGTTTCTTGACTCTAAGGCCTAAGGGGTTCCTGCTTGCTTAAATAATCATGTGTAAATTCTGTGAGAGAGAGAGAGAGAGAGAGAGAGAGAGAGAGAGAGAGAGAGAGAGAGAGAGAGAGAGAAGGGGAGATAAACCTGTTTTTTAGGATTCCAAGTGTGGGATTGGAACGGTCTCGTGAGAGAACAGGTGAGGTTGATCCACTAGAAGAGCAACCACCTCATGCAGGAGCCTAATTGTTGCCAGCTGAAAAGATCCCGTGAACAGACTCTGGGAGGAGAGATATAAATGAGCCCAGAACTGGAGGCGGGGCCTTTTGGAGACTTGGGATAGTTTTGGCTGTTCATAGCTACACTCTAAGACGCTCCTAGAGAGAACCACTTGAGGGAAGGCTTCAGGGCTCCGGCTCCTGCTGAGGTTCTGGGTTCTGGTTACTCTACGTTCCAGCAGAAGAAATCCTGCTGATTGTGCCAGGAAAATCGTTCCTTGGAACTGGTATCCTTACGGTTTTGTTATTGTGTCTATTCATCCTCATTTTCTATTGTTTTGGTTAGTCGGGATATAAGTGACATTTTAGTGTCTATTTTAGGAAAGGGTCTCGTTAGGTTTCTCAGGCTGCCCTCAATTCACTGGAGCTCCTATGGGCCCAGAACTAATGGTCCTCCTGCCTCTGCCTCCTCAGTACCTGAGATTATAAGCTTGTGTCACTAAGCCCCAATCAGAAGTCTCTGTCTGCGTCTCATGGTTTCTATTCTTTCTTAGGCAAGCAGGAATGTCTTAGAAAGTGATAGAGTATGTCCTTCTTACACCTTCACTTGGTTCTCCTAGAATATGTATGTCTCAGCACAGACAGATTCTATGACAAAGAGTTCCAGATGGACCACTATGTTTGAGCACCTGTTAGTGAGGCTGACTGCCCTCGTCAGGCTCCTCTGCGTCTTAAGCACACTGTCAGGAAATATGCCAAGTGGTCTCTTCCACTGGGTTAGGTCCCTAGCCCTCTTTTTAGTGTCTACTTTAAGATAGGGCCTCATTACATTTTTCAGATGGCCCTTGAATTTTCTGGAGCTCCTATGGGCCTAGAACTTGTGGTTCTCCCTGCCCCTTGTGGCTTATACAGATGTGATCCTTGGTTCCTTATAGTAATGAGTGATAACCCTGATACCCAAAACAATGAAAACCAATAGTACAAAAGTACAAAGAATTCTTATAGCAGAAAGATCAGGAGAAAATTGAGACCAGGAAGTATTTCTTCTTGTACCTTCTACCCAGAAAGAGAAGCGAAAGAGAAGAAACCGGGGTACTTTCTTATGTTCCCTTCAACAGCATGCCACTTAGAAACATAACCTTCTTCCAGTAGGCGCTGCCTTTTGAGGTTTCCATTATCTGGTATTGCCAAGGTGGAAACCATGTCTTTCCACGTGGGCCTTTGGAAGACCCAAAGTGTAGCAGTACACAGTGAGCAAGCACCCCCATGGCTAATGGCACTTGAAATTCATTGTTATTGCACCCCCCATGACATATGAAGTTTTTCTTGAGCTAAATCCTATAATCTCCTCAGCTGTTTAAAGCATGCTCCTTATCTTGTTAGAAAGGTAAGTTCATTGTGACTTTTATTTATCAGGGTCTCTGCTAAAGACACACAGCTAGACAGTGTCAGAAATGGATTAGCACGCAGGAGCTCTGCATTCTAGTGTCTGTGTTCTCACCCCCTTTACCAGCGGTCCTCAGCTCCTTCTGACTCAACACTTTTAAAAACAGACAAGTTTTCTGGCTTCACCACCCTGAAATGACAACTTGGAGCAACAGAAACTATAAATAGCGATCTTTATATTCATAGATTAGTGCACCTCCCAACCCTCATCAGATAATCTTCTATTTCCAGTAGATGGCTAATAATATAGAGACCCACAACCAGTTAATGTACAGAGAAAGAGTCTGCAGAGTACTCAACCCTCAATATAACACCTGCACCATACCCCTTCCTCCCAAGACCCAGGGATCACAGCGGGAGAAGGAGTGGGAAGATTATAAAGAGTCAGAGATAGTGGGTGGCAATAGCAAAGTCGTGTTTTCTCACCAGGAAAGGGCTGCTGCATGCACAACCTCACAGCAGCTGTGGCTGCATGTGCAAGCCCCGGGCAAGATCAAGGCGGACATAGTCCAAGCCTGGATGAGAGTGGGAGCCACGGTCCCAGCCCTAGCTGAGAAGCTATTGGCAATTGATGGCTACTGAGAGACAGGGAGCTAGCTTTCAATTGATGGACACTGAGAGAGAGGGAGTTAGTTCTCTTCCCTCTTGCAGACTCCCGAGAGGCTACCCATGCCCTAGTGAATGGTCCTATACCCAGGACATTCAGACAGCACTAAGTGGACTCAGGGGAATTAAAAAAAAAAAAAAGAAAGAAAGAAAGAAAAAGAAAAAGAGAAACAGAGAAGAAGAACATGTGAAACATGAAGTTAGAGAGGGGCATTGGGTGGGGGTGGGTAGGGAAGGGGCCAGAAGGGAGGAAGTGGGAGGGTGATTTGACAATTTACTTTTTAAATATGAAAACTAAAGATTTTTTAACTTATTCATATTTCATCTCAGTGGTTATCCCATCCCTTGTATCCTCCCATTCCTCCCCCCCCCCATTTTCCCCTTACTCCCCTCTCCTATGACTGTGACTGAGGAGGACTTCCTCCCTCTTTATATGCTCATAGGGTATCAAGTCTCTTCTTAGTACCCTGCTATCCTTCCTCTGAGTGCCACCGGGTCTCCTTATCCAGGGGTCGTGGTCAATTATGAGGCACCAGAGTACGTGTGAAAGTCATACCTCACTCTCCACTCAACTGTGGAGAATGGCCTGTCCATTGGCTAGATCTGGGTAGGGGTTTGACGTTTACGGCCTGTATTGTCCTTGGCTGGTGCCATAGTTTGAGTGGGACCCCTGAGCCCAAATCTGTCTATCATAATGTTCTTCTTGTAGGTTTCTAGGACCCTCTGGATCCTTCTACTTTGCCATTCTCCCATGCTTCTCTCATCTAGAGCCCCAATAGGATGTCCTCCCCTCTGTCCCAGTTTCCTGGTGAGTGAAGACTTTCATGGGATATGCCCCTAGGGCTAGTATGCTGATATAAGTGAGTATATACCATTTGAGTCTTTCTGCTTCTGGGTTAACTCACTCATTATGATCATTTCTAGTTCAATCCATTTGTCCACAAATTTTGGGAATTCCTTGTTTTTAATAGCTGAGTAGTATTCCATAGTGTAAATGTACCACAGTTTCTTTATACATTCTTCTACTGAGGAACACTTAGGCTGTTTCCCTGATCTAGCTATTATGAATAAGGCCACTATAGATGTGTAAGATGGAATCTCAGAGTTGTTTTGATTTGCATTTCTCTGATGACTAAAGATGTTGAGCATTTCTAATGGACACTAGCCCAAGGGGCATGTCTCATGAAAGTCTTCACTTACCAAGAATGTGGGGTAGAGGTGAGGACATCCTATTGGGACTCTTGGTGAGAGAAATATAGGAGATAGGGAAATAGATGGATCCAGAGGGTCCTAGAAACCTACAAAAAAAACCCCCACTATGATGAGCAGATATGGGCCCAGCGGTTCTGCTAGATCTATGGCACCAACCAAGGACAATATATGCAGTCATCAACAAACCCCTTCCCAGATCTAGCCAAGGAACAGGACATTCTTTACAGTTAAGTGGATACTGAGGACTATCTTTCACACAAACTCTGGTTCCCCATTTTGGCCATGTCCCCTTAATGGGGAGGCCCAATGGCACTCGGAGGAAGGATAGCAGAGACTTGATACCCTAGCATTATAATCAGGGGCAGGAGGTCTCCTCAGTCAAAGTCATAGGGAAGGGGAATGGGGTGAAAGCAGGAGGAAGGGAGGAATGGGAGGATGCACGGGGTGGGATAGCAATTAAGATGTAATATGAATGATTTTATTTTTCAATAAAAGAATAAATACATACAAAAAACTGAGCAAAAATGGTAATGACAAATGGGCTCGCTAGGTCCGACCTCTAGCTGAAGAGCCATAGATTGATGTCTGTTGGTGCAGTCAGTTCCTCAGAGGTGGGTCTTAAGACAAGCTGCTTACACCTACTGGTCAGCCTCATATCTACGTGCACACAGGCAGCACTATTTAGAATCAGTGGGTTATATAAAAGAAAGAGAGGACAAGGAAGAGACAGCGACAGACAGACAGACAGACAGAGAGACAGATACAAAGAGACAGACAGAGAGACAGAGAGAGACAGACAGACAGAGACAGAGAGACAAAGAGAGAGACAAAGGGATAAAAAAAGACAGACAGAGAGACAGAGAAAGAGGAAAGGAAGAAGGAATTTAAAAAGTTGGGGGGGGGAGGTGTCCCAGAAGTAAGGAGAGTTGGAGGTAGATATGATCAAGATTTATTGAATCCATTTATTAGAAAACACACTTAAAATATTTTAAATGTTTTGTTCCTCAGGTGTTCCTGAAGTTGGGATGTGGCTCAGGTTTGTTTCACAGGCATGGATTTTCATAAGGGCTCATAAGGAGAGACTGAGCCACATTCTACAGTGACATCTGTGCCCTACATTTCTGCCCCCTTAACGTTTCCATTCTTTCCATTTTCCTCACAATAACCAACTGCTTAGCAAGTGTCCTAAACATCCTAAGGGGCAGGAGGTCTCCATAGTCACTCTCTTGTATACTCTGAGAGCATGTGTTCTGTTTAAACAAGAGACAATGCTTATTTAAAGCTTATTTCCTATGAACAAAACACAAACTTGTGGCACCCTATGCAATGTTCACCATAGTACAGATAGACCTAGCAAAGACTTAAGTTTAACTGTAAATTCCACAAGGTGGAGTGAATCTCTCTCTCAAGGGGACATGGCTCAGTTGGTATAGTGTTGTATCACAAGTGTGAGGACGTGAGTTCCACCCTCATGATCTATGTAAGAAAGCCAAGCATGATGGTATCAGGAGGCGGAGAAGGGAAGATCCTAGGGACTAGCTAGCCAGCCAGCCTCGACTACCTGGTGAGCTCCAGGCCGATGACAGACCCTGTCCTGAAAATATCAGAGATTAGTAGGTAGGTCCTGAAGAACAAATGACACCAGAGCCTAGTTAGTGTCTGGCTTCTACTAGTACATGCACATATGTGTTCACACACACACACACACACACACACACACACACACAACACACACACACACACACACTGAAGCTCTCATTCAGAGACCGTGATCATCCCATCTGGTCCCAATAAACATCTTGCTACCATGTGATCATTCTTCTCTCCTCTGCATACCCTTCCCTGTCTCTGCAACCACTGTCTTATTTTCTATTTTGTGAAGAATGTTTTAGCATCTACATACAAGTGAGAAAAAAATCAGATTTTCTTTTCTCTACCTGTCTTGTTTTATATAACATAATGAGCTCCAATTCTACCCTTATTATGAAAAGGACAGAATCTTATTCTCTTTTTTTAAAATAGGTGAATACTATTCTTTATCTTTATCTACCATGTTCTTTATCTACCAGTGGACATATTCTTTGGTTGATTCGGTTCCTCAGCTTCTATGCATGTGCTGCTGTGAGGGTGTGGACCTCATCCACATGCTGATTTCATTGTTTTTAGACATATAATAAGGACTGGTTTTTTATGTTTGGTTACAGTTCTGTTTCTAGAAATTGAGGAGTCTCCACCGATGGTTGTATTTATTTCTATTGCTATGGTCAGTACAGAATAGTCTTTCCCTCTCTACACCTTTGGCTTGTGTGTTCCTTCCCCCAGCCCCTTTTTATGACTGTTTCAAGATGAGATGATATTTGACTATGGATTTGATGATTATTTTCATGATTATTGGTGATGCTGACATTTTCTCATATGGTTATTGGCTATTTGTATGTCTTCTTTTGAGAAACATCTGTGAATTTGCTGTACCCATGTCCTTTAGCAAATGAGTCAATTGCGCATATCTTTTCCCTTTGAGTGAATTGTGTCTTAGTTCTGCCCATTAATTTCCTCTCTATACAGAGCACTTCGGATTGAGGTCACTCCATTTGTCCAGTTTGTTTTTGATGTTGGTTATATGGAAGAGGTTAAAACCCTTCTCTAGACTGATTTACTTAAACTAAAAAATCATCAGTTGTATGTGAATTATGGATTTATTTCACCAAAGATAAACAGAAGGAAAAAAGTTTTCCAGTGATAAAATTCACAACTAGTAAGAAGGAAGATACTTGGTAGCCATCACTAGCTTGCAACTGCCTGTTCGCCACCTTTGAGGGAACGGGTAACCTAAGATGAAGTTTGTAGTTGGAACCCAAAATTGTAACACGGCCAAATTTTAGGATTTTGAAAACTATAGTTATAAGGATTTTAGAAATAATAATAAAAAACATCTCATAGAAAATACTGACATCATTCAGATTCCAAATTATATATAACCAATGATTTAAAAAGACACGTATCCATAAGAAAAATCAAAGTGTAAAACAATGGGTGAGGATGTATATTTCCACAGCAATGGGGAAGATTCAGTCTTTTCAGCGTCTACTGTGATCTCTTCTCTGTTCACACTTTCAAACTGGCTTACAGCCCAGAGGAAGGTTCACAGTTGACGTTTCATACCAGAAAGATGGCTTAATTAAGGTCATTATTTGTCCTACAGAATACAACACAACAGAACCAGGGCAGGACTCTGACCATTAACCCAAAATCTGTACTCAAAAGAAGTTAGATGGTGGGAAAACATCTCTCTACACTGTCTTATTTTTAATGGGATTTTCTTTTCTTTTCTTTTTTCACTTTTTAAAATGACAGTTTATGTTGTGCAAAAACTATGTAAGTATCCTATAACTAGCTTTAACTGGTAGGTTCTTTAGTGAAAGTGGGACTTTGTCCTTTAGGATGGGGTCATGGGAGAAATATATTCTCATTAACTCTTGGTAAAAAGCGGAATTGAAAGACAAAAGCAAGGAAACTAACATGGCCTAAGTCCATGTGATATGTGCAGGAAAATGCCACATGGCCAGCTGCTGTTTGCTGCTCTGGCCATGATCATGGTCACACAGGAGCCATACAGTTGTTCTTGTTTCATTCCAGAACTTTCTTGTGCTTAGGCAGTTATTGCCGATTTCTTCCAAATTGAAAAAGAATCCTCTCTGTTATCAAACAAAGATCCTTTAACAAATCCCTTTATGCTCAAGAGAAAACTCGTGGGAAAATTATGCATTAAGAAGTGTAACTTGCATTCTACAGACATCGTGACTCTCTGATTGTCAGATTTCTCAGAATTTTGCAAGAAGCAAATTCTTTCGGGGGAAAAAAACCCCTCAGGATGGCTCTGCCATCACATGGGCCTTAAAATATAAATGCACACAAAGTGGGTCTTTCTTCTGGCAAAAGGAATCAATGGGTAGAAATATAGTTGGAATGTGACCTCACAGTGAAGACATCTTCCTTTTTATCTCCAGTTTGTGATTTATTTTTTTTTTTTTTGTAAACAGAAAGCATCACTTCACAAAAGGAAGCCACTGGCATTACAAGGAAGAGGAAATTCATCAAAATGAATTAAACTAGTTTCATGTGCTTTAACTCTCACACTTTTGTTTTTTCCTCTTGAAGTACACAGTCTTTGTTTATAGCTGTTGCACAGAAGGGAGAAAAAGAATGAGTGCTTCGTGCGCATGAGCGATCCATCATATAATTACCTGGAGGAATTAAAATGATACACACTGTAGTAAGGCAAACGGAATGTTGAGTAATTATTCAGGAAATCTGATTGGCCAAGGTACAGGGAAGCATTCCTCACACATTCCAGTGTTAGAGATTTGCTACCCACAGGGATGTGAAAAACTTGCCTGTTGAACCCCCCATGGGGGGTCCCTGCATTTCTCCTCACTTCCTCATGTTCTTGCTCTGCATAAAGCAACTGAGGTGACAGGAAGCATGCATCACCAAAGCACCCGTGGGAGGGGATCACTGCTCCCACTAATAAGAACAAATGGAACCCTGGCATCCATAAACAAAGCAGGGGTAGCTTTCAGAGCCTTCCCTCAGCTTTTAAAATTAACTATTAGTTATTAGGGCATGTTCTTGGGATTAATCACCAGCTACTTTGATATGAACAAAGTTTATCCAATCATTACTCACAAAACATTTCTCTGTCATTGATGAACAAACTAAAGTGTGACTGAAAGGTTCCTCTCCAAGGACCCACTACAAAGACACAATTCTTACCACAGAATTAGAAAATAAAAAGAAAATTGAAACAAAACAGGGAAGGATCTCAGCCTCTTGGGGGTATTTTTTTAGTCAGAAGTTAAGCATAATTTTGCATAAACTCTTTATTAAGAAACTTACAGAGTTTGGAAGTAACTACAATCCCAACACTTTATGAAGAGTGGCTTAGTAGCAGGCATAAAACCAGGACCTTCTGCTTTACTAGTTGGTAGACGGTGTCCAGAGAAACAACGGTGTCCTGTTACTCTTTTTTTTGACTATTTAGTCACTGGTAGACTTCAGTTATCACCTAGAAGATGTGCACGCACATTTTTGATTCATTAAATCAGAGGCATAGTGAAAGACCAATGTTAATTTCAAATTAAATTAAGTATGAATTTTAATGAGGATATTCCATATTAGGTGAAATGACATCAGACATAATGATTAAGGGCTGGTATTTCTAAGTGGTAATTGCACTACTTAGTTTTTCTAGTTAGAAGCATTTTTACCAGTGAAGCTACCGAGGTATTCTATGTAAGTTCTCATGTGTATTTATTGCATGTTAAAGAAGGAAGATTGACATTCTTTCTTTGTTAGGCTATTGGAATAAGTATTTTGGGTGTTGGGAGTATCTAAGATAAAACAGTGATATACAGGAATTCATTTTGGAATTGATCATTTTCCTCAAACACTATAAATTTTTTTCACACTGGGATTTTTCTTTTTGAGAGAAAGCATTTTGATTCTGATACAAGTTTGTGCAGGAAGCCAAGCACTAGTAAGAACACTGGCTGAGATGAGGTCGTGAGCTGGCTTGGCTTCCATGTACTGTTCTTAGAAATAATATTTCTTAAGAGGATTTTTAAATGAGTAAGGATAGGTGTGTGCATATGTGTCTGTGCACGATATGTGTCCTAGTGCCTTCAAAGTCCAGAAGACTTATCTTTTAGAACTGGAGTTACAGGTGGTTGTGAGGCACCCAATGGGTTTGGGAAATGGACTTTCTGTGACTTATGCAAGATTATCAGGTGCTCTTAACTGCTGAGCCATCTCTCTAGTGCCCTGGATGTTACATATTCACTTTTATGTGTATGTGTATGTGTATGTGTGCTTGTGTGCCTGAGTATATCTATATATGCTACATGTGCACATGTGCCCATGGGGTCCAGAAAAAGGCATCATCAGATCCTTCTGATCTAGAGTTACAGGCAGTTATAAGCTGCCTGATGTGGATGCTACAAACTAAGCTCAGGTCTTCTGCAAGAGCATAAGGCTTTCTTAACCATTGAGTCACCTCTCTAAAGACCCTAAAGATAACACTTTTTAAAAATGTGCCACTTACTGCTTTTTTCATTGTCCAGGATTAGAACATTCGAGTGGGAAAAAAAACTTAGACATACTCTTGTGGCCTCAGGAAAAGGATGGTAAAGAAACAAATTTTCTAGCAAAGCCCAGGGACCAAGGTCACTGATCATTTGCTACTTGGGCAGGCTTCTTTATTTCATTTATTAGTTTTTCAAAAAGCCATTAATTGAAATGAAAGTTAAAAGTGGCTGACAATAGTAGCTTGGATTTGTCCTTAAGCTTTTCTACCATGTAATTTCAAATATTCTCATTCCCATCTTTCTGAAAAGGAAACGAGAAGAACTTAAAATCTCGGATCTAATCCAGGAAAAGATTATTAGGCCCAGAGCGCAAACCAGCTGAGTTCTTTCCCTGGCATCTCACCAGACCAAGCTCCTTCTCTGGCCTTCAGCAAGATACCAGCACAGGACACAAGTTTTACAGACCCTCTTCAAACCCTACATCTTCCTGGAAATGTAGAAGAACGGGAAGATTGAATCACAAACGTTTAAACAGGATAAAAACCATTCACCTTCTTATTTGTGAAGAAAATTGAAATTCGTCCATTGGAAAGGTGGTATGAGACAAAAACAACAAATTCAAGGTGGACAAACAAGTTGAGAAGAAGTGAGCAGCTGCTCCATTGCAGCTAACGGGTCGGTCAGGTTCTTTGCTTCATTTTCATTTGCTTTCGATCCAAGGATCCGTCTCCACCTAACTTCCAAGAGAGTGGTGTCTTTGTCTTCTTCACTGGTGCCTCTCTAACATTTCCTATCCTCAGCTGGCTGCCATGATTTTTTTTATAGCTCAATTGTACTATTGTAACAAAACACCACTGGCAGGGTGCTATGAGCTGAGATAATAGATGGCTGGCCGCTATTCAGCCTGGGACCACCAAGACAAGTGAAGACTTTACTGTTTAGTGAGGGCACATTTCCTGGTCCATAGATGGCAACTTTTCCTGGGTCCTCACCTGATAGAAGAGTCAGACTGGTTTTGGGGAGGGCACCAGTCCAGTTCAGTAGGGCTTGGCTTCACCCTTGCATCCTGATTGCCTCCTAATGATCTCATCTTCTAATTCTACCAAACAGAAAATGGGGACAAGGACAATGTACAAGCATTCCAACCATAGCATCTTAATTCTCTATGTCATGTATGCTTTGTGCTTTTGCATACTTGGTAGTCGGCCCTGGATCCACGTAGGATTTCTCATCCACAAGCTCAGGCACCCTTAGTGAACACTTCCTGGCTTGCATGTGCAACATGCGACCTCCCTAAAGTATAGGTCTTGCTGTGCCATGAGGATTCGTTCCTTACACAGAACAGTGTAGAGAAAACTTGAGTCTGCCTCAAGTTCAGGAGGAGAGCTTCTTAACCCTGATGGTTTGCCCTGCACTTTACAGTTCCAAAATCAATAGGTCTGTGAGGAGACCTAAAAACTTCCATTTCTAACAGGTTTCCTAGTGGTGCCGATGGTTCCAACGCTGTCACTAGAGAACTATTCACCATGAAAAATGCAGCCTAGTCCCCAACTTTATTTTAAACCTCAAGATTTGGCTATCACTAAGTCAGTTCATAACCAACATAGTAGAACCTAAGGGTGTACACTATTTTTGTGAGAGAAGAGTAGGGGTGGTTCTGTCATTCAAGTTAAGAGTATAGTTTCTTTTTCACTAAGAGAGTTTCTGAGGCAAGTGTCTGGCTCTGAGGCCTGAACCCTGCCCCCAGCCCCAAAGGCCTGCAGGACCTCGGACACATGTGCACTATGCTGGAGCTTTCTCATTTGTCCTCAAGGGATGAGGATGCGCCAGCTCAGAAAAGGAGTCTAGCACCTTTGCAGGCATTCAGTCAGCTGCCATTATTTATATTTGTGTTGCCCTTCTGCTGCCAAGCCTTGAAGAATTTGCCTTCAGAATTCTTAGTTCTAATTCTTACCATAATTCGGAAGCTGTTCTGTGCCCAGTGTGCTGGGGGAAACCATGTGAGAGCTGGCTCATAGTTGCCAGTTTGACGCCATCTTGAAACCAATGGGAAGAGAATTTCAGTGGGGTAGAGGAGGCATTTCCTGAAGCAGAGTTGTCTGTGGGCATTTCTGTAGCGGACTGTCACAGTTAGACAAACTGATCTGGAAAGAGCCCGTCCACTGTTGGCAGTGACATTCCCAGGGTTTGGGTCCTGGTCTGTAAGAGCAGGGAAGTGAGCTGAGTGGGTGAGCTGACCTCATTTATTCTGCCTGCCCTTGACTGTGGATGTGACAGTTGCTGCCTTGATTTCCTCATAATAATGAGGTGTGATCTGGAAATATGAGCCTTATAAATCCCTTCTCCCTTCAGGCTCCCTTTATCATCATGTTTTATCATAGCAACTGGAAAGGAAACTAAGATAGAAATCACATAGAAATTTAAACTGCACCTGATTTATTTGGTTTTAAAGACGTCTTTTTTCATTAATGGTAGTGGCCTTGTTAAATCTGTGAACACACCACTGTCTTGCTTCTTTACTCCTCATAACTGCTACACTGAGAGAATATTCAACAGGATTCTGGCCTTTTTCCTATGGTGTTCGGGTTTAAACCCAGGGACTAGACAAGAACCTTGACGTTGAGTTGTCTCCAACCCCAAGACTACTCCACTGAAAGTCCTTGATTTGGGGGAGTTCCTGGTTTATCCCCTGCTGTGTCCTGCCAACCTCTCCATTACAACCTGCCTTCATTCAGCCTTAGGGGGTCTTTCTGGCGGGTGCTCCCATGGAAACCTAGGTTCACCCAGGGTGATTGAGTCATGATTCTGCTTAGCATCAATTTTTCAAAGGCATGAAGAATTTAAGTACTAAATAATGATTAAAATAATTTACTGTCAAACTTTGCATAGTGTTTGCCTAGCATTCACCATTTGAATTTTGATAATTTGGGATAAAATTACTATTACAATGAAAAAAAGTCTAGATTGTGTTAAATAATTTATCATGGCCCTGCCAAGGCTGATTTAGTCCATTCTGATTCGGCCATCATGTCAATGATAGTTTAAATTTCCTTTTCTCAATTTAAGTGCAGAAGAATGGACTAAAATGGAAAAAAAAAGTGAAGCTGGTTCCACCAAAAGCAATCTCTGCTTCTCTTGCTGTTTAAAATTAATACCTGGTAAAAGTAAAAGTACAAATTATTTTCCATAATTTTTGGTTCTGCTCTCAGTGTTTCTTTTTTGTGTTGCTTGGGATCCTGAAATGACTTGAGTCTTCAATCTTACAAATTATGAAAAATCTTCTAAATGGATACTACTTCCCTCCCTTTAAAGCATTAACATATGATTCTTTCATATTCACTGAGTTTTAGATACTTTTAAAATCAAATTGAGGACTGCTTTTTCCCCCCAAAGAGTTACCTCACAGGACACTTCTCTAGTAACATTTTTAAAAAACCTCTTTTTCTGAGTTTCTACTTGTAATTCTAATTTGAAGTTTTGGAGGGACTCAGATTTCTTTATCGGGACATGTATTTCTGGCTGTAGGGATACACAAGATGCATATCACTAAGAATTTGGCTTCCTTAAGTATTCGATTACTTCCCAAGGACACATTTCTGAGTCACCATTTCCACCTCCTTCACAGCAAGCAGCTTGGAGGACACAGCCAATGGAACCCACACACGGAACTTTTGCATTCTGTAAAGAATAATATATAGTATTTTATATGGCAATTAGGTAAAACAAATATGCTACAATTTGTAATTATCATAGCTATTACCATTATTTCTAATGAATCCATTCTTGAATTAAGGTTCTATTTGGTTTATTCACAGTACTGTTAAGACTGTTATAAAAAATGAGCAAAGCTCTCAGCCATTTATAATGAAAGCTGAATGACTAAACAGACCTCCATTTTTTTATTTGCATTAATGAGTTCATCCCCAAATATATATGCAATAATATATAAAATTAAGTTATAAATGTAGGGATGTGCTCCAAGTTAGCATGAAAATCTGCATGCAAATGCATAATAATCACAAATCTACAATATTACAATATTAAAAAATACCCACAATTAAATTATCATGTGGAAATAATCATAATGTTATTGGAAACTCAATTATTGTGGCAGGCCTTGTCGGGGAATTAGCAGAGTATGGCAAAGACAAGTCAGACCTGAATTCATCAAATATATATTATCACAATATTACATGTTCACTTCGATTCCATGCAAAGACAAACATCCTCTCTCACTAGTATCTGCTCGATGCATTTGTATTATTCATGAACAACTCTGTGATGTATTATACATACAAAACTGATTGTACGCTTCTTGCCGCAGGCCCTGATGCAGAGACACAGAATTAATTTTATTATATACACATGCATGATAATTGGGAAGGATTCGGTCAAATACCAAACCGCTCCCGCGCTCCATTATTCCGCTGTCCAAAATAGGAAAGAAGCCGGAAAGGGGTCTAAGGTCAAAAGCCGTTTCTCTTCATGGCAGTGGAGTTCTTTGTCGTCTAATATAGAAAGTTCTAGGGTATAAATGAGCCCCAAACTGGCAAGTACATTCCAAACAATGCTATTTACTAAAACAAGCACTTAAGTTCAGTTTACCGATGCACTCAGAACGTCAGTCCGAGCGGCATCACAGTCAGGGGTGTGTGGGACTCTCGGTTCTCGTCACTCTGTGTATGGCAGCTATGGTAGTGAGGGCTGACTGAACTCTTCTGTCAGTCACTACAGCTAAGCAGGGGTAAATGCAACAGCTTGCAAGGGGGAAGGCTGCCAAGTCTAGGTTTCATCGCTTCCACCCTCCCGTTTCATCACTTCCGCCCCCATGACTCATATGGCTTGTTCTCTTTGATGATTTTTTTTCCCTTCATCTTTCCGTTCCCATGCCTTGTAGAGTGCTTTCCACATAGGATAAAATAAACACTTGTTTTGTGAGTTTAAGACATTAGTCTGGCCTTGCTTTCTGTCACAGTCATCTGATTTTCATCTTGGTTTATACCAGCACTAAGTGATAGAAAAAAGAAAAAAGAAAAAAAAGTGAAGCACAAAGTTTCCTGGAGCTTAAGTTAAAACACAGACTAGAGAGAGAGAGATTCAATTACTTTTAATAATTTTCTCTTTAAGCCCATATGTCCACATGCTCACATCTTCAACCCACGCTTCATGTGAAAAATGTAAATGAGGTAATTCAGTGTCCACTTAGTCTCCGTTGTTTGTTTGTTGTTTTTATGTACATGCTTATCTCACTTAGTGCCCCGTCAGAGGACACCCCCACTCAGACTTTATCATTTGCTCCCCTGGGAGTTTGAATAGCGTGACTTCCGGGTCACAAGATCTTCATATACACGGACTGGATTAAAATGTCCATGGAAGGACGTGCGCTGTAAAAGAAGTCAAACATAATCTGAGTCTGACAGCTTCGGGGACTCACTCGCACCTCTACTTAATGCATCGCATCTCAGCTCACACATCCTAATTCATAGAATGATAGAACGCTATCTCTTAGGCCAGCGAGGAGAGCTAGATTCGATGCATTGTGCTTTAGGACAGTGCCTGACATGTATTAGACGGTCAATAAAAATTTTCTCAAACATGTATTTTATTTTTAAGTTGGTACACACATATGCGTTCTCTGTGTGTTTGGGTATAAGAAAAACTAGAAGACCATTGGCTGCCCTGAAGCCGGAGTGACAAGCAGCTGTGACCTGCTCAATCTGAAGCCAACAAGGGTGTGTTTTCTGTCTCTCCACCCAGAGCCACACCTAGAGAATAGGTGGGATTGACCGAATTAGGAAATCTGACTTTTAATAGCTGTGACTATGAAGGATTTCTTGGAAATGCTGACAGGAAAGTTCAAATGCCAAGAATTTATGCAAACTATCTTTAAATGCTGTGTTAAAATTAGGCTGGTGAATAACTTTTCTCATCCTCTCCAGTGTCAAACCTTAAAGAAAGGAGGGAACCTTTTCTCTTCAAATACTTGGCTCCAACATTACATTTAAAAAAAATGGAGAAATTGACAAATACATGTAGAGGAGAGGATGAAAGTACACAGGTGAGCTTTGCAACATGTTGGAAATCATCAGTGCAACATTGTAAAGGAAAAACCAGGCGTGTGCTCTCTGGACTTCATGGTGGGGTGTGTAGAGCCTTCACAACAGGTTCTAAAGCTCTATTGACACAAAGAAACTTTCTATCAAGCAGCAAGTTCATAGTGGCAGAGATGTGGCTGTGGATTAAGTGGGAGGAGTTCTTAGTCCCCTCCATTCCCTGGCTCTGGAATTTATCTGCACCTTAGGTGTTTTTTGTTTTTTTTCTCTACCACTCTAGCTTTCCCCAAACTTCCAAAATTTGATGTGTAAGAAGACCTTGTGACTTTGTGTGTGTGTGTGTGTGTGTGTGTGTGTGTGTGTGTGTTTTAAAGTTTTCTCTTAGTCTTATAACCTAGTGATTTTTCCCAATGAAGACTATGTCTCCTTTCTAAACATTTTGGTATTATGAAGAAGTTCCTTTCAGGCCAGCCTTGAGTGGTTTGAGGTGCTTTATTAGTCCCAGACTCCTAGCTATCCGTTGGAGAGGACACACCTCAAGTGGCAAAGCACAGATTCCTGTCTGACGAGAAGACTTTGATGGAGCGTTTACATACACTTGAATTACGGTGATGTATTTACATGTATCTGAACGGTAGCTCTAGACACGGTGCCTAGAATAAAGCTACATGTTGAGAAGTGGACCATGTTATCTAAACACAAGTTGGTAGGAATGCTTGAGAGATGTCCTGTTTTCCTACATGAAATCACCTGCTCTCTGTGTGCCGGGTGTTTTGCTTAGTTGATTATTATTGTTGTTGTTGCTCTTGTTTATTTGGTTCTTGTGCCTTCCACGTACCATATTAGTTGTACACCACTTCACCGAAAGAAAGGCTTAAGGCGAAAAGTAGTTCCGGTTAGGGTTTTTAGCTTTCCAGATGTTGGCATGTTTGTGTACGTCCTAGGAGATATTCAGGAGGGCAAATCTAAAGATGAATTTTATTTCATGCTTCATCTTCATGGGTGTCTTAAAGATCTAGCCTCTGGGTAATTACATAGAGTCTTTTAAATAAGCTTGGACATGACCTTTCACAGAGGTGGAATTTTCCTCTTAGTTTCATTAGCAGTGCTTAAAAAGTTTCTGATCTTGGAGCATGGTGGCTTTCATAATTTTGGATTAGGAATAATCAGCCTGTGTACAGCACTTTGGATCTGAAATATATGTACCTATTCATATATATGCTTATATCCTCACAGGTGACTATCACATACATGTTACATGTAAGAGACTAACAGTCATTGATCACAAAACCCATAATGATTTAAAAAAAAAGAAAAGAAAAACAAATCTGCAATGAAATTTTGCTTTTGGCAGAGATTTTTTCCTTTACTTTTAGTCAAGCTCAGTATTGTTTATGAGATATAATATGAGAAACCACAACTATGGATCAAATACAGGTAAAAACAATTTAACAGTGGCTTGTGTTTAATGATATGTATCTAAAATATTATTATAAGATTTGAGAAAATTAATGGAAGATTTTTTTTACAGATTTTTTGTAGCCCATGTCCCTGTTATACTCTCTCTAGGTACGCACCACTGTACATTAGCACATGGCTGGTTATAAGCTTTCATATTTCAGAGCTCTATTTGACATCTCCAACCTTTAGTAGCCCAAACTGCAGCAAAACCAAAAGCCCGTCTACTCAATTCAGATTGACATTTGAACAAAAAAAAATATTCTTTGAGCATGAGAATTATTACTTTACTAATACTGGGTGATGGCTGGGTCACTTTGGACCATTTCTCATGCTTTTTTTTTCATTAGGGCTTCTTTGAGATAAAATATGAAATCAGTAACAGTTAAAATGCTGGGCTATACCATTAACATTCTCAAATATTTAAAGTAATGTGATCTATGTCTACAGCCCTACCCGTGCTGGCTAATTAAAACATCATACAGTTGTAAATGGCTATTAAAAGGAGTTCTCTGTTCAAAATTAGAGAAGTGTGGCTAATAGTGTCAGGGATGCTACACAGAGAGAGAGTAGCTTAAAATAGCGTTCAAGGCCACATAAACAAGATTCTTTTGAGAGAATGGCTTTATTCCAATAGGGGGTTTTGGCCACAACTTGGGTTCCTATTGGGCAACATGTCAAGTATGGGCACATGGGAGCCAAGTATCCATGCCTTGTGTGCTGAGGTTGCAGGATGCGGTGCAGGATTGTCCCTTCCCTGTGTTCTTTCTTCAGTAAGTCAGCGTTCTCAAGGGACCCAGGCAACAGTACCCAAAAGAGGAACCCAGGCTCCACTCCACCTAGCAATCTCTAATCTGCTGTGATCAGCTCCTGAGCCAAGAGATTTGGGTGTGTAAACGCAAAGACCAGGATACTTTCTCCCTCCCCTTTTGTCATTCACTCCTCCAAATAAGAACTGAGTTGCTGGCCTCTCGCCCTTGTTTTCCAAGTCACTCCAGAGGAAATGGTGGCCTCTTTTGTCAATTTCACCGCCATTCTAGATCTGCAAGAGCAGACCTTACATTAGCTTTCCTAAAAAGTTAACTGAAGACTCTTGACTTTTTTTTTTCTTAACCTTCTCTACTTACATATGCCAATCAGTCTATAATGACCTTTATGTTGTTAGCCATCATTCCATCATTGTCGCTGAAGGATGCACAGGTGGTCTGGCTATAATCACTGTGCCCGGCACCAAGTTAGTAATCAATGAATGACAGAATGAATGAGCGAATAAGATACCACACGAGTAAATGAATTATCATCGCTTTGCGGCACTCTCTACTGAGTCTTAAATTTCAGTTTTTGTGTTTTGATTTTGTGTTTTGAGACAAGGTTTCTTTGTGTAGCCCTGGCTGTCTTGGAACTAGCTCTGTAGACCAAATTGGCCTTGAACTCATAGAGATCTGCCTGCCTCTGCCTCCTGAGTACTGGGATTAAAGGTGTACACCACCACCACCTGGCTGAGTCTTAAATGTGCATTTTGATGTAGTGAGTTTCATAAAGTTTCTGCTTGATATTTCACAAACCTGCTTGTGCCCCCTCATTGGCATGTAGCAGCCTGAGAGCCATCATCACTGGCCTGATAGTACTAGGCCAGGATATACCGCCTATTTCTAGCCTGGGAGGTGGGAGATAAGGATTTCAGGTGGAAGTTCTAATGAATGCATCACATTTACATAGACATAAAGATAAAAAATTATTAAATCCAATCATTGTAAGTCAGGAACCATTTGTTTCTGCATAGAATAAATGTAAGGAAATAGATTATAGAAGCTAGGTCATCCTATTAACACTGATGATATAAGCCTGAAACTCATCTATCTACCGTGGAGGTTGAGGCAATATCGGCGATACCCTGGGATATAGTATGAATTCAAAGACAGCCTAGGCAACTTGGTAAGACTCCATCTCAAAGGAAAAAGTGAGAGATTTCCTGAGAACATAGCTAGCTGAATACCTTGTATGGTATAGAGTGAATACCTTGTGTCTGTATGGAAACTTCATTTGGCAACAATTAATCTGATGGCCTAAAGCTTAGTCAGGAAATAAGAAGTGGAATATGCAGAAGGCAGAAAAAATTCTGGGATAGAGCAAATCAGGAGATTCACCCTGGCAAGATGAGAGGAGGATGGATGCGTGGTACCTGAGCACAGGTAACCAGCCATGTGGCAAAATGTAGACTAGTATAATTGGGTTATAGTAAGTTATGATCTAGTCAGAGAAGAGCCTAGCTATATGACCTAGGTATTTGTACATATATTTTGAGCATCATGAATTGTTATTCTGGTAATTTGTGGCCAGGAGTAAACATTTTCCCCCCAGTAACAGTATACCATATAAAAATCCTAAGATCCAATCTCTACTACTAAACATACAGAAACATACAAAAAATAAGCTATCCTGTGTGTGTTCTCCTGACTATAATTAGAGATGAAATAAAAATATGTTTTCCTAAATGAGGAGGTAATGGGCATTGAAAATAAAAACCTTGCTGTCTCTAGAAGCTGCTTGGATCTGTGGTGCAAAGATGCAAAGATGGGAATAAAATCTAAAGATTTGCTCAGAAAAATCATTCATCCAGGCACTTAGGTATCCAGAAATTCATATCTGAAACTATCTATCTGCTTTATCTAGGAATTTGTATTATACTTCTTGCTTTTCAATCTATTTAATTTGCATTTACCTATAGTCTCTATTTCCTCTGAATAGTGCAGTAGAATAAAGCATACTCCCTCTCAGCAGAAATACTTTGTATCTTGGGTGTGTTCAAATACATGGAACAGACTTTTAATGTCTCAACTTGCTTAAGGGAAAGATGAGCTGGCCACGGAACAGGTGCCCTGTAGCAGGAAGATGAATCACAGGAATTAAATATAGCAATCAAATTTTACAGGTGTAGTCACGATGGTCCTTTTAGGTCAGGGTTGGCTGAACTGGAACTGCTCAAACTATCAGAGCTGGTAGGATCGTACGCTTGAGTAATGCTGGGTAACCACATGTAGAAATGGAAGTGACTGGTGTTCTCTCTAACATAGGAAGCTTTCCATGTCATCTACTTTGTACAGCCCAGCAAAGAGAAATAGTAGCCTGCTGGAAGAGGAAGCTGCTATCTAAAATAAGAGTTGGGACTCCAATAAGGGAGCTGAAGAAGGTGTCACTCACATATAAATGAAAGAGGGGAACACAGAAGCACAGAGGGGAACAGGGGTTGCCAGAAACTAGGGGTGTGAGACTTGGAGAGATGACCAAATGGCACAAAGTTTTCTGGAGCTCAGTCACACAATGTAGTGAATATAGTTAATAACAAAATTAAAAATGGGTGCTAGTGGGTGGCAAGATGGCTTGGTATGTATGAATGCATGCTACTTATGCAAAGAATGTGAGTTTGGTTCCTAGCACAGACTTGGAGTGGCTCATAATTGCCTGTGACTCAGACTCTTCTTCTTTCTTTTGGCCTCCATGAGTACCTGCACTCACATGTTCAACAGACGTACAAACACACATGGTTAAAAATAACTCTATCTTTATTTCTATTCTGTTTCTACAATTTAAATGTTCCATCTCAAAAATAATGTTGTGTGAGGGTATGAATACATTGAATATGTCAATAAGCTTCATTTTGTTATCCCACAATGAGTGGATAGATACAACATATGATTTGAGTAGACAGTGTGTTTTGCATCATAAATATATACAAGTTTGTGTCTTTAAAAAAAATAAAAGCAGAGCCTGGCGCAGTGGTGCACGCCTGCAATCCCAGCACTCGGGGAGGCAGAGGCAGGTGGATCTCTGTGAATTCAAAGCCAGTGTGGTTTACAAAGTGAGTCCAGGGAAGCCAAGGCTACACAGAGAAACCCTGGCTCAACATAACCCAAAATAAATAAATAAATAAATAAATACCTGAAGTTTAAAAGAGGATGGAGTAATAAGAAAAAATAGTAGTTGGAAGGGTGAAAGAATGTTGAGCAGTACATTTGCTATTTGGGACTCCTCCACATACCATGTTCATGGAACCAAACCTGTTTACTCAGTTTTACCAGACATACAAATCTGTTTCTTCATACATAATATTTTCAGACATATGTACATAAACTTGGATTTAAGCAACACATACATACATATTCAGGTAACAGGCTCATAGCTCCTGTCTTTTTTGGCATCAGACACTCTGTTTTTACAGATTGTTTAGCCCCATGATAAAATGAATAGTCCATTTTCCAAATTAACTATTTTGATATTACTGCTATAGGTCCAGATTTTTAAAATATATGTATATGTCATAATACTCTAGTCCATGGTTCACTAAGTTATTTTCTGGGTAAAACAGAGCTTAAGGACTTTAGTAGAGCAGTCAGTTTTATTCCCTACTTTGTAAGCAACAGTACTCGTTTAAGGGACTCTAAATGACTGCTCTTTGTGCGGTTAGTTCTTACATGGGACATAAATACACTTAGCACCCACACTGTTAGTTATTTTAAAGGAGATACTGAGATGCAAATTCCATGTTCATCCAAGGAACCTGAAAACAAACAACTATACACACAGATTGGTAAAGCAAGAATTTTATTTTCCGATTATTTTATTATCTGCATTTCTGTTGCATTCATGACCTAGAAGAATAAATTGTCCACTTCTTCCATCCATCAGACATACAACACACTCAGAGGACACTGAGTTGGCCCACTCTAAAATTCTTTCAAACATGATTAGCTTCTCCTGCATGATAACCGCTGTCTCTAACCATTGACTAAACCAACTTGGATAGGTATTTCAAAACATGACTAAATGTTATGATGTATTTTTCTCAATAAAAGTCCAAAATAATCTGGCTATCCCATAGTCCTTCCCATCAACCTAAATAAAAACAGATAGATGGAAAACAATATAGAAGGATAAACATCAACATGAGGCTGTTGGCTGCATATTTGGGAATGATGGAATAACTCACTTTCCCAAATACTTCACTGCCTCCTGGGAAAACAGTGAAGTGAGTGATCCAACGCATTGTCCGATCAAAATCAGCCCAATACTGCTATTGTCTGAGGAGTGAGTCACCCATCCACATTTATATTGAAGAGGAAGATACCATTTTTAAGTAGCCTGGACTGAAAAAAAAAGTCTAATGAGATGACAGGTGCTTGCTTATATCCAACTGGACCTGAGACTCTTATCAACTCAAACCAGAAATCAGCTAAGTAGGCAATTTATGATTGTAACAGACAGATGCTGAAGTGGGAAATGACATGATGGAACATTGGAGAACATGACAGATCAGAGAATTATGGTGGTAGACTTCATGGTTTCAGGCCTCATATAAAGCCTAGGCTACATTGAACTCAGAGCCATAATGCGTGTAACCAGAAGTCCCGCTGCGGAGTCAGGATTGCTTTTGCAATCATAATTGTCCTGCACATATTCCATGTCCTTGCCTTTGTACGTCGAAAACCACAGTATTTGGGGGAGTATTGATCATAATATTAGAAAAATACATATCCATGAGAGATTCATCAGAAAGCAACTCGCTTTGAAGAAAAATTATTTTAACTGCACACAGAATTTTTTCTAACATGTCTATGTATCTACTGCTTCTGATACCTAGAAATTTGAATAGAAAAAAAATCAAGATTTTTTTTTTCTAAAACATGAATGATTTAAGCAGAAGACTGAGAAGACAACTGGCCACTCAGGTCCAGGAGGGTGGCTTTTGTGGTGATATTTCTTTCCATGCTATAGACTAACAAGAAGGCTTCTTTCTCACTGTCACCTGGTAAGGCACCCGCATAGTTCCCGGGGGCAGCTGCACTCATCTTATTAGCCTTCTTAGATGATAGAGTTAATGAAAGGATCATTAAGATTTTGTCTTTCTGCATCATCTCAATATTTTCCTTTCCTCTTTAGGCTTCCAATCAAGTCATGCTAAGAAGTTAGGACAGAAGAAATGCTGAATTTAACAATGAGTACTTTCAATAAAACTTAACAGTGAGTACAATGACAAAGCCAGGTGTTTTGATGCATACTCTCTCTCTGGATTCCTATAGCCACCATACGAAGGAATGGTCTCATCAGCACCATTGTACCAAACAGATGCTGCTTCAAAGGCCATGCAACTTGCAGATTATAATCCTACAGAATTATATTTTCGATGAAGCTTATAGCTTTGTTTCGTTCCTCCTTCTCCTCCTCCATCTCCTCCTCCTCCTTCTCCTCTTCCTTCTCCTTCTCCTCCTCCTTCTTCTTCTCCCCCTCCTTCTTTTTGATTACAGAGAACTGATAAAATCAGGATCTGTTAAGTGTTTAAGCAGACTGCCTTTATATAATGATTGCAGCTTCAATCACTGAAGAAAATTGTAAATATTTGTGCTTTACCAGCCCAAGCCTGTATAGTAAGAGGGTCATTAGCTTCTTCTTCTTGACCTATGTCTCTTTCTCCTTATTCTGTTAAGTGTAGCTATTTTTGTCTACTGTCTCATTCTCTCATGAGCCTTTCTCTAGTGAGATCTAATATAACTCCAAACTAGGTATTCTAACTGAATAGTGATGTTTGAGGCAAGAATCAAGATGCATGGGACCCAAGATGCCATTGAAAAATTATTTCCAACCCCTTTTCTATAATAGAGACAAATAATCAGAAAATCATGCAAAATGGAATTTCTCCACAATTTTTGCTTTGGTATGCATCCTTCTTGACTAGAATCCCCATTACTATTGTTCCCTTTCAGAGTTCTTCTATTGTTTAAACATCATGAAAATATTATTAAAGGTTAAGGAGTACATTTTCTAGCTTTTGTCTGACAGCTGGGACTGTGGTTTTAAAACACAAATCACTCATTTGAAAGCATTGCTGTTTGACCACTGTTATTTTCTAAGTGTTCAGAGCTGTGTAGACACACAGTGTACACATGTGTGAGCCTTGGTGCACAAACCTATTTGTCACATCAAAAAAGCAACAGAAATACTGTCAAATTGTGGCCTTTTTAAAACGGACAGTGCAATCAAATTACTATTGCCTCTTGAAATCCCAAAGAATGAGTTCCAGGAAACTTTGTGGATAAGAAAGCCCACGATGGTAATGAAATGATGTACTTCATATAAATTGATTCAGGGTTTATGTGGCACCTACAGGGATGTGTTTTGTACTTGGTGCCCTTACTAGATTCTTTGTAACACTTGATACAGTGGAGGTTGTGTCAGTAGTTGTTAAATAGTAGTAGATAGTAAAATAATAAGGTTGTTGTACTCTATTGTTTAAGGAATAATAGCAATAAAAATTGGAAGAGGCTCAATAGAGAAAGATTTTTTAAAAAATATTTCAAATCCAAATTTAGTTTTAATCTAAAAAGAATAAACCACAGATCCACAATGCTGGCTGCAAACAAAAGAAGCAAAACTAAATTAAGTTGGATAGGTCAAGTGTCAGATGCCTTCTTGCCTTCAAGCACCACCAATGGTAAATAGAAACAATATCAGAGGAACTACATGTGCATACCAAAGAGAAAAGGATACATTTTGGTGAGAGAGACAAAAAAAATATGTTAGGAGTGAAGAGATGTTTAATGGACATAACTTGGCAACTGAGGGTTTGTTTCTTGAAAGAACACAAAGACTAAGGCAGGCAAAATGGCTTAGTCGCTAAAGGCAGGTGCCACCAAGCCTGATGACCTAAGTTTGACTCCCAGAACAGACTTCTGCATACCATCTTTTAACATTCACATATGTGCAATGGCATGGCTGCCTGTCACGCAAGAGATATACATATAAAGAAGAAAGAAAAGGAGGAAGATGAAAAGATAGAGGAATAGAAGAGAAAATGAGAAGAAAAATCATCTTCACAATTTGAAACCAAAATCCTAGGCAGAAAAGGGAGGATTAGCCTCTATCTGCAGATTTGACTTTCAAGCAATCCCAAGTCAAGGGACCAAGTGTAGTTTAAAGATAATTCTGTTATCATTATTAATTATTGTCATTTAATGTGTATGAATGTTTTTTATGCATGTACATCTATGCACCACATGAATCTCCAGTGTGCTTGGAGACCAGAAGAGAACACTAGGTCCCCTGGGAATGGAGTTTTAGGAGATTGTCAGCCACCAGATGGGTGCTAGAAACCAAACCTGGGTCCTGTACAAGAGCAACCAATGCTGTTAACTGCTGAGCCAGCTCTCCAGCTCTGAAGTGCAGCCTTCCTGCCTGGGCCTAAGAAAAGCTGCCCTCTTAGCTTGGAAACTGGGTATATGACATCCTGGGTATCACTGTGACTGAGGGAATCACTTTGCCTAGTTCCATATCATAAAGGTGGGTAAAATAAGAAAATCACTGGGTGGGAGGAGTTGGCGTAAAGTAGGCAAACAAAGACAACACTGGCCACACTAGCAAATAAACCAACAAGCTGAGAGTAATCTAAGGTGAAAGAAAAGATGAATTACTGTAATAATGTCTCATTGCAATAGAAAGTATAGATTAAATTAATTTTGTAGCTGACTCTGAGAACAATATTGATATCTAAAATAAAAATAACCTAAATGATTCAAGAACAAGTAGATATAATAATGACATAGACAGAAGTTTTAAACAATAAAGTGATGTTAATTGCTAACAGAGGAGGCACACTTTTTACCAATAACTATTTTAATGTCTTTGCATGTATTAATTTATTGTTATAAAACAAAAGTTTGCATATACTTATTGTATTTTTGAGTAGGAAAAGAAAGTTTAAATACAGTGGTTAAGCACTTGACCCAAAGTAAACAACATGAAGATAGCTCTGAATGCCATAGAATATTGAAAATTTTTTTTCAGAAAGTAGATGAGATTGATATTAGCTTTTACAGAGAGAAAAGATGGTCTTTGAGCAATAGAATAGTGCTTATCTAACAAGAAAGCAAGAGAGTGGAAAAGACAAAAGTAGTAAACACTGAAGTTAAAATAAAACGCATCCTTTGAGAGCTCCTAGCATTTGTCATGTTAAAAATGAAATTAGAAATAACAAAAAACTGCTAAAGTAAAACAAAACAAAAATCACGTGTGTGCACTTGCACACCCCTGTACCCACCCACTCATATACACGCACCATGGAATTCATGTTGTGTTGACCAACTACTTTTGGGCATGGGGCTGGCCCTGGATTGTGGGCTATACATTTCACTGGAGAAAACTGACTTTCCTTTAGCCAACAAGTGTCAATTGCAAATAGCTCCTTGATTAAGGGTGGAAGTATACAAAATGGTGGAGTGTTCAAAATGTGAACATCACAACTGATATTTAAAAATAGTTCATACTACCACAGATTAATTGTACAAAATAGAAGGTTTTGTTATGGTATTTTCATATACATAGACACATATGCATATACACACATATACCACAGCATGATAGTTTTTACCCCTGTGACTCACACTAATCACCCCCCTCCAGTTCTCCCTTTATAATCACAACTTCTTTTCTGTTGTTTCATATATAAGAGACGAAAACTTAGAATGTCTACGTATGGCTTATTTTGCTTAACACGGTAATCTCAAATCTACCCATTATCCTATAAATTTTATGATTTCATCCTTTAAATTTTTTATACTTTTACATTTATTTGATGTGTCTGTATGTGCATGAATATGTGTGCCACTGTATGTATGCAGAAGTCAGAGGCCCTGAGAGACTGTCCATGATCTAGTAGATAGCTGTATAGCCATGCATACACTGGCAACACTAAGTGGCTTCACTGGGCTTAAACACAAAATGAAAAACAGGAAATTGGGAGGGAACAGTGAGGGGTGATAAGGGAGGGATTTGGGATAGGGAATGGAGGTAGATCTGTTAAAAACACATTATATGCATCAATAGATTTCTCAAAAAATTTAAAAAAATGAATTACAGAATAATAAAAGAAAAGAAGAAATGCAAGAAAAACCATTTTCTGTTTTCTTTTGATTTTTTGTTCTTGTGTTTCTTTTTCCTGTTTGTACTTATGTTGCACTGGTAAGTCCATCCTCCCCGTTGTCATCTTGTGGCTGGCCACTGTTGATCTTGCTTGCTCATGACATTCCTTGCTGACCTTAGGGTCCAAACACTATGCCTTTCCAACATGGATCGATGACCAGTGGGTACCCAGGCCTTCGTCAGCAGACTGGACTGCTGAGGCATCCTGTCTTATGAACTGAGCAGCTATCAGGTTCTTGGTCCCGCCAGGGTGAAGACAACAAGTACTCAACTAATGCGTAATAACCAATATGTTGTCGCATTCTGTTCTCTCTCTCTAGAGGTCTGGCTAATGCCCTAAGTTGTTCACATCTTCTTCATTGGGTTTATTCTTATATTATTTTATTAGGGTGGGGCATTATGGTGAATGGAATTGATTTTCTGGTTTGTTTCTTATCAAAATTGTTGTTGATTTATGTAATTGATATTTGATCTTGCATTGCTAGAAGTGTCTGTCAGATTATGAGTCTTCTGGTTGACCACTTAGAGTCTTATACACACACACACACACACACACACACACACACACACACACACACACATATATATATATATATATATATATATATATATATATATATGATTGTTTCATCCACAGGCATACGTGGATCTTTTTTTCCTTTTTGTATCCTTTTCATTCCTTCCTTTCACTTACTGGATTTCAAATACTATAGTGAATAAGAGTAGTTATATTATATTCCCGATCTGGGAAGAAATGCTTTCCATTTCTTCATATTCATTAAAAGGTAAAATATAGGTAGTCCATGTATAGACTTATATGAAGCATGATTATTCTTATGTTACTAGTTTTTTCATAGCACTTATCATGAAGAAATATTTAAATTTTCCCAATACTTTACTGTATCAACTTTATGATTCTCCCACCCCTTGGTTCTAATTATATGATATATTCCTCCTATTACTTTATGTGTTCTAAACAATCTTTGCATTCCTGAGATGAAACAAAGTTGATGATAGCATGTTATCTTTTTAATGTGTTATTAAATTCAGTATGCAAGTTTATTGAAAAATACTCCATCTCTGTTCACATTTTTAGTGCTTAATAAATACATAGCACCCTTAGAACAAATGTTCATTGTAATTAATCATCAGAAATTAAACTGAACATCCCTATATGGATATGATATTGTAGGAAACAGTCAAACACACAGGGCATAGAAATAAATTAATATTCCAAAGCAACCAAGAAGAAAGACATTCTGTTCTCTACTATGGTGAAAAGAATTATAATTGACATTGTCCTTTTTATCAGAAATGGGAAAATCATGAATTAAAGTTTAAGTGTTAAACCATAATGTCTTTAAAATTAAACTCTTGTTTGTTTTAAAATCAGACAGATTGGAATTTGTAGGTCAAAAAACATGTTACCTCAATGCATTTGTTTAGAGGCCAGAATTTTCAGGCTGACCCTAAGGACTGGAAGACTATAAAGATAGAGTAAATAGACTTAACTCAAATGGTCAATGAGAGAAAGCCTAGGATCATGTCGACCCCAGCAACATGGGTTAACATGTTTGTGTTCAGATCAGAATCTGGTGCTGGACTTTATAAATGCTGGCTACTTTTTGTAAACTTAGTGACACTAGGGTCATTGTAAGAACTTTATCTTCTTGCAGCATTACTGGTTGTCATGTGAGTGGTTTTTACCATTAATTATGAGATAAAGAAATACAACATAGTCTCAGCATATAAAAATGTCCTATGGTAAGAATGCTTACTATGCAAAGAACCTTTTAAATAAAACTTTACCTGTACACCTTCTGAGTGTTGACTATAGATAGGGTTGAGCTAGAGGGCTTAGTCACTTGATTTAGTAAAAACTAACCCCAACTCATCCTGAACTTCCCTGTTCCCCAAGCCCCCAGGCAATCATAATGGTGCCCTTCCTGTTTCTGAATATAACATCAGTAGATGCTCCCTATAAGCAGATTGGGTAGCCTTCTCCCATCTGCGGATGGTTTATTTCTATGGCTAGAGCTCTTATCAATCCATTGGTCAGCGTACCTTTGAGTTGTTTCCACCCCATTGTGATTGTGATTATTACTTCAGTGAGCAGGAGAGTGTTGATAACTGTTAGGGCCATGACTCCGGTGTGTTTAATTTCAAATACATGATTATTTTTTAAAAATATAGCTAGTTCACTCATTGTTCTGGGAACCTTTAGAACTATGTATAGATGCCAAAGTCTGGAAGCTCCCCTTATTTCTATTTTTATATTCACTTTAAGATAAATAGCCTGTTTATCATTTAGAATGTTTACAGCACATAAGAAAGTCTACAATGTCAGTTCTGGAGATGGTTAAATTTCAAGTATAGAGAAATTTTACAACCTTAGAAGCAATATTGCAATGCTTAAGCTAACATGCTCTTCTGCATATATGTTTAATTTATTGGATTCATACATGTTGTTAAAATGTCTCCAAAGTTTGATTACACTAAAGTATAAATATACTTTTTGTGCATCAAAATTATGATATACATTACATTCACAAACAGAATCCTTATATTTAAAATAGGTTGACATATAATTGTATTCATGAAAAATAAATTTGGACAGTTTCTATCTGTTCTAACTCAATTACTTTAATTCTAATACAAAAGCAAATAAAAGAAACTACTATTTGCATATGAGAAATAGTCAATGGTACCATAAGTTGCCATGTAGTTTACAACTTTGATCAACTGAATAATAAAGGAAGAAATCTATTGAAGATGAAAATCATATAAATACACAAACTCCCTTCCTATCTTTTTCCCTCTTGAAAAGTATAATTCTAAAGCCAAGGAAGAGTCCATTAATCCAGGTTTCTACAAAAAGTGTCGGGTAGGCAATTAGAGGTAATGATAACCAGGTTGGGAATCCAAACCTGAGCAGAGTGAAGATCCAACAGTTTGGGGGTGGGGCATTGCAAGAAGTAAGGCCAGCATCTCATTATGGTGAAAAGACTCGCCAGACACGGGGTGTCAGACATCAAGGCAAGAAAGAAGAGCTCCCATGAGAAGATGGAAGCTGTGCTTGTGGTGTCTGCTCAATGGGTTGATGGGCAAATATGTACAATAGAGGAGCAAGGATGCTAGTAGGAGCTCCTGATGTCCCATGCACTTAATTGCATAAACAAACCTACTAATTCTACTGAAAACTGTCCCACAGCAAAGAGAATAATAAATGGGAAGAGAACTGTGAGGTGAGCCTGGGGCGTTAGGCTTGGGATGAAAGCCACACTCATGGTTTTCTAGACTGGTTGTCAGGTATAAGTGGTCTTTCTCTTTGGATATCAATCAGGTCTTGGTGAGGGAAGCAGGGGTGCAGACTTCATATGGACTTAAGAACCTAGAAGAGACTGTGCAGGCATAAACTCCAGTATGCAGTTTCCATCTGGCGTTTACTCCTGCAGTTCTTACTGGCCTCAGTCAAGCAGCACAAACAGTCAGGAAAGAAATGCAGCTGCAAAGAGAGGAGATCTGGGCAACCTGGAAGCCACCAATTGCCACCCATGTCTCATTGTGTCCAGAGCCCACGAAAGGACCATCAGAAGCCAAAACTTCCATCCCAACGCCAGGTGTGCATCAGGCCCAGAAAAAAACAACTTGGAAGTCCTCATTCTAACTCACATCAACCAGACGAGAGAGCAGATCTGTAGGAACATGTATTGGCTACAGCACCATCCTATAATCTCACTGGTCCTTGGACCATAACCATGGCTGCTATTTCATTGCTGCCTTCTTAACCTTGTAAGATTCTCTTGTGGCCAGTCTTGTCTCAGAACTGTACAGGGAACCAAGGTTCAAATTTAGCTAATGTGACACAGTTCAAGGTCACCTCAGTCACAGAAGGAAAAGCAATCACTTCCTGTGGCATTCCTAGCAGATGCCACTTTTATTCAGTGACCCTCATGGACCTCATAGGTAATGGATGCACAGAGATCACATACAGCCAAGGAGATTGCCTGGAGAACTAAGCCTGTCCTATCATAGTCCTGTCAAGGATTCATAGCCCAAATCTGTTCACAAGGAAAGATGACACAAACTCAAATGGACCCTCTTGAGAAAACTGGTCTATAAGGTTAAAAACCATGGCAATACTACAATTGAGAAGAAAAGGTGGAAACTATTTCCAGTTGAAATGACTTTAAAAAAATGACAGCAATATACTTCATGATTATTTTTTGGATTTTTTTCTTTCACAAAGAGTATTTTATAGTAATGAAGAAAACTTGAAGAGAGCCTAGGTTTAACTTCTAATAAACATATTAATTTTCTGAATTTATGATGGTGTTGTGGCTACAAAAATGCATGCTTATAAAAATCAACAGTAAAATGCTGTTTTAGTTTGGCAATGTGCTCTAATTTTTACTGAAAAGGTATCTTTGGTACTTGACATTGGAATTTTTTTTTATAAAATTTAATATTCTTATATAATTTCAGCAAGTACATGAAATGAAAATGGAGCAACAATAGTAAGCTCAGACACTCATTGCATGGTCATGTAATACACACACACACACACACACACACACAGACACACACACACACACACACATTGCTGAACTTTTATGACAGTTATTACATTTTTACACCAAGGTAACAATAAAACAAATTCCCAATGTTATATGCTAATAAATACAGATATAGATTTGAACTCAATTTGTCAGTAGAGCCTAAGCTTTTAATCATATAGAATATTCAGGTTTTTTAATATTAGATGGCAGAGAGAAAAGACCATAGTCATATCTTGATTAAAGAATGAATATTAGTAAGGGAGAATTAAGAATCATAACTTCTAAAGGAAGGATCCAGAAGACCAAAGTTTTCACAGTGTTTAGGGGTTACTAATCATAGAGAACAGGATGCAAAATTATTTACTGGAAATTAATGCATTTTTTATAGATTTAAGAGAATATTCATGCAGATATTTTAAACCAGTAAGATGGCTGCAGAGACATTATAGGGAGTGAAGGTGCTTGCCTCCCAAGCCTGACAACCCGAGTTCAGTCTCCAGAACCAACACTGGGGACAGAAAACTGACTCCAGAATGTTGTCCTTTACCTTCCACAGGCACACTGTGGCATGCACGAGGTGGACCTGCCTATTCCTACCTCCACAACACACACACACACACACACACACACACACGTGCATGCGCACATACACGGGCGCACGCACGCACGCATCCACACGTTTGCACACACGCGTGCACACATGTGCACGCACACACATGCACACACGCACACCTGTACACATGCGTGCACACACACACACATGTACACTAACAAATGATTAAAAAGTCAATGAAGTGGCTGAAATCAATTGAAAAATTAAAAACAGACTATTGAAAAAATGCACTATTTGAAATGTGTTCTTTAAAAGATGCATGTCATTCTCAGGAAGAAAACAGAAGCAAACAACTAAAAGTCCAGCAAAATAAATGTAATTAAGCCACACAGAAAGTGTCCATGGAGAAAGTTTTAGAGTAATATTGAAAGAGAGTAAACTAGCCTCATAAATCGGGTGATATGCCACACTAATATAAGGTAAAAGAATATCAGAAAAGTCTCTAAAATTTTCAAACCAATCTTTATATGCAGGAATGTATGTAATGAATCCCCAAACCAGCGTCCATTGATGAAAGTAGCATGGAGAAATAAATGCATAAAGACATGTACGAGATACTTTACAGGGCTCTGTTTGAAACATCATACTGTCTATAAGCTCAACTATTACACAAAGAGTACTTAATAAAAACTATACAGACACTAGGATATATGTTTTATCTACACACAAATGTATTTACTACATGTCTATGGTATATATATTACATATTCCCTAAGCACACATATACTGTATATGAAGTCAGTATCACAGTTACATAATAAATGTCTGAAAGCTTATTTGTCAATATAAAAATTAAATATATATTGTGACAATATTGTATAAAAATTAAATATATATTGTCATAATATATATTGTATACATATATAGTAAACATACATCTATATAGTACTATGTATTTGTGATTATTTCTTCTCTGTCTTAGTATATTTATTACCACATATATATGTGTATACCTGTATATACATATGGACATACATATTTACACCATGCACAAACACTTGTGCACATGTGTGGCCTATAATGTATAATGTAAAGTACAGTGGTGAACTCAAGACTTTAACAAACTCCAAAAATTCTAAGTGCTTCAATGTGTTTGTATTTTAAGTTGAATGTTATAATAAGTCATGTGTTAGAAAAAAATAAATTTCATGAAGCATGAAGTATAGTGAACTAAAATAGATTTATTGCAAAGAAATTCTTCTTACAACTTTAATGTAGCCTGCGTGTGTGTGTGTGTGTGTGTGTGTGTGTGTGTGTGTGTGTGTGTGTGACTTCTAGAGCACTACAGTGTGATCTTGCTCTTCACCACACACTCAAGGATAGACACAGAGGCTCCCAGTCCTGAGCCCTTCAAGCCTGCTAAGTGCCCTACTCTATGCTCTAAGCGCCTTTTCTATATCTAATCGTGTTTACACACACAAACAGTTACCACTATGCAGCAATGGCCCACGGTATTCGGCAGAGTTGTGCCAGTTGCCTGTGTGTGTGCTAGGCTAACCCACAGGTGTGTGTATGTGTGTTCTGCACTGTCTGCACACTAGCAGAATTGCCTAGACATACATGTTTCAGAATGCATCTCTAAGTGATCTCGGCTCTGATTCTCCCACCAAAGAAACCTAATTATAGACCAGTAGAAGAATGGCTGATTCACTTAATAGCGGAGGGAAGTGTTTTGATCTCTAGGGGAAAAACAGAAATAGATCCTGATCTCACCCTATGCACAGAACGTGTGGATATTTAACTGAATGTAAAACAGAGCATTATATTTCTGGAGGGAACTGGGGATGAAAAATCTTAATGATTTAGTAGTTAAGGAATAGTTTCTGATGCTCTCAAAGAAAGCTATGAAGAGGAAAGCTGAAAAACATCCCTACACTAAAATTAAGGATGTTTGGCATACCAAAACACCATGTATGCATATGCATAAAATATTTACATAATTGTACACACAAAAAATCACAAATAAATCTGAGTAAAATGGTCAGATGTATTCTCTATACTATTCTGTACTATCCTATCCCTTGCTTAGGCAGGCAGTTTGTTGTGAGACAGGATCAGACTCTGTAGCCCAGACTAGCCTAGAACTATGTAGACCAGCTGCTCTGTAGTATGATGCTTGGATTCTATTATTATTCTTAAAGCATTCCTATCTTTAAAATCATTTCTAAATAAAATTGTTTTTAAAAGACAACATAAAGCTGAGTGTGGCACACACACTCCAGAATCCTAGCACTTGGGAGGCTGAGACAAAAAGAATGCCCCACATCCTAGACAGCCTACATTCCACACTGAGACCCTGCCTCTCTCCCATTGTCCCACTCAAACAGGCAATTCCTAGGAAGGAGAGACGGAAGGATCACACATGCCTGACAATACCAATTTCATAAGCCATAAAGGAACTCTCAAGGGCTTTAAAGGAGAAAGCTTTTGACTCCACTCTACTCATAGAAACCCCATGGTTAAAAAGAACAGATCATCAAGGGATGGGATAATCATTGAGATGTAACAAGAATAAATTAATAAAAAAAGAAAGAAAGAAAGAAAGAAAAAAGAGCAGATCAAGAGCGATGGGAACATGGGAGAGGCATACATTTCTGGTAGAAAGAGAAAGTGGTCCCAGGGAGCTGACAGTTCCTAGTACAAGAATAACACAAGTCATTACTGATAGCACAGTGGCCCAGAAAGAAGCCCAGAACAAGAGGAATGGTTTCAAAACAGAAATGCTGCTTATTTTGGGGGGTCTGCTGGAATCTGTTTCAGGCTCCGCCTGACCCGCCTCTTTCCTCAGCACCTGGTCTAGGCACGGCACACACCCTGCAGGGCTGGCTGAGGTGCTGGATCTGCCAGTCAGACAGACAGATCTGCATCAGATAACACCATGGAAGCCAGTGAGTCAGCACGCCAGTTGATTGTTTCCAAATATACAGACCTTTGTTTGCCAGGGCCAAGTTTTACACCAGACTCTTTCAACATGCATGGTGGCAAAGGATCAAAATCGCTCCTGCTGCGACATTTGGCCAGAGTGATGAGAGGCGGGATTTGAATGTGGAAGCTTGATTAAAATAATAAATTTCATCATCACTGTTTTCTTTTGATATTCTGAGTGCAGAGGGGAAAACAGCAGAAGGTATTGTTCTTGCAGAAGTGCCTGTTATGACTCACTCCTGAAAATGTTCTCTGACACCTTGAAGTTTCCCCTTTGTGACAGTCTCTCCCCGGAACAGGCAAGGTACGACCACACTCTTGTTGGAATAGCCTTCAGACAGGAGACACTTCCACCCTTGTTTTAAACAGTTAAATAACATTTGTGGTTGAATATGGAAACCTTATACACCCTCACTTCATTTCTATTTCTGCCTAAGCTTGCTTGCACGCAACATTTTCTTGGGGGGGGGGTTAATTTTATTAAAACAAACTTATACAAAGTGTTATGCCATTTCTGTCAATCATTTCTTTCAATCACAAATTTTATTGAGTGTCAACAAGGTGACCCATTGTGACCCCAGTGCTGGATATAATAACAGCTAGCGTTTATTGAACATTTATTATGTGCCACACATTGTTCTGACAGTTTTATGTGAATTACTTCATTTATTCAGTACAAGAACTCCATGAGGTAACTGCTATTATCCCATTTTACAGGCGAGACAACAGTGGTGAGGGTCAGAGCTAGTAAGTGATAGATACAACATTAAAACCCAAGGCACCAGCTTCAGAGGAAGCAGTTTTAAAGATCATAGGATTATGTGTCTTCTAAGCCGAAATGGTGTTTTGCTTCAGCAGAAGCATGTATAATATGATGTTTATTGACATGGAAAAATTGTCTATCTTTATGGAGCACAGTTCAATAACTTGACAAGAGTATACAGTGCTGCAATCAGGCCCGGACAATTAGCAATTGTAGTTGCAAAAGCATATTGAATAGTGAAACTTGGATTCCGGGTCTTTACAAAATGCACAGTGGATTGTTGGCTGCAGTCGCCATACTGTGCCTTAAGACATTAGAACACTCTTGCCATCTAACTGTACCTGGGCATCTGGCAAACTGTTAGCAGAGCACCACAGTGCAGACCCATCTTCAAAAGTGGATGTTTGCACTGTGACAGTGTACCAGCTTTGAGCCTTGTGTTTCTTGTCATCACTGTTGGCTTCAGTGTGAAACAAATGGAGCTAGAGAAGAATGCTACAACATCAGCTCCAGGCCTGGCAAATAACTAAGGAATAGAGTTTCTAAATGGAGAGAGAGAGAGAGAGAGAGAGAGAGAGAGAGAGAGAGAGAGAGAGAGAGAGAGAGAGAGAGAGAGAGAGAGCAGTGTGGTAGAGTCAAGTATTTGAGGAAGCGAACTGACAGATGATCAAAACACATCTGTTTGGGAGACACAGGTTTCTAGAATAGTGTCAAATGTTCATTTTAGAATGCAGTACTGGTATGTCTGTTCTCCTGTTTCTCCTCTCAGTCCCTGCATGGAACGATGGGTGATTTTTCAGGCCCCTCTACCTCATCGTGACTTCTCCTTGTTCATATAGTTTTTGAGGGTAAGAACAGAGCAGATGCTCTTTCTGAGAATGCTTTTGGTGTCATATGTTATCAGACTCTGATCAATCCATCTTAAAAGGAAAATAGCAACATAGAACCTTGCCAACAGCTTCCCTTTTATCCTCAACAGTGTCCATAGAAGACTGGGTTAGAGCCTCTCCTGTGAGCCCTGACCTTAGCTGTGGTTTTCAGGTGCGCCAGGCCTCATCAAGTCACACTTGGATATCTTTGCTTAAGTTGGTCTCCAGGCCTGGATACCTGCAGAGCGATAGAGAGAGAGAGAACTAAGTCAGATGCTCCAGTAGTTGTAAGCTAAAATGGTCCTCTTAAAATACTGTGTAAAGTGAAATGTTGTGTAATTTATTATTGACAATTTGCAATTTTATAAGATTTGAGAAAAAAATCACTTCATGCAGAGAAAGGTTTAAATTATTACTGTGCTGTCTCTATAATTTTTCACTAACTGCTGGTAGTTTAACATTTAAACAAAGTAATTGAAATACATAATAAATAGAATTAAATGTGGGAAAAGTCTGTTGCTGATGCCTCAGAAAGAATATTGTTCATAAAAGGAAGGAAAAGTTACTTTTAAATTTAAAAAGAAATAATGTAAATAAGCTTAGTGGGACAGTAGAGACATCCAATAATAGTCACTACCACACTTAAAATATAGCTTATGAGTCTTAAATTGATAATTAGTTACAGTTAAAAATACTTAATATAATTAATAATCATGGTATTTATAATACACAGGGATTAAGTATTTTTAAAAGCAGTATAATAACCTTTGCATTATATACTTTTGTTATATTTTGTAAATATTACAAGCTATAAAGGTGTTGAGAAAAAGTACCTTCTCCCATTAAAACAAAAGTTTTACTTTAAGAGTTTTCAAGAATTTAGAATTTTAATATGTTCTGGTTAAACATATGCTTTTCTTTTGTCTGATGTATGAGTCTATGTGTGCATGTTCATATGAATGAGAATGTGTTTATATAGATAGGTAGATAAATATAGATATACCTATATATGTGTATGTGTGCATGCGAGCGTATGTGTGCGATAGCATGTGCTTATTTCACTGAACCTATGTTGGTGATTTCCTCCTAGCGAAATGTAGCTATGAACATCAAACAGTACTTACAGGCAGCCTCTCTCATTCACTTTTGCACTTTACCAGTCATTGAAACCTGTCAATTTCAGTTTCCCCATATATTTGGTGAGAAAAGATAGAGTTTAGTTTTGATGCCTCAATATAAGATAAAGTAATGTATACTATATCATAAAGACACAAAAAGTAATAGCCATTATTATGATTGGCAGTAGTATTCATTCATATTTGGATAATTGCTTGGTAAGACACAGGAATAAGAATTCCAAATTAGGACCTAGATCAAATATATCACCCCTGCACATCACAGCCACAGTTATGCACTACATGGTCATGTAGTGTGTTATTTTTATAGACAACTTTCTAGCACTTGAAGCCTTTCGGTCTTGTAGTGAGTCTGAGACATCCACTGTTACTTTGTCCACGTTGTTCCTTATGCAGCCAAAGCCTGGGGTGAGGTAGGGTCTGACTCCTGATCCTGCTCACTGAGATGTAACAAAGATCTAATACAGACAAGCACAGGCTCCCTTTTTTAAGTTTGATCTGTGTATTAATAGTGTGAGGTTTTTGTGTAAATGTGTGCATGTGGGTGCAGTTGAAGACCAGGGGTCTAAGTTAGGTGTTTTCCCCTGTTATGTTTCACCCTAGTTTTTCAGACAGATTATCTCAGTAAGTCTGGGGCTCATCAATTGAGTAGATTCACTGGCCAGCGAGCTGTGAAGCTCAACCTGCCTCCCCCTGGACTAGGGCTGCAAATACTTGCCAAAATGCCATTGATATGTGTGATGAGACTAGAACTCAGAACTTCATGCTTGTGTAACAGACACTTTACTGACTGAGCCATCTCCCCACTCCCTGAAGCACCAATTCTAAGCATCAACATGAATATATATATGTGTGTGTGTGTGTGTGTGTGTGTGTGTGTGTGTGTGTGTGTAAATATACAGATAGATAGGTACATGATAGGTAGATAGACATATAGATACAAAGGTAGATAGGCAATAGATAGATAGATAGATAGATAGATAGATAGATAGATACAAATAGCCATAGATACAAAAGTACATAGATATCAATGAGTAGATAGTATTTTAATTAGTATGCAAGAAACAGACCAGGGATAGCAGTTATAGCTTGCCATACAAAAAATGGTTTTGCCAAAAGACATGCTTTACTAACTTCAGAGTTTCCAGTGCACACTAGAAACCCAGTATGTCTTTATTACAGTGAATGATTTTCTTTGAGTTGAAATACTGTATTGGAAATACATGCATTGGAAAGGCACAGTCAAGCTCATGGGGACTTTTTTGTCTTGGCCCATGGTGGCCATGTGTTTGTGATAATCTGTGTGACTCTCTTTCAGCAAGGGAAGCTGAGATTGACATTGACTAAGAATGGCACAGAAGTTCTCAGTAAGCTTTGCTTAACTGCATCGTGGAGAAGCAACATAGGGAGAAAAATACAGACACACAAGCTCATTTTTTATTTGCACAAGGAATACTCTTCTAAATATTAGTCTGAAAATTGTTGGCTGATTCCTTTAGCCTTGGTAAATATATCTACAACCGAAATGATGGACTCTGTTTAGTCAAAAAAGTCCCACATTGTATCCTTTGATAAACACGGCTGTAATGTTTTGATATGTTAATTACTCCATAATGGTTTTTCTCTTTACCTGTTGCTAACAACCAAGGCCAACAGTAAGTAGATACATTACAGCATGGCCCATCATATGGTAATGTGGCCTCGTCCTTCATTTCTGGTGATTATATTCTGAATGCATCTTGAAGTAAGAGTCATTTACTTTTAATATGATGCTTCTGAATGAACTGCGGGTGATCTCATGTGCAGAGCCTGTGGGTGTGTCTGTTTGGTGAATAAAGGAATGTAGATGGCACACAATGTCCTCTTGGTTGACTAGCACACACCCTCTGCTTTATTGAGCACTCAGGAGTAGGTCTGGGAATATATAGAGGAAGCTCATGAAACATGATGCAGTCCGGGAATTGCTGAGCCTGGCATCCAGGGTGGTACCAACCTCCTCCTCCCTCTGATTCCCATGGAGTCTGCAGCGACGCTGTGCAGATCTTTCAGCACCAGAGAGAAAGTCTGACATAGGACCTGAAAGAATGGCTTGGAATCAAGGCTGTTGGCGTCTCCATCTTCCTGTGTCATGTGTCCACGTACAAGGTTTTGGCTGTGAACGCTCTACTCATCTTTTAAATGAGCTGAAAATAAAGCATGCCTTGGTCTTTGATACCCCTAATGACATTTTCTGGTGTGCCTTCTGGAAATATTTTTCATCTTTCCCATATGTAAATGACACAGGAAGACCCATAAGACCACACCCCCCAATTACTCAGAACTCTGATAACAGAGGTTCTTCCAAGCGTTCGCTACTTCCTCCACACAGCTTTGTGACAAACTCAGATGTTCATAGCCTAAAGGTCTAAAAAGTTGGTTTATTTCATTAACCAAATTCTATGTCATTCTACTTAAGAAAGTGTTTGCACTGGACCATAAAAGCGGTACATTTATTTGCCTTAAAAACATGAACAAAGAAACACCCAAAAAGTTGGCATGGTTGTGCAACAGTAGCAAGGATTTCAAGGGCAGAGGTGGAAAGTACTTTCAACTGAGCCCTCCAATAGGCACAAAGGATTATGTGGTTTCAGAAACAGTCTGCAATGAAACAGGACTGGAAGATCAGTCTCATGAGGGTAAAGTTGTCTTGCGCAGAAAGAGAGCATAGAGCGAGGATATAAAGTTCTCATCAAACCGAAGAACTTGCACACATGGAACGGCCTAACTCTACCCCTAACTCTAACCTAACCTTACAGCCATACTGAGGATACAGGGAAGGAGCTCAGGCACACCTAGAGGACCATAGCAAAGGGCAGCCAGCCATAGCCTGGCTCCAGGTAACCAAGTTCCTGTTAATGATTAGGTAGGAAGAATCCACTAAGTGCATGTCCTCAGTGATTTTTCATGTCCCAGGATGAAGCATCGGCTGGAGACTTTAAAGTCCATTAACGATCACTGAAGGAAAAACCTCTGAGGTGACAGCTCCCGACTTTTTCTTGAGAAATTAGTTCTCTCCTTTGGGATCAGCTTATAGAACTTTTGATAAAAAAAATATTAAAATTCTATTTGGATGTACCATGTTTTAATGCAAATTTTTAACCATAAAACCAAACGCTCCATTCAGTTAAATTAATAGAATTACAAAAAGATGTAATGATAGCAATTAAGTCTTGAAAATGCAAATTTTATAGTCAAGGACAATTACCTCATTTATAGTAGATTGGAGTGGTGCCAGACAAAGGTAATTTAGAGCCCCGGCTCAGTTACACCATGATAGATATCGTCATTTCATTAGTACAACAAAGATGGGCAAGAAGTTAGACAATACATAAAAAAGAACTGGAGAGTATTTGACCTTTCTAGTGTAAGTAGAACCAGAATTTATTCACTAATTTATCAAGCAGTTAATGAGTACCAATTATCTAAAATATTAGTGGTATATTTTCTTCTGCCTTAGTGGGAAAAGAAAAAAAATAATAAAAGAGGTCTTTATTTTCATCATCTGCAAGCACTGGGTTGCAGAGATCAGATTGGTTGTAAATCGGGTTGGGTAATGGGTGCTTGAGAGGATATTTATGCAAGGTACAAAGATACAGATGACCTATTGCTTTTATTTTTGTTTGTTGTTGCTGCGGCTGTTTTGTTTTGTTTTGTTTTGTTTTTTTGAGTGATACCACAACTCCCTGCAAAAGAACAATGAGTTTTCTTTAATTATCATCTCTCTGTCTTTGGAGCAAGTTTAAAGAATTCTTGATTTAATGAAATCACCCACCTGTGGATACTGTGATACAGCGGTAAATATGGTTGCTGCTGTAATATTCTACTCTGCTAAGTAATGCTCCATAGTTGTAAGTTATTCCCTGCCTACCATTCATTGGTGAAGCATCCAGAACATTTACCCTTTCCTACTAACCCTAGATGAAAAACTTATTTAAAACCACAGAGAAATGTAGCATTAAGTGCAGACTTTGCAAACACTTGAGTTTGTCTCCTTAATGCAACCTTCTCTGCATTTACTCATTTAAAATACTGACATCTCTCTTTTCCCCTCTAGAGGGCACTAGATCACACTCCTGCCCATGAGGAAGCTCAAACCTAAGGCCTACATGGTGCTATTAAAATCTCACCTTAGGTTCTTAGGGAGAAAAACAAGTCCTGTCAGATAGAGCCAATTGCAACAAGGAGAGGACATGTGATTTTCTGCTGGGTTTTCCCAGACCGAGGGAAAGATGAGCGTTGTTGTGGCCTAGGAAGCTGTCTGACCTACTAGAAACAGAAATCTTGCTCTTCCTAGTAATGCCCTGTGGAATCATTGTCTGTCCCTTTTCCTCGTCTATTATATGGGTACCATAATAACATGGGGAGTGAGCATGGTAATGAGATCAAAATACTTTCTATCCGTAGAAAAAGATTAGAATATCAGATTTTCAAGAAATTCCCATTCCAGCATCTTTCTTTCTTTTACTTAAATTTATTTTAATTTATTCACTTTACATCCCAATTGTAGCCTCCTCCTTCATCTCCTCCTTTTCCTCCCCTCCCTCCCTCCTTTCCTCCCTCCCTCCCTCCCTTTCTCTTTCCCCCTCCCTCCCTTCCCTAGTCCTCAGGAAAGGGGAGCCCTCCTCTCCTACTCTCTGAACCCAACCTATCAAGTCTCATCTAGAATGCCTGTGTCATCTTCCTCTGTGGCCTGGCAAGGTCACCCCACTAGGGGAAAGGGATCACCCAGAGGGCATGAGAATCCATGTCAGAAGCAGCTCCTGCTCCCCATATTATGGGACCCACATGGAGACTGTGCTGCCTATCGCCTACATCTGAGCAGGAGGTCTAGGTTCTCTCCATGCATGGTCCTTGGTTGGTGCATCAGCCTTTGCAGGCCCCCGGGGCCTAGATTTGTTGTCCCTGTTGGTCATCTTGTGGAACTCCTGTCCCTCCAAGTCCTTCTGTCACCCTGGGCTCTGACCAAAAGTTTGGCTGAGTCTTAGAATCTACTTGATCCCTGCTGAGTGCAGTCTTTCAGAGGACCTCTATGGTAGGCTCCTGTCTTGTCCTGCTTCCAGGGTCTACTCTATTCTCCCTTCTGAATGAGAATTAAGCATCTTCCCTAGTGTCCTCATTATTTAGCTTCTTAGGTGTGTGGATTGTAGTGTGGCTGTGCTGTGTTATATGTATAATATCCACTGATAAGTGAGTATATACAATGTGTGCCTTTCTGGTTCTGGGTTACCTCCCGCAGGATGATCTTTTCTAGTTCCATGCACTTGCTTACAAATTCCATGATTTCCTTGTTTTTAATACCTGAGTAGTAATTCATTGTGTAAATGGAGCACATTTCTTTATCCATTCTTCAGTTGAGGGACATCTAGTTTGTTTCCACATTCTGGCCACCTGTCAGTTTGAGGCCTATCACATTAATAGGATCTCTTTTCTTCCTTCCTTCCTTTCTTCCTTCCTTCCTTCCTTTCTTCTTTTTTTTTAATTTGGATTTTTGAGACAAAGTCTCCCTGTGTAGTCTTGGCTGCTTGGAATCGCTTTGTAGACCAGGCTAGACCCGAACTCACAGTGATTTGCCTGCCTCTGCCTTCTGAGTGCTGGGATCTTTCTTTCTTTCATTCCTTCTTTTTTCTTTCTTTCTTTTTCTTTCTTTTTTCATGGAGAAGCGATTTATATTAAACCCCTAAGAATCACTGAATAAAGTAGATGATATTTGGGTTTAGGAAGGAGGTAGTTATCTTAGCTTCATAGCCCTGGGTACCTTACTTAGTCTCTGAATCTCAGTTTCATTATCTTATTGTTTTCTTTTCCAGAGACATGTGAATGTTAAATGAGAACAACAGAAACATTTAGTACAAAACAGCACAGAGTAACTGTTTAAAAACTGGTGCCACACATGCAGCCAAAACATTCATGCACATTAAATAGATGATACATTTTAAAATTTAGAAACAAGTTAACCATACATTTCTTCTGTCACATGGATTCAATACATTACTTATTAAATAAGTCTTACCTTCAAGGAAAGTGATGTTTGGGGAAAGTATCTCATTCTTTTTTTTTTCTCCTTTATTAATTTATTCTTGTTACATCTCTATGGTTATCCCATCCCTTGTATCCTCCCATTCTTCCCTCCTTCCCATTTTCCCCTTATTCCCCTCCCCTATGACTGTTCCTGAGGCGGATTACCTCCCCCTGTATATGTTCATAGGGTATCAAGTCTCTTCTTGGTAACCTGCTGTCCTTCCTCTGAGTGCCACCAGGTCTCCCCCTCCAGGGGACATGGTCAAAGGTGAGGCACCAGAGTATGTGAGAAAGTAATATCCCACTCTCCACTCTACTGTGGAGAATGTTCTGTCCATTGGCTAGATCTGGGTAGGGGTTTAAGGTTTACTATCTGTATTGTCCTTGGCTGGTGCCTTATTTTGAGTGGGACCCCTGAGCCCAAATCTGCCTATCATAATGTTCTACTTGTAGGTTTCTAGGACCCTCTGGATCCTTCTACTTTGCCATTCTGCTGGCCAGGATGTGGGGAGAGAGGAACACTCCTTCATTGCTGGTGGGAATGCAAACTAGTACAGTCACTTTGGAAATCTATCTGGTGCTATCTCAAAAATGGGAATAGGCCTTCCTCAAGACCCAGCTATTCTACTCCTTGGAATATACCCAGAAGATGCTCCAGCACACAACAAGAAAATTTGCTCAACCATGTTCATAGCAGCCTTATTCATAATAGCCAGAACATGGAAACAACCTAAGTGTCCCTCAGTAGAAGAATGGATAAAGAAACTGTGGTACATATACACTATGGAATACTATCCAGCTATTAAAAACAAGGAATTCCCGAAATTTGTGGATAAATGGATTGAGCTAGGAATGATCATAATGACTGAGTTAACCCAGAAGCAGAAAGACTCAAATGGTATATACTCACTTATATCTGCATATTAACCCAAGGGGCATGTCCCACAAAAGCCTTCACTTACCAGGAAACTGAGACAGAGGGGAGGACATTCTATTGGGACTCTAGATGAGAGAAACAAGTATCTCATTCTTTTTTTTTTTTTCCAGTTTTTCGAGACAGGGTTTCTCTGTGTAGCCTTGGCCATCCTGGACTCACTTTGTAGACCAGGCTGGCCTCGAACTCACAGCGATCCGCCTACCTCTGCCTCCCGAGTGCTGGGATTAAAGGCGTGAGCCACCACGCCCGGCTAAGTATCTCATTCTTAATCCTGATGATTCAAATAAGCAAGGCTTTAGTGAGCTCTCTGGGAAACATGCGATCACTCCTAAGGATAGAGGTGAGGTTGACTCAATGCACTTTCAAAGATGCTGACGCTATCCATGTCATGGTGGCATGGTAGGGTAGAAAGGGTAATCCTTCCTAAGTCTGGCATATGACTTTGTAGCTTGCCTCATTGGTCATTCTTAGGAAATAATTCCCTTATTCCAAACATCTAGAGGTGATTGTTGTAAAAGGCTGGAGAAAAATAACACACACACACACACACACACACACACACACACACACACACACACACACACACATATACACACATACACACACACACACACACATATAAAATCAAACCAAACCAAAACCAGAAAATTTTATTTGTTTTGTTTTGGCTTTTTTTTTTTTTTTTTTTTTTTTTTTTTTTGTGATAGGGTTTCTCTCTTTAGCCTTGGCTGTCCTGAACTTGCTTTGTAGATCAGGCTGGCCTTGAACTCACAGTGATCTACTTACGACTGCCTCCCGAGTGCTAGGATTAAAGGCAGGCACCACCACACCCAGCCCCTTAATGTCTTATTTTAAGTAAGTTAATATTTTAAAAATACATTTTAGAGTGGTTCGAATGACAATGGCCCCCATAGGTTCATGTATTTGAACGCTTGGTCCTTAGTTTGTGAACTGTTTGGGAAGGATTGGGAGATGTGGCCTTGTCAGACAAGGTGTGTCACTGGCCCAGTCTCTCTCTACCTGAAACTGGTGGATATGATGCAGATGTGAGGGGTCAGCTACTGTCCTGGCACCATGCCTCTGTGCCTGCTGTCATGCTTCCTCTCAGGAGCTCATGGACTAACCCTTTGAAACTGTAGACAAATCCTCAACTAAGTGTCTTCTTTTATAAGATGCCTTGGTCATAGTATCTACCCATACTAATGGAACACTAACTTGGATGATTTTCTTACCACCTGTATGTCTTCTATAGATGTATTATTAATAATGGTATATATGGTATATATTAATGAAAGTGAACCACATAGTATCAGATAAGATGTAAAGCAAGCACAGAGAGAAGTATGTTTTAGACACACACATACACAAATACACACACATTCACACACACAGATACACACACACAGACACACACATAGACACACACACACACACACACATATCCCTCAACCTTCTTACACCATGCTAATCTTCTTGCAGTAAGTAAACTTTGAGTGTGGAGCTTAGCAATTTAAAAAGGTGTGGTCTCCTTCCTCTTTAGGTCCAATGTCACCTTCTATACTCCTGTCCACTTAATTTATTTTATACTCAACTGCCCAAGCTGGTTAAAATGCCAGTTTTAGAACAGGTGTCATCTGCTCCATCTGTACATCGCAGCTCTAGCTCCAGCTCCTCCACCAAGTACAGGCAGGCAACCCTTCTCTGTAATATTGAGTTGAGCCACTTCTCTTGAGTAGTTACCTTCAAACCTCTTGCTCAGCTGTCTCACTTTTTGACATGTATGCTCACGCTAAGACAACAACCAGCAGCAGGAATGCCACTGTCCCTGTGGCTTGTGCTCCTGCCTAACACTGCCCTTTCTCCACCCTCTATTTCACTTAAACTCTCAAACAAGGACAAAAGAAAAGGAATGCGGTGCCTAAGGTCCTTTGCCCTTTGTATTCTGGCTCCCTATAAACAGGGCAGTGTTTGCTCCTGTCAGTACAATCTGTGAGCCTGTGACAGTGGGGTTCTCAGACTGAGCAAGCCACTGGAGCGCTTCTCACTAGATCTGCGTGTTTGTCCTATTCTCCTGGTTAAACCTCCTTAGGAAATCGCCCTTGACGTCACAGTGGACAGTTGATGTCCCATCATTCTTTCCATCACTCCTGGACATCTTCCTTCTCTTTTTCATGCCATTTACAAACAAGGCATTTCCTCAGCCAAGTTCCTTCCTATCCTTCCGTCAACCATGTTAAACGCTTAGATGTGGCTGTTACTTCTATGTAGATGAAACCTTATTTAGACCACCAAACAGAATCTTTGAGGTACAGCATATCCTCATACCCAGCTGCTTTCTGGATGTAACTATTTAAAGGGCTGCAAAGTACTTTAAAGTTATAAAATCACAATGGGATAACTTACATGCGTTTCCTGTCATCACTGGTGGGCCTTATAAAGTCAAGCAAATATGAGGTCTTGAGAGATGTACCTGACTCTTACGTCTTCACAGCTCTTAATTGCCTTAATTGACTCTCTTCATTGCGACTATGCCTATGACTGGCTCCACACTGGATTTAATTTTACCTGTTCAGCCAAAAGGGAGCTCTCACACTCTTTATAGCTTGCCTTCTTTCTAGCATGGTTTTTCCAACTGGACACATCACTCTGGTCTATTCCTTCAATTTACACTCTTGGCGAGAAAGTTCTTGGCGAAGCTTTCAACACCTAACTCTGAGGTTTTCCCCCACCATGGACATTAGTTTCATCCTCTGTACTCCAGCACATGTAGAAGCACACACTCTTCCTAGGCACTCCATCAGGTGTGCAAGCACATACACTCTCCATCTACTCCATCCAGTGTAGAAGTGCACACACTCTCTGTGTATTCCACCAGGTGTGGATGTATACATATACTCTCTGTGTACCCCATCCAGTATGGACACATACACACACACACACACATACACACACACACACACACACACACTCACTCTCCGTGTACTCCATCTGGTGTGCATGAACACACACACTCTCTGTGTATTCTATCAGGTGTGGACACACACACATACACACACACACTCACTCTCTGTGTACTCCATCTGGTGTGCATGAACACACACACACACTGTGTACACCATCACTTCTTTTTCTGTGTCCTTCTGAATCAGCTCTGGTTGAGTACTTGCACAGTGCACACACATGTGAGTATGAGCAGGAGTATGTTGCATCTTCCCTGACATATCTTAAAAACTGTGCATTTTCTTGAGAATAACACCAAAAGTAACATTAAGAAAAAGCTATGCCACAGGTGTTATAGATGTTTTCTTATAAATGATTAAGGTAAAAATTTTGGTTGGTGTAAACAATCAAATGATTAAAGGTGTAAATCTTTGTTAAGGAAATTTGACTACAAGAATGGAGAGTTGTATTTAATTTTCTGTTATGTCCATCAGAAGGCTGAAGGGACCTGAATGACTATAAACCTCCAACAATTAGAGATGTTGGAATATCAAGAACCAAAACCAAACCAAACCAACCAAACAAACAACAGAAAAGGAAAGGAAAGGAAAGAAATTTAACCTATCAATTATTTACTTGTGTTACTTTTTAAATTATTGCTTAGTTATAATATGAAATAATGTGTTCCTCCTCCTCCTCCTCTCTCTCTCTCTCTCTCTCTCTCTCTCTCTCTCTCTCTCTCTCACACACACATATATATACATACACATACACACATACACATACACATATACATTAAACTTATTTCTTACTTGTCTTTAGGTACTCTACTTCCACCCACTTACAGTAACAAAAATTTATATTGCTTTTGTGAGAAAAAAGAGAAAGGAAAAGAATTTAACCACAATGACGGAATTATATGTACGTGTTATCTTCTTTATATAGTTTAATTTTTATGTATTTTCTAATTTAAAACAAAACCCCTTGCCTCTATGACCATACTAGATAAATTGTTTATCACAGGTAGAAACTCTGTTAATGCCTAGCAAGCCAAGTGAATCATGCGTCTCCTAAATCAGATATCACACGGAGGGCAAATATCATATTTACAATTTAATTTCATGGTGTTTATTTTGCGGTATAAAACATTACAGAATTTTAAATGTAAACAAAAGACAGTGTGATGATTGAGAACCTCTGTTTATGAGATGGCATCATTTTCCTCTTACTGTGCAGCCCAGCCATTCAAGCATACTTTTAAATAGCATTTCTTGTACTTGAAAAGTTATTGAGTAATCAAGCTGTGACCTTTAGTGCTCCACCAAGAAATGCAATTCAGTTTTGTGTGGTATCCAAACTAATCAATATCCCATTATGATCACAGATGGGAACTTTACAAGAAAGACAAAGCCATGAGGGTATCAGACAACCCTTCGTTTTTGTTTTTGTTTTTGTTTTATGAAAAAAATTAGACATCTTTGCATAGGAAACCATTTAAAGTTAGAATATCTGATTATTTGTCTCTTTGAATAAGAAATAAAGCCTTACCTTCTAAATGTATCATTGATCTAGGAGAATAAGATTATTAACTCATATCAGTTTACAATTACAAAAAGAAGGAAACATAGATAAATCAACTGTCATCTTGCACATGCTTTGCAAATGCAGCTCTACAGATGGCCTAGGCCAGGCCATCCATGGCTCAAGCCCCTGCAATGCCGTGACACTCTACTCACATAATGGCTGGATCATTAGGCTGCATCATCTAGCTATCTTGCATGCGAGGAGCCTATTTGTTCATAAGGAATGACCGAATCAGCACCATCCTTCCATTCCGATAGACTGAACATTCTTACAAGGAGCTTGAGTGTGTGGCCATTTCAGAAGCTGAGATGAAACAGTGGGCTGGCCTAACTGGGCTTCCACAGAACAGTGGTATCAATCAGATTTGATGGTGCAGGCAATTAGTTGGCTCACTGATAAATTCCTACTGCTGTGCAAATGAATGTCTCAAATACATAAATTCAAACGAATGTGTAACCAAGTGTTTGTCACAGTGATAGAAATCTCACCAGTACACTACAATACATGGTAAACTGCTAGTGACATCTCTCTCTAGAGATTTTTATTAATTAAATATTTATTTGTATTACTCTATAACCAAAGATTTGGGTGGTTTTCTACAATGTTTCTTCCGTAATGATATTTTGACAATTTAAAATTAGAACATCTATTTCAGACAATTACTAACCTAGCTCCTTCGAAATCAGTGTTTACTATCAGTCTCAATAAATTTACATAGGTATGAGGAGACAGTAGACTGAGTGTCACTCTCCCCCAGTAACAAGGCAGATACCTTGGGGACATTCTCATGCTACTAGCTAAAGGATGAAGCAATTGGTTCCTCAAAGGCATGGCCACTGGTACTAGAAACAAATGTTGAATTTCAAATCATTATCAAAATCTTTAAGGACTCCCACTGTATCTTAGTATTGTGTTACTCAAATTTCTGGCAATGGAGAAATATGTCTGAGAAAATTTAAAAAGTACTAGGGAGAAATTTAATCCATCTCCTGAGTGGTCAGGACTCAGTCCGCAATTGGATGCACCCCACTGCTCTTGTACCTGCAACAGAGGATTGGCAAAGGCTAGGAGCCTATGATGCAGATCATGGTAAGGAGGAACGAAAGAGCCCATAGGCAGACACCTGGGTGCCAATGTCTCCTTCAACCTCCCATCCCTAATGACTAATGTCCTGTCAACTTCTGTAGTACTGCAGGTTAGGGTAAACCTTTAACATCGGGCCTTCCTATTCAAAGCAGCACAAGCCTTTCTTTATACTGTAG